>NC_082734.1:41785017-42385017 GCF_030144855.1 Hypanus sabinus | reverse complement strand
GGGCTCCTGCTTTCCTGCCTGATCCCCGGGCTCCTGCCTTCCTGCCTGAACCCAGGGCTCCTGCCTGACTGCCTGCCAGCCTGAACCCCGGGCTCCTGCCTGCCTGCCTGAACCCCGGGCTCCTGCCTTCCTGCCTGAACCCCGGGCTGCTGCCTGCCTGCCTTCCTGCCTGAACCCCGGGCTCCTGCCTGCCTGCCTGCCTGCCTGAACCCCGGGCTCCTGCCTTCCTGCCTGAACCCCGGGCTGCTGCCTGCCTGCCTTCCTGCCTGAACCCCGGGCTCCTGCCTGCCTGCCTGCCTGCCTGAACCCCGGGCTCCTGCCTTCCTGCCTGAACCCCGGGCTCCTGCCTTCCTGCCTGAACCCCGGGCTCCTGCCTTCCTGCCTGAACCCCGGGCTGCTGCCTGCCTTCCTTCCTGCCTGAACCCCGGGCTCCTGCCTGCCTGCCTGCCAGCCTGCCTGAACCCCGGGCTCCTGCCTTCCTGCCTGAACCCCGGGCTCCTGCCTTCCTGCCTGAACGCCGGGCTGCTGCCTGCCTGCCTTCCTGCCTGAACACCGGGCTCCTGCCTGCCTGCCTTCCTGCCTGAACCCCGGGCTCCTGCCTGCCTGCCTGCCTGCCTGAACCCTGGGCTCCTGCCTGCCTGCCTGCCTGAACACCGGGCTCCTGCCTGCCTGCTTGCCTGAACCCCGGGCTCCTGCCTACCTGCCTGAACCCCGGGCTCCTGCCTGCCTGCCTGAACCCCGGGCTCCTGCCTGCCTGCCTGAACACCGGGCTCCTGCCTGCCTGCCTGAACCCCGGGCTCCTGCCTTCCTGCCTGAACCCCAGGCTCCTGCCTTCCTCCCTGAACCCCGGGCTCCTGCCTTCCTGCCTGAAACCCGGGCTCCTGCCTGCCTGCCTGAACCCCGGGCTCCTGGCTGCCTGACTGAACCCCGGGCTCCTGCCTGCCTGCCTGAACCCCGGGCTCCTGCCTGCCTGCCTGCCTGCCTGAACCCCGGGCTCCTGCCTTCCTGCCTGAACCCCGGGCTCCTGCCTTCCTGCCTGATCCCCGGGCTCCTGCCTTCCTGCCTGAACCCCGGGCTCCTGCCTGCCTGCCTGCCTGCCTGAACCCCGCGCTCCTGCCTGCCTGCCTGCCTGCCTGAACCCCGGGCTCCTGCCTTCCTGCCTGATCCCCGGGCTCCTGCCTTCCTGCCTGAACCCAGGGCTCCTGCCTGACTGCCTGCCAGCCTGAACCCCGGGCTCCTGCCTGCCTGCCTGAACCCCTGGCTCCTGCCTTCCTGCCTGAACCCCGGGCTCCTGCCTGCCTGCCTGAACCCCGGGCTCCTGCCTGCCTGCCTGAACCCCGGGCTCCTGCCTTCCTGCCTGAACCCCGGGCTCCTGCCTTCCTACCTGAACCCCGGGCTCCTGCCTGCCTGCCTTCCTGCCTGAACCCCGGGCTCCTGCCTTTCTGCCTGAACCCCGGGTTCCTGTCTTCCTGCCTGAACCCCGGGCTCCTGCCTGCCTGCCTGCCTGCCTGAACCCCGCGCTCCTGCCTGCCTGCCTGCCTGAACCCCGGGCTCCTGCTTTCCTGCCTGATCCCCGGGCTCCTGCCTTCCTGCCTGAACCCAGGGCTCCTGCCTGACTGCCTGCCAGCCTGAACCCCGGGCTCCTGCCTGCCTGCCTGAACCCCGGGCTCCTGCCTTCCTGCCTGAACCCCGGGCTGCTGCCTGCCTGCCTTCCTGCCTGAACCCCGGGCTCCTGCCTGCCTGCCTGCCTGCCTGAACCCCGGGCTCCTGCCTTCCTGCCTGAACCCCGGGCTGCTGCCTGCCTGCCTTCCTGCCTGAACCCCGGGCTCCTGCCTGCCTGCCTGCCTGCCTGAACCCCGGGCTCCTGCCTTCCTGCCTGAACCCCGGGCTCCTGCCTTCCTGCCTGAACCCCGGGCTCCTGCCTTCCTGCCTGAACCCCGGGCTGCTGCCTGCCTTCCTTCCTGCCTGAACCCCGGGCTCCTGCCTGCCTGCCTGCCAGCCTGCCTGAACCCCGGGCTCCTGCCTTCCTGCCTGAACCCCGGGCTCCTGCCTTCCTGCCTGAACGCCGGGCTGCTGCCTGCCTGCCTTCCTGCCTGAACACCGGGCTCCTGCCTGCCTGCCTTCCTGCCTGAACCCCGGGCTCCTGCCTGCCTGCCTGCCTGCCTGAACCCTGGGCTCCTGCCTGCCTGCCTGCCTGAACACCGGGCTCCTGCCTGCCTGCTTGCCTGAACCCCGGGCTCCTGCCTACCTGCCTGAACCCCGGGCTCCTGCCTGCCTGCCTGAACCCCGGGCTCCTGCCTGCCTGCCTGAACACCGGGCTCCTGCCTGCCTGCCTGAACCCCGGGCTCCTGCCTTCCTGCCTGAACCCCAGGCTCCTGCCTTCCTCCCTGAACCCCGGGCTCCTGCCTTCCTGCCTGAACCCCGGGCTCCTGCCTGCCTGCCTGAACCCCGGGCTCCTGGCTGCCTGACTGAACCCCGGGCTCCTGCCTGCCTGCCTGAACCCCGGGCTCCTGCCTGCCTGCCTGCCTGCCTGAACCCCGGGCTCCTGCCTTCCTGCCTGAACCCCGGGCTCCTGCCTTCCTGCCTGATCCCCGGGCTCCTGCCTTCCTGCCTGAACCCCGGGCTCCTGCCTGCCTGCCTGCCTGCCTGAACCCCGCGCTCCTGCCTGCCTGCCTGCCTGCCTGAACCCCGGGCTCCTGCCTTCCTGCCTGATCCCCGGGCTCCTGCCTTCCTGCCTGAACCCAGGGCTCCTGCCTGACTGCCTGCCAGCCTGAACCCCGGGCTCCTGCCTGCCTGCCTGAACCCCTGGCTCCTGCCTTCCTGCCTGAACCCCGGGCTCCTGCCTGCCTGCCTGAACCCCGGGCTCCTGCCTGCCTGCCTGAACCCCGGGCTCCTGCCTTCCTGCCTGAACCCCGGGCTCCTGCCTTCCTACCTGAACCCCGGGCTCCTGCCTGCCTGCCTTCCTGCCTGAACCCCGGGCTCCTGCCTGCCTGCCTGAACCCCGGGCTCCTGCCTGCCTGCCTGCCAGCCTGAACCCCGGGCTCCTGCCTTCCTGCCTGAACCCCTGGCTCCTGCCTTCCTGCCTGAACCCCGGGCTCCTGCCTGCCTGCCTGCCTGAACCCCGGGCTCCTGCCTGCCTGCCTTCCTGCCTGAACCCCGGGCTCCTGCCTGCCTGCCTGAACCCCGGGCTCCTGCCTGCCTGCCTGAACCCCGGGCTCCTGCCTTCCTGCCTGAACCCCGGGCTCCTGCCTTCCTGCCTGAACCCCGGGCTCCTGCCTTCCTGCCTGAAACCCGGGCTCCTGCCTGCCTGCCTGAACCCCGGGTTCCTGCCTCCTGCCTGAACCCCGGGCTCCTGCCTGCCTGCCTGAACCCCGGGCTCCTGCCTGCCTGCCTGAACCCCGGGCTCCTGCCTTCCTGCCTGAACACCGGGCTCCTGCCTGCCTGCCTGAACCCCAGGCTCCTGCCTTCCTGCCTGAATCCCGGGCTCCTGCCTTCCTGCCTGAACCCCGGTCTCCTGCCTTCCTGCCTGAACCCCGGGCTCCTGCTTGCCTGCCTGCCTGAACCCCGGGCTCCTGCCTTCCTGCCTGAACCCCGGGCTCCTGCCTGCCTGCCTTCCTGCCTGAACCCCGGGCTCCTGCCTTCCTGCCTGATCCCCGGGCTCCTGCCTTCCTGCCTGAACCGAGGGCTCCTGCCTGACTGCCTGCCAGCCTGAACCCCGGGCTCCTGCCTGCCTGCCTGAACCCCGGGCTCCTGCCTTCCTGCCTGAACCCCGGGCTGCTGCCTGCCTGCCTTCCTGCCTGAACCCCGGGCTCCTGCCTGCCTGCCTGCCTGCCTGAACCCCGGGCTCCTGTCTTCCTGCCTGAACCCCGGGCTCCTGCCTTCCTGCCTGAACCCCGGGCTCCTGCCTGCCTGCCTTCCTGCCTGAACCCCGGGCTCCTGCCTTCCTGCCTGAACCCCGGGCTCCTGTCTTCCTGCCTGAACCCCGGGCTCCTGCCTGCCTGCCTGCCTGAACCACGGGCTCCTGCCTGCCTGCCTTCCTGCCTGAAACCCCGGGCTCCTGCCTTCCTGCCTGAACCACGGGCTCCTGCCTGCCTGCCTGCCTGCCTGAACCCCGGGCTCCTGCCTTCCTGCCTGAACCCCGGGCTCCTGCCTGCCTGCATGCCTGCCAGCCTGCCTGAACCCCGGGCTCCTGCCTTCCTGCCTGAACCCCGGGCTCCTGACTTCCTGCCTGAACCCCGGGCTCCTGCCTTCCTGCCTGAACCCCGGGCTCCTGCCTGCCTGCCTGAACCCCGGGCTCCTGCCTGCCTGCCTGAACCCCGGGCTCCTGCCTGCCTGCCTGCCTGCCTGAACCCCAGGCTCCTGCCTTCCTGCCTGAACCCCGGGCTCCTGCCTTCCTGCCTGAACCCCGGGCTCCTGCCTGCCTGCCTGAACCCCGGGCTCCTGCCTGCCTGACTGAACCCCGGGCTCCTGCCTGCCTGCCTGAACCCCGGGCTCCTGCCAGCCTGCCTGCCTGCCTGAACCCCGGGCTCCTGCCTTCCTGCCTGAACCCCGGGCTCCTGCCTTCCTGCCTGAACCCCGGGCTCCTGCCTGCCTGCCTGAACCCCGGGCTCCTGCCTGCCTGCCTGAACCCCGGGCTCCTGCCTGTCTGCCTGAACCCCGGGCTCCTGCCTGCCTGCCTGAACCCCGGGTTCCTGCCTCCTGCCTGAACCCCGGGCTCCTGCCTGCCTGCCTGAACCCCGGGCTCCTGCCTGCCTGCCTGAACCCCGGGCTCCTGCCTTCCTGCCTGAACCCCGGGCTCCTGCCTGCCTGCCTGAACCCCAGGCTCCTGCCTTCCTGCCTGAATCCCGGGCTCCTGCCTTCCTGCCTGAACCCCGGTCTCCTGCCTTCCTGCCTGAACCCCGGGCTCCTGCCTGCCTGCCTGCCTGAACCCCGGGCTCCTGCCTGCCTGCCTGAACCCCGGGCTCCTGCCTTCCTGCCTGAACCCCGGGCTCCTGCCTTCCTGCCTGAACCCCTGGCTCCTGCCTTCCTGCCTGAACCCCGGGCTCCTGCCTGCCTGCCTGCCTGCCTGAACCCCGGGCTCCTGCCTGCCTGCCTTCCTGCCTCAACCCCGGGCTCCTGCCTGCCTGCCTGAACCCCGGGCTCCTGCCTGCCTGCCTCAACCCCGGGCTCCTGCTTTCCTGCCTGAAACCCGGGCTCCTGCCTTCCTGCCTCAACCCCGGGCTCCTGCCTTCCTGCCTGAACCCCGGGCTCCTGCCTGCCTGCCTGAACCCCGGGTTCCTGCCTCCTGCATGAACCCCGGGCTCCTGCCTGCCTGCCTGAACCCCGGGCTCCTGCCTGCCTGCCTGAACCCCGGGCTCCTGCCTTCCTGCCTGAACCCCGGGCTCCTGCCTTCCTGCCTGAACCCCGGGCTCCTGCCTTCCTGCCTGAACCCCGGGCTCCTGCCTGCCTGCCTGAACCCCGGGCTCCTGCCTTCCTGCCTGAACCCCGGGCTGCTGCCTGCCTTCCTTCCTGCCTGAACCCCGGGCTCCTGCCTGCCTGCCTGCCAGCCTGCCTGAACCCCGGGCTCCTGCCTTCCTGCCTGAACCCCGGGCTCCTGCCTTTCTGCCTGAACGCCGGGCTCCTGCCTGCCTGCCTTCCTGCCTGAACACCGGGCTCCTGCCTGCCTGCCTGCCTGAACCCCGGGCTCCTGCCTTCCTGCCTGAACCCCGGGCTCCTGCCTGCCTGCCTGAACCCCGGGCTCCTGCCTTCCTGCCTGAACCCCGGGCTCCTGCCTTCCTGCCTGAACCCCGGGCTCCTGCCTGCCTGCCTGCCTGCCTGAACCCCGGGCTCCTGCGTTCCTGCCTGAACCCCGGGCTGCTGCCTGCCTGCCTTCCTGCCTGAACCCCGGGCTCCTGCCTGCCTGCCTGCCTGCCTGAACCCCGGGCTCCTGCCTTCCTGCCTGAACCCCGGGCTCCTGCCTTCCTGCCTGAACCCCGGGCTCCTGCCTTCCTGCCTGAACCCCGGGCTCCTGCCTTCCTGCCTGAACCCCGGGCTGCTGCCTGCCTTCCTTCCTGCCTGAACCCCGGGCTCCTGCCTGCCTGCCTGCCAGCCTGCCTGAACCCCGGGCTCCTGCCTTCCTGCCTGAACCCCGGGCTCCTGCCTTCCTGCCTGAACCCCGGGCTCCTGCCTGCCTGCCTGAACCCCGGGCTCCTGCCTGCCTGCCTGAACCCCGGGCTTCTGCCTGCCTGCCTGAACCCCGGGCTCCTGCCTGCCTGCCTGAACCCCGGGCTCCTGCCTGCCTGCCTGTCTGCCTGAAACCCGTGCTCCTGCCTGCCTGCCTGCCTGAACCCCGGGCTCCTGCCGGCCTGCCTGCCTGAACCCCGGGCTCCTGCCTGCCTGCCTGAACCCCGGGCTCCTGCCTGCCTGCCTGCCTGAACCCCGGCCTCCTGCCTGCCTGCCTGATCCCCGGGCTCCTGCCTGCCTGCCTGAACCCCGGGCTCCTGCCGGAACCCCGGGCTCCTGCCTGTCTGCCTGAACCCCGGGCTCCTGCCTGCCTGCCTGAACCCCGGGCTCCTGCCTTCCTGCAGAACCCCGGGCTCCTGCCTTCCTGCCTGAACCCCGGGCTCCTGCCTGCCTGCCTGAACCGCGGGCTCCTGCCTGCCTGAACCCCGTGCTCCTGCCTGCCTGCCTGTCTGCCTGAAACCCGTGCTCCTGCCTGCCTGCCTGCCTGAACCCCGGGCTCCTGCCTGCCTGCCTGAACACAGGGCTCCTGCCTGCCTGCCTGCCTGCCTTAACCCCGGGCTCCTGCCTGCCTGCCTTCCTGCCTGAACCCCGGGCTCCTCCCTGCCTGCCTACCTGCCTGAACCCCGGCTCCTGCCTGCCTGCCTGCATGCCTGCCAGAACCCTGGGCTCCTGCCTGCCTGCCTGAACCCGGGGCTCCTGCCTGAACCCTGGGCTCCAGCCTGCCTGCCTGAACCCCGGGCTCCTGCCTTCCTGCCTGAACCCCGGGTTCCTGCCTTACTGCCTGAACCCCGGTCTCCTGCCTTCCCGCCTGAACCGCGGGCTCCTGCCTGCCTGCCTGAACCCCGGGCTCCTGCCTTCCTGCCTGAACCCCGGGCTCCTGCCTTCCTGCCTGAACCCTGGGCTCCTGCATTCCTGCCTGAACCCCGGGCTCCTGCCTGCCTTCCTGAACCCCGGGCTCCTCCCTGAACCCCGGGCTCCTGCCTGAACCGCGGGCTCCTGCCTGCCTGCCTGAACCCCGGGCTCCTGCATTCCTGCCTGAACCCCGGGCTCCTGCCTGCCTGCCTTCCTGCCTGAACACCGGGCTCCTGCCTGCCTGCCTGCCTGAACCCCGGGCTCCTGCCTTCCTGCCTGAACCCCGGGCTCCTGCCTGCCTGCCTGAACCCCGGGCTCCTGCCTTCCTGCCTGAACCCCGGGCTCCTGCCTTCCTGCCTGAACCCCGGGCTCCTGCCTGCCTGCCTGCCTGCCTGAACCCCGGGCTCCTGCGTTCCTGCCTGAACCCCGGGCTGCTGCCTGCCTGCCTTCCTGCCTGAACCCCGGGCTCCTGCCTGCCTGCCTGCCTGCCTGAACCCCGGGCTCCTGCCTTCCTGCCTGAACCCCGGGCTCCTGCCTTCCTGCCTGAACCCCGGGCTCCTGCCTTCCTGCCTGAACCCCGGGCTCCTGCCTTCCTGCCTGAACCCCGGGCTGCTGCCTGCCTTCCTTCCTGCCTGAACCCCGGGCTCCTGCCTGCCTGCCTGCCAGCCTGCCTGAACCCCGGGCTCCTGCCTTCCTGCCTGAACCCTGGGCTCCTGCCTTCCTGCCTGAACGCCGGGCTGCTGCCTGCCTGCCTTACTGCCTGAACACCGGGCTCCTGCCTGCCTGCCTTCCTGCCTGAACCCCGGGCTCCTGCCTGCCTGTCTGCCTGCCTGAACCCTGGGCTCCTGCCTGCCTGCCTGCCTGAACCCCGGGCTCCTGCCTTCCTGCCTGAACCCCGGGCTCCTGCCTTCCTGCCTGAACCCCGGGCTCCTGCCTGCCTGCCTGAACCCCGGGCTCCTGCCTTCCTGCCTGAACCCCGGGCTCCTGCCTTCCTGCCTGAACCCCGGGCTCCTGCCTGCCTGCCTGAACCCCGGGCTCCTGCCTTCCTGCCTGAACCCCGGGCTGCTGCCTGCCTGAACCCCGGGCTCCTGCCTGCCTGCCTGCCTGCCTGAACCCCGGGCTCCTGCCTTCCTGCCTGAACCCCGGGCTGCTGCCTGCCTGCCTTCCTGCCTGAACCCCGGGCTCCTGCCTGCCTGCCTGCCTGCATGAACCCCGGGCTCCTGCCTTCCTGCCTGAACCCCGGGCTCCTGCCTTCCTGCCTGAACCCCGGGCTCCTGCCTTCCTGCCTGAACCCCGGGCTCCTGCCTTCCTGCCTGAACCCCGGGCTGCTGCCTGCCTTCCTTCCTGCCTGAACCCCGGGCTCCTGCCTGCCTGCCTGCCAGCCTGCCTGAACCCCGGGCTCCTGCCTTCCTGCCTGAACCCCGGCTCCTGCCTTCCTGCCTGAACGCCGGGCTGCTGCCTGCCTGCCTTCCTGCCTGAACACCGGGCTCCTGCCTGCCTGCCTTCCTGCCTGAACCCCGGGCTCCTGCCTGCCTGCCTGCCTGCCTGAACCCTGGGCTCCTGCCTGCCTGCCTGCCTGAACCCCGGGCTCCTGCCTGCCTGCTTGCATGAACCCCGGGCTCCTGCCTGCCTGCCTGAACCCCGGGCTCCTGCCTGCCTGCCTGCCTGAACACCGGGCTCCTGCCTGCCTGCCTGAACCCCGGGCTCCTGCCTGCCTGCCTGAACTTCGGGCTCCTGCCTGCCTGCCTGAACCCCGGGCTCCTGCCTTCCTGCCTGAACCCCGGGCTCCTGCCTGCCTACCTTCCTGCCTGAACCCCGGGCTCCTGCCTGCCTGCCTGAACCCCGGGCTCCTGCCTTCCTGCCTGAACCCCGGGCTCCTGCCTGCCTGCCTGCCAGCCTGCCTGAACCCCGGGCTCCTGCCTGCCTGCCTGCCATCCTGCCTGAACCCCGGGCTCCTGCCTTCCTGCCTGAACCCCGGGCTCCTGCCTTCCTGCCTGAACGCCGGGCTGCTGCCTGCCTGCCTTCCTGCCTGAACACCGGGCTCCTGCCTGCCTGCCTTCCTGCCTGAACCCCGCGCTCCTGCCTGCCTGCCTGCCTGCCTGAACCCCGGGCTCCTGCCTTCCTGCCTGAACCCCGGGCTCCTGCCTTCCTGCCTGAACCCCGGGCTCCTGCCTGCCTGCCTGAACCCCGGGCTCCTGCCTTCCTGCCTGAACCCCGGGCTCCTGCCTTCCTGCCTGAACCCCGGGCTCCTGCCTGCCTGCCTGAACCCCGGGCTCCTGCCTTCCTGCCTGAACCCCGGGCTGCTGCCTGCCTGAACCCCGGGCTCCTGCCTGCCTGCCTGCCTGCCTGAACCCCGGGCTCCTGCCTTCCTGCCTGAACCCCGGGCTGCTGCCTGCCTGCCTTCCTGCCTGAACCCCGGGCTCCTGCCTGCCTGCCTGCCTGCATGAACCCCGGGCTCCTGCCTTCCTGCCTGAACCCCGGGCTCCTGCCTTCCTGCCTGAACCCCGGGCTCCTGCCTTCCTGCCTGAACCCCGGGCTCCTGCCTTCCTGCCTGAACCCCGGGCTGCTGCCTGCCTGCCTTCCTGCCTGAACCCCGGGCTCCTGCCTGCCTGCCTGCCTGCCTGAACCCCGGGCTCCTGCGTTCCTGCCTGAACCCCGGGCTGCTGCCTGCCTGCCTTCCTGCCTGAACCCCGGGCTCCTGCCTGCCTGCCTGCCTGCCTGAACCCCGGGCTCCTGCCTTCCTGCCTGAACCCCGGGCTCCTGCCTTCCTGCCTGAACCCCGGGCTCCTGCCTTCCTGCCTGAACCCCGGGCTCCTCCCTTCCTGCCTGAACCCCGGGCTGCTGCCTGCCTTCCTTCCTGCCTGAACCCCGGGCTCCTGCCTGCCTGCCTGCCAGCCTGCCTGAACCCCGGGCTCCTGCCTGCCTGCCTGAACCCCGGGCTCCTGCCTTCCTGCCTGAACGCCGGGCTGCTGCCTGCCTGCCTTCCTGCCTGAACTCCGGGCTCCTGCCTGCCTGCCTTCCTGCCTGAACCCCGGGCTCCTGCCTGCCTGCCTGCCTGCCTGAACCCTGGGCTCCTGCCTGCCTGCCTGCCTGAACCCCGGGCTCCTGCCTTCCTGCCTGAACCCCGGGCTCCTGCCTTCCTGCCTGAACCCCGGGCTCCTGCCTGCCTGCCTGAACCCCGGGCTCCTGCCTTCCTGCCTGAACCCCGGGCTGCTGCCTGCCTGCCTTCCTGCATGAACCCCGGGCTCCTGCCTGCCTGCCTGCCTGCCTGAACCCCGGGCTCCTGCCTTCCTGCCTGTACCCCGGGCTGCACCCTGCCTGCCTTCCTGCCTGAACCCCGGGCTCCTGCCTGCCTGCCTGCCTGCCTGAACCCCGGGCTCCTGCCTTCCTGCCTGAACCCCGGGCTCCTGCCTGCCTGCCTGCCAGCCTGCCTGAACCCCGGGCTCCTGCCTTCCTGCCTGAACCCCGGGCTCCTGCCTTCCTGCCTGAACCCCGGGCTCCTGCCTTCCTGCCTGAACGCCGGGCTGCTGCCTGCCAGCCTTCCTGCCTGAACACCGGGCTCCTGCCTGCCTGCCTTCCTGCCTGAACCCCGGGCTCCTGCCTGCCTGCCTGCCTGCCTGAACCCTGGGCTCCTGCCTGCCTGCCTGCCTGAACCCCGGGCTCCTGCCTGCCTGCTTGCATGAACCCCGGGCTCCTGCCTGCCTGCCTGAACCCCGGGCTCCTGCCTGCCTGCCTGAACACCGGGCTCCTGCCTGCCTGCCTGAACCCCGGGCTCCTGCCTGCCTGCCTGAACTTCGGGCTCCTGCCTGCCTGCCTGAACCCCGGGCTCCTGCCTTCCTGCCTGAACCCCGGGCTCCTGCCTGCCTGCCTGCCAGCCTGCCTGAACCCCGGGCTCCTGCCTTCCTGCCTGAACCCCGGGCTCCTGCCTTCCTGCCTGAACGCCGGGCTGCTGCCTGCCTGCCTTCCTGCCTGAACACCGGGCTCCTGCCTGCCTGCCTTCCTGCCTGAACCCCGGGCTCCTGCCTGCCTGCCTGCCTGCCTGAACCCTGGGCTCCTGCCTGCCTGCCTGCCTGAACCCCGGGCTCCTGCCTGCCTGCTTGCCTGAACCCCGGGCTCCTGCCTGCCTGCCTGAACCCTGGGCTCCTGCCTGCCTGCCTGAACACCGGGCTCCTGCCTGCCTGCCTGAACCCCGGGCTCCTGCCTGCCTTCCTGAACTTCGGGCTCCTGCCTGCCTGCCTGAACCCCGGGCTCCTGCCTTCCTGCCTGAACCCCGGGCTCCTGCCTGCCTACCTTCCTGCCTGAACCCCGGGCTCCTGCCTGCCTGCCTGCCTGCCTGAACCCCGGGCTCCTGCCTGCCTGCCTGAACCCCGGGCTCCTGCCTGCCGGCCTGAACCCCGGGCTCCTGCCTTCCTGCCTGAACCCCGGGCTCCTGCCTTCCTGCCTGAACCCCGGGCTCCTGCCTGCCTGCCTGCCTGAACCCGGGCTCCTGCCTTCCTGCCTGAACCCCGGGCTGCTGCCTGCCTGCCTTAGTGCCTGAACCCCGGGCTCCTGCCTGCCTGCCTGAACCCCGGGCTCCTGCCTGCCTGCCTGAACTTCGGGCTCCTGCCTGCCTGCCTGAACCCCGGGCTCCTGCCTTCCTGCCTGAACCCCGGGCTCCTGCCTGCCTACCTTCCTGCCTGAACCCCGGGCTCCTGCCTGCCTGCCTGAACCCCGGGCTCCTGCCTGCCGGCCTGAACCCCGGGCTCCTGCCTTCCTGCCTGAACCCCGGGCTCCTGCCTGCCTGCCTGCAAGCCTGCCTGAACCCCGGGCTCCTGCCTGCCTGCCTGCCAGCCTGCCTGAACCCCGGGCTCCTGCCTTCCTGCCTGAACCCCGGGCTCCTGCCTTCCTGCCTGAACGCCGGGCTGCTGCCTGCCTGCCTTCCTGCCTGAACACCGGGCTCCTGCCTGCCTGCCTTCCTGCCTGAACCCCGGGCTCCTGCCTGCCTGCCTGCCTGCCTGAACCCTGGGCTCCTGCCTGCCTGCCTGCCTGAACCCCGGGCTCCTGCCTGCCTGCTTGCCTGAACCCCGGGCTCCTGCCTGCCTGCCTGAACCCCGGGCTCCTGGCTGCCTGCCTGAACACCGGGCTCCTGCCTGCCTGCCTGAACCCCGGGCTCCTGCCTGCCTGCCTGAACTTCGGGCTCCTGCCTGCCTGCCTGAACCCCGGGCTCCTGCCTTCCTGCCTGAACCCCGGGCTCCTGCCTGCCTACCTTCCTGCCTGAACCCCGGGCTCCTGCCTGCCTGCCTGCCTGCCTGAACCCCGGGCTCCTGCCTGCCTGCCTGAACCCCGGGCTCCTGCCTGCCGGCCTGAACCCCGGGCTCCTGCCTTCCTGCCTGAACCCCGGGCTCCTGCCTTCCTGCCTGAACCCCGGGCTCCTGCCTGCCTGCCTGCCTGCCTTTACCCAGTGCTCCTGCCTTCCTGCCTGAACCCCGGGCTCCTGCCTTCCTGCCTGAACCCCGGGCTCCTGCCTGCCTGCCTGCCTGCCTTTACCCCGGGCTCCTGCCTGCCTGCCTGAACCCCGGGCTCCTGCCTGCCTGCCTGAACCCCGGGCTCCTGCCTGCCTGCCTGAACCCGGGCTCCTGCCTTCCTGCCTGAACCCCGGGCTGCTGCCTGCCTGCCTTAGTGCCTGAACCCCGGGCTCCTGCCTGCCTGCCTGAACCCCGGGCTCCTGCCTGCCTGCCTGAACTTCGGGCTCCTGCCTGCCTGCCTGAACCCCGGGCTCCTGCCTTCCTGCCTGAACCCCGGGCTCCTGCCTGCCTACCTTCCTGCCTGAACCCCGGGCTCCTGCCTGCCTGCCTGAACCCCGGGCTCCTGCCTGCCGGCCTGAACCCCGGGCTCCTGCCTTCCTGCCTGAACCCCGGGCTCCTGCCTGCCTGCCTGCAAGCCTGCCTGAACCCCGGGCTCCTGCCTGCCTGCCTGCCAGCCTGCCTGAACCCCGGGCTCCTGCCTTCCTGCCTGAACCCCGGGCTCCTGCCTTCCTGCCTGAACGCCGGGCTGCTGCCTGCCTGCCTTCCTGCCTGAACACCGGGCTCCTGCCTGCCTGCCTTCCTGCCTGAACCCCGGGCTCCTGCCTGCCTGCCTGCCTGCCTGAACCCTGGGCTCCTGCCTGCCTGCCTGCCTGAACCCCGGGCTCCTGCCTGCCTGCTTGCCTGAACCCCGGGCTCCTGCCTGCCTGCCTGAACCCCGGGCTCCTGCCTGCCTGCCTGAACACCGGGCTCCTGCCTGCCTGCCTGAACCCCGGGCTCCTGCCTGCCTGCCTGAACCCGGGCTCCTGCCTTCCTGCCTGAACCCCGGGCTGCTGCCTGCCTGCCTTCCTGCCTGAACCCCGGGCTCCTGCCTGCCTGCCTGAACACCGGGCTCCTGCCTGCCTGCCTGAACCCCGGGCTCCTGCCTGCCTGCCTGAACTTCGGGCTCCTGCCTGCCTGCCTGAACCCCGGGCTCCTGCCTTCCTGCCTGAACCCCGGGCTCCTGCCTTCCTGCCTGAACGCCGGGCTGCTGCCTGCCTGCCTTCCTGCCTGAACACCGGGCTCCTGCCTGCCTGCCTTCCTGCCTGAACCCCGGGCTCCTGCCTGCCTGCCTGCCTGCCTGAACCCTGGGCTCCTGCCTGCCTGCCTGCCTGAACCCCGGGCTCCTGCCTGCCTGCTTGCATGAACCCCGGGCTCCTGCCTGCCTGCCTGAACCCCGGGCTCCTGCCTGCCTGCCTGAACACCGGGCTCCTGCCTGCCTGCCTGAACCCCGGGCTCCTGCCTGCCTGCCTGAACTTCGGGCTCCTGCCTGCCTGCCTGAACCCCGGGCTCCTGCCTTCCTGCCTGAACCCCGGGCTCCTGCCTGCCTACCTTCCTGCCTGAACCCCGGGCTCCTGCCTGCCTGCCTGAACCCCGGGCTCCTGCCTGCCGGCCTGAACCCCGGGCTCCTGCCTTCCTGCCTGAACCCCGGGCTCCTGCCTGCCTGCCTGCCAGCCTGCCTGAACCCCGGGCTCCTGCCTGCCTGCCTGCCAGCCTGCCTGAACCCCGGGCTCCTGCCTTCCTGCCTGAACCCCGGGCTCCTGCCTTCCTGCCTGAACGCCGGGCTGCTGCCTGCCTGCCTTCCTGCCTGAACACCGGGCTCCTGCCTGCCTGCCTTCCTGCCTGAACCCCGGGCTCCTGCCTGCCTGCCTGCCTGCCTGAACCCTGGGCTCCTGCCTGCCTGCCTGCCTGAACCCCGGGCTCCTGCCTGCCTGCTTGCCTGAACCCCGGGCTCCTGCCTGCCTGCCTGAACCCCGGGCTCCTGCCTGCCTGCCTGAACACCGGGCTCCTGCCTGCCTGCCTGAACCCCGGGCTCCTGCCTGCCTGCCTGAACTTCGGGCTCCTGCCTGCCTGCCTGAACCCCGGGCTCCTGCCTTCCTGCCTGAACCCCGGGCTCCTGCCTGCCTACCTTCCTGCCTGAACCCCGGGCTCCTGCCTGCCTGCCTGCCTGCCTGAACCCCGGGCTCCTGCCTGCCTGCCTGAACCCCGGGCTCCTGCCTGCCGGCCTGAACCCCGGGCTCCTGCCTTCCTGCCTGAACCCCGGGCTCCTGCCTTCCTGCCTGAACCCCGGGCTCCTGCCTTCCTGCCTGAACCCCGGGCTCCTGCCTGCCTGCCTGAACCCCGGGCTCCTGCCTGCCTGCCTGAACACCGGGCTCCTGCCTGCCTGCCTGAACCCCGGGCTCCTGCCTGCCTGCCTGAACTTCGGGCTCCTGCCTGCCTGCCTGAACCCCGGGCTCCTGCCTTCCTGCCTGAACCCCGGGCTCCTGCCTGCCTACCTTCCTGCCTGAACCCCGGGCTCCTGCCTGCCTGCCTGAACCCCGGGCTCCTGCCTTCCTGCCTGAACCCCGGGCTCCTGCCTGCCTGCCTGAACCCCGGGCTCCTGCCTGCCTGCCTGAACCCTGGGCTCCTGCCTGCCTGCCTGCCTGAACCCCGGGCTCCTGCCTGCCTGCTTGCCTGAACACCGGGCTCCTGCCTGCCTGCCTGAACCCCGGGCTCCTGCCTGCCTGCCTGAACTTCGGGCTCCTGCCTGCCTGCCTGAACCCCGGGCTCCTGCCTTCCTGCCTGAACCCCGGGCTCCTGCCTGCCTGCCTGAACTTCGGGCTCCTGCCTGCCTGCCTGAACCCCGGGCTCCTGCCTTCCTGCCTGAACCCCGGGCTCCTGCCTGCCTACCTTCCTGCCTGAACCCCGGGCTCCTGCCTGCCTGCCTGAACCCCGGGCTCCTGCCTGCCGGCCTGAACCCCGGGCTCCTGCCTTCCTGCCTGAACCCCGGGCTCCTGCCTGCCTGCCTGCCAGCCTGCCTGAACCCCGGGCTCCTGCCTGCCTGCCTGCCAGCCTGCCTGAACCCCGGGCTCCTGCCTTCCTGCCTGAACCCCGGGCTCCTGCCTTCCTGCCTGAACGCCGGGCTGCTGCCTGCCTGCCTTCCTGCCTGAACACCGGGCTCCTGCCTGCCTGCCTTCCTGCCTGAACCCCGGGCTCCTGCCTGCCTGCCTGCCTGCCTGAACCCTGGGCTCCTGCCTGCCTGCCTGCCTGAACCCCGGGCTCCTGCCTGCCTGCTTGCCTGAACCCCGGGCTCCTGCCTGCCTGCCTGAACCCCGGGCTCCTGCCTGCCTGCCTGAACACCGGGCTCCTGCCTGCCTGCCTGAACCCCGGGCTCCTGCCTGCCTGCCTGAACTTCGGGCTCCTGCCTGCCTGCCTGAACCCCGGGCTCCTGCCTTCCTGCCTGAACCCCGGGCTCCTGCCTGCCTACCTTCCTGCCTGAACCCCGGGCTCCTGCCTGCCTGCCTGCCTGCCTGAACCCCGGGCTCCTGCCTGCCTGCCTGAACCCCGGGCTCCTGCCTGCCGGCCTGAACCCCGGGCTCCTGCCTTCCTGCCTGAACCCCGGGCTCCTGCCTTCCTGCCTGAACCCCGGGCTCCTGCCTGCCTGCCTGCCTGCCTTTACCCAGTGCTCCTGCCTTCCTGCCTGAACCCCGGGCTCCTGCCTTCCTGCCTGAACCCCGGGCTCCTGCCTTCCTGCCTGAACCCCGGGCTCCTGCCTGCCTGCCTGAACCCCGGGCTCCTGCCTGCCTGCCTGAACCCCGGGCTCCTGCCTGCCTGCCTGAACCCGGGCTCCTGCCTTCCTGCCTGAACCCCGGGCTGCTGCCTGCCTGCCTTCCTGCCTGAACCCCGGGCTCCTGCCTGCCTGCCTGCCTGCCTGAACCCCGGGCTCCTGCGTTCCTGCCTGAACCCCGGGCTGCTGCCTGCCTGCCTTCCTGCCTGAACCCCGGGCTCCTGCCTGCCTGCCTGCCTGCCTGAACCCCGGGCTCCTGCCTTCCTGCCTGAACCCCGGGCTCCTGCCTTCCTGCCTGAACCCCGGGCTCCTGCCTTCCTGCCTGAACCCCGGGCTCCTGCCTTCCTGCCTGAACCCCGGGCTGCTGCCTGCCTTCCTTCCTGCCTCAACCCCGGGCTCCTGCCTGCCTGCCTGCCAGCCTGCCTGAACCCCGGGCTCCTGCCTTCCTGCCTGAACCCCGGGCTCCTGCCTTCCTGCCTGAACGCCGGGCTGCTGCCTGCCTGCCTTCCTGCCTGAACACCGGGCTCCTGCCTGCCTGCCTTCCTGCCTGAACCCCGGGCTCCTGCCTGCCTGCCTGCCTGCCTGAACCCTGGGCTCCTGCCTGCCTGCCTGCCTGAACCCCGGGCTCCTGCCTTCCTGCCTGAACCCCGGGCTCCTGCCTTCCTGCCTGAACCCCGGGCTCCTGCCTGCCTGCCTGAACCCCGGGCTCCTGCCTTCCTGCCTGAACCCCGGGCTGCTGCCTGCCTGCCTTCCTGCCTGAACCCCGGGCTCCTGCCTGCCTGCCTGCCTGCCTGAACCCCGGGCTCCTGCCTTCCTGCCTGTACCCCGGGCTGCACCCTGCCTGCCTTCCTGCCTGAACCCCGGGCTCCTGCCTGCCTGCCTGCCTGCCTGAACCCCGGGCTCCTGCCTTCCTGCCTGAACCCCGGGCTCCTGCCTTCCTGCCTGAACCCCGGGCTCCTGCCTTCCTGCCTGAACCCCGGGCTCCTGCCTTCCTGCCTGAACCCCGGGCTCCTGCCTGCCTGCCTGAACCCCGGGCTCCTGCCTTCCTGCCTGAACGCCGGGCTGCTGCCTGCCTGCCTTCCTGCCTGAACACCGGGCTCCTGCCTGCCTGCCTTCCTGCCTGAACCCCGGGCTCCTGCCTGCCTGCCTGCCTGCCTGAACCCTGGGCTCCTGCCTGCCTGCCTGCCTGAACCCCGGGCTCCTGCCTTCCTGCCTGAACCCCGGGCTCCTGCCTTCCTGCCTGAACCCCGGGCTCCTGCCTGCCTGCCTGAACCCCGGGCTCCTGCCTTCCTGCCTGAACCCCGGGCTGCTGCCTGCCTGCCTTCCTGCCTGAACCCCGGGCTCCTGCCTGCCTGCCTGCCTGCCTGAACCCCGGGCTCCTGCCTTCCTGCCTGTACCCCGGGCTGCACCCTGCCTGCCTTCCTGCCTGAACCCCGGGCTCCTGCCTTCCTGCCTGAACGCCGGGCTGCTGCCTGCCTGCCTTCCTGCCTGAACACCGGGCTCCTGCCTGCCTGCCTTCCTGCCTGAACCCCGGGCTCCTGCCTGCCTGCCTGCCTGCCTGAACCCTGGGCTCCTGCCTGCCTGCCTGCCTGAACCCCGGGCTCCTGCCTTCCTGCCTGAACCCCGGGCTCCTGCCTTCCTGCCTGAACCCCGGGCTCCTGCCTGCCTGCCTGAACCCCGGGCTCCTGCCTTCCTGCCTGAACCCCGGGCTGCTGCCTGCCTGCCTTCCTGCCTGAACCCCGGGCTCCTGCCTGCCTGCCTGCCTGCCTGAACCCCGGGCTCCTGCCTTCCTGCCTGTACCCCGGGCTGCACCCTGCCTGCCTTCCTGCCTGAACCCCGGGCTCCTGCCTTCCTGCCTGAACCCCGGGCTCCTGCCTGCCTGCCTGAACCCCGGGCTCCTGCCTTCCTGCCTGAACCCCGGGCTCCTGCCTTCCTGCCTGAACCCCGGGCTCCTGCCTGCCTGCCTGAACCCCGGGCTCCTGCCTTCCTGCCTGAACCCCGGGCTGCTGCCTGCCTGCCTTCCTGCCTGAACCCCGGGCTCCTGCCTGCCTGCCTGCCTGCCTGAACCCCGGGCTCCTGCCTTCCTGCCTGTACCCCGGGCTGCACCCTGCCTGCCTTCCTGCCTGAACCCCGGGCTCCTGCCTGCCTGCCTGCCTGCCTGAACCCCGGGCTCCTGCCTTCCTGCCTGAACCCCGGGCTCCTGCCTTCCTGCCTGAACCCCGGGCTCCTGCCTTCCTGCCTGAACCCCGGGCTCCTGCCTTCCTGCCTGAACCCCGGGCTGCTGCCTGCCTTCCTTCCTGCCTGAACCCCGGGCTCCTGCCTGCCTGCCTGCCAGCCTGCCTGAACCCCGGGCTCCTGCCTTCCTGCCTGAACCCCGGGCTCCTGCCTTCCTGCCTGAACGCCGGGCTGCTGCCTGCCAGCCTTCCTGCCTGAACACCGGGCTCCTGCCTGCCTGCCTTCCTGCCTGAACCCCGGGCTCCTGCCTGCCTGCCTGCCTGCCTGAACCCTGGGCTCCTGCCTGCCTGCCTGCCTGAACCCCGGGCTCCTGCCTGCCTGCTTGCATGAACCCCGGGCTCCTGCCTGCCTGCCTGTACCCCGGGCTCCTGCCTGCCTGCCTGAACACCGGGCTCCTGCCTGCCTGCCTGAACCCCGGGCTCCTGCCTGCCTGCCTGAACTTCGGGCTCCTGCCTGCCTGCCTGAACCCCGGGCTCCTGCCTTCCTGCCTGAACCCCGGGCTCCTGCCTGTTACCTTGCTGCCTGAACCCCGGGCTCCTGCCTGCCTGCCTGAACCCCGGGCTCCTGCTTGCCGGCCTGAACCCCGGGCTCATGCCTTCCTGCCTGAACCCCGGGCTCCTGCCTGCCTGCCTGCCAGCCTGCCTGAACCCCGGGCTCCTGCCTGCCTGCCTGCCAGCCTGCCTGAACCCCGGGCTCCTGCCTTGCTGCCTGAACCCCGGGCTCCTGCCTGCCTGCCTGAACCCCGGGCTCCTGCCTGCCGGCCTGAACCCCGGGCTCATGCCTTCCTGCCTGAACCCCGGGCTCCTGCCTGCCTGCCTGCCAGCCTGCCTGAACCCCGGGCTCCTGCCTGCCTGCCTGCCAGCCTGCCTGAACCCCGGGCTCCTGCCTTCCTGCCTGAACCCCGGGCTCCTGCCTTCCTGCCTGAACGCCGGGCTGCTGCCTGCCTGCCTTCCTGCCTGAACACCGGGCTCCTGCCTGCCTGCCTTCCTGCCTGAACCCCGGGCTCCTGCCTGCCTGCCTGCCTGCCTGAACCCTGGGCTCCTGCCTGCCTGCCTGCCTGAACCCCGGGCTCCTGCCTGCCTGCTTGCCTGAACCCCGGGCTCCTGCCTGCCTGCCTGAACCCCGGGCTCCTGCCTGCCTGCCTGAACACCGGGCTCCTGCCTGCCTGCCTGAACCCCGGGCTCCTGCCTGCCTGCCTGAACTTCGGGCTCCTGCCTGCCTGCCTGAACCCCGGGCTCCTGCCTTCCTGCCTGAACCCCGGGCTCCTGCCTGCCTACCTTCCTGCCTGAACCCCGGGCTCCTGCCTGCCTGCCTGAACCCCGGGCTCCTGCCTTCCTGCCTGAACCCCGGGCTCCTGCCTGCCTGCCTGCCTGCCTGTACCCAGTGCTCCTGCCTTCCTGCCTGAACCCCGGGCTCCTGCCTTCCTGCCTGAACCCCGGGCTCCTGCCTTCCTGCCTGAACCCCGGGCTCCTGCCTGCCTGCCTGAACCCCGGGCTCCTGCCTGCCTGCCTGAACCCCGGGCTCCTGCCTTCCTGCCTGAACCCCGGGCTCCTGCCTTCCTACCTGAACCCCGGGCTCCTGCCTGCCTGCCTTCCTGCCTGAACCCCGGGCTCCTGCCTTCCTGCCTGAACCCCGGGCTCCTGTCTTCCTGCCTGAACCCCGGGCTCCTGCCTGCCTGCCTGCCTGCCTGAACCCCGCGCTCCTGCCTGCCTGCCTGCCTGAACCCCGGGCTCCTGCCTTCCTGCCTTAACCCCGGGCTCCTGCCTTCCTGCCTGAACCCCGGGCTCCTGCCTGCCTGCCTGAACCCCGGGCTCCTGCCTTCCTGCCTGAACCCCGGGCTCCTGCCTTCCTGCCTGAACCCCGGGCTCCTGCCTGCCTGCCTGCCTGCCTGAACCCCGGGCTCCTGTCTTCCTGCCTGAACCCCGGGCTGCTGCCTGCCTGCCTTCCTGCCTGAACCCCGGGCTCCTGCCTGCCTGCCTGCCTGCCTGAACCCCGGGCTCCTGCCTTCCTGCCTGAACCCCGGGCTGCTGCCTGCCTGCCTTCCTGCCTGAACCCCGGGCTCCTGCCTGCCTGCCTGCCTGCCTGAACCCCGGGCTCCTGCCTTCCTGCCTGAACCCCGGGCTCCTGCCTTCCTCCCTGAACCCCGGGCTCCTGCCTTCCTGCCTGAACCCCGGGCTCCTGCCTTCCTGCCTGAACCCCGGGCTGCTGCCTGCCTTCCTTCCTGCCTGAACCCCGGGCTCCTGCCTGCCTGCCTGCCAGCCTGCCTGAACCCCGGGCTCCTGCCTTCCTGCCTGAACCCCGGGCTCCTGCCTTCCTGCCTGAACGCCGGGCTGCTGCCTGCCTGCCTTCCTGCCTGAACACCGGGCTCCTGCCTGCCTGCCTTCCTGCCTGAACCCCGGGCTCCTGCCTGCCTGCCTGCCTGCCTGAACCCTGGGCTCCTGCCTGCCTGCCTGCCTGAACCCCGGGCTCCTGCCTGCCTGCTTGCCTGAACCCCGGGCTCCTGCCTGCCTGCCTGAACCCCGGGCTCCTGCCTGCCTGCCTGAACACCGGGCTCCTGCCTGCCTGCCTGAACCCCGGGCTCCTGCCTGCCTGCCTGAACTTCGGGCTCCTGCCTGCCTGCCTGCCTGCCTGTACCCAGTGCTCCTGCCTTCCTGCCTGAACCCCGGGCTCCTGCCTTCCTGCCTGAACCCCGGGCTCCTGCCTTCCTGCCTGAACCCCGGGCTCCTGCCTGCCTGCCTGAACCCCGGGCTCCTGCCTGCCTGCCTGAACCCCGGGCTCCTGCCTTCCTGCCTGAACCCCGGGCTCCTGCCTTCCTACCTGAACCCCGGGCTCCTGCCTGCCTGCCTTCCTGCCTGAACCCCGGGCTCCTGCCTTCCTGCCTGAACCCCGGGCTCCTGTCTTCCTGCCTGAACCCCGGGCTCCTGCCTGCCTGCCTGCCTGCCTGAACCCCGCGCTCCTGCCTGCCTGCCTGCCTGAACCCCGGGCTCCTGCCTTCCTGCCTTAACCCCGGGCTCCTGCCTTCCTGCCTGAACCCCGGGCTCCTGCCTGCCTGCCTGAACCCCGGGCTCCTGCCTTCCTGCCTGAACCCCGGGCTCCTGCCTTCCTGCCTGAACCCCGGGCTCCTGCCTGCCTGCCTGCCTGCCTGAACCCCGGGCTCCTGTCTTCCTGCCTGAACCCCGGGCTGCTGCCTGCCTGCCTTCCTGCCTGAACCCCGGGCTCCTGCCTGCCTGCCTGCCTGCCTGAACCCCGGGCTCCTGCCTTCCTGCCTGAACCCCGGGCTCCTGCCTTCCTGCCTGAACCCCGGGCTGCTGCCTGCCTGCCTTCCTGCCTGAACCCCGGGCTCCTGCCTGCCTGCCTGCCTGCCTGAACCCCGGGCTCCTGCCTTCCTGCCTGAACCCCGGGCTCCTGCCTTCCTCCCTGAACCCCGGGCTCCTGCCTTCCTGCCTGAACCCCGGGCTCCTGCCTTCCTGCCTGAACCCCGGGCTGCTGCCTGCCTTCCTTCCTGCCTGAACCCCGGGCTCCTGCCTGCCTGCCTGCCAGCCTGCCTGAACCCCGGGCTCCTGCCTTCCTGCCTGAACCCCGGGCTCCTGCCTTCCTGCCTGAACGCCGGGCTGCTGCCTGCCTGCCTTCCTGCCTGAACACCGGGCTCCTGCCTGCCTGCCTTCCTGCCTGAACCCCGGGCTCCTGCCTGCCTGCCTGCCTGCCTGAACCCTGGGCTCCTGCCTGCCTGCCTGCCTGAACCCCGGGCTCCTGCCTGCCTGCTTGCCTGAACCCCGGGCTCCTGCCTGCCTGCCTGAACCCCGGGCTCCTGCCTGCCTGCCTGAACACCGGGCTCCTGCCTGCCTGCCTGAACCCCGGGCTCCTGCCTGCCTGCCTGAACTTCGGGCTCCTGCCTGCCTGCCTGAACCCCGGGCTCCTGCCTTCCTGCCTGAACCCCGGGCTCCTGCCTGCCTACCTTCCTGCCTGAACCCCGGGCTCCTGCCTGCTTGCCTGAACCCCGGGCTCCTGCCTGCCGGCCTGAACCCCGGGCTCCTGCCTTCCTGCCTGAACCCCGGGCTCCTGCCTTCCTGCCTGAACCCCGGGCTCCTGCCTGCCTGCCTGCCTGCCTGTACCCCGTGCTCCTGCCTTCCTGCCTGAACCCCGGGCTCCTGCCTTCCTGCCTGAACCCCGGGCTCCTGCCTTCCTGCCTGAACCCCGGGCTCCTGCCTTCCTGCCTGAACCCCGGGCTCCTGCCTGCCTGCCTGAACCCCGGGCTCCTGCCTTCCTGCCTGAACCCCGGGCTCCTGCCTTCCTGCCTGAACCCCGGGCACCTGCCTGCCTGCCTGAACCCCGGGCTCCTGCCTTCCTGCCTGAACCCCGGGCTCCTGCCTGCCTGCCTGCCTGCCTGAACCCCGGGCTCCTGCCTTCCTGCCTGAACCCCGGGCTGCAGCCTGCCTGCCTTCCTGCCTGAACCCCGGGCTCCTGCCTGCCTGCCTGCCTGCCTGAACCCCGGGCTCCTGCCTTCCTGCCTGAACCCCGGGCTCCTGCCTTCCTGCCTGAACCCCGGGCTCCTGCCTTCCTGCCTGAACCCCGGGCTCCTGCCTTCCTGCCTGAACCCCGGGCTGCTGCCTGCCTTCCTTCCTGCCTGAACCCCGGGCTCCTGCCTGCCTGCCTGCCAGCCTGCCTGAACCCCGGGCTCCTGCCTTCCTGCCTGAACCCCGGGCTCCTGCCTTCCTGCCTGAACGCCGGGCTGCTGCCTGCCTGCCTTCCTGCCTGAACACCGGGCTCCTGCCTGCCTGCCTTCCTGCCTGAACCCCGGGCTCCTGCCTGCCTGCCTGCCTGCCTGCCTGAACCCTGGGCTCCTGCCTGCCTGCCTGCCTGAACCCCGGGCTCCTGCCTGCCTGCTTGCCTGAACCCCGGGCTCCTGCCTGCCTGCCTGAACCCCGGGCTCCTGCCTGCCTGCCTGAACACCGGGCTCCTGCCTGCCTGCCTGAACCCCGGGCTCCTGCCTGCCTGCCTGAACTTCGGGCTCCTGCCTGCCTGCCTGAACCCCGGGCTCCTGCCTGCCTACCTTCCTGCCTGAACCCCGTGCTCCTGCCTGCCTGCCTGAACCCCGGGCTCCTGCCTGCCGGCCTGAACCCCGGGCTCCTGCCTTCCTGCCTGAACCCCGGGCTCCTGCCTGCCTGCCTGCCAGCCTGCCTGAACCCCGGGCTCCTGCCTGCCTGCCTGCCAGCCTGCCTGAACCCCGGGCTCCTGCCTTCCTGCCTGAACCCCGGGCTCCTGCCTTCCTGCCTGAACGCCGGGCTGCTGCCTGCCTGCCTTCCTGCCTGAACACCGGGCTCCTGCCTGCCTGCCTTCCTGCCTGAACCCCGGGCTCCTGCCTGCCTGCCTGCCTGCCTGAACCCTGGGCTCCTGCCTGCCTGCCTGCCTGAACCCCGGGCTCCTGCCTGCCTGCTTGCCTGAACCCCGGGCTCCTGCCTGCCTGCCTGAACCCCGGGCTCCTGCCTGCCTGCCTGAACACCGGGCTCCTGCCTGCCTGCCTGAACCCCGGGCTCCTGCCTGCCTGCCTGAACTTCGGGCTCCTGCCTGCCTGCCTGAACCCCGGGCTCCTGCCTTCCTGCCTGAACCCCGGGCTCCTGCCTGCCTACCTTCCTGCCTGAACCCCGTGCTCCTGCCTGCCTACTTGAACCCCGGGCTCCTGCCTGCCGGCCTGAACCCCGGGCTCCTGCCTTCCTGCCTGAACCCCGGGCTCCTGCCTGCCTGCCTGCCAGCCTGCCTGAACCCCGGGCTCCTGCCTGCCTGCCTGCCAGCCTGCCTGAACCCCGGGCTCCTGCCTTCCTGCCTGAACCCCGGGCTCCTGCCTTCCTGCCTGAACGCCGGGCTGCTGCCTGCCTGCCTTCCTGCCTGAACACCGGGCTCCTGCCTGCCTGCCTTCCTGCCTGAACCCCGGGCTCCTGCCTGCCTGCCTGCCTGCCTGAACCCTGGGCTCCTGCCTGCCTGCCTGCCTGAACCCCGGGCTCCTGCCTGCCTGCTTGCCTGAACCCCGGGCTCCTGCCTGCCTGCCTGAACCCCGGGCTCCTGCCTGCCTGCCTGAACACCGGGCTCCTGCCTGCCTGCCTGAACCCCGGGCTCCTGCCTGCCTGCCTGAACTTCGGGCTCCTGCCTGCCTGCCTGAACCCCGGGCTCCTGCCTTCCTGCCTGAACCCCGGGCTCCTGCCTGCCTACCTTCCTGCCTGAACCCCGGGCTCCTGCCTGCCTGCCTGAACCCCGGGCTCCTGCCTGCCGTCCTGAACCCCGGGCTCCTGCCTTCCAGCCTGAACCCCGGGCTCCTGCCTTCCTGCCTGAACCCCGGGCTCCTGCCTGCCTGCCTGCCTGCCTGTACCCCGTGCTCCTGCCTTCCTGCCTGAACCCCGGGCTCCTGCCTTCCTGCCTGAACCCCGGGCTCCTGCCTTCCTGCCTGAACCCCGGGCTCCTGCCTGCCTGCCTGAACCCCGGGCACCTGCCTGCCTGCCTGAACCCCGGGCTCCTGCCTTCCTGCCTGAACCCCGGGCTCCTGCCTTCCTACCTGAACCCCGGGCTCCTGCCTGCCTGCCTTCCTGCCTGAACCCCGGGCTCCTGCCTTCCTGCCTGAACCCCGGGCTCCTGTCTTCCTGCCTGAACCCCGGGCTCCTGCCTGCCTACCTTCCTGCCTGAACCCCGGGCTCCTGCCTGCCTGCCTGAACCCCGGGCTCCTGCCTTCCTGCCTGAACCCCGGGCTCCTGCCTTCCTGCCTGAACCCCGGGCTCCTGCCTGCCTGCCTGCCTGCCTGTACCCAGTGCTCCTGCCTTCCTGCCTGAACCCCGGGCTCCTGCCTTCCTGCCTGAACCCCGGGCTCCTGCCTTCCTGCCTGAACCCCGGGCTCCTGCCTGCCTGCCTGAACCCCGGGCTCCTGCCTGCCTGCCTGAACCCCGGGCTCCTGCCTTCCTGCCTGAACCCCGGGCTCCTGCCTTCCTACCTGAACCCCGGGCTCCTGCCTGCCTGCCTTCCTGCCTGAACCCCGGGCTCCTGCCTTCCTGCCTGAACCCCGGGCTCCTGTCTTCCTGCCTGAACCCCGGGCTCCTGCCTGCCTGCCTGCCTGCCTGAACCCCGCGCTCCTGCCTGCCTGCCTGCCTGAACCCCGGGCTCCTGCCTTCCTGCCTTAACCCCGGGCTCCTGCCTTCCTGCCTGAACCCCGGGCTCCTGCCTGCCTGCCTGAACCCCGGGCTCCTGCCTTCCTGCCTGAACCCCGGGCTCCTGCCTTCCTGCCTGAACCCCGGGCTCCTGCCTGCCTGCCTGCCTGCCTGAACCCCGGGCTCCTGTCTTCCTGCCTGAACCCCGGGCTGCTGCCTGCCTGCCTTCCTGCCTGAACCCCGGGCTCCTGCCTGCCTGCCTGCCTGCCTGAACCCCGGGCTCCTGCCTTCCTGCCTGAACCCCGGGCTGCTGCCTGCCTGCCTTCCTGCCTGAACCCCGGGCTCCTGCCTGCCTGCCTGCCTGCCTGAACCCCGGGCTCCTGCCTTCCTGCCTGAACCCCGGGCTCCTGCCTTCCTCCCTGAACCCCGGGCTCCTGCCTTCCTGCCTGAACCCCGGGCTGCTGCCTGCCTTCCTTCCTGCCTGAACCCCGGGCTCCTGCCTGCCTGCCTGCCAGCCTGCCTGAACCCCGGGCTCCTGCCTTCCTGCCTGAACCCCGGGTTCCTGCCTTCCTGCCTGAACGCCGGGCTGCTGCCTGCCTGCCTTCCTGCCTGAACACCGGGCTCCTGCCTGCCTGCCTTCCTGCCTGAACCCCGGGCTCCTGCCTGCCTGCCTGCCTGCCTGAACCCTGGGCTCCTGCCTGCCTGCCTGCCTGAACCCCGGGCTCCTGCCTGCCTGCTTGCCTGAACCCCGGGCTCCTGCCTGCCTGCCTGAACCCCGGGCTCCTGCCTGCCTGCCTGAACACCGGGCTCCTGCCTGCCTGCCTGAACCCCGGGCTCCTGCCTGCCTGCCTGAACTTCGGGCTCCTGCCTGCCTGCCTGAACCCCGGGCTCCTGCCTTCCTGCCTGAACCCCGGGCTCCTGCCTGCCTACCTTCCTGCCTGAACCCCGGGCTCCTGCCTGCCTGCCTGAACCCCGGGCTCCTGCCTGCCGGCCTGAACCCCGGGCTCCTGCCTTCCTGCCTGAACCCCGGGCTCCTGCCTTCCTGCCTGAACCCCGGGCTCCTGCCTGCCTGCCTGCCTGCCTGTACCCCGTGCTCCTGCCTTCCTGCCTGAACCCCGGGCTCCTGCCTTCCTGCCTGAACCCCGGGCTCCTGCCTTCCTGCCTGAACCCCGGGCTCCTGCCTTCCTGCCTGAACCCCGGGCTCCTGCCTGCCTGCCTGAACCCCGGGCTCCTGCCTTCCTGCCTGAACCCCGGGCTCCTGCCTTCCTGCCTGAACCCCGGGCACCTGCCTGCCTGCCTGAACCCCGGGCTCCTGCCTTCCTGCCTGAACCCCGGGCTCCTGCCTGCCTGCCTGCCTGCCTGAACCCCGGGCTCCTGCCTTCCTGCCTGAACCCCGGGCTGCAGCCTGCCTGCCTTCCTGCCTGAACCCCGGGCTCCTGCCTGCCTGCCTGCCTGCCTGAACCCCGGGCTCCTGCCTTCCTGCCTGAACCCCGGGCTCCTGCCTTCCTGCCTGAACCCCGGGCTCCTGCCTTCCTGCCTGAACCCCGGGCTCCTGCCTTCCTGCCTGAACCCCGGGCTGCTGCCTGCCTTCCTTCCTGCCTGAACCCCGGGCTCCTGCCTGCCTGCCTGCCAGCCTGCCTGAACCCCGGGCTCCTGCCTTCCTGCCTGAACCCCGGGCTCCTGCCTTCCTGCCTGAACGCCGGGCTGCTGCCTGCCTGCCTTCCTGCCTGAACACCGGGCTCCTGCCTGCCTGCCTTCCTGCCTGAACCCCGGGCTCCTGCCTGCCTGCCTGCCTGCCTGCCTGAACCCTGGGCTCCTGCCTGCCTGCCTGCCTGAACCCCGGGCTCCTGCCTGCCTGCTTGCCTGAACCCCGGGCTCCTGCCTGCCTGCCTGAACCCCGGGCTCCTGCCTGCCTGCCTGAACACCGGGCTCCTGCCTGCCTGCCTGAACCCCGGGCTCCTGCCTGCCTGCCTGCCTGCCTGTACCCCGTGCTCCTGCCTTCCTGCCTGAACCCCGGGCTCCTGCCTTCCTGCCTGAACCCCGGGCTCCTGCCTTCCTGCCTGAACCCCGGGCTCCTGCCTTCCTGCCTGAACCCCGGGCTCCTGCCTGCCTGCCTGAACCCCGGGCTCCTGCCTTCCTGCCTGAACCCCGGGCTCCTGCCTTCCTGCCTGAACCCCGGGCACCTGCCTGCCTGCCTGAACCCCGGGCTCCTGCCTTCCTGCCTGAACCCCGGGCTCCTGCCTGCCTGCCTGCCTGCCTGAACCCCGGGCTCCTGCCTTCCTGCCTGAACCCCGGGCTGCAGCCTGCCTGCCTTCCTGCCTGAACCCCGGGCTCCTGCCTGCCTGCCTGCCTGCCTGAACCCCGGGCTCCTGCCTTCCTGCCTGAACCCCGGGCTCCTGCCTTCCTGCCTGAACCCCGGGCTCCTGCCTTCCTGCCTGAACCCCGGGCTCCTGCCTTCCTGCCTGAACCCCGGGCTGCTGCCTGCCTTCCTTCCTGCCTGAACCCCGGGCTCCTGCCTGCCTGCCTGCCAGCCTGCCTGAACCCCGGGCTCCTGCCTTCCTGCCTGAACCCCGGGCTCCTGCCTTCCTGCCTGAACGCCGGGCTGCTGCCTGCCTGCCTTCCTGCCTGAACACCGGGCTCCTGCCTGCCTGCCTTCCTGCCTGAACCCCGGGCTCCTGCCTGCCTGCCTGCCTGCCTGCCTGAACCCTGGGCTCCTGCCTGCCTGCCTGCCTGAACCCCGGGCTCCTGCCTGCCTGCTTGCCTGAACCCCGGGCTCCTGCCTGCCTGCCTGAACCCCGGGCTCCTGCCTGCCTGCCTGAACACCGGGCTCCTGCCTGCCTGCCTGAACCCCGGGCTCCTGCCTGCCTGCCTGAACTTCGGGCTCCTGCCTGCCTGCCTGAACCCCGGGCTCCTGCCTTCCTGCCTGAACCCCGGGCTCCTGCCTGCCTACCTTCCTGCCTGAACCCCGTGCTCCTGCCTGCCTGCCTGAACCCCGGGCTCCTGCCTGCCGGCCTGAACCCCGGGCTCCTGCCTTCCTGCCTGAACCCCGGGCTCCTGCCTGCCTGCCTGCCAGCCTGCCTGAACCCCGGGCTCCTGCCTGCCTGCCTGCCAGCCTGCCTGAACCCCGGGCTCCTGCCTTCCTGCCTGAACCCCGGGCTCCTGCCTTCCTGCCTGAACGCCGGGCTGCTGCCTGCCTGCCTTCCTGCCTGAACACCGGGCTCCTGCCTGCCTGCCTTCCTGCCTGAACCCCGGGCTCCTGCCTGCCTGCCTGCCTGCCTGAACCCTGGGCTCCTGCCTGCCTGCCTGCCTGAACCCCGGGCTCCTGCCTGCCTGCTTGCCTGAACCCCGGGCTCCTGCCTGCCTGCCTGAACCCCGGGCTCCTGCCTGCCTGCCTGAACACCGGGCTCCTGCCTGCCTGCCTGAACCCCGGGCTCCTGCCTGCCTGCCTGAACTTCGGGCTCCTGCCTGCCTGCCTGAACCCCGGGCTCCTGCCTTCCTGCCTGAACCCCGGGCTCCTGCCTGCCTACCTTCCTGCCTGAACCCCGTGCTCCTGCCTGCCTGCCTGAACCCCGGGCTCCTGCCTGCCGGCCTGAACCCCGGGCTCCTGCCTTCCTGCCTGAACCCCGGGCTCCTGCCTGCCTGCCTGCCAGCCTGCCTGAACCCCGGGCTCCTGCCTGCCTGCCTGCCAGCCTGCCTGAACCCCGGGCTCCTGCCTTCCTGCCTGAACCCCGGGCTCCTGCCTTCCTGCCTGAACGCCGGGCTGCTGCCTGCCTGCCTTCCTGCCTGAACACCGGGCTCCTGCCTGCCTGCCTTCCTGCCTGAACCCCGGGCTCCTGCCTGCCTGCCTGCCTGCCTGAACCCTGGGCTCCTGCCTGCCTGCCTGCCTGAACCCCGGGCTCCTGCCTGCCTGCCTGCCTGAACCCCGGGCTCCTGCCTGCCTGCCTGAACTTCGGGCTCCTGCCTGCCTGCCTGAACCCCGGGCTCCTGCCTTCCTGCCTGAACCCCGGGCTCCTGCCTGCCTACCTTCCTGCCTGAACCCCGGGCTCCTGCCTGCCTGCCTGAACCCCGGGCTCCTGCCTGCCGGCCTGAACCCCGGGCTCCTGCCTTCCAGCCTGAACCCCGGGCTCCGGCCTTCCTGCCTGAACCCCGGGCTCCTGCCTGCCTGCCTGCCTGCCTGTACCCCGTGCTCCTGCCTTCCTGCCTGAACCCCGGGCTCCTGCCTTCCTGCCTGAACCCCGGGCTCCTGCCTTCCTGCCTGAACCCCGGGCTCCTGCCTGCCTGCCTGAACCCCGGGCACCTGCCTGCCTGCCTGAACCCCGGGCTCCTGCCTTCCTGCCTGAACCCCGGGCTCCTGCCTTCCTACCTGAACCCCGGGCTCCTGCCTGCCTGCCTTCCTGCCTGAACCCCGGGCTCCTGCCTTCCTGCCTGAACCCCGGGCTCCTGTCTTCCTGCCTGAACCCCGGGCTCCTGCCTGCCTGCCTGCCTGCCTGAACCCCGCGCTCCTGCCTGCCTGCCTGCCTGCCTGAACCCCGGGCTCCTGCCTTCCTGCCTGAACCCCGGGCTCCTGCCTTCCTGCCTGAACCCCGGGCTCCTGCCTGCCTGCCTGAACCCCGGGCTCCTGCCTTCCTGCCTGAACCCCGGGCTCCTGCCTTCCTGCCTGAACCCCGGGCTCCTGCCTGCCTGCCTGAACCCCGGGCTCCTGCCTTCCTGCCTGAACCCCGGGCTGCTGCCTGCCTGCCTTCCTGCCTGAACCCCGGGCTCCTGCCTGCCTGCCTGCCTGCCTGAACCCCGGGCTCCTGCCTTCCTGCCTGAACCCCGGGCTGCTGCCTGCCTGCCTTCCTGCCTGAACCCCGGGCTCCTGCCTGCCTGCCTGCCTGCCTGAACCCCGGGCTCCTGCCTTCCTGCCTGAACCCCGGGCTCCTGCCTTCCTGCCTGAACCCCGGGCTCCTGCCTTCCTGCCTGAACCCCGGGCTGCTGCCTGCCTTCCTTCCTGCCTGAACCCCGTGCTCCTGCCTGCCTGCCTGCCAGCCTGCCTGAACCCCGGGCTCCTGCCTTCCTGCCTGAACCCCGGGCTCCTGCCTTCCTGCCTGAACGCCGGGCTGCTGCCTGCCTGCCTTCCTGCCTGAACACCGGGCTCCTGCCTGCCTGCCTTCCTGCCTGAACCCCGGGCTCCTGCCTGCCTGCCTGCCTGCCTGAACCCTGGGCTCCTGCCTGCCTGCCTGCCTGAACCCCGGGCTCCTGCCTGCCTGCTTGCCTGAACCCCGGGCTCCTGCCTGCCTGCCTGAACCCCGGGCTCCTGCCTGCCTGCCTGAACACCGGGCTCCTGCCTGCCTGCCTGAACCCCGGGCTCCTGCCTGCCTGCCTGAACTTCGGGCTCCTGCCTGCCTGCCTGAACCCCGGGCTCCTGCCTTCCTGCCTGAACCCCGGGCTCCTGCCTGCCTACCTTCCTGCCTGAACCCCGGGCTCCTGCCTGCCTGCCTGAACCCCGGGCTCCTGCCTGCCGGCCTGAACCCCGGGCTCCTGCCTTCCTGCCTGAACCCCGGGCTCCTGCCTTCCTGCCTGAACCCCGGGCTCCTGCCTGCCTGCCTGCCTGCCTGTACCCCGTGCTCCTGCCTTCCTGCCTGAACCCCGGGCTCCTGCCTTCCTGCCTGAACCCCGGGCTCCTGCCTTCCTGCCTGAACCCCGGGCACCTGCCTGCCTGCCTGAACCCCGGGCTCCTGCCTGCCTGCCTGAACCCCGGGCTCCTGCCTTCCTGCCTGAACCCCGGGCTCCTGCCTTCCTACCTGAACCCCGGGCTCCTGCCTGCCTGCCTTCCTGCCTGAACCCCGGGCTCCTGCCTTCCTGCCTGAACCCCGGGCTCCTGTCTTCCTGCCTGAACCCCGGGCTCCTGCCTGCCTGCCTGCCTGCCTGAACCCCGCGCTCCTGCCTGCCTGCCTGCCTGCCTGAACCCCGGGCTCCTGCCTTCCTGCCTGAACCCCGGGCTCCTGCCTTCCTGCCTGAACCCCGGGCTCCTGCCTGCCTGCCTGAACCCCGGGCTCCTGCCTTCCTGCCTGAACCCCGGGCTCCTGCCTTCCTGCCTGAACCCCGGGCTCCTGCCTTGCTGCCTGAACCCCGGGCTCCTGCCTGCCTGCCTGCCTGAACCCCGGGCTCCTGCCTGCCTGCCTTCCTGCCTGAAACCCGGGCTCCTGCCTTCCTGCCTGAACCCCGGGCTCCTGTCTTCCTGCCTGAACCCCGGGCTCCTGCCTGCCCGCCTGCCTGCCTGAACCCCGGGCTCCTGCCTGCCTGCCTTCCTGCCTGAACCCCGGGCTCCTGCCTTCCTGCCTGAACCCCGGGCTCCTGCCTGCCTCCCTGCCTGCCTGAACCCCGGGCTCCTGCCTTCCTGCCTGAACCCCGGGCTCTTGCCTTCCTGCCTGAACCCCGGGCTCCTGCCTGCCTGCCTGAACCCCGGGCTCCTGCCTGCCTGCCTGCCAGCCTGAACCCCGGGCTCCTGCCTTCCTGCCTGAACCCCTGGCTCCTGCCTTCCTGCCTGAACCCCGGGCTCCTGCCTGCCTGCCTGCCTGAACCCCGGGCTCCTGCCTGCCTGCCTTCCTGCCTGAACCCCGGGCTCCTGCCTGCCTGCCTGAACCCCGGGCTCCTGCCTGCCTGCCTGAACCCCGGGCTCCTGCCTTCCTGCCTGAACCCCGGGCTCCTGCCTTCCTGCCTGAACCCCGGGCTCCTGCTTTCCTGCCTGAAACCCGGGCTCCTGCCTGCCTGCCTGAACCCCGGGTTCCTGCCTCCTGCCTGAACCCCGGGCTCCTGCCTGCCTGCCTGAACCCCGGGCTCCTGCCTGCCTGCCTGAACCCCGGGCTCCTGCCTTCCTGCCTGAACACCGGGCTCCTGCCTGCCTGCCTGAACCCCAGGCTCCTGCCTTCCTGCCTGAATCCCGGGCTCCTGCCTTCCTGCCTGAACCCCGGTCTCCTGCCTTCCTGCCTGAACCCCGGGCTCCTGCTTGCCTGCCTGCCTGAACCCCGGGCTCCTGCCTTCCTGCCTGAACCCCGGGCTCCTGCCTGCCTGCCTTCCTGCCTGAACCCCGGGCTCCTGCCTTCCTGCCTGATCCCCGGGCTCCTGCCTTCCTGCCTGAACCCCGGGCTCCTGCCTGCCTGCCTGCCTGCCTGAACCCCGCGCTCCTGCCTGCCAGCCTGCCTGCCTGAACACCGGGCTCCTGCCTTCCTGCCTGATCCCCGGGCTCCTGCCTTCCTGCCTGAACCCAGGGCTCCTGCCTGACTGCCTGCCAGCCTGAACCCCGGGCTCCTGCCTGCCTGCCTGAACCCCTGGCTCCTGCCTTCCTGCCTGAACCCCGGGCTCCTGCCTGCCTGCCTGAACCCCGGGCTCCTGCCTGCCTGCCTGAACCCCGGGCTCCTGCCTTCCTGCCTGAACCCCGGGCTCCTGCCTTCCTACCTGAACCCCGGGCTCCTGCCTGCCTGCCTTCCTGCCTGAACCCCGGGCTCCTGCCTTCCTGCCTGAACCCCGGGCTCCTGTCTTCCTGCCTGAACCCCGGGCTCCTGCCTGCCTGCCTGCCTGCCTGAACCCCGCGCTCCTGCCTGCCTGCCTGCCTGCCTGAACCCCGGGCTCCTGCTTTCCTGCCTGATCCCCGGGCTCCTGCCTTCCTGCCTGAACCCAGGGCTCCTGCCTGACTGCCTGCCAGCCTGAACCCCGGGCTCCTGCCTGCCTGCCTGAACCCCGGGCTCCTGCCTTCCTGCCTGAACCCCGGGCTGCTGCCTGCCTGCCTTCCTGCCTGAACCCCGGGCTCCTGCCTGCCTGCCTGCCTGCCTGAACCCCGGGCTCCTGCCTTCCTGCCTGAACCCCGGGCTGCTGCCTGCCTGCCTTCCTGCCTGAACCCCGGGCTCCTGCCTGCCTGCCTGCCTGCCTGAACCCCGGGCTCCTGCCTTCCTGCCTGAACCCCGGGCTCCTGCCTTCCTGCCTGAACCCCGGGCTCCTGCCTTCCTGCCTGAACCCCGGGCTGCTGCCTGCCTTCCTTCCTGCCTGAACCCCGGGCTCCTGCCTGCCTGCCTGCCAGCCTGCCTGAACCCCGGGCTCCTGCCTTCCTGCCTGAACCCCGGGCTCCTGCCTTCCTGCCTGAACGCCGGGCTGCTGCCTGCCTGCCTTCCTGCCTGAACACCGGGCTCCTGCCTGCCTGCTTTCCTGCCTGAACCCCGGGCTCCTGCCTGCCTGCCTGCCTGCCTGAACCCTGGGCTCCTGCCTGCCTGCCTGCCTGAACACCGGGCTCCTGCCTGCCTGCTTGCCTGAACCCCGGGCTCCTGCCTACCTGCCTGAACCCCGGGCTCCTGCCTGCCTGCCTGAACCCCGGGCTCCTGCCTGCCTGCCTGAACACCGGGCTCCTGCCTGCCTGCCTGAACCCCGGGCTCCTGCCTTCCTGCCTGAACCCCAGGCTCCTGCCTTCCTCCCTGAACCCCGGGCTCCTGCCTTCCTGCCTGAACCCCGGGCTCCTGCCTGCCTGCCTGAACCCCGGGCTCCTGGCTGCCTGACTGAACCCCGGGCTCCTGCCTGCCTGCCTGAACCCCGGGCTCCTGCCTGCCTGCCTGCCTGCCTGAACCCCGGGCTCCTGCCTTCCTGCCTGAACCCCGGGCTCCTGCCTTCCTGCCTGAACCCCGGGCTCCTGCCTGCCTGCCTGAACCCCGGGCTCCTGCCTGCCTGCCTGAACCCCGGGCTCCTGCCTGTCTGCCTGAACCCCGGGCTCCTGCCTTCCTGCCTGAACCCCGGGCTCCTGCCTTCCTGCCTGAACCCCGGGCTCCTGTCTTCCTGCCTGAACCCCGGGCTCCTGCCTCCCTGCCTGAACCCCGGGCTCCTGCCTTCCTGCCTGAACCGCGGGCTCCTGCCTTCTTGCCTGAACCCCGGGCTCCTGCCTGCCTGCCTGAACACCGGGCTCCTGCCTGCCTGCCTGAACCCCGGGCTCCTGCCTTCCTGCCTGAACCCCGGGCTCCTGCCTGCCTCCCTGCCTGCCTGAACCCCGGGCTCCTGCCTTCCTGCCTGAACCCCGGGCTCTTGCCTTCCTGCCTGAACCCCGGGCTCCTGCCTGCCTGCCTGAACCCCGGGCTCCTGCCTGCCTGCCTGCCAGCCTGAACCCCGGGCTCCTGCCTGCCTGCCTGCCAGCCTGAACCCCGGGCTCCTGCCTTCCTGCCTGAACCCCGGGCTCCTGCCTGCCTGCCTGCCTGAACCCCGGGCTCCTGCCTGCCTGCCTTCCTGCCTGAACCCCGGGCTCCTGCCTGCCTGCCTGAACCCCGGGCTCCTGCCTGCCTGCCTGAACCCCGGGCTCCTGCCTTCCTGCCTGAACCCCGGGCTCCTGCCTTCCTGCCTGAACCCCGGGCTCCTGCCTTCCTGCCTGAAACCCGGGCTCCTGCCTGCCTGCCTGAACCCCGGGTTCCTGCCTCCTGCCTGAACCCCGGGCTCCTGCCTGCCTGCCTGAACCCCGGGCTCCTGCCTGCCTGCCTGAACCCCGGGCTCCTGCCTTCCTGCCTGAACACCGGGCTCCTGCCTGCCTGCCTGAACCCCAGGCTCCTGCCTTCCTGCCTGAATCCCGGGCTCCTGCCTTCCTGCCTGAACCCCGGTCTCCTGCCTTCCTGCCTGAACCCCGGGCTCCTGCTTGCCTGCCTGCCTGAACCCCGGGCTCCTGCCTTCCTGCCTGAACCCCGGGCTCCTGCCTGCCTGCCTTCCTGCCTGAACCCCGGGCTCCTGCCTTCCTGCCTGATCCCCGGGCTCCTGCCTTCCTGCCTGAACCGAGGGCTCCTGCCTGACTGCCTGCCAGCCTGAACCCCGGGCTCCTGCCTGCCTGCCTGAACCCCGGGCTCCTGCCTTCCTGCCTGAACCCCGGGCTGCTGCCTGCCTGCCTTCCTGCCTGAACCCCGGGCTCCTGCCTGCCTGCCTGCCTGCCTGAACCCCGGGCTCCTGCCTTCCTGCCTGAACCCCGGGCTGCTGCCTGCCTGCCTTCCTGCCTGAACCCCGGGCTCCTGCCTGCCTGCCTGCCTGCCTGAACCCCGGGCTCCTGCCTTCCTGCCTGAACCCCGGGCTCCTGCCTTCCTGCCTGAACCCCGGGCTCCTGCCTTCCTGCCTGAACCCCGGGCTCCTGCCTTCCTGCCTGAACCCCGGGCTGCTGCCTGCCTGTCTTCCTGCCTGAACCCCGGGCTCCTGCCTGCCTGCCTGCCTGCCTGAACCCCGGGCTCCTGCCTGCCTGCCTGCCTGCCAGCCTGCCTGAACCCCGGGCTCCTGCCTTCCTGCCTGAACCCCGGGCTCCTGCCTTCCTGCCTGAACCCCGGGCTGCTGCCCGCCTGCCAGCCTGCCTGAACCCCGGGCTCCTGCCTTCCTGCCTGAACCCCAGGCTCCTTCCTTCCGGCCTGAACACCGGGCTGCTGCCTGCCTGCCTTCCTGCCTGAACCCCGGGCTCCTGCCTGCCTGCCTTCCTGCCTGAACCCCTGGCTCCTGCCTTCCTGCCTGAACCCCGGGCTCCTGCCTGCCTGCCTGCCTGAACCCCGGGCTCCTGCCTGCCTGCCTTCCTGCCTGAACCCCGGGCTCCTGCCTTCCTGCCTGAACCCCGGGCTCCTGTCTTCCTGCCTGAACCCCGGGCTCCTGCCTGCCTGCCTGCCTGCCTGCCTGAACCACGGGCTCCTGCCTGCCTGCCTTCCTGCCTGAACCCCGGGCTCCTGCCTTCCTGCCTGAACCCCGGGCTCCTGCCTGCCTGCCTGCCTGCCTGAACCCCGGGCTCCTGCCTTCCTGCCTGAACCCCGGGCTCCTGCCTTCCTGCCTGAACCCTGGGCTCCTGCCTTCCTGCCTGAACCCCGGGCTCCTGCCTGCCTGCCTGATCCCCGGTCTCATTCCTGCCTGCCTGAACCCCGGGCTCCTGCCTGCCTGCCTGAACCCCGGGCTCCTGTCTTCCTGCCTGAACCCCGGGCTCCTGCCTTCCTGCCTGAACCCCGGGCTCCTGCCTGCCTGCCTGCCTGCCTGATCCCCGGGCTCCTGCCTTCCTGCCTGAACCCCGGGCTCCTGCCTGCCTGCCTGCCTGCCTGAACCCCGTGCTCCTGCCTTCCTGACTGAACCCCGGGCTGCTGCCTGCCTACCTTCCTGCCTGAACCCCGGGCTCCTGCCTGCCTGCCTGCCTGCCTGAACCCCGGGCTCCTGCCTTCCTGCCTGAACCCCGGGCTCCTGTCTTCCTGCCTGAACCCCGGGCTCCTGCCTGCCTGCCTGCCTGCCTGCCTGAACCACGGGCTCCTGCCTGCCTGCCTTCCTGCCTGAACCCCGGGCTCCTGCCTTCCTGCCTGAACCCCGGGCTCCTGCCTGCCTGCCTGCCTGCCTGAACCCCGGGCTCCTGCCTTCCTGCCTGAACCCCGGGCTCCTGCCTTCCTGCCTGAACCCCGGGCTCCTGCCTTCCTGCCTGAACCCCGGGCTGCTGCCTGCCTGCCTTCCTGCCTGAACCCCGGGCTCCTGCCTGCCTGCCTTCCTGCCTGAACCCCGGGCTCCTGCCTGCCTGCCTGCCAGCCTGCCTGAACCCCGGGCTCCTGCCTTCCTGCCTGAACCCCGGGCTCTTGCCTTCCTGCCTGAACCCCGGGCTCCTGCCTGCCTGCCTGAACCCCGGGCTCCTGCCTCCTGCCTGAACCCCGGGCTCCTGCCTGCCTGCCTGAACCCCGGGCTCCTGCCTGCCTGCCTGAACCCCGGGCTCCTGCCTTCCTGCCTGAACCCCGGGCTCCTGCCTGCCTGCCTGAACCCCAGGCTCCTGCCTTCCTGCCTGAATCCCGGGCTCCTGCCTTCCTGCCTGAACCCCGGTCTCCTGCCTTCCTGCCTGAACCCCGGGCTCCTGCCTGCCTGCCTGCCTGAACCCCGGTCTCCTGCCTGCCTGCCTGAACCCCGGGCTCCTGCCTTCCTGCCTGAACCCCGGGCTCCTGCCTTCCTGCCTGAACCCCTGGCTCCTGCCTTCCTGCCTGAACCCCGGGCTCCTGCCTGCCTGCCTGCCTGAACCCCGGGCTCCTGCCTGCCTGCCTTCCTGCCTGAACCCCGGGCTCCTGCCTGCCTGCCTGAACCCCGGGCTCCTGCCTGCCTGCCTGAACCCCGGGCTCCTGCCTTCCTGCCTGAACCCCGGGCTCCTGCCTTCCTGCCTGAACCCCGGGCTCCTGCCTTCCTGCCTGAACCCCGGGCTGCTGCCTGCCTGTCTTCCTGCCTGAACCCCGGGCTCCTGCCTGCCTGCCTGCCTGCCTGAACCCCGGGCTCCTGCCTGCCTGCCTGCCTGCCAGCCTGCCTGAACCCCGGGCTCCTGCCTTCCTGCCTGAACCCCGGGCTCCTGCCTTCCTGCCAGAACCCCGGGCTCCTGCCTTCCTGCCTGAATCCCGGGCTGCTGCCTGCCTGCCTTCCTGCCTGAACCCCGGGCTCCTGCCTGCCTGCCTGCCTGCCTGAACCCCGGGCTCCTGCCTTCCTGCCTGAATCCCGGGCTCCTGCCTTCCTGCCTGAACCCCGGTCTCCTGCCTTCCTGCCTGAATCCCGGGCTGCTGCCTGCCTGCCTTCCTGCCTGAACCCCGGGCTCCTGCCTGCCTGCCTTCCTGCCTGAACCCCGGGCTCCTGCCTGCCTGCCTGAACCCCGGGCTCCTGCCTGCCTGCCTGAACCCCGGGCTCCTGCCTTCCTGCCTGAACCCCGGGCTCCTGCCTTCCTACCTGAACCCCGGGCTCCTGCCTGCCTGCCTTCCTGCCTGAACCCCGGGCTCCTGCCTTCCTGCCTGAACCCCGGGCTCCTGTCTTCCTGCCTGAACCCCGGGCTCCTGCCTGCCTGCCTGCCTGCCTGAACCCCGCGCTCCTGCCTACCTGCCTGCCTGCCTGAACCCCGGGCTCCTGCTTTCCTGCCTGATCCCCGGGCTCCTGCCTTCCTGCCTGAACCCAGGGCTCCTGCCTGACTGCCTGCCAGCCTGAACCCCGGGCTCCTGCCTGCCTGCCTGAACCCCGGGCTCCTGCCTTCCTGCCTGAACCCCGGGCTGCTGCCTGCCTGCCTTCCTGCCTGAACCCCGGGCTCCTGCCTGCCTGCCTGCCTGCCTGAACCCCGGGCTCCTGCCTTCCTGCCTGAACCCCGGGCTGCTGCCTGCCTGCCTTCCTGCCTGAACCCCGGGCTCCTGCCTGCCTGCCTGCCTGCCTGAACCCCGGGCTCCTGCCTTCCTGCCTGAACCCCGGGCTCCTGCCTTCCTGCCTGAACCCCGGGCTCCTGCCTTCCTGCCTGAACCCCGGGCTGCTGCCTGCCTTCCTTCCTGCCTGAACCCCGGGCTCCTGCCTGCCTGCCTGCCAGCCTGCCTGAACCCCGGGCTCCTGCCTTCCTGCCTGAACCCCGGGCTCCTGCCTTCCTGCCTGAACGCCGGGCTGCTGCCTGCCTGCCTTCCTGCCTGAACACCGGGCTCCTGCCTGCCTGCCTTCCTGCCTGAACCCCGGGCTCCTGCCTGCCTGCCTGCCTGCCTGAACCCTGGGCTCCTGCCTGCCTGCCTGCCTGAACACCGGGCTCCTGCCTGCCTGCTTGCCTGAACCCCGGGCTCCTGCCTACCTGCCTGAACCCCGGGCTCCTGCCTGCCTGCCTGAACCCCGGGCTCCTGCCTGCCTGCCTTAACACCGGGCTCCTGCCTGCCTGCCTGAACCCCGGGCTCCTGCCTTCCTGCCTGAACCCCAGGCTCCTGCCTTCCTCCCTGAACCCCGGGCTCCTGCCTTCCTGCCTGAACCCCGGGCTCCTGCCTGCCTGCCTGAACCCCGGGCTCCTGGCTGCCTGACTGAACCCCGGGCTCCTGCCTGCCTGCCTGAACCCCGGGCTCCTGCCTGCCTGCCTGCCTGCCTGAACCCCGGGCTCCTGCCTTCCTGCCTGAACCCCGGGCTCCTGCCTTCCTGCCTGAACCCCGGGCTCCTGCCTGCCTGCCTGAACCCCGGGCTCCTGCCTGCCTGCCTGAACCCCGGGCTCCTGCCTGTCTGCCTGAACCCCGGGCTCCTGCCTTCCTGCCTGAACCCCGGGCTCCTGCCTTCCTGCCTGAACCCCGGGCTCCTGTCTTCCTGCCTGAACCCCGGGCTCCTGCCTCCCTGCCTGAACCCCGGGCTCCTGCCTTCCTGCCTGAACCGCGGGCTCCTGCCTTCTTGCCTGAACCCCGGGCTCCTGCCTGCCTGCCTGAACACCGGGCTCCTGCCTGCCTGCCTGAACCCCGGGCTCCTGCCTTCCTGCCTGAACCCCGGGCTCCTGCCTGCCTCCCTGCCTGCCTGAACCCCGGGCTCCTGCCTTCCTGCCTGAACCCCGGGCTCTTGCCTTCCTGCCTGAACCCCGGGCTCCTGCCTGCCTGCCTGAACCCCGGGCTCCTGCCTGCCTGCCTGCCAGCCTGAACCCCGGGCTCCTGCCTGCCTGCCTGCCAGCCTGAACCCCGGGCTCCTGCCTTCCTGCCTGAACCCCGGGCTCCTGCCTGCCTGCCTGCCTGAACCCCGGGCTCCTGCCTGCCTGCCTTCCTGCCTGAACCCCGGGCTCCTGCCTGCCTGCCTGAACCCCGGGCTCCTGCCTGCCTGCCTGAACCCCGGGCTCCTGCCTTCCTGCCTGAACCCCGGGCTCCTGCCTTCCTGCCTGAACCCCGGGCTCCTGCCTTCCTGCCTGAAACCCGGGCTCCTGCCTGCCTGCCTGAACCCCGGGTTCCTGCCTCCTGCCTGAACCCCGGGCTCCTGCCTGCCTGCCTGAACCCCGGGCTCCTGCCTGCCTGCCTGAACCCCGGGCTCCTGCCTTCCTGCCTGAACACCGGGCTCCTGCCTGCCTGCCTGAACCCCAGGCTCCTGCCTTCCTGCCTGAATCCCGGGCTCCTGCCTTCCTGCCTGAACCCCGGTCTCCTGCCTTCCTGCCTGAACCCCGGGCTCCTGCTTGCCTGCCTGCCTGAACCCCGGGCTCCTGCCTTCCTGCCTGAACCCCGGGCTCCTGCCTGCCTGCCTTCCTGCCTGAACCCCGGGCTCCTGCCTTCCTGCCTGATCCCCGGGCTCCTGCCTTCCTGCCTGAACCGAGGGCTCCTGCCTGACTGCCTGCCAGCCTGAACCCCGGGCTCCTGCCTGCCTGCCTGAACCCCGGGCTCCTGCCTTCCTGCCTGAACCCCGGGCTGCTGCCTGCCTGCCTTCCTGCCTGAACCCCGGGCTCCTGCCTGCCTGCCTGCCTGCCTGAACCCCGGGCTCCTGCCTTCCTGCCTGAACCCCGGGCTGCTGCCTGCCTGCCTTCCTGCCTGAACCCCGGGCTCCTGCCTGCCTGCCTGCCTGCCTGAACCCCGGGCTCCTGCCTTCCTGCCTGAACCCCGGGCTCCTGCCTTCCTGCCTGAACCCCGGGCTCCTGCCTTCCTGCCTGAACCCCGGGCTGCTGCCTGCCTTCCTTCCTGCCTGAACCCCGGGCTCCTGCCTGCCTGCCTGCCAGCCTGCCTGAACCCCGGGCTCCTGCCTTCCTGCCTGAACCCTGGGCTCCTGCCTTCCTGCCTGAACCCCGGGCTCCTGCCTGCCTGCCTGATCCCCGGTCTCATTCCTGCCTGCCTGAACCCCGGGCTCCTGCCTGCCTGCCTGAACCCCGGGCTCCTGTCTTCCTGCCTGAACCCCGGGCTCCTGCCTTCCTGCCTGAACCCCGGGCTCCTGCCTGCCTGCCTGCCTGCCTGATCCCCGGGCTCCTGCCTTCCTGCCTGAACCCCGGGCTCCTGCCTGCCTGCCTGCCTGCCTGAACCCCGGGCTCCTGCCTTCCTGACTGAACCCCGGGCTGCTGCCTGCCTACCTTCCTGCCTGAACCCCGGGCTCCTGCCTGCCTGCCTGCCTGCCTGAACCCCGGGCTCCTGCCTTCCTGCCTGAACCCCGGGCTCCTGTCTTCCTGCCTGAACCCCGGGCTCCTGCCTGCCTGCCTGCCTGCCTGCCTGAACCACGGGCTCCTGCCTGCCTGCCTTCCTGCCTGAACCCCGGGCTCCTGCCTTCCTGCCTGAACCCCGGGCTCCTGCCTGCCTGCCTGCCTGCCTGAACCCCGGGCTCCTGCCTTCCTGCCTGAACCCCGGGCTCCTGCCTTCCTGCCTGAACCCCGGGCTCCTGCCTTCCTGCCTGAACCCCGGGCTGCTGCCTGCCTGCCTTCCTGCCTGAACCCCGGGCTCCTGCCTGCCTGCCTTCCTGCCTGAACCCCGGGCTCCTGCCTGCCTGCCTGCCAGCCTGCCTGAACCCCGGGCTCCTGCCTTCCTGCCTGAACCCCGGGCTCTTGCCTTCCTGCCTGAACCCCGGGCTCCTGCCTGCCTGCCTGAACCCCGGGCTCCTGCCTCCTGCCTGAACCCCGGGCTCCTGCCTGCCTGCCTGAACCCCGGGCTCCTGCCTGCCTGCCTGAACCCCGGGCTCCTGCCTTCCTGCCTGAACCCCGGGCTCCTGCCTGCCTGCCTGAACCCCAGGCTCCTGCCTTCCTGCCTGAATCCCGGGCTCCTGCCTTCCTGCCTGAACCCCGGTCTCCTGCCTTCCTGCCTGAACCCCGGGCTCCTGCCTGCCTGCCTGCCTGAACCCCGGGCTCCTGCCTGCCTGCCTGAACCCCGGGCTCCTGCCTTCCTGCCTGAACCCCGGGCTCCTGCCTTCCTGCCTGAACCCCTGGCTCCTGCCTTCCTGCCTGAACCCCGGGCTCCTGCCTGCCTGCCTTCCTGCCTGAACCCCGGGCTCCTGCCTGCCTGCCTGAACCCCGGGCTCCTGCCTGCCTGCCTGAACCCCGGGCTCCTGCTTTCCTGCCTGAACCCCGGGCTCCTGCCTTCCTGCCTGAACCCCGGGCTCCTGCCTTCCTGCCTGAACCCCGGGCTGCTGCCTGCCTGTCTTCCTGCCTGAACCCCGGGCTCCTGCCTGCCTGCCTGCCTGCCTGAACCCCGGGCTCCTGCCTGCCTGCCTGCCTGCCAGCCTGCCTGAACCCCGGGCTCCTGCCTTCCTGCCTGAACCCCGGGCTCCTGCCTTCCTGCCTGAACCCCGGGCTGCTGCCCGCCTGCCAGCCTGCCTGAACCCCGGGCTCCTGCCTTCCTGCCTGAACCCCAGGCTCCTTCCTTCCGGCCTGAACACCGGGCTGCTGCCTGCCTGCCTTCCTGCCTGAACCCCGGGCTCCTGCCTGCCTGCCTTCCTGCCTGAACCCCTGGCTCCTGCCTTCCTGCCTGAACCCCGGGCTCCTGCCTGCCTGCCTGCCTGAACCCCGGGCTCCTGCCTGCCTGCCTTCCTGCCTGAACCCCGGGCTCCTGCCTTCCTGCCTGAACCCCGGGCTCCTGTCTTCCTGCCTGAACCCCGGGCTCCTGCCTGCCTGCCTGCCTGCCTGCCTGAACCACGGGCTCCTGCCTGCCTGCCTTCCTGCCTGAACCCCGGGCTCCTGCCTTCCTGCCTGAACCCCGGGCTCCTGCCTGCCTGCCTGCCTGCCTGAACCCCGGGCTCCTGCCTTCCTGCCTGAACCCCGGGCTCCTGCCTTCCTGCCTGAACCCTGGGCTCCTGCCTTCCTGCCTGAACCCCGGGCTCCTGCCTGCCTGCCTGATCCCCGGTCTCATTCCTGCCTGCCTGAACCCCGGGCTCCTGCCTGCCTGCCTGAACCCCGGGCTCCTGTCTTCCTGCCTGAACCCCGGGCTCCTGCCTTCCTGCCTGAACCCCGGGCTCCTGCCTGCCTGCCTGCCTGCCTGATCCCCGGGCTCCTGCCTTCCTGCCTGAACCCCGGGCTCCTGCCTGCCTGCCTGCCTGCCTGAACCCCGGGCTCCTGCCTTCCTGACTGAACCCCGGGCTGCTGCCTGCCTACCTTCCTGCCTGAACCCCGGGCTCCTGCCTGCCTGCCTGCCTGCCTGAACCCCGGGCTCCTGCCTTCCTGCCTGAACCCCGGGCTCCTGTCTTCCTGCCTGAACCCCGGGCTCCTGCCTGCCTGCCTGCCTGCCTGCCTGAACCACGGGCTCCTGCCTGCCTGCCTTCCTGCCTGAACCCCGGGCTCCTGCCTTCCTGCCTGAACCCCGGGCTCCTGCCTGCCTGCCTGCCTGCCTGAACCCCGGGCTCCTGCCTTCCTGCCTGAACCCCGGGCTCCTGCCTTCCTGCCTGAACCCCGGGCTCCTGCCTTCCTGCCTGAACCCCGGGCTGCTGCCTGCCTGCCTTCCTGCCTGAACCCCGGGCTCCTGCCTGCCTGCCTTCCTGCCTGAACCCCGGGCTCCTGCCTGCCTGCCTGCCAGCCTGCCTGAACCCCGGGCTCCTGCCTTCCTGCCTGAACCCCGGGCTCTTGCCTTCCTGCCTGAACCCCGGGCTCCTGCCTGCCTGCCTGAACCCCGGGCTCCTGCCTCCTGCCTGAACCCCGGGCTCCTGCCTGCCTGCCTGAACCCCGGGCTCCTGCCTGCCTGCCTGAACCCCGGGCTCCTGCCTTCCTGCCTGAACCCCGGGCTCCTGCCTGCCTGCCTGAACCCCAGGCTCCTGCCTTCCTGCCTGAATCCCGGGCTCCTGCCTTCCTGCCTGAACCCCGGTCTCCTGCCTTCCTGCCTGAACCCCGGGCTCCTGCCTGCCTGCCTGCCTGAACCCCGGTCTCCTGCCTGCCTGCCTGAACCCCGGGCTCCTGCCTTCCTGCCTGAACCCCGGGCTCCTGCCTTCCTGCCTGAACCCCTGGCTCCTGCCTTCCTGCCTGAACCCCGGGCTCCTGCCTGCCTGCCTGCCTGAACCCCGGGCTCCTGCCTGCCTGCCTTCCTGCCTGAACCCCGGGCTCCTGCCTGCCTGCCTGAACCCCGGGCTCCTGCCTGCCTGCCTGAACCCCGGGCTCCTGCCTTCCTGCCTGAACCCCGGGCTCCTGCCTTCCTGCCTGAACCCCGGGCTCCTGCCTTCCTGCCTGAACCCCGGGCTGCTGCCTGCCTGTCTTCCTGCCTGAACCCCGGGCTCCTGCCTGCCTGCCTGCCTGCCTGAACCCCGGGCTCCTGCCTGCCTGCCTGCCTGCCAGCCTGCCTGAACCCCGGGCTCCTGCCTTCCTGCCTGAACCCCGGGCTCCTGCCTTCCTGCCAGAACCCCGGGCTCCTGCCTTCCTGCCTGAATCCCGGGCTGCTGCCTGCCTGCCTTCCTGCCTGAACCCCGGGCTCCTGCCTGCCTGCCTGCCTGCCTGAACCCCGGGCTCCTGCCTTCCTGCCTGAATCCCGGGCTCCTGCCTTCCTGCCTGAACCCCGGTCTCCTGCCTTCCTGCCTGAATCCCGGGCTGCTGCCTGCCTGCCTTCCTGCCTGAACCCCGGGCTCCTGCCTGCCTGCCTTCCTGCCTGAACCCCGGGCTCCTGCCTGCCTGCCTGCCAGCCTGCCTGAACCACGGGCTCCTGCGTTCCTGCCTGAACCCCGGGCTCCTGCCTTCCTGCCTGAATCCCGGGCTCCTGCCTTCCTGCCTGAACCCCGGTCTCCTGTCTTCCTGCCTGAACCCCGGGCTCCTGCCTGCCTGCCTGCCTGCCTGCCTGAACCACGGGCTCCTGCCTGCCTGCCTTCCTGCCTGAACCCCGGGCTCCTGCCTTCCTGCCTGAACCCCGGGCTCCTGCCTGCCTGCCTGCCTGCCTGAACCCCGGGCTCCTGCCTTCCTGCCTGAACCCCGGGCTCCTGCCTTCCTGCCTGAACCCCGGGCTCCTGCCTTCCTGCCTGAACCCCGGGCTGCTGCCTGCCTGCCTTCCTGCCTGAACCCCGGGCTCCTGCCTGCCTGCCTTCCTGCCTGAACCCCGGGCTCCTGCCTGCCTGCCTGCCAGCCTGCCTGAACCCCGGGCTCCTGCCTTCCTGCCTGAACCCCGGGCTCTTGCCTTCCTGCCTGAACCCCGGGCTCCTGCCTGCCTGCCTGAACCCCGGGCTCCTGCCTTCCTGCCTGAACCCCGGGCTCCTGCCTGCCTGCCTGAACCCCGGGTTCCTGCCTCCTGCCTGAACCCCGGGCTCCTGCCTGCCTGCCTGAACCCCGGGCTCCTGCCTGCCTGCCTGAACCCCGGGCTCCTGCCTTCCTGCCTGAACCCCGGGCTCCTGCCTGCCTGCCTGAACCCCAGGCTCCTGCCTTCCTGCCTGAATCCCGGGCTCCTGCCTTCCTGCCTGAACCCCGGTCTCCTGCCTTCCTGCCTGAACCCCGGGCTCCTGCCTGCCTGCCTGCCTGAACCCCGGTCTCCTGCCTGCCTGCCTGAACCCCGGGCTCCTGCCTTCCTGCCTGAACCCCGGGCTCCTGCCTTCCTGCCTGAACCCCTGGCTCCTGCCTTCCTGCCTGAACCCCGGGCTCCTGCCTGCCTGCCTGCCTGAACCCCGGGCTCCTGCCTGCCTGCCTTCCTGCCTGAACCCCGGGCTCCTGCCTGCCTGCCTGAACCCCGGGCTCCTGCCTGCCTGCCTGAACCCCGGGCTCCTGCCTTCCTGCCTGAACCCCGGGCTCCTGCTTTCCTGCCTGAACCCCGGGCTCCTGCCTTCCTGCCTGAACCCCGGGCTGCTGCCTGCCTGTCTTCCTGCCTGAACCCCGGGCTCCTGCCTGCCTGCCTGCCTGCCTGAACCCCGGGCTCCTGCCTGCCTGCCTGCCTGCCAGCCTGCCTGAACCCCGGGCTCCTGCCTTCCTGCCTGAACCCCGGGCTCCAGCCTTCCTGCCTGAACCCCGGGCTGCTGCCAGCCTGCCAGCCTGCCTGAACCCCGGGCTCCTGCCTTCCTGCCTGAACCCCGGGCTCCTGCCTTCCGGCCTGAACCCCGGGCTGCTGCCTGCCTGCCTTCCTGCCTGAACCCCGGGCTGCTGCCTGCCTGCCTTCCTGCCTGAACCCCGGGCTCCTGCCTGCCTGCCTTCCTGCCTGAACCCCGGGCTCCTGCCTGCCTGCCTGCCTGAACCCCGGGCTCCTGCCTGCCTGCTTTCCTGCCTGAACCCCGGGCTACTGCCTTCCTGCCTGAACCCCGGGCTCCTGTCTTCCTGCCTGAACCCCGGGCTCCTGCCTGCCTGCCTGCCTGCCTGCCTGAACCACGGGCTCCTGCCTGCCTGCCTTCCTGCCTGAACCCCGGGCTCCTGCCTTCCTGCCTGAACCCCGGGCTCCTGCCTGCCTGCCTGCCTGCCTGAACCCCGGGCTCCTGCCTTCCTGCCTGAACCCCGGGCTCCTGCCTTCCTGCCTGAACCCTGGGCTCCTGCCTTCCTGCCTGAACCCCGGGCTCCTGCCTGCCTGCCTGATCCCCGGTCTCATGCCTGCCTGCCTGAACCCCGGGCTCCTACCTGCCTGCCTGAACCCCGGGCTCCTGTCTTCCTGCCTGAACCCCGGGCTCCTGCCTTCCTGCCTGAACCCCGGGCTCCTGCCTGCCTGCCTGCCTGCCTGAACCCCGGGCTCCTGCCTTCCTGCCTGAACCCCGGGCTCCTGCCTTCCTGCCTGAACCCCGGGCTGCTGCCTGCCTGCCTTCCTGCCTGAACCCCGGGCTCCTGCCTGCCTGCCTTCCTGCCTGAACCCCGGGCTCCTGCCTGCCTGCCTGAACGCCGGGCTCCTGCCTTCCTGCCTGAACCCCGGGCTCCTGCCTGCCTGCCTGAACCCCGGGTTCCTGCCTCCTGCCTGAACCCCGGGCTCCTGCCTGCCTGCCTGAACCCCGGGCTCCTGCCTGCCTGCCTGAACCCCGGGCTCCTGCCTTCCTGCCTGAACCCCAGGCTCCTGCCTTCCTGCCTGAATCCCGGGCTCCTGCCTTCCTGCCTGAACCCCGGTCTCCTGCCTTCCTGCCTGAACCCCGGGCTCCTGCCTGCCTGCCTGCCTGAACCCCGGGCTCCTGCCTGCCTGCCTGAACCCCGGGCTCCTGTCTTCCTGCCTGAACCCCGGGCTCCTGCCTTCCTGCCTGAACCCCTGGCTCCTGCCTTCCTGCCTGAACCCCGGGCTCCTGCCTTCCTGCCTGAACCCCGGGCTCCTGCCTGCCTGCCTGCCTGCCTGAACCCCGGGCTCCTGCCTGCCTGCCTTCCTGCCTGAACCCCGGGCTCCTGCCTGCCTGCCTGAACCCCGGGCTCCTGCCTTCCTGCCTGAAACCCGGGCTCCTGCCTTCCTGCCTGAACCCCGGGCTCCTGCCTTCCTGCCTGAACCCCGGGCTCCTGCCTTCCTGCCTGAACCCCGGGCTCCTGCCTGCCTGCCTGAACCCCGGGTTCCTGCCTCCTGCATGAACCCCGGGCTCCTGCCTGCCTGCCTGAACCCCGGGCTCCTGCCTGCCTGCCTGCCAGCCTGCCTGAACCACGGGCTCCTGCGTTCCTGCCTGAACCCCGGGCTCCTGCCTTCCTGCCTGAACCCCGGGCTCCTGCCTTCCTGCCTGAACCCCGGGCTCCTGCCTTCCTGCCTGAACCCCGGGCTCCTGCCTTCCTGCCTGAACCCCGGGCTCCTGCCTGCCTGCCTGAACCCCGGGCTCCTGCCTTCCTGCCTGAACCCCGGGCTGCTGCCTGCCTTCCTTCCTGCCTGAACCCCGGGCTCCTGCCTGCCTGCCTGCCAGCCTGCCTGAACCACGGGCTCCTGCGTTCCTGCCTGAACCCCGGGCTCCTGCCTTCCTGCCTGAATCCCGGGCTCCTGCCTTCCTGCCTGAACCCCGGTCTCCTGTCTTCCTGCCTGAACCCCGGGCTCCTGCCTGCCTGCCTGCCTGCCTGCCTGAACCACGGGCTCCTGCCTGCCTGCCTTCCTGCCTGAACCCCGGGCTCCTGCCTTCCTGCCTGAACCCCGGGCTCCTGCCTGCCTGCCTGCCTGCCTGAACCCCGGGCTCCTGCCTTCCTGCCTGAACCCCGGGCTCCTGCCTTCCTGCCTGAACCCCGGGCTCCTGCCTTCCTGCCTGAACCCCGGGCTGCTGCCTGCCTGCCTTCCTGCCTGAACCCCGGGCTCCTGCCTGCCTGCCTTCCTGCCTGAACCCCGGGCTCCTGCCTGCCTGCCTGCCAGCCTGCCTGAACCCCGGGCTCCTGCCTTCCTGCCTGAACCCCGGGCTCTTGCCTTCCTGCCTGAACCCCGGGCTCCTGCCTGCCTGCCTGAACCCCGGGCTCCTGCCTTCCTGCCTGAACCCCGGGTTCCTGCCTCCTGCCTGAACCCCGGGCTCCTGCCTGCCTGCCTGAACCCCGGGCTCCTGCCTGCCTGCCTGAACCCCGGGCTCCTGCCTTCCTGCCTGAACCCCGGGCTCCTGCCTGCCTGCCTGAACCCCAGGCTCCTGCCTTCCTGCCTGAATCCCGGGCTCCTGCCTTCCTGCCTGAACCCCGGTCTCCTGCCTTCCTGCCTGAACCCCGGGCTCCTGCCTGCCTGCCTGCCTGAACCCCGGTCTCCTGCCTGCCTGCCTGAACCCCGGGCTCCTGCCTTCCTGCCTGAACCCCGGGCTCCTGCCTTCCTGCCTGAACCCCTGGCTCCTGCCTTCCTGCCTGAACCCCGGGCTCCTGCCTGCCTGCCTGCCTGAACCCCGGGCTCCTGCCTGCCTGCCTTCCTGCCTGAACCCCGGGCTCCTGCCTGCCTGCCTGAACCCCGGGCTCCTGCCTGCCTGCCTGAACCCCGGGCTCCTGCCTTCCTGCCTGAACCCCGGGCTCCTGCCTTCCTGCCTGAACCCCGGGCTCCTGCCTTCCTGCCTGAACCCCGGGCTGCTGCCTGCCTGTCTTCCTGCCTGAACCCCGGGCTCCTGCCTGCCTGCCTGCCTGCCTGAACCCCGGGCTCCTGCCTGCCTGCCTGCCTGCCAGCCTGCCTGAACCCCGGGCTCCTGCCTTCCTGCCTGAACCCCGGGCTCCTGCCTTCCTGCCTGAACCCCGGGCTGCTGCCTGCCTGCCAGCCTGCCTGAACCCCGGGCTCCTGCCTTCCTGCCTGAACCCCGGGCTCCTGCCTTCCGGCCTGAACCCCGGGCTGCTGCCTGCCTGCCTTCCTGCCTGAACCCCGGGCTGCTGCCTGCCTGCCTTCCTGCCTGAACCCCGGGCTCCTGCCTGCCTGCCTTCCTGCCTGAACCCCGGGCTCCTGCCTGCCTGCCTGCCTGAACCCCGGGCTCCTGCCTGCCTGCTTTCCTGCCTGAACCCCGGGCTACTGCCTTCCTGCCTGAACCCCGGGCTCCTGTCTTCCTGCCTGAACCCCGGGCTCCTGCCTGCCTGCCTGCCTGCCTGCCTGAACCACGGGCTCCTGCCTGCCTGCCTTCCTGCCTGAACCCCGGGCTCCTGCCTTCCTGCCTGAACCCCGGGCTCCTGCCTGCCTGCCTGCCTGCCTGAACCCCGGGCTCCTGCCTTCCTGCCTGAACCCCGGGCTCCTGCCTTCCTGCCTGAACCCTGGGCTCCTGCCTTCCTGCCTGAACCCCGGGCTCCTGCCTGCCTGCCTGATCCCCGGTCTCATGCCTGCCTGCCTGAACCCCGGGCTCCTACCTGCCTGCCTGAACCCCGGGCTCCTGTCTTCCTGCCTGAACCCCGGGCTCCTGCCTTCCTGCCTGAACCCCGGGCTCCTGCCTGCCTGCCTGCCTGCCTGAACCCCGGGCTCCTGCCTTCCTGCCTGAACCCCGGGCTCCTGCCTTCCTGCCTGAACCCCGGGCTGCTGCCTGCCTGCCTTCCTGCCTGAACCCCGGGCTCCTGCCTGCCTGCCTTCCTGCCTGAACCCCGGGCTCCTGCCTGCCTGCCTGAACGCCGGGCTCCTGCCTTCCTGCCTGAACCCCGGGCTCCTGCCTGCCTGCCTGAACCCCGGGTTCCTGCCTCCTGCCTGAACCCCGGGCTCCTGCCTGCCTGCCTGAACCCCGGGCTCCTGCCTGCCTGCCTGAACCCCGGGCTCCTGCCTTCCTGCCTGAACCCCAGGCTCCTGCCTTCCTGCCTGAATCCCGGGCTCCTGCCTTCCTGCCTGAACCCCGGTCTCCTGCCTTCCTGCCTGAACCCCGGGCTCCTGCCTGCCTGCCTGCCTGAACCCCGGGCTCCTGCCTGCCTGCCTGAACCCCGGGCTCCTGTCTTCCTGCCTGAACCCCGGGCTCCTGCCTTCCTGCCTGAACCCCTGGCTCCTGCCTTCCTGCCTGAACCCCGGGCTCCTGCCTTCCTGCCTGAACCCCGGGCTCCTGCCTGCCTGCCTGCCTGCCTGAACCCCGGGCTCCTGCCTGCCTGCCTTCCTGCCTGAACCCCGGGCTCCTGCCTGCCTGCCTGAACCCCGGGCTCCTGCCTTCCTGCCTGAAACCCGGGCTCCTGCCTTCCTGCCTGAACCCCGGGCTCCTGCCTTCCTGCCTGAACCCCGGGCTCCTGCCTTCCTGCCTGAACCCCGGGCTCCTGCCTGCCTGCCTGAACCCCGGGTTCCTGCCTCCTGCATGAACCCCGGGCTCCTGCCTGCCTGCCTGAACCCCGGGGCTCCTGCCTGCCTGCCTGAACCCCGGGCTCCTGCCTTCCTGCCTGAACCCCGGGCTCCTGCCTTCCTGCCTGAACCCCGGGCTCCTGCCTTCCTGCCTGAACCCCGGGCTCCTGCCTGCCTGCCTGAACCCCGGGCTCCTGCCTTCCTGCCTGAACCCCGGGCTGCTGCCAGCCTTCCTTCCTGCCTGAACCCCGGGCTCCTGCCTGCCTTCCTGCCAGCCTGCCTGAACCCCGGGCTCCTGCCTTCCTGCCTGAACCCCGGGCTCCTGCCTTTCTGCCTGAACGCCGGGCTGCTGCCTGCCTGCCTTCCTGCCTGAACCCCGGGCTCCTGCCTGCCTGCCTGAACCCCGGGCTCCTGCCTGCCTGCCTGCCTGAACCCTGGGCTCCTGCCTGCCTGCTTGCCTGAACCCCGGGCTCCTGCCTGCCTGCCTGCCTGAACCCCGGGCTCCTGCCTGCCTGCCTGCCTGAACCCCGGGCTCCTGCCAGCCTGCCTGCCTGCCTGAACCCCGGGCTCCTGCCTGCCTGCCTGCCTGAATCGCGGGCTCCTGCCTGCCTGCCTGCCTGAACCCCGGGCTCCTGCCTGCCTGCCTGATCCCCGGTCTCATGCCTTCCTGCCTGAAGCCCGGGCTCCTGCCTTCCTGCCTGAACCCCGGGCTCCTGCCTGCCTGCCTGCCTGCCTGCCTGCCTGAACCCCGGGCTGCTGCCTGCCTGCCTGCCTGCCTGCCTGAACCCCGGGCTCCTGCCTTCCTGCCTGAAGACCGGGCTCCTGCCTTCCTGCCTGAACCCCGGGCTGCTGCCTGCCTGCCTTCCTGCCTGAACCCCGGGCTCCTGCCTGCCTGCCTGCCTGCCTGAACCCCGGGCTCCTGCCTGCCTGCCTGCCTGCCAGCCTGCCTGAACCCCGGGCTCCTGCCTTCCTGCCTGAACCCCGGGCTCCTGCCTTCCTGCCTGAACCTCGGGCTCCTGCCTTCCTGCCTGAACCTCGGGCTGCTGCCTGCCTGCCAGCCTGCCTGAACCCCGGGCTCCTGCATTCCTGCCTGAACCCCGGGCTCCTGCCTTCCTGCCTGAACCCCGGGCTGCTGCCTGCCTGCCTTCCTGCCTGAACCCCGGGCTCCTGCCTGCCTGCCTTCCTGCCTGAACCCCGGGCTCCTGCCTGCCTGCCTGCCTGCCAGAACCCCGGGCTCCTGCCTGCCTGCCTTCCTGCCTGAACCCCGGGCTCCTGCCTTCCTGCCTGAACCCCGGGCTCCTGTCTTCCTGCCTGAACCCCGGGCTCCTGCCTGCCTGCCTGCCTGCCTGCCTGCCTGAACCACGGGCTCCTGCCTGCCTGCCTTCCTGCCTGAAACCCCGGGCTCCTGCCTTCCTGCCTGAACCACGGGCTCCTGCCTGCCAGCCTGCCTGCCTGAACCCCGGGCTCCTGCCTTCCTGCCTGAACCCCGGGCTCCTGCCTGCCTGCATGCCTGCCAGCCTGCCTGAACCCCGGGCTCCTGCGTTCCTGCCTGAACCCCGGGCTCCTGACTTCCTGCCTGAACCCCGGGCTCCTGCCAGCCTGCCTGCCTGCCTGAACCCCGGGCTCCTGCCTTCCTGCCTGAACCCCGGGCTCCTGCCTTCCTGCCTGAACCCCGGGCTCCTGCCTGCCTGCCTGAACCCCGGGCTCCTGCCTGCCTGCCTGAACCCCGGGCTCCTGCCTGTCTGCCTGAACCCCGGGCTCCTGCCTGCCTGCCTGAACCCCGGGTTCCTGCCTCCTGCCTGAACCCCGGGCTCCTGCCTGCCTGCCTGAACCCCGGGCTCCTGCCTGCCTGCCTGAACCCCGGGCTCCTGCCTTCCTGCCTGAACCCCGGGCTCCTGCCTGCCTGCCTGAACCCCGGGCTCCTGCCTTCCTGCCTGAACCCCGGGCTCCTGCCTTCCTGCCTGAACCCCGGGCTCCTGCCTGCCTGCCTGCCTGAACCCCGGGCTCCTGCCTGCCTGCCTTCCTGCCTGAACCCCGGGCTCCTGCCTGCCTGCCTGAACCCCGGGCTCCTGCCTGCCTGCCTCAACCCCGGGCTCCTGCTTTCCTGCCTGAAACCCGGGCTCCTGCCTTCCTGCCTCAACCCCGGGCTCCTGCCTTCCTGCCTGAACCCCGGGCTCCTGCCTGCCTGCCTGAACCCCGGGTTCCTGCCTCCTGCATGAACCCCGGGCTCCTGCCTGCCTGCCTGAACCCCGGGCTCCTGCCTGCCTGCCTGAACCCCGGGCTCCTGCCTTCCTGCCTGAACCCCGGGCTCCTGCCTTCCTGCCTGAACCCCGGGCTCCTGCCTTCCTGCCTGAACCCCGGGCTCCTGCCTGCCTGCCTGAACCCCGGGCTCCTGCCTTCCTGCCTGAACCCCGGGCTGCTGCCTGCCTTCCTTCCTGCCTGAACCCCGGGCTCCTGCCTGCCTGCCTGCCAGCCTGCCTGAACCCCGGGCTCCTGCCTTCCTGCCTGAACCCCGGGCTCCTGCCTTTCTGCCTGAACGCCGGGCTGCTGCCTGCCTGCCTTCCTGCCTGAACCCCGGGCTCCTGCCTGCCTGCCTGAACCCCGGGCTCCTGCCTGCCTGCCTGCCTGAACCCTGGGCTCCTGCCTGCCTGCTTGCCTGAACCCCGGGCTCCTGCCTGCCTGCCTGCCTGAACCCCGGGCTCCTGCCTGCCTGCCTGCCTGAACCCCGGGCTCCTGCCTGCCTGCCTGCCTGCCTGAACCCCGGGCTCCTGCCTGCCTGCCTGCCTGAACCCCGGGCTCCTGCCTGCCTGCCTGCCTGAACCCCGGGCTCCTGCCTGCCTGCCTGATCCCCGGTCTCATGCCTTCCTGCCTGAAGCCCGGGCTCCTGCCTTCCTGCCTGAACCCCGGGCTCCTGCCTGCCTGCCTGCCTGCCTGCCTGAACCCCGGGCTGCTGCCTGCCTGCCTGCCTGCCTGCCTGAACCCCGGGCTCCTGCCTTCCTGCCTGAAGACCGGGCTCCTGCCTTCCTGCCTGAACCCCGGGCTGCTGACTGCCTGCCTTCCTGCCTGAACCCCGGGCTCCTGCCTGCCTGCCTGCCTGCCTGAACCCCGGGCTCCTGCCTGCCTGCCTGCCTGCCAGCCTGCCTGAACCCCGGGCTCCTGCTTTCCTGCCTGAACCCCGGGCTCCTGCCTTCCTGCCTGAACCCCGGGCTCCTGCCTTCCTGCCTGAACCCCGGGCTGCTGCCTGCCTGCCAGCCTGCCTGAACCCCGGGCTCCTGCCTTCCTGCCTGAACCCCGGGCTCCTGCCTTCCTGCCTGAACCCCGGGCAGCTGCCTGCCTGCCTTCCTGCCTGAACCCCGGGCTCCTGCCTGCCTGCCTTCCTGCCTGAACCCCGGGCTCCTGCCTGCCTGCCTGCCTGCCAGAACCCCGGGCTCCTGCCTGCCTGCCTTCCTGCCTGAACCCCGGGCTCCTGCCTTCCTGCCTGAACCCCGGGCTCCTGTCTTCCTGCCTGAACCCCGGGCTCCTGCCTGCCTGCCTGCCTGCCTGCCTGAACCACGGGCTCCTGCCTGCCTGCCTTCCTGCCTGAAACCCCGGGCTCCTGCCTTCCTGCCTGAACCACGGGCTCCTGCCTGCCTGCCTGCCTGAACCCCGGGCTCCTGCCTTCCTGCCTGAACCCCGGGCTCCTGCCTGCCTGCATGCCTGCCAGCCTGCCTGAACCCCGGGCTCCTGCCTTCCTGCCTGAACCCCGGGCTCCTGCCTTCCTGCCTGAACCCCGGGCTCCTGCCTTCCTGCCTGAACCCCGGGCTCCTGCCTGCCTGCCTGAACCCCGGGCTCCTGCCTGCCTGCCTGAACCCCGGGCTCCTGCCTGCCTGCCTGCCTGCCTGAACCCCAGGCTCCTGCCTTCCTGCCTGAACCCCGGGCTCCTGCCTTCCTGCCTGAACCCCGGGCTCCTGCCTGCCTGCCTGAACCCCGGGCTCCTGCCTGCCTGACTGAACCCCGGGCTCCTGCCTGCCTGCCTGAACCCCGGGCTCCTGCCTGCCTGCCTGCCTGCCTGAACCCCGGACTCCTGCCTTCCTGCCTGAACCCCGGGCTCCTGCCTTCCTGCCTGAACCCCGGGCTCCTGCCTGCCTGCCTGAACCCCGGGCTCCTGCCTGCCTGCCTGAACCCCGGGCTCCTGCCTGTCTGCCTGAACCCCGGGCTCCTGCCTTCCTGCCTGAACCCCGGGCTCCTGCCTTCCTGCCTGAACCCCGGGCTCCTGTCTTCCTGCCTGAACCCCGGGCTCCTACCTCCCTGCCTGAACCCCGGGCTCCTGCCTTCCTGCCTGAACCGCGGGCTCCTGCCTTCTTTCCTGAACCCGGGCTCCTGCCTTCCTGCCTGAACCCCGGGCTCCTGTCTTCCTGCCTGAACCCCGGTCTCCTGCCTTCCTGCCTGAACCCCGGGCTCCTGCCTGCCTGCCTTCCTGCCTGAACCCCGGGCTCCTGCCTTCCTGCCTGAACCCCGGGCTCCTGTCTTCCTGCCTGAACCCCGGGCTCCTGCCTGCCTGCCTGCCTGCCTGCCTGAACCACGGGCTCCTGCCTGCCTGCCTTCCTGCCTGAAACCCCGGGCTCCTGCCTTCCTGCCTGAACCACGGGCTCCTGCCTGCCTGCCTGCCTGCCTGAACCCCGGGCTCCTGCCTTCCTGCCTGAACCCCGGGCTCCTGCCTGCCTGCATGCCTGCCAGCCTGCCTGAACCCCGGGCTCCTGCCTTCCTGCCTGAACCCCGGGCTCCTGACTTCCTGCCTGAACCCCGGGCTCCTGCCTTCCTGCCTGAACCCCGGGCTCCTGCCTGCCTGCCTGAACCCCGGGCTCCTGCCTGCCTGCCTGAACCCCGGGCTCCTGCCTGCCTGCCTGCCTGCCTGAACCCCAGGCTCCTGCCTTCCTGCCTGAACCCCGGGCTCCTGCCTTCCTGCCTGAACCCCGGGCTCCTGCCTGCCTGCCTGAACCCCGGGCTCCTGCCTGCCTGACTGAACCCCGGGCTCCTGCCTGCCTGCCTGAACCCCGGGCTCCTGCCAGCCTGCCTGCCTGCCTGAACCCCGGGCTCCTGCCTTCCTGCCTGAACCCCGGGCTCCTGCCTTCCTGCCTGAACCCCGGGCTCCTGCCTGCCTGCCTGAACCCCGGGCTCCTGCCTGCCTGCCTGAACCCCGGGCTCCTGCCTGTCTGCCTGAACCCCGGGCTCCTGCCTGCCTGCCTGAACCCCGGGTTCCTGCCTCCTGCCTGAACCCCGGGCTCCTGCCTGCCTGCCTGAACCCCGGGCTCCTGCCTGCCTGCCTGAACCCCGGGCTCCTGCCTTCCTGCCTGAACCCCGGGCTCCTGCCTGCCTGCCTGAACCCCAGGCTCCTGCCTTCCTGCCTGAATCCCGGGCTCCTGCCTTCCTGCCTGAACCCCGGTCTCCTGCCTTCCTGCCTGAACCCCGGGCTCCTGCCTGCCTGCCTGCCTGAACCCCGGGCTCCTGCCTGCCTGCCTGAACCCCGGGCTCCTGCCTTCCTGCCTGAACCCCGGGCTCCTGCCTTCCTGCCTGAACCCCTGGCTCCTGCCTTCCTGCCTGAACCCCGGGCTCCTGCCTGCCTGCCTGCCTGAACCCCGGGCTCCTGCCTGCCTGCCTTCCTGCCTCAACCCCGGGCTCCTGCCTGCCTGCCTGAACCCCGGGCTCCTGCCTGCCTGCCTGAACCCCGGGCTCCTGCTTTCCTGCCTGAAACCCGGGCTCCTGCCTTCCTGCCTCAACCCCGGGCTCCTGCCTTCCTGCCTGAACCCCGGGCTCCTGCCTGCCTGCCTGAACCCCGGGTTCCTGCCTCCTGCATGAACCCCGGGCTCCTGCCTGCCTGCCTGAACCCCGGGCTCCTGCCTGCCTGCCTGAACCCCGGGCTCCTGCCTTCCTGCCTGAACCCCGGGCTCCTGCCTTCCTGCCTGAACCCCGGGCTCCTGCCTTCCTGCCTGAACCCCGGGCTCCTGCCTGCCTGCCTGAACCCCGGGCTCCTGCCTTCCTGCCTGAACCCCGGGCTGCTGCCTGCCTTCCTTCCTGCCTGAACCCCGGGCTCCTGCCTGCCTGCCTGCCAGCCTGCCTGAACCCCGGGCTCCTGCCTTCCTGCCTGAACCCCGGGCTCCTGCCTTTCTGCCTGAACGCCGGGCTGCTGCCTGCCTGCCTTCCTGCCTGAACCCCGGGCTCCTGCCTGCCTGCCTGATCCCCGGGCTCCTGCCTGCCTGCCTGCCTGAACCCTGGGCTCCTGCCTGCCTGCTTGCATGAACCCCGGGCTCCTGCCTGCCTGCCTGCCTGAACCCCGGGCTCCTGCCTGCCTGCCTGCCTGAACCCCGGGCTCCTGCCTGCCTGCCTGCCTGCCTGAACCCCGGGCTCCTGCCTGCCTGCCTGCCTGAACCCCGGGCTCCTGCCTGCCTGCCTGCCTGAACCCCGGGTTCTTGCCTGCCTGCCTGATCCCCGGTCTCATGCCTTCCTGCCTGAAGCCCGGGCTCCTGCCTTCCTGCCTGAACCCCGGGCTCCTGCCTGCCTGCCTGCCTGCCTGCCTGAACCCCGGGCTGCTGCCTGCCTGCCTGCCTGCCTGCCTGAACCCCGGGCTCCTGCCTTCCTGCCTGAAGACCGGGCTCCTGCCTTGCTGCCTGAACCCCGGGCTGCTGCCTGCCTGCCTTCCTGCCTGAACCCCGGGCTCCTGCCTGCCTGCCTGCCTGCCTGAACCCCGGGCTCCTGCCTGCCTGCCTTCCTGCCTGAACCCCGGGCTCCTGCCTTCCTGCCTGAACCCCGGGCTCCTGTCTTCCTGCCTGAACCCCGGGCTCCTGCCTGCCTGCCTGCCTGCCTGCCTGAACCACGGGCTCCTGCCTGCCTGCCTTCCTGCCTGAAACCCCGGGCTCCTGCCTTCCTGCCTGAACCCCGGGCTCCTGCCTTCCTGCCTGAACCCCGGGCTACTGCCTTCCTGCCTGAACCCCGGGCTGCTGCCTGCCTGCCAGCCTGCCTGAACCCCGGGCTCCTGCCTTCCTGCCTGAAACCCGGGCTCCTGCCTTCCTGCCTGAACCCCGGGCAGCTGCCTGCCTGCCTTCCTGCCTGAACCCCGGGCTCCTGCCTGCCTGCCTTCCTGCCTGAACCCAGGGCTCCTGCCTGCCTGCCTGCCTGCCAGAACCCCGGGCTCCTGCCTGCCTGCCTTCCTGCCTGAACCCCGGGCTCCTGCCTTCCTGCCTGAACCCCGGGCTCCTGTCTTCCTGCCTGAACCCCGGGCTCCTGCCTGCCTGCCTGCCTGCCTGCCTGAACCACGGGCTCCTGCCTGCCTGCCTTCCTGCCTGAAACCCCGGGCTCCTGCCTTCCTGCCTGAACCACGGGCTCCTGCCTGCCTGCCTGCCTGCCTGAACCCCGGGCTCCTGCCTTCCTGCCTGAACCCCGGGCTCCTGCCTGCCTGCATGCCTGCCAGCCTGCCTGAACCCCGGGCTCCTGCCTTCCTGCCTGAACCCCGGGCTCCTGCCTTCCTGCCTGAACCCCGGGCTCCTGCCTTCCTGCCTGAACCCCGGGCTCCTGCCGGCCTGCCTGAACCCCGGGCTCCTGCCTGCCTGCCTGAACCCCGGGCTCCTGCCTGCCTGCCTGCCTGCCTGAACCCCAGGCTCCTGCCTTCCTGCCTGAACCCCGGGCTCCTGCCTTCCTGCCTGAACCCCGGGCTCCTGCCTGCCTGCCTGAACCCCGGGCTCCTGCCTGCCTGACTGAACCCCGGGCTCCTGCCTGCCTGCCTGAACCCCGGGCTCCTGCCTGCCTGCCTGCCTGCCTGAACCCCGGGCTCCTGCCTTCCTGCCTGAACCCCGGGCTCCTGCCTTCCTGCCTGAACCCCGGGCTCCTGCCTGCCTGCCTGAACCCCGGGCTCCTGCCTGCCTGCCTGAACCCCGGGCTCCTGCCTGTCTGCCTGAACCCCGGGCTCCTGCCTTCCTGCCTGAACCCCGGGCTCCTGCCTTCCTGCCTGAACACCGGGCTCCTGTCTTCCTGCCTGAACCCCGGGCTCCTGCCTCCCTGCCTGAACCCCGGGCTCCTGCCTTCCTGCCTGAACCGCGGGCTCCTGCCTTCTTGCCTGAACCCGGGCTCCTGCCTTCCTGCCTGAACCCCGGGCTCCTGTCTTCCTGCCTGAACCCCGGGCTCCTGCCTTCCTGCCTGAACCCCGGGCTCCTGCCTGCCTGCCTGAACCCCGGGCTCCTGCCTGACTGCCTGCCTGCCTGAACCCCGGGCTCCTGCCTGCCTGCCGGCCTGCCTGAACCCCGGGCTCCTGCCTTCCTGCCTGAACCCCGGGCTCCTGCCTTCCTGCCTGAACCCCGGGCACCTGCCTGCCTGCCTGAACCCCGGGCTCCTGCCTGCCTGCCTGAACCCCGGGCTCCTGCCTGCCTGCCTGAACCCCGGGCTCCTGCCTTCCTGCCTGAACCCCGGGCTCCTGCCTGCCTGCCTGATCCCCGGTCTCATGCCTGCCTGCCTGAAACCCGGGCTCCTGCCTGCCTGCCTGAACCCCTGGCTCCTGTCTTCCTGCCTGAACCCCGGGCTCCTGCCTTCCTGCCTGAACCCCGGGCTCCAGCCTGCCTGCCTGAACCCCGGCCTCCTGCCTTCCTGCCTGAACCCCGGGCTCCTGCCTTCCTGCCTGAACCCCGGGCTGCTGCCTGCCTGCCTTCCTGCCTGAACCCCGGGCTCCTGCCTGCCTGCCTTCCTGCCTGCACCCCGGGCTCCTGCCTGCCTGCCTGCCAGCCTGCCTGAACCCCGGGCTCCTGCCTTCCTGCCTGAACCCCGGGCTCCTGCCTTCCTGCCTGAACCCCGGGCTCCTGCCTTCCTGCCTGAACCCCGTGCTGCTGCCTGCCTGCCTTCCTGACTGAACCCCGGGCTCCTGCCTGCCTGCCTGCCTGCCTGAACACCGGGCTCCTGCCTGCCTGCCTTCCTTCCTGAACCCCGGGCTCCTGCCTGCCTGCCTGCCTGCCTGAACCCCGGGCTCCTGCCTGCCTGCCTGCCTGAACACCGGGCTCCTGCCTGCCTGCTTGCCTGAACCCCGGGCTCCTGCCTACCTGCCTGAACCCCGGGCTCCTGCCTGCCTGCCTGAACCCCGGGCTCCGGCCTGCCTGCCTGAACACCGGGCTCCTGCCTGCCTGCCTGAACCCCGGGCTCCCGCCTGCCTCCCTGAACTTCGGGCTCCTGCCTGCCTGCCTGAACCCCGGGCTCCTGCCTGCCTGCCTGAACCCCGGGCTCCTGCCTTCCTGCCTGAACCCCGGGCTCCTGCCTTCCTACCTGAACCCCGGGCTCCTGCCTGCCTGCCTTCCTGCCTGAACCCGGGCTCCTGCCTTCCTGCCTGAACCCCGGGCTCCTGTCTTCCTGCCTGAACCCCGGGCTCCTGCCTGCCTGCCTGCCTGCCTGCCTGAACCCCGGGCTCCTGCCTGCCTGCCTTCCTGCCTGAACCCCGGGCTCCTGCCTTCCTGCCTGAACCCCGGGCTCCTGTCTTCCTACCTGAACCCCGGGCTCCTGCCTGCCTGCCTGCCTGCCTGCCTGAACCACGGGCTCCTGCCTGCCTGCCTTCCTGCCTGAACCCCGGGCTCCTGCCTTCCTGCCTGAACCCCGGGCTCCTGCCTGCCTGCCTGCCTGCCTGAACCCCGGGCTCCTGCCTTCCTGCCTGAACCCCGGGCTCTTGCCTTCCTGCCTGAACCCCGGGCTCCTGCCTGCCTGCCTGAACCCCGGGCTCCTGCCTTCCTGCCTGAACCCCGGGCTCCTGCCTTCCTGCCTGAACCCCGGGCTCCTGCCTGCCTGCCTGCCTGAACCCCGGGCTCCTGCCTGCCTGCCTTCCTGCCTGAACCCCGGGCTCCTGCCTGCCTGCCTGAACCCCGGGCTCCTGCCTGCCTGCCTGAAACCCGGGCTCCTGCCTGCCTGCCTGCCTGAACCCCTGTCTCCTGCCTTCCTGCCTGAACCCCGGGCTCCTGCCTTCCTGCCTGAACCCCGGGCTCCTGCCTGCCTGCCTGAACCCCGGGTTCCTGCCTCCTGCCTGAACCCCGGGCTCCTGCCTGCCTGCCTGAACCCCGGGCTCCTGCCTGCCTGCCTGAACCCCGGGCTCCTGCCTTCCTGCCTGAACCCCGGGCTCCTGCCTGCCTGCCTGAAGCCCAGGCTCCTGCCTTCCTGCCTGAATCCCGGGCTCCTGCCTTCCTGCCTGAACCCCGGTCTCCTGCCTTCCTGCCTGAACCCCGGGCTCCTGCCTGCCTGCCTGCCTGAACCCCGGGCTCCTGCCTTCCTGCCTGAACCCCGGGCTCCTGCCTGCCTGCCTTCCTGCCTGAACCCCGGGCTCCTGCCTTCCTGCCTGATCCCCGGGCTCCTGCCTTCCTGCCTGAACCCCGGGCTCCTGCCTGCCTGCCTGCCAGCCTGAACCCCGGGCTCCTGCCTGCCTGCCTAAACCCCGGGCTCCTGCCTTCCTGCCTGAACCCCGGGCTGCTGCCTGCCTGCCTTCCTGCCTGAACCCCGGGCTCCTGCCTGACTGCCTGCCTGCCTGAACCCCGGGCTCCTGCCTTCCTGCCTGAACCCCGGGCTCCTGCCTTCCTGCCTGAACCCCGGGCTCCTGCCTGCCTGCCTGAACCCCAGGATCCTGTCTTCCTGCCTGAATCCCGAGCTCCTGCCTTCCTGCCTGAACCCCGGTCTCCTGCCTTCCTGCCTGAACCCCGGGCACCTGCCTGCCTGCCTGCCTGAACCCCGGGCTCCTGCCTTCCTGCCTGAACCCCGGGCTCCTGCCTGCCTGCCATCCTGCCTGAACCCCGGGCTCCTGCCTTCCTGCCTGATCCCCGGGCTCCTGCCTTCCTGCCTGAACCCCGGGCTCCTGCCTGCCTGCCTGCCAGCCTGAACCCCGGGCCCCTGCCTGCCTGCCTAAACCCCGGGCTCCTGCCTTCCTGCCTGAACCCCGGGCTGCAGCCTGCCTGCCTTCCTGCCTGAACCCCGGGCTCCTGCCTGCCTGCCTGCCTGCCTGAACCCCGGTCTCCTGCCTTCCTGCCTGAACCCCGGGCTGCTGCCTGCCTGCCTTACTGCCTGAACCCCGGGCTCCTGCCTGCCTGCCTGCCTGCCTGAACCCCGGGCTCCTGCCTTCCTGCCTGAACCCCGGCTCCTGTCTTCCTGCCTGAACCCCGGGCTCCTGCCTGCCTGCCTGCCTGCCTGCCTGAACCACGGGCTCCTGCCTGCCTGCCTTCCTGCCTGAACGCCGGGCTCCTGCCTTCCTGCCTGAACCCCGGGCTCCTGCCTGCCTGCCTGCCTGCCTGAACCCCGGGCTCCTGCCTTCCTGCCTGAACCCCGGGCTCCTGCCTTCCTGCCTGAACCCCGGGCTCCTGCCTTCCTGCCTGAACTCCGGGCTCCTGCCTGCCTTCCTGCCTGAACCCCGGGCTCCTGCCTGCTTGCCTGAACCCCGGGCTCCTGCCTGCCTGCCTGAACCCCGGGCTCCTGCCTTCCTGCCTGAACCCCGGGCTCCTGCCTTCCTGCCTGAACCCCGGGCTCCTGCCTTGCTGCCTGAACCCCGGGCTGCTGCCTGCCTGCCTGAACCCCGGGTTCCTGCCTCCTGCCTGAACCCCGGGCTCCTGCCTGCCTGCCTGAACCCCGGGCTCCTGCCTGCCTGCCTGAACCCCGGGCTCCTGCCTTCCTGCCTGAACCCCGGGCTCCTGCCTGCCTGCCTTCCTGCCTGAAACCCCGGGCTCCTGCCTTCCTGCCTGAACCACGGGCTCCTGCCTGCCTGCCTGCCTACCTGAACCCCGGGCTCCTGCCTTCCTGCCTGAACCCCGGGCTCCTGCCTGCCTGCATGCCTGCCAGCCTGCCTGAACCCCGGGCTCCTGCCTTCCTGCCTGAACCCCGGGCTCCTGACTTCCTGCCTGAACCCCGGGCTCCTGCCTTCCTGCCTGAACCCCGGGCTCCTGCCTGCCTGCCTGAACCCCGGGCTCCTGCCTGCCTGCCTGAACCCCGGGCTCCTGCCTGCCTGCCTGCCTGCCTGAACCCCAGGCTCCTGCCTTCCTGCCTGAACCCCGGGCTCCTGCCTTCCTGCCTGAACCCCGGGCTCCTGCCTGCCTGCCTGAACCCCGGGCTCCTGCCTGCCTGACTGAACCCCGGGCTCCTGCCTGCCTGCCTGAACCCCGGGCTCCTGCCAGCCTGCCTGCCTGCCTGAACCCCGGGCTCCTGCCTTCCTGCCTGAACCCCGGGCTCCTGCCTTCCTGCCTGAACCCCGGGCTCCTGCCTGCCTGCCTGAACCCCGGGCTCCTGCCTGCCTGCCTGAACCCCGGGCTCCTGCCTGTCTGCCTGAACCCCGGGCTCCTGCCTGCCTGCCTGAACCCCGGGTTCCTGCCTCCTGCCTGAACCCCGGGCTCCTGCCTGCCTGCCTGAACCCCGGGCTCCTGCCTGCCTGCCTGAACCCCGGGCTCCTGCCTTCCTGCCTGAACCCCGGGCTCCTGCCTGCCTGCCTGAACCCCAGGCTCCTGCCTTCCTGCCTGAATCCCGGGCTCCTGCCTTCCTGCCTGAACCCCGGTCTCCTGCCTTCCTGCCTGAACCCCGGGCTCCTGCCTGCCTGCCTGCCTGAACCCCGGGCTCCTGCCTGCCTGCCTGAACCCCGGGCTCCTGCCTTCCTGCCTGAACCCCGGGCTCCTGCCTTCCTGCCTGAACCCCTGGCTCCTGCCTTCCTGCCTGAACCCCGGGCTCCTGCCTGCCTGCCTGCCTGAACCCCGGGCTCCTGCCTGCCTGCCTTCCTGCCTCAACCCCGGGCTCCTGCCTGCCTGCCTGAACCCCGGGCTCCTGCCTGCCTGCCTCAACCCCGGGCTCCTGCTTTCCTGCCTGAAACCCGGGCTCCTGCCTTCCTGCCTCAACCCCGGGCTCCTGCCTTCCTGCCTGAACCCCGGGCTCCTGCCTGCCTGCCTGAACCCCGGGTTCCTGCCTCCTGCATGAACCCCGGGCTCCTGCCTGCCTGCCTGAACCCCGGGCTCCTGCCTGCCTGCCTGAACCCCGGGCTCCTGCCTTCCTGCCTGAACCCCGGGCTCCTGCCTTCCTGCCTGAACCCCGGGCTCCTGCCTTCCTGCCTGAACCCCGGGCTCCTGCCTGCCTGCCTGAACCCCGGGCTGCTGCCTGCCTTCCTTCCTGCCTGAACCCCGGGCTCCTGCCTGCCTGCCTGCCAGCCTGCCTGAACCCCGGGCTCCTGCCTTCCTGCCTGAACCCCGGGCTCCTGCCTTTCTGCCTGAACGCCGGGCTGCTGCCTGCCTGCCTTCCTGCCTGAACCCCGGGCTCCTGCCTGCCAGCCTGAACCCCGGGCTCCTGCCTGCCTGCCTGCCTGAACCCTGGGCTCCTGCCTGCCTGCTTGCCTGAACCCCGGGCTCCTGCCTGCCTGCCTGCCTGAACCCCGGGCTCCTGCCTGCCTGCCTGCCTGAACCCCGGGCTCCTGCCTGCCTGCCTGCCTGCCTGAACCCCGGGCACCTGCCTGCCTGCCTGCCTGAACCCCGGGCTCCTGCCTGCCTGCCTGCCTGAACCCCGGGCTCTTGCCTGCCTGCCTGATCCCCGGTCTCATGCCTTCCTGCCTGAAGCCCGGGCTCCTGCCTTCCTGCCTGAACCCCGGGCTCCTGCCTGCCTGCCTGCCTGCCTGCCTGAACCCCGGGCTGCTGCCTGCCTGCCTGCCTGCCTGCCTGAACCCCGGGCTCCTGCCTTCCTGCCTGAAGACCGGGCTCCTGCCTTGCTGCCTGAACCCCGGGCTGCTGCCTGCCTGCCTTCCTGCCTGAACCCCGGGCTCCTGCCTGCCTGCCTGCCTGCCTGAACCCCGGGCTCCTGCCTGCCTGCCTGCCTGCCAGCCTGCCTGAACCCCGGGCTCCTGCTTTCCTGCCTGAACCCCGGGCTCCTGCCTTCCTGCCTGAACCCCGGGCTACTGCCTTCCTGCCTGAACCCCGGGCTGCTGCCTGCCTGCCAGCCTGCCTGAACCCCGGGCTCCTGCCTTCCTGCCTGAAACCCGGGCTCCTGCCTTCCTGCCTGAACCCCGGGCAGCTGCCTGCCTGCCTTCCTGCCTGAACCCCGGGCTCCTGCCTGCCTGCCTTCCTGCCTGAACCCAGGGCTCCTGCCTGCCTGCCTGCCTGCCAGAACCCCGGGCTCCTGCCTGCCTGCCTTCCTGCCTGAACCCCGGGCTCCTGCCTTCCTGCCTGAACCCCGGGCTCCTGTCTTCCTGCCTGAACCCCGGGCTCCTGCCTGCCTGCCTGCCTGCCTGCCTGAACCACGGGCTCCTGCCTGCCTGCCTTCCTGCCTGAAACCCCGGGCTCCTGCCTTCCTGCCTGAACCACGGGCTCCTGCCTGCCTGCCTGCCTGCCTGAACCCCGGGCTCCTGCCTTCCTGCCTGAACCCCGGGCTCCTGCCTGCCTGCATGCCTGCCAGCCTGCCTGAACCCCGGGCTCCTGCCTTCCTGCCTGAACCCCGGGCTCCTGCCTTCCTGCCTGAACCCCGGGCTCCTGCCTTCCTGCCTGAACCCCGGGCTCCTGCCGGCCTGCCTGAACCCCGGGCTCCTGCCTGCCTGCCTGAACCCCGGGCTCCTGCCTGCCTGCCTGCCTGCCTGAACCCCAGGCTCCTGCCTTCCTGCCTGAACCCCGGGCTCCTGCCTTCCTGCCTGAACCCCGGGCTCCTGCCTGCCTGCCTGAACCCCGGGCTCCTGCCTGCCTGACTGAACCCCGGGCTCCTGCCTGCCTGCCTGAACCCCGGGCTCCTGCCTGCCTGCCTGCCTGCCTGAACCCCGGGCTCCTGCCTTCCTGCCTGAACCCCGGGCTCCTGCCTTCCTGCCTGAACCCCGGGCTCCTGCCTGCCTGCCTGAACCCCGGGCTCCTGCCTGCCTGCCTGAACCCCGGGCTCCTGCCTGTCTGCCTGAACCCCGGGCTCCTGCCTTCCTGCCTGAACCCCGGGCTCCTGCCTTCCTGCCTGAACACCGGGCTCCTGTCTTCCTGCCTGAACCCCGGGCTCCTGCCTCCCTGCCTGAACCCCGGGCTCCTGCCTTCCTGCCTGAACCGCGGGCTCCTGCCTTCTTGCCTGAACCCGGGCTCCTGCCTTCCTGCCTGAACCCCGGGCTCCTGTCTTCCTGCCTGAACCCCGGGCTCCTGCCTTCCTGCCTGAACCCCGGGCTCCTGCCTGCCTGCCTGAACCCCGGGCTCCTGCCTGACTGCCTGCCTGCCTGAACCCCGGGCTCCTGCCTGCCTGCCGGCCTGCCTGAACCCCGGGCTCCTGCCTTCCTGCCTGAACCCCGGGCTCCTGCCTTCCTGCCTGAACCCCGGGCACCTGCCTGCCTGCCTGAACCCCGGGCTCCTGCCTGCCTGCCTGAACCCCGGGCTCCTGCCTGCCTGCCTGAACCCCGGGCTCCTGCCTTCCTGCCTGAACCCCGGGCTCCTGCCTGCCTGCCTGATCCCCGGTCTCATGCCTGCCTGCCTGAAACCCGGGCTCCTGCCTGCCTGCCTGAACCCCTGGCTCCTGTCTTCCTGCCTGAACCCCGGGCTCCTGCCTTCCTGCCTGAACCCCGGGCTCCAGCCTGCCTGCCTGAACCCCGGCCTCCTGCCTTCCTGCCTGAACCCCGGGCTCCTGCCTTCCTGCCTGAACCCCGGGCTGCTGCCTGCCTGCCTTCCTGCCTGAACCCCGGGCTCCTGCCTGCCTGCCTTCCTGCCTGCACCCCGGGCTCCTGCCTGCCTGCCTGCCAGCCTGCCTGAACCCCGGGCTCCTGCCTTCCTGCCTGAACCCCGGGCTCCTGCCTTCCTGCCTGAACCCCGGGCTCCTGCCTTCCTGCCTGAACCCCGTGCTGCTGCCTGCCTGCCTTCCTGACTGAACCCCGGGCTCCTGCCTGCCTGCCTGCCTGCCTGAACACCGGGCTCCTGCCTGCCTGCCTTCCTTCCTGAACCCCGGGCTCCTGCCTGCCTGCCTGCCTGCCTGAACCCCGGGCTCCTGCCTGCCTGCCTGCCTGAACACCGGGCTCCTGCCTGCCTGCTTGCCTGAACCCCGGGCTCCTGCCTACCTGCCTGAACCCCGGGCTCCTGCCTGCCTGCCTGAACCCCGGGCTCCGGCCTGCCTGCCTGAACACCGGGCTCCTGCCTGCCTGCCTGAACCCCGGGCTCCCGCCTGCCTCCCTGAACTTCGGGCTCCTGCCTGCCTGCCTGAACCCCGGGCTCCTGCCTGCCTGCCTGAACCCCGGGCTCCTGCCTTCCTGCCTGAACCCCGGGCTCCTGCCTTCCTACCTGAACCCCGGGCTCCTGCCTGCCTGCCTTCCTGCCTGAACCCGGGCTCCTGCCTTCCTGCCTGAACCCCGGGCTCCTGTCTTCCTGCCTGAACCCCGGGCTCCTGCCTGCCTGCCTGCCTGCCTGAACCCCGGGCTCCTGCCTGCCTGCCTTCCTGCCTGAACCCCGGGCTCCTGCCTTCCTGCCTGAACCCCGGGCTCCTGCCTGCCTGCATTCCTGCCTGAACCCCGGGCTCCTGCCTTCCTGCCTGAACCCCGGGCTCCTGCCTTCCTGCCTGAACCCCGGGCTCCTGCCTGCCTGCCATCCTGCCTGAACCCCGGGCTCCTGCCTTCCTGCCTGATCCCCGGGCTCCTGCCTTCCTGCCTGAACCCCGGGCTCCTGCCTGCCTGCCTGCCAGCCTGAACCCCGGGCCCCTGCCTGCCTGCCTAAACCCCGGGCTCCTGCCTTCCTGCCTGAACCCCGGGCTGCAGCCTGCCTGCCTTCCTGCCTGAACCCCGGGCTCCTGCCTGCCTGCCTGCCTGCCTGAACCCCGGTCTCCTGCCTTCCTGCCTGAACCCCGGGCTGCTGCCTGCCTGCCTTACTGCCTGAACCCCGGGCTCCTGCCTGCCTGCCTGCCTGCCTGAACCCCGGGCTCCTGCCTTCCTGCCTGAACCCCGGCTCCTGTCTTCCTGCCTGAACCCCGGGCTCCTGCCTGCCTGCCTGCCTGCCTGCCTGAACCACGGGCTCCTGCCTGCCTGCCTTCCTGCCTGAACGCCGGGCTCCTGCCTTCCTGCCTGAACCCCGGGCTCCTGCCTGCCTGCCTGCCTGCCTGAACCCCGGGCTCCTGCCTTCCTGCCTGAACCCCGGGCTCCTGCCTTCCTGCCTGAACCCCGGGCTCCTGCCTTCCTGCCTGAACTCCGGGCTCCTGCCTGCCTTCCTGCCTGAACCCCGGGCACCTGCCTGCCTGCCTGCCTGAACCCCGGGCTCCTGCCTTCCTGCCTGAACCCCGGGCTCCTGCCTGCCTGCCATCCTGCCTGAACCCCGGGCTCCTGCCTTCCTGCCTGATCCCCGGGCTCCTGCCTTCCTGCCTGAACCCCGGGCTCCTGCCTGCCTGCCTGCCAGCCTGAACCCCGGGCCCCTGCCTGCCTGCCTAAACCCCGGGCTCCTGCCTTCCTGCCTGAACCCCGGGCTGCAGCCTGCCTGCCTTCCTGCCTGAACCCCGGGCTCCTGCCTGCCTGCCTGCCTGCCTGAACCCCGGTCTCCTGCCTTCCTGCCTGAACCCCGGGCTGCTGCCTGCCTGCCTTACTGCCTGAACCCCGGGCTCCTGCCTGCCTGCCTGCCTGCCTGAACCCCGGGCTCCTGCCTTCCTGCCTGAACCCCGGCTCCTGTCTTCCTGCCTGAACCCCGGGCTCCTGCCTGCCTGCCTGCCTGCCTGCCTGAACCACGGGCTCCTGCCTGCCTGCCTTCCTGCCTGAACGCCGGGCTCCTGCCTTCCTGCCTGAACCCCGGGCTCCTGCCTGCCTGCCTGCCTGCCTGAACCCCGGGCTCCTGCCTTCCTGCCTGAACCCCGGGCTCCTGCCTTCCTGCCTGAACCCCGGGCTCCTGCCTTCCTGCCTGAACTCCGGGCTCCTGCCTGCCTTCCTGCCTGAACCCCGGGCTCCTGCCTGCTTGCCTGAACCCCGGGCTCCTGCCTGCCTGCCTGAACCCCGGGCTCCTGCCTTCCTGCCTGAACCCCGGGCTCCTGCCTTCCTGCCTGAACCCCGGGCTCCTGCCTTGCTGCCTGAACCGCGGGCTCCTGCCTTCTTGCCTGAACCCGGGCTCCTGCCTTCCTGCCTGAACCCCGGGCTCCTGTCTTCCTGCCTGAACCCCGGGCTCCTGCCTTCCTGCCTGAACCCCGGGCTCCTGCCTGCCTGCCTGAACCCCGGGCTCCTGCCTGACTGCCTGCCTGCCTGAACGCCGGGCTCCTGCCTGCCTGCCGGCCTGCCTGAACCCCGGGCTCCTGCCTTCCTGCCTGAACCCCGGGCTCCTGCCTTCCTGCCTGAACCCCGGGCACCTGCCTGCCTGCCTGAACCCCGGGCTCCTGCCTGCCTGCCTGAACCCCGGGCTCCTGCCTGCCTGCCTGAACCCCGGGCTCCTGCCTTCCTGCCTGAACCCCGGGCTCCTGCCTGCCTGCCTGATCCCCGGTCTCATGCCTGCCTGCCTGAAACCCGGGCTCCTGCCTGCCTGCCTGAACCCCTGGCTCCTGTCTTCCTGCCTGAACCCCGGGCTCCTGCCTTCCTGCCTGAACCCCGGGCTCCAGCCTGCCTGCCTGAACCCCGGCCTCCTGCCTTCCTGCCTGAACCCCGGGCTCCTGCCTTCCTGCCTGAACCCCGGGCTGCTGCCTGCCTGCCTTCCTGCCTGAACCCCGGGCTCCTGCCTGCCTGCCTTCCTGCCTGCACCCCGGGCTCCTGCCTGCCTGCCTGCCAGCCTGCCTGAACCCCGGGCTCCTGCCTTCCTGCCTGAACCCCGGGCTCCTGCCTTCCTGCCTGAACCCCGGGCTCCTGCCTTCCTGCCTGAACCCCGTGCTGCTGCCTGCCTGCCTTCCTGACTGAACCCCGGGCTCCTGCCTGCCTGCCTGCCTGCCTGAACACCGGGCTCCTGCCTGCCTGCCTTCCTTCCTGAACCCCGGGCTCCTGCCTGCCTGCCTGCCTGCCTGAACCCCGGGCTCCTGCCTGCCTGCCTGCCTGAACACCGGGCTCCTGACTGCCTGCTTGCCTGAACCCCGGGCTCCTGCCTACCTGCCTGAACCCCGGGCTCCTGCCTGCCTGCCTGAACCCCGGGCTCCGGCCTGCCTGCCTGAACACCGGGCTCCTGCCTGCCTGCCTGAACCCCGGGCTCCCGCCTGCCTCCCTGAACTTCGGGCTCCTGCCTGCCTGCCTGAACCCCGGGCTCCTGCCTGCCTGCCTGAACCCCGGGCTCCTGCCTTCCTGCCTGAACCCCGGGCTCCTGCCTTCCTACCTGAACCCCGGGCTCCTGCCTGCCTGCCTTCCTGCCTGAACCCGGGCTCCTGCCTTCCTGCCTGAACCCCGGGCTCCTGTCTTCCTGCCTGAACCCCGGGCTCCTGCCTGCCTGCCTGCCTGCCTGAACCCCGGGCTCCTGCCTGCCTGCCTTCCTGCCTGAACCCCGGGCTCCTGCCTTCCTGCCTGAACCCCGGGCTCCTGCCTGCCTGCATTCCTGCCTGAACCCCGGGCTCCTGCCTTCCTGCCTGAACCCCGGGCTCCTGCCTTCCTGCCTGAACCCCGGGCTCCTGCCTGCCTGCCATCCTGCCTGAACCCCGGGCTCCTGCCTTCCTGCCTGATCCCCGGGCTCCTGCCTTCCTGCCTGAACCCCGGGCTCCTGCCTGCCTGCCTGCCAGCCTGAACCCCGGGCCCCTGCCTGCCTGCCTAAACCCCGGGCTCCTGCCTTCCTGCCTGAACCCCGGGCTGCAGCCTGCCTGCCTTCCTGCCTGAACCCCGGGCTCCTGCCTGCCTGCCTGCCTGCCTGAACCCCGGTCTCCTGCCTTCCTGCCTGAACCCCGGGCTGCTGCCTGCCTGCCTTACTGCCTGAACCCCGGGCTCCTGCCTGCCTGCCTGCCTGCCTGAACCCCGGGCTCCTGCCTTCCTGCCTGAACCCCGGCTCCTGTCTTCCTGCCTGAACCCCGGGCTCCTGCCTGCCTGCCTGCCTGCCTGCCTGAACCACGGGCTCCTGCCTGCCTGCCTTCCTGCCTGAACGCCGGGCTCCTGCCTTCCTGCCTGAACCCCGGGCTCCTGCCTGCCTGCCTGCCTGCCTGAACCCCGGGCTCCTGCCTTCCTGCCTGAACCCCGGGCTCCTGCCTTCCTGCCTGAACCCCGGGCTCCTGCCTTCCTGCCTGAACTCCGGGCTCCTGCCTGCCTTCCTGCCTGAACCCCGGGCACCTGCCTGCCTGCCTGCCTGAACCCCGGGCTCCTGCCTTCCTGCCTGAACCCCGGGCTCCTGCCTGCCTGCCATCCTGCCTGAACCCCGGGCTCCTGCCTTCCTGCCTGATCCCCGGGCTCCTGCCTTCCTGCCTGAACCCCGGGCTCCTGCCTGCCTGCCTGCCAGCCTGAACCCCGGGCCCCTGCCTGCCTGCCTAAACCCCGGGCTCCTGCCTTCCTGCCTGAACCCCGGGCTGCAGCCTGCCTGCCTTCCTGCCTGAACCCCGGGCTCCTGCCTGCCTGCCTGCCTGCCTGAACCCCGGTCTCCTGCCTTCCTGCCTGAACCCCGGGCTGCTGCCTGCCTGCCTTACTGCCTGAACCCCGGGCTCCTGCCTGCCTGCCTGCCTGCCTGAACCCCGGGCTCCTGCCTTCCTGCCTGAACCCCGGCTCCTGTCTTCCTGCCTGAACCCCGGGCTCCTGCCTGCCTGCCTGCCTGCCTGCCTGAACCACGGGCTCCTGCCTGCCTGCCTTCCTGCCTGAACGCCGGGCTCCTGCCTTCCTGCCTGAACCCCGGGCTCCTGCCTGCCTGCCTGCCTGCCTGAACCCCGGGCTCCTGCCTTCCTGCCTGAACCCCGGGCTCCTGCCTTCCTGCCTGAACCCCGGGCTCCTGCCTTCCTGCCTGAACTCCGGGCTCCTGCCTGCCTTCCTGCCTGAACCCCGGGCTCCTGCCTGCTTGCCTGAACCCCGGGCTCCTGCCTGCCTGCCTGAACCCCGGGCTCCTGCCTTCCTGCCTGAACCCCGGGCTCCTGCCTTCCTGCCTGAACCACGGGCTCCTGCCTTGCTGCCTGAACCCCGGGCTGCTGCCTGCCTGCCTGAACCCCGGGTTCCTGCCTCCTGCCTGAACCCCGGGTTCCTGCCTCCTGCCTGAACCCCGGGCTCCTGCCTGCCTGCCTGAACCCCGGGCTCCTGCCTGCCTGCCTGAACCCCGGGCTCCTGCCTTCCTGCCTGAACCCCGGGCTCCTGCCTGCCTGCCTTCCTGCCTGAAACCCCGGGCTCCTGCCTTCCTGCCTGAACCACGGGCTCCTGCCTGCCTGCCTGCCTACCTGAACCCCGGGCTCCTGCCTTCCTGCCTGAACCCCGGGCTCCTGCCTGCCTGCATGCCTGCCAGCCTGCCTGAACCCCGGGCTCCTGCCTTCCTGCCTGAACCCCGGGCTCCTGACTTCCTGCCTGAACCCCGGGCTCCTGCCTTCCTGCCTGAACCCCGGGCTCCTGCCTGCCTGCCTGAACCCCGGGCTCCTGCCTGCCTGCCTGAACCCCGGGCTCCTGCCTGCCTGCCTGCCTGCCTGAACCCCAGGCTCCTGCCTTCCTGCCTGAACCCCGGGCTCCTGCCTTCCTGCCTGAACCCCGGGCTCCTGCCTGCCTGCCTGAACCCCGGGCTCCTGCCTGCCTGACTGAACCCCGGGCTCCTGCCTGCCTGCCTGAACCCCGGGCTCCTGCCAGCCTGCCTGCCTGCCTGAACCCCGGGCTCCTGCCTTCCTGCCTGAACCCCGGGCTCCTGCCTTCCTGCCTGAACCCCGGGCTCCTGCCTGCCTGCCTGAACCCCGGGCTCCTGCCTGCCTGCCTGAACCCCGGGCTCCTGCCTGTCTGCCTGAACCCCGGGCTCCTGCCTGCCTGCCTGAACCCCGGGTTCCTGCCTCCTGCCTGAACCCCGGGCTCCTGCCTGCCTGCCTGAACCCCGGGCTCCTGCCTGCCTGCCTGAACCCCGGGCTCCTGCCTTCCTGCCTGAACCCCGGGCTCCTGCCTGCCTGCCTGAACCCCAGGCTCCTGCCTTCCTGCCTGAATCCCGGGCTCCTGCCTTCCTGCCTGAACCCCGGTCTCCTGCCTTCCTGCCTGAACCCCGGGCTCCTGCCTGCCTGCCTGCCTGAACCCCGGGCTCCTGCCTGCCTGCCTGAACCCCGGGCTCCTGCCTTCCTGCCTGAACCCCGGGCTCCTGCCTTCCTGCCTGAACCCCTGGCTCCTGCCTTCCTGCCTGAACCCCGGGCTCCTGCCTGCCTGCCTGCCTGAACCCCGGGCTCCTGCCTGCCTGCCTTCCTGCCTCAACCCCGGGCTCCTGCCTGCCTGCCTGAACCCCGGGCTCCTGCCTGCCTGCCTCAACCCCGGGCTCCTGCTTTCCTGCCTGAAACCCGGGCTCCTGCCTTCCTGCCTCAACCCCGGGCTCCTGCCTTCCTGCCTGAACCCCGGGCTCCTGCCTGCCTGCCTGAACCCCGGGTTCCTGCCTCCTGCATGAACCCCGGGCTCCTGCCTGCCTGCCTGAACCCCGGGCTCCTGCCTGCCTGCCTGAACCCCGGGCTCCTGCCTTCCTGCCTGAACCCCGGGCTCCTGCCTTCCTGCCTGAACCCCGGGCTCCTGCCTTCCTGCCTGAACCCCGGGCTCCTGCCTGCCTGCCTGAACCCCGGGCTCCTGCCTTCCTGCCTGAACCCCGGGCTGCTGCGTGCCTTCCTTCCTGCCTGAACCCCGGGCTCCTGCCTGCCTGCCTGCCAGCCTGCCTGAACCCCGGGCTCCTGCCTTCCTGCCTGAACCCCGGGCTCCTGCCTTTCTGCCTGAAAGCCGGGCTGCTGCCTGCCTGCCTTCCTGCCTGAACCCCGGGCTCCTGCCTGCCAGCCTGAACCCCGGGCTCCTGCCTGCCTGCCTGCCTGAACCCTGGGCTCCTGCCTGCCTGCTTGCCTGAACCCCGGGCTCCTGCCTGCCTGCCTGCCTGAACCCCGGGCTCCTGCCTGCCTGCCTGCCTGAACCCCGGGCTCCTGCCTGCCTGCCTGCCTGCCTGAACCCCGGGCACCTGCCTGCCTGCCTGCCTGAACCCCGGGCTCCTGCCTGCCTGCCTGCCTGAACCCCGGGCTCTTGCCTGCCTGCCTGATCCCCGGTCTCATGCCTTCCTGCCTGAAGCCCGGGCTCCTGCCTTCCTGCCTGAACCCCGGGCTCCTGCCTGCCTGCCTGCCTGCCTGCCTGAACCCCGGGCTGCTGCCTGCCTGCCTGCCTGCCTGCCTGAACCCCGGGCTCCTGCCTTCCTGCCTGAAGACCGGGCTCCTGCCTTGCTGCCTGAACCCCGGGCTGCTGCCTGCCTGCCTTCCTGCCTGAACCCCGGGCTCCTGCCTGCCTGCCTGCCTGCCTGAACCCCGGGCTCCTGCCTGCCTGCCTGCCTGCCAGCCTGCCTGAACCCCGGGCTCCTGCTTTCCTGCCTGAACCCCGGGCTCCTGCCTTCCTGCCTGAACCCCGGGCTACTGCCTTCCTGCCTGAACCCCGGGCTGCTGCCTGCCTGCCAGCCTGCCTGAACCCCGGGCTCCTGCCTTCCTGCCTGAAACCCGGGCTCCTGCCTTCCTGCCTGAACCCCGGGCAGCTGCCTGCCTGCCTTCCTGCCTGAACCCCGGGCTCCTGCCTGCCTGCCTTCCTGCCTGAACCCAGGGCTCCTGCCTGCCTGCCTGCCTGCCAGAACCCCGGGCTCCTGCCTGCCTGCCTTCCTGCCTGAACCCCGGGCTCCTGCCTTCCTGCCTGAACCCCGGGCTCCTGTCTTCCTGCCTGAACCCCGGGCTCCTGCCTGCCTGCCTGCCTGCCTGCCTGAACCACGGGCTCCTGCCTGCCTGCCTTCCTGCCTGAAACCCCGGGCTCCTGCCTTCCTGCCTGAACCACGGGCTCCTGCCTGCCTGCCTGCCTGCCTGAACCCCGGGCTCCTGCCTTCCTGCCTGAACCCCGGGCTCCTGCCTGCCTGCATGCCTGCCAGCCTGCCTGAACCCCGGGCTCCTGCCTTCCTGCCTGAACCCCGGGCTCCTGCCTTCCTGCCTGAACCCCGGGCTCCTGCCTTCCTGCCTGAACCCCGGGCTCCTGCCGGCCTGCCTGAACCCCGGGCTCCTGCCTGCCTGCCTGAACCCCGGGCTCCTGCCTGCCTGCCTGCCTGCCTGAACCCCAGGCTCCTGCCTTCCTGCCTGAACCCCGGGCTCCTGCCTTCCTGCCTGAACCCCGGGCTCCTGCCTGCCTGCCTGAACCCCGGGCTCCTGCCTGCCTGACTGAACCCCGGGCTCCTGCCTGCCTGCCTGAACCCCGGGCTCCTGCCTGCCTGCCTGCCTGCCTGAACCCCGGGCTCCTGCCTTCCTGCCTGAACCCCGGGCTCCTGCCTTCCTGCCTGAACCCCGGGCTCCTGCCTGCCTGCCTGAACCCCGGGCTCCTGCCTGCCTGCCTGAACCCCGGGCTCCTGCCTGTCTGCCTGAACCCCGGGCTCCTGCCTTCCTGCCTGAACCCCGGGCTCCTGCCTTCCTGCCTGAACACCGGGCTCCTGTCTTCCTGCCTGAACCCCGGGCTCCTGCCTCCCTGCCTGAACCCCGGGCTCCTGCCTTCCTGCCTGAACCGCGGGCTCCTGCCTTCTTGCCTGAACCCGGGCTCCTGCCTTCCTGCCTGAACCCCGGGCTCCTGTCTTCCTGCCTGAACCCCGGGCTCCTGCCTTCCTGCCTGAACCCCGGTCTCCTGCCTGCCTGCCTGAACCCCGGGCTCCTGCCTGACTGCCTGCCTGCCTGAACCCCGGGCTCCTGCCTGCCTGCCGGCCTGCCTGAACCCCGGGCTCCTGCCTTCCTGCCTGAACCCCGGGCTCCTGCCTTCCTGCCTGAACCCCGGGCACCTGCCTGCCTGCCTGAACCCCGGGCTCCTGCCTGCCTGCCTGAACCCCGGGCTCCTGCCTGCCTGCCTGAACCCCGGGCTCCTGCCTTCCTGCCTGAACCCCGGGCTCCTGCCTGCCTGCCTGATCCCCGGTCTCATGCCTGCCTGCCTGAAACCCGGGCTCCTGCCTGCCTGCCTGAACCCCTGGCTCCTGTCTTCCTGCCTGAACCCCGGGCTCCTGCCTTCCTGCCTGAACCCCGGGCTCCAGCCTGCCTGCCTGAACCCCGGCCTCCTGCCTTCCTGCCTGAACCCCGGGCTCCTGCCTTCCTGCCTGAACCCCGGGCTGCTGCCTGCCTGCCTTCCTGCCTGAACCCCGGGCTCCTGCCTGCCTGCCTTCCTGCCTGCACCCCGGGCTCCTGCCTGCCTGCCTGCCAGCCTGCCTGAACCCCGGGCTCCTGCCTTCCTGCCTGAACCCCGGGCTCCTGCCTTCCTGCCTGAACCCCGGGCTCCTGCCTTCCTGCCTGAACCCCGTGCTGCTGCCTGCCTGCCTTCCTGACTGAACCCCGGGCTCCTGCCTGCCTGCCTGCCTGCCTGAACACCGGGCTCCTGCCTGCCTGCCTTCCTTCCTGAACCCCGGGCTCCTGCCTGCCTGCCTGCCTGCCTGAACCCCGGGCTCCTGCCTGCCTGCCTGCCTGAACACCGGGCTCCTGCCTGCCTGCTTGCCTGAACCCCGGGCTCCTGCCTACCTGCCTGAACCCCGGGCTCCTGCCTGCCTGCCTGAACCCCGGGCTCCGGCCTGCCTGCCTGAACACCGGGCTCCTGCCTGCCTGCCTGAACCCCGGGCTCCCGCCTGCCTCCCTGAACTTCGGGCTCCTGCCTGCCTGCCTGAACCCCGGGCTCCTGCCTGCCTGCCTGAACCCCGGGCTCCTGCCTTCCTGCCTGAACCCCGGGCTCCTGCCTTCCTACCTGAACCCCGGGCTCCTGCCTGCCTGCCTTCCTGCCTGAACCCGGGCTCCTGCCTTCCTGCCTGAACCCCGGGCTCCTGTCTTCCTGCCTGAACCCCGGGCTCCTGCCTGCCTGCCTGCCTGCCTGAACCCCGGGCTCCTGCCTGCCTGCCTTCCTGCCTGAACCCCGGGCTCCTGCCTTCCTGCCTGAACCCCGGGCTCCTGCCTGCCTGCATTCCTGCCTGAACCCCGGGCTCCTGCCTTCCTGCCTGATCCCCGGGCTCCTGCCTTCCTGCCTGAACCCCGGGCTCCTGCCTGCCTGCCTGCCAGCCTGAACCCCGGGCTCCTGCCTGCCTGCCTAAACCCCGGGCTCCTGCCTTCCTGCCTGAACCCCGGGCTGCTGCCTGCCTGCCTTCCTGCCTGAACCCCGGGCTCCTGCCTGCCTGCCTGCCTGCCTGAACCCCGGGCTCCTGCCTTCCTGCCTGAACCCCGGGCTGCTGCCTGCCTGACTTCCTGCCTGAACCCCGGGCTCCTGCCTGCCTGCCTGCCTGCCTGAACCCCGGGCTCCTGACTTCCTGCCTGAACCCCGGGCTCCTGTCTTCCTGCCTGAACCCCGGGCTCCTGCCTGCCTGCCTGCCTGCCTGCCTGAACCACGGGCTCCTGCCTGCCTGCCTTCCTGCCTGAACCCCGGGCTCCTGCCTTCCTGCCTGAACCCCGGGCTCCTGCCTGCCTGCCTGAACCCCGGGCTCCTGCCTTCCTGCCTGAACCCCGGGCTCCTGCCTTCCTGCCTGAACCCCGGGCTCCTGCCTTCCTGCCTGAATCCCGGGCTGCTGCCTGCCTGCCTTCCTGCCTGAACCCCGGGCTCCTGCCTGCCTGCCTGCCTGCCTGAACCCCGGGCTCCTGCCTTCCTGCCTGAACCCCGGGCTCCTGCCTTCCTGCCTGAACCCCGGGCTCCTGCCTTCCTGCCTGAATCCCGGGCTGCTGCCTGCCTGCCTTCCTGCCTGAACCCCGGGCTCCTGCCTGCCTGCCTTCCTGCCTGAACCCCGGGCTCCTGCCTGCCTGCCTGCCAGCCTGCCTGAACCACGGGCTCCTGCGTTCCTGCCTGAACCCCGGGCTCCTGCCTTCCTGCCTGAATCCCGGGCTCCTGCCTTCCTGCCTGAACCCCGGTCTCCTGCCTTCCTGCCTGAATCCCGGGCTGCTGCCTGCCTGCCTTCCTGCCTGAACCCCGGGCTCCTGCCTGCCTGCCTTCCTGCCTGAACCCCGGGCTCCTGCCTGCCTGCCTGCCAGCCTGCCGGAACCACGGGCTCCTGCGTTCCTGCCTGAACCCCGGGCTCCTGCCTTCCTGCCTGAATCCCGGGCTCCTGCCTTCCTGCCTGAACCCCGGTCTCCTGTCTTCCTGCCTGAACCCCGGGCTCCTGCCTGCCTGCCTGCCTGCCTGCCTGAACCACGGGCTCCTGCCTGCCTGCCTTCCTGCCTGAACCCCGGGCTCCTGCCTTCCTGCCTGAACCCCGGGCTCCTGCCTGCCTGCCTGCCTGCCTGAACCCCGGGCTCCTGCCTTCCTGCCTGAACCCCGGGCTCCTGCCTTCCTGCCTGAACCCCGGGCTCCTGCCTTCCTGCCTGAATCCCGGGCTGCTGCCTGCCTGCCTTCCTGCCTGAACCCCGGGCTCCTGCCTGCCTGCCTTCCTGCCTGAACCCCGGGCTCCTGCCTGCCTGCCTGCCAGCCTGCCTGAACCACGGGCTCCTGCGTTCCTGCCTGAACCCCGGGCTCCTGCCTTCCTGCCTGAACCCCGGGCTCCTGCCTTCCTGCCTGAATCCCGGGCTCCTGCCTTCCTGCCTGAACCCCGGGCTCCTGCCTTCCTGCCTGAACCCCGGGCTCCAGCCTGCCTGCCTGCCTGAACCCCGGGCTCCTGCCTTCCTGCCTGAACCCCGGGCTCCTGCCTGCCTGCCTTCCTGCCTGAACCCCGGGCTCCTGCCTTCCTGCCTGATCCCCGGGCTCCTGCCTTCCTGCCTGAACCCCGGGCTCCTGCCTGCCTGCCTGCCAGCCTGAACCCCGGGCTCCTGCCTGCCTGCCTAAACCCCGGGCTCCTGCCTTCCTGCCTGGACCCGGGCTGCTGCCTGCCTGCCTTCCTGCCTGAACCCCGGGCTCCTGCCTGACTGCCTGCCTGCCTGAACCCCGGGCTCCTGCCTTCCTGCCTGAACCCCGGGCTGCTGCCTGCCTGACTTCCTGCCTGAACCCCGGGCTCCTGCCTGCCTGCCTGCCTGCCTGAACCCCGGGCTCCTGACTTCCTGCCTGAACCCCGGGCTCCTGTCTTCCTGCCTGAACCCCGGGCTCCTGCCTGCCTGCCTGCCTGCCTGCCTGAACCACGGGCTCCTGCCTGCCTGCCTTCCTGCCTGAACCCCGGGCTCCTGCCTTCCTGCCTGAACCCCGGGCTCCTGCCTGCCTGCCTGAACCCCGGGCTCCTGCCTTCCTGCCTGAACCCCGGGCTCCTGCCTTCCTGCCTGAACCCCGGGCTCCTGCCTTCCTGCCTGAATCCCGGGCTGCTGCCTGCCTGCCTTCCTGCCTGAACCCCGGGCTCCTGCCTGCCTGCCTTCCTGCCTGAACCCCGGGCTCCTGCCTGCCTGCCTGACAGCCTGCCTGAACCCCGGGCTCCTGCCTTCCTGCCTGAACCCCGGGCTCTTGCCTTCCTGCCTGAACCCCGGGCTCCTGCCTGCCTGCCTGAACCCCGGGCTCCTGCCTTCCTGCCTGAACCCCGGGCTCCTGCCTGCCTGCCTGAAACCCGGGTTCCTGCCTCCTGCCTGAACCCCGGGCTCCTGCCTGCCTGCCTGAACCCCGGGCACCTGCCTGCCTGCCTGAACCCCGGGCTCCTGCCTTCCTGCCTGAACCCCGGGCTCCTGCCTGCCTGCCTGAACCCCAGGCTCCTGCCTTCCTGCCTGAATCCCGGGCTCCTGCCTTCCTGCCTGAACCCCGGTCTCCTGCCTTCCTGCCTGAACCCCGGGCTCCTGCCTGCCTGCCTGCCTGAACCCCGGGCTCCTGCCTGCCTGCCTGAACGCCGGGCTCCTGCCTTCCTGCCTGAACCCCGGGCTCCTGCCTTCCTGCCTGAACCCCTGGCTCCTGCCTTCCTGCCTGAACCCCGGGCTCCTGCCTGCCTGCCTGCCTGAACCCCGGGCTCCTGCCTGCCTGCCTTCCTGCCTGAACCCCGGGCTCCTGCCTGCCTGCCTGAACCCCGGGCTCCTGCCTGCCTGCCTGAACCCCGGGCTCCTGCCTTCCTGCCTGAACCCCGGGCTCCTGCCTGCATGCCTTCCTGCCTGAACCCCGGGCTCCTGCCTTCCTGCCTGAACCCCGGGCTGCTGCCTGCCTGTCTTCCTGCCTGAACCCCGGGCTCCTGCCTGCCTGCCTGCCTGCCTGAACCCCGGGCTCCTGCCTGCCTGCCTGCCTGCCAGCCTGCCTGAACCCCGGGCTCCTGCCTTCCTGCCTGAACCCCGGGCTCCTGCCTTCCTGCCTGAACCCCGGGCTGCTGCCTGCCTGCCAGCCTGCCTGAACCCCGGGCTCCTGCCTTCCTGCCTGAACCCCGGGCTCCTGCCTTCCGGCCTGAACCCCGGGCTGCTGCCTGCCTGCCTTCCTGCCTGAACCCCGGGCTCCTGCCTGCCTGCCTTCCTGCCTGAACCCCTGGCTCCTGCCTTCCTGCCTGAACCCCGGGCTCCTGCCTGCCTGCCTGCCTGAACCCCGGGCTCCTGCCTGCCTGCCTTCCTGCCTGAACCCCGGGCTCCTGCCTTCCTGCCTGAACCCCGGGCTCCTGTCTTCCTGCCTGAACCCCGGGCTCCTGCCTGCCTGCCTGCCTGCCTGCCTGAACCACGGGCTCCTGCCTGCCTGCCTTCCTGCCTGAACCCCGGGCTCCTGCCTTCCTGCCTGAACCCCGGGCTCCTGCCTGCCTGCCTGCCTGCCTGAACCCCGGGCTCCTGCCTTCCTGCCTGAACCCCGGGCTCCTGCCTTCCTGCCTGAACCCTGGGCTCCTGCCTTCCTGCCTGAACCCCGGGCTCCTGCCTGCCTGCCTGATCCCCGGTCTCATGCCTGCCTGCCTGAACCCCGGGCTCCTGCCTGTCTGCCTGAACCCCGGGCTCCTGTCTTCCTGCCTGAACCCCGGGCTCCTGCCTTCCTGCCTGAACCCCGGGCTCCTGCCTGCCTGCCTGCCTGCCTGATCCCCGGGCTCCTGCCTTCCTGCCTGAACCCCGGGCTCCTGCCTGCCTGCCTGCCTGCCTGAACCCCGGGCTCCTGCCTTCCTGCCTGAACCCCGGGCTGCTGCCTGCCTACCTTCCTGCCTGAACCCCGGGCTCCTGCCTGCCTGCCTGCCTGCCTGAACCCCGGGCTCCTGCCTTCCTGCCTGAAACCCGGGCTCCTGTCTTCCTGCCTGAACCCCGGGCTCCTGCCTGCCTGCCTGCCTGCCTGCCTGAACCACGGGCTCCTGCCTGCCTGCCTTCCTGCCTGAACCCCGGGCTCCTGCCTTCCTGCCTGAACCCCGGGCTCCTGCCTTCCTGCCTGAACCCCGGGCTCCTGCCTGCCTGCCTGCCTGCCTGAACCCCGGGCTCCTGCCTTCCTGCCTGAACCCCGGGCTGCTGCCTGCCTACCTTCCTGCCTGAACCCCGGGCTCCTGCCTGCCTGCCTGCCTGCCTGAACCCCGGGCTCCTGCCTTCCTGCCTGAAACCCGGGCTCCTGTCTTCCTGCCTGAACCCCGGGCTCCTGCCTGCCTGCCTGCCTGCCTGCCTGAACCACGGGCTCCTGCCTGCCTGCCTTCCTGCCTGAACCCCGGGCTCCTGCCTTCCTGCCTGAACCCCGGGCTCCTGCCTGCCTGCCTGCCTGCCTGAACCCCGGGCTCCTGCCTTCATGCCTGAACCCCGGGCTCCTGACTTCCTGCCTGAACCCCGGGCTGCTGCCTGCCTGCCTTCCTGCCTGAACCCCGGGCTCCTGCCTGCCTGCCTTCCTGCCTGAACCCCGGGCTCCTGCCTGCCTGCCTGCAAGCCTGCCTGAACCCCGGGCTCCTGCCTTCCTGCCTGAACCCCGGGCTCTTGCCTTCCTGCCTGAACCCCGGGCTCCTGCCTTCCTGCCTGAACCCCGGGCTCCTGCCTTCCTGCCTGAACCCCGGGCTCCTGCCTGCCTGCCTGAACCCCGGGTTCCTGCCTCCTGCCTGAACCCCGGGCTCCTGCCTGCCTGCCTGAACCCCGGGCTCCTGCCTGCCTGCCTGAACCCCGGGCTCCTGCCTTCCTGCCTGAACCCCGGGCTCCTGCCTGCCTGCCTGAACCCCAGGCTCCTGCCTTCCTGCCTGAATCCCGGGCTCCTGCCTTCCTGCCTGAACCCCGGTCTCCTGCCTTCCTGCCTGAACCCCGGGCTCCTGCCTGCCTGCCTGCCTGAACCCCGGTCTCCTGCCTGCCTGCCTGAACCCCGGGCTCCTGCCTTCCTGCCTGAACCCCGGGCTCCTGCCTTCCTGCCTGAACCCCTGGCTCCTGCCTTCCTGCCTGAACCCCGGGCTCCTGCCTGCCTGCCTGCCTGAACCCCGGGCTCCTGGCTGCCTGCCTGAACCCCGGGCTCCTGGCTGCCTGCCTGAACCCCGGGCTCCTGCCTGCCTGCCTGAACCCCGGGCTCCTGCCTGCCTGCCTGAACCCCGGGCTCCTGCCTGCCTGCCTGCCTGAACCCCGGGCTCCTGCCTGCCTGCCTGAACCCCGGGCTCCTGCCTGCCTGCCTGAACCCCGGGCTCCTGCCTGCCTGCCTGAACCCCGGGCTCCTGCCTTCCTGCCTGAACCCCGGGCTCCTGCCTTCCTGCCTGAACCCCGGGCTCCTTCCTTCCTGCCTGAACCCCGGGCTGCTGCCTGCCTGTCTTCCTGCCTGAACCCCGGGCTCCTGCCTGCCTGCCTGCCTGCCTGAACCCCGGGCTCCTGCCTGCCTGCCTGCCTGCCAGCCTGCCTGAACCCCGGGCTCCTGCCTTCCTGCCTGAACCCCGGGCTCCTGCCTTCCTGCCTGAACCCCGGGCTGCTGCCTGCCTGCCAGCCTGCCTGAACCCCGGGCTCCTGCCTTCCTGCCTGAACCCCGGGCTCCTGCCTTCCGGCCTGAACCCCGGGCTGCTGCCTGCCTGCCTTCCTGCCTGAACCCCGGGCTCCTGCCTGCCTGCCTTCCTGCCTGAACCCCTGGCTCCTGCCTTCCTGCCTGAACCCCGGGCTCCTGCCTGCCTGCCTGCCTGAACCCCGGGCTCCTGCCTGCCTGCTTTCCTGCCTGAACCCCGGGCTCCTGCCTTCCTGCCTGAACCCCGGGCTCCTGTCTTCCTGCCTGAACCCCGGGCTCCTGCCTGCCTGCCTGCCTGCCTGCCTGAACCACGGGCTCCTGCCTGCCTGCCTTCCTGCCTGAACCCCGGGTTCCTGCCTTCCTGCCTGAACCCCGGGCTCCTGCCTGCCTGCCTGCCTGCCTGAACCCCGGGCTCCTGCCTTCCTGCCTGAACCCCGGGCTCCTGCCTTCCTGCCTGAACCCCGGGCTCCTGCCTGCCTGCCTGCCTGCCTGCCTGAACCCCGGGCTGCTGCCTGCCTGCCTGCCTGCCTGCCTGAACCCCGGGCTCCTGCCTTCCTGCCTGAAGACCGGGCTCCTGCCTTCCTGCCTGAACCCCGGGCTGCTGCCTGCCTGCCTTCCTGCCTGAACCCCGGGCTCCTGCCTGCCTGCCTGCCTGCCTGAACCCCGGGCTCCTGCCTGCCTGCCTGCCTGCCAGCCTGCCTGAACCCCGGGCTCCTGCCTTCCTGCCTGAACCCCGGGCTCCTGCCTTCCTGCCTGAACCTCGGGCTCCTGCCTTCCTGCCTGAACCTCGGGCTGCTGCCTGCCTGCCAGCCTGCCTGAACCCCGGGCTCCTGCATTCCTGCCTGAACCCCGGGCTCCTGCCTTCCTGCCTGAACCCCGGGCTGCTGCCTGCCTGCCTTCCTGCCTGAACCCCGGGCTCCTGCCTGCCTGCCTTCCTGCCTGAACCCCGGGCTCCTGCCTGCCTGCCTGCCTGCCAGAACCCCGGGCTCCTGCCTGCCTGCCTTCCTGCCTGAACCCCGGGCTCCTGCCTTCCTGCCTGAACCCCGGGCTCCTGTCTTCCTGCCTGAACCCCGGGCTCCTGCCTGCCTGCCTGCCTGCCTGCCTGAACCACGGGCTCCTGCCTGCCTGCCTTCCTGCCTGAAACCCCGGGCTCCTGCCTTCCTGCCTGAACCACGGGCTCCTGCCTGCCTGCCTGCCTGCCTGAACCCCGGGCTCCTGCCTTCCTGCCTGAACCCCGGGCTCCTGCCTGCCTGCATGCCTGCCAGCCTGCCTGAACCCCGGGCTCCTGCGTTCTTGCCTGAACCCCGGGCTCCTGACTTCCTGCCAGAACCCCGGGCTCCTGCCTTCCTGCCTGAACCCCGGGCTCCTGCCTGCCTGCCAGAACCCCGGGCTCCTGCCTGCCTGCCTGAACCCCGGGCTCCTGCCTGCCTGCCTGCCTGCCTGAACCGCAGGCTCCTGCCTTCCTGCCTGAACCCCGGGCTCCTGCCTTCCTGCCTGAACCCCGGGCTCCTGCCTTCCTGCCTGAACCCCGGGCTCCTGCCTGCCTGCCTGAACCCCGGGCTCCTGCCTGCCTGACTGAACCCCGGGCTCCTGCCTGCCTGCCTGAACCCCGGGCTCCTGCCAGCCTGCCTGCCTGCCTGAACCCCGGGCTCCTGCCTTCCTGCCTGAACCCCGGGCTCCTGCCTTCCTGCCTGAACCCCGGGCTCCTGCCTGCCTGCCTGAACCCCGGGCTCCTGCCTGCCTGCCTGAACCCCGGGCTCCTGCCTGTCTGCCTGAACCCCGGGCTCCTGCCTGCCTGCCTGAACCCCGGGTTCCTGCCTCCTGCCTGAACCCCGGGCTCCTGCCTGCCTGCCTGAACCCCGGGCTCCTGCCTGCCTGCCTGAACCCCGGGCTCCTGCCTTCCTGCCTGAACCCCGGGCTCCTGCCTGCCTGCCTGAACCCCAGGCTCCTGCCTTCCTGCCTGAATCCCGGGCTCCTGCCTTCCTGCCTGAACCCCGGGCTCCTGCCTGCCTGCCTGCCTGAACCCCGGGCTCCTGCCTGCCTGCCTGAACCCCGGGCTCCTGCCTTCCTGCCTGAACCCCGGGCTCCTGCCTTCCTGCCTGAACCCCTGGCTCCTGCCTTCCTGCCTGAACCACGGGCTCCTGCCTGCCTGCCTGCCTGAACCCCGGGCTCCTGCCTGCCTGCCTTCCTGCCTGAACCCCGGGCTCCTGCCTGCCTGCCTGAACCCCGGGCTCCTGCCTGCCTGCCTCAACCCCGGGCTCCTGCTTTGCTGCCTGAAACCCGGGCTCCTGCCTTCCTGCCTGAACCCCGGGCTCCTGCCTGCCTGCCTGAACCCCGGGTTCCTTCCTCCTGCATGAACCCCGGGCTCCTGCCTGCCTGCCTGAACCCCGGGCTCCTGCCTGCCTGCCTGAACCCCGGGCTCCTGCCTTCCTGCCTGAACCCCGGGCTCCTGCCTTCCTGCCTGAACCCCGGGCTCCTGCCTTCCTGCCTGAACCCCGGGCTCCTGCCTGCCTGCCTGAACCCCGGGCTCCTGCCTTCCTGCCTGAACCCCGGGCTGCTGCCTGCCTTCCTTCCTGCCTGAACCCCGGGCTCCTGCCTGCCTGCCTGCCAGCCTGCCTGAACCCCGGGCTCCTGCCTTCCTGCCTGAACCCCGGGCTCCTGCCTTTCTGCCTGAACGCCGGGCTGCTGCCTGCCTGCCTTCCTGCCTGAACCCCGGGCTCCTGCCTGCCTGCCTGAACCCCGGGCTCCTGCCTGCCTGCCTGCCTGAACCCTGGGCTCCTGCCTGCCTGCTTGCCTGAACCCCGGGCTCCTGCCTGCCTGCCTGCCTGAACCCCGGGCTCCTGCCTGCCTGCCTGCCTGAACCCCGGGCTCCTGCCTGCCTGCCTGCCTGCCTGAACCCCGGGCTCCTGCCTGCCGCCTGCCTGAACCCCGGGCTCCTGCCTGCCTGCCTGCCTGAACCCCGGGCTCCTGCCTGCCTGCCTGATCCCCGGTCTCATGCCTTCCTGCCTGAAGCCCGGGCTCCTGCCTTCCTGCCTGAACCCCGGGCTCCTGCCTGCCTGCCTGCCTGCCTGCCTGAACCCCGGGCTGCTGCCTGCCTGCCTGCCTGCCTGCCTGAACCCCGGGCTCCTGCCTTCCTGCCTGAAGACCGGGCTCCTGCCTTCCTGCCTGAACCCCGGGCTGCTCCCTGCCTGCCTTCCTGCCTGAACCCCGGGCTCCTGCCTGCCTGCCTGCCTGCCTGAACCCCGGGCTCCTGCCTGCCTGCCTGCCTGCCAGCCTGCCTGAACCCCGGGCTCCTGCTTTCCTGCCTGAACCCCGGGCTCCTGCCTTCCTGCCTGAACCCCGGGCTCCTGCCTTCCTGCCTGAACCCCGGGCTGCTGCCTGCCTGCCAGCCTGCCTGAACCCCGGGCTCCTGCCTTCCTGCCTGAACCCCGGGCTCCTGCCTTCCTGCCTGAACCCCGGGCAGCTGCCTGCCTGCCTTCCTGCCTGAACCCCGGGCTCCTGCCTGCCTGCCTTCCTGCCTGAACCCCGGGCTCCTGCCTGCCTGCCTGCCTGCCAGAACCCCGGGCTCCTGCCTGCCTGCCTTCCTGCCTGAACCCCGGGCTCCTGCCTTCCTGCCTGAACCCCGGGCTCCTGTCTTCCTGCCTGAACCCCGGGCTCCTGCCTGCCTGCCTGCCTGCCTGCCTGAACCACGGGCTCCTGCCTGCCTGCCTTCCTGCCTGAAACCCCGGGCTCCTGCCTTCCTGCCTGAACCACGGGCTCCTGCCTGCCTGCCTGCCTGCCTGAACCCCGGGCTCCTGCCTTCCTGCCTGAACCCCGGGCTCCTGCCTGCCTGCATGCCTGCCAGCCTGCCTGAACCCCGGGCTCCTGCCTTCCTGCCTGAACCCCGGGCTCCTGCCTTCCTGCCTGAACCCCGGGCTCCTGCCTTCCTGCCTGAACCCCGGGCTCCTGCCTGCCTGCCTGAACCCCGGGCTCCTGCCTGCCTGCCTGAACCCCGGGCTCCTGCCTGCCTGCCTGCCTGCCTGAACCCCAGGCTCCTGCCTTCCTGCCTGAACCCCGGGCTCCTGCCTTCCTGCCTGAACCCCGGGCTCCTGCCTGCCTGCCTGAACCCCGGGCTCCTGCCTGCCTGACTGAACCCCGGGCTCCTGCCTGCCTGCCTGAACCCCGGGCTCCTGCCTGCCTGCCTGCCTGCCTGAACCCCGGGCTCCTGCCTTCCTGCCTGAACCCCGGGCTCCTGCCTTCCTGCCTGAACCCCGGGCTCCTGCCTGCCTGCCTGAACCCCGGGCTCCTGCCTGCCTGCCTGAACCCCGGGCTCCTGCCTGTCTGCCTGAACCCCGGGCTCCTGCCTTCCTGCCTGAACCCCGGGCTCCTGCCTTCCTGCCTGAACCCCGGGCTCCTGTCTTCCTGCCTGAACCCCGGGCTCCTACCTCCCTGCCTGAACCCCGGGCTCCTGCCTTCCTGCCTGAACCGCGGGCTCCTGCCTTCTTGCCTGAACCCGGGCTCCTGCCTTCCTGCCTGAACCCCGGGCTCCTGTCTTCCTGCCTGAACCCCGGGCTCCTGCCTTCCTGCCTGAACCCCGGGCTCCTGCCTGCCTGCCTTCCTGCCTGAACACCGGGCTCCTGCCTTCCTGCCTGAACCCCGGGCTCCTGTCTTCCTGCCTGAACCCCGGGCTCCTGCCTGCCTGCCTGCCTGAACCACGGGCTCCTGCCTGCCTGCCTTCCTGCCTGAAACCCCGGGCTCCTGCCTTCCTGCCTGAACCACGGGCTCCTGCCTGCCTGCCTGCCTGCCTGAACCCCGGGCTCCTGCCTTCCTGCCTGAACCCCGGGCTCCTGCCTGCCTGCATGCCTGCCAGCCTGCCTGAACCCCGGGCTCCTGCCTTCCTGCCTGAACCCCGGGCTCCTGACTTCCTGCCTGAACCCCGGGCTCCTGCCTTCCTGCCTGAACCCCGGGCTCCTGCCTGCCTGCCTGAACCCCGGGCTCCTGCCTGCCTGCCTGAACCCCGGGCTCCTGCCTGCCTGCCTGCCTGCCTGAACCCCAGGCTCCTGCCTTCCTGCCTGAACCCCGGGCTCCTGCCTTCCTGCCTGAACCCCGGGCTCCTGCCTGCCTGCCTGAACCCCGGGCTCCTGCCTGCCTGACTGAACCCCGGGCTCCTGCCTGCCTGCCTGAACCCCGGGCTCCTGCCAGCCTGCCTGCCTGCCTGAACCCCGGGCTCCTGCCTTCCTGCCTGAACCCCGGGCTCCTGCCTTCCTGCCTGAACCCCGGGCTCCTGCCTGCCTGCCTGAACCCCGGGCTCCTGCCTGCCTGCCTGAACCCCGGGCTCCTGCCTGTCTGCCTGAACCCCGGGCTCCTGCCTGCCTGCCTGAACCCCGGGTTCCTGCCTCCTGCCTGAACCCCGGGCTCCTGCCTGCCTGCCTGAACCCCGGGCTCCTGCCTGCCTGCCTGAACCCCGGGCTCCTGCCTTCCTGCCTGAACCCCGGGCTCCTGCCTGCCTGCCTGAACCCCAGGCTCCTGCCTTCCTGCCTGAATCCCGGGCTCCTGCCTTCCTGCCTGAACCCCGGTCTCCTGCCTTCCTGCCTGAACCCCGGGCTCCTGCCTGCCTGCCTGCCTGAACCCCGGGCTCCTGCCTGCCTGCCTGAACCCCGGGCTCCTGCCTTCCTGCCTGAACCCCGGGCTCCTGCCTTCCTGCCTGAACCCCTGGCTCCTGCCTTCCTGCCTGAACCCCGGGCTCCTGCCTGCCTGCCTGCCTGAACCCCGGGCTCCTGCCTGCCTGCCTTCCTGCCTCAACCCCGGGCTCCTGCCTGCCTGCCTGAACCCCGGGCTCCTGCCTGCCTGCCTCAACCCCGGGCTCCTGCTTTCCTGCCTGAAACCCGGGCTCCTGCCTTCCTGCCTCAACCCCGGGCTCCTGCCTTCCTGCCTGAACCCCGGGCTCCTGCCTGCCTGCCTGAACCCCGGGTTCCTGCCTCCTGCATGAACCCCGGGCTCCTGCCTGCCTGCCTGAACCCCGGGCTCCTGCCTGCCTGCCTGAACCCCGGGCTCCTGCCTTCCTGCCTGAACCCCGGGCTCCTGCCTTCCTGCCTGAACCCCGGGCTCCTGCCTTCCTGCCTGAACCCCGGGCTCCTGCCTGCCTGCCTGAACCCCGGGCTCCTGCCTTCCTGCCTGAACCCCGGGCTGCTGCCTGCCTTCCTTCCTGCCTGAACCCCGGGCTCCTGCCTGCCTGCCTGCCAGCCTGCCTGAACCCCGGGCTCCTGCCTTCCTGCCTGAACCCCGGGCTCCTGCCTTTCTGCCTGAACGCCGGGCTGCTGCCTGCCTGCCTTCCTGCCTGAAACACGGGCTCCTGCCTGCCTGCCTGAACCCCGGGCTCCTGCCTGCCTGCCTGCCTGAACCCTGGGCTCCTGCCTGCCTGCTTGCCTGAACCCCGGGCTCCTGCCTGCCTGCCTGCCTGAACCCCGGGCTCCTGCCTGCCTGCCTGCCTGAACCCCGGGCTCCTGCCTGCCTGCCTGCCTGCCTGAACCCCGGGCTCCTGCCTGCCTGCCTGCCTGAACCCCGGGCTCCTGCCTGCCTGCCTGCCTGAACCCCGGGCTCCTGCCTGCCTGCCTGATCCCCGGTCTCATGCCTTCCTGCCTGAAGCCCGGGCTCCTGCCTTCCTGCCTGAACCCCGGGCTCCTGCCTTCCTGCCTGAACCCCGGGCTCCTGCCTGCCTGCCTGAACCCCGGGCTCCTGCCTTCCTGCCTGAACCCCGGGCTGCTGCCTGCCTTCCTTCCTGCCTGAACCCCGGGCTCCTGCCTGCCTGCCTGCCAGCCTGCCTGAACCCCGGGCTCCTGCCTTCCTGCCTGAACCCCGGGCTCCTGCCTTTCTGCCTGAACGCCGGGCTGCTGCCTGCCTGCCTTCCTGCCTGAACCCCGGGCTCCTGCCTGCCTGCCTGAACCCCGGGCTCCTGCCTGCCTGCCTGCCTGAACCCTGGGCTCCTGCCTGCCTGCTTGCCTGAACCCCGGGCTCCTGCCTGCCTGCCTGCCTGAACCCCGGGCTCCTGCCTGCCTGCCTGCCTGAACACCGGGCTCCTGCCTGCCTGCCTGCCTGCCTGAACCCCGGGCTCCTGCCTGCCTGCCTGCCTGAACCCCGGGCTCCTGCCTGCCTGCCTGCCTGAACCCCGGGCTCCTGCCTGCCTGCCTGATCCCCGGTCTCATGCCTTCCTGCCTGAAGCCCGGGCTCCTGCCTTCCTGCCTGAACCCCGGGCTCCTGCCTGCCTGCCTGCCTGCCTGCCTGAACCCCGGGCTGCTGCCTGCCTGCCTGCCTGCCTGCCTGAACCCCGGGCTCCTGCCTTCCTGCCTGAAGACCGGGCTCCTGCCTTCCTGCCTGAACCCCGGGCTGCTCCCTGCCTGCCTTCCTGCCTGAACCCCGGGCTCCTGCCTGCCTGCCTGCCTGCCTGAACCCCGGGCTCCTGCCTGCCTGCCTGCCTGCCAGCCTGCCTGAACCCCGGGCTCCTGCTTTCCTGCCTGAACCCCGGGCTCCTGCCTTCCTGCCTGAACCCCGGGCTCCTGCCTTCCTGCCTGAACCCCGGGCTGCTGCCTGCCTGCCAGCCTGCCTGAACCCCGGGCTCCTGCCTTCCTGCCTGAACCCCGGGCTCCTGCCTTCCTGCCTGAACCCCGGGCAGCTGCCTGCCTGCCTTCCTGCCTGAACCCCGGGCTCCTGCCTGCCTGCCTTCCTGCCTGAACCCCGGGCTCCTGCCTGCCTGCCTGCCTGCCAGAACCCCGGGCTCCTGCCTGCCTGCCTTCCTGCCTGAACCCCGGGCTCCTGCCTTCCTGCCTGAACCCCGGGCTCCTGTCTTCCTGCCTGAACCCCGGGCTCCTGCCTGCCTGCCTGCCTGCCTGCCTGAACCACGGGCTCCTGCCTGCCTGCCTTCCTGCCTGAAACCCCGGGCTCCTGCCTTCCTGCCTGAACCACGGGCTCCTGCCTGCCTGCCTGCCTGCCTGAACCCCGGGCTCCTGCCTTCCTGCCTGAACCCCGGGCTCCTGCCTGCCTGCATGCCTGCCAGCCTGCCTGAACCCCGGGCTCCTGCCTTCCTGCCTGAACCCCGGGCTCCTGCCTTCCTGCCTGAACCCCGGGCTCCTGCCTTCCTGCCTGAACCCCGGGCTCCTGCCTGCCTGCCTGAACCCCGGGCTCCTGCCTGCCTGCCTGAACCCCGGGCTCCTGCCTGCCTGCCTGCCTGCCTGAACCCCAGGCTCCTGCCTTCCTGCCTGAACCCCGGGCTCCTGCCTTCCTGCCTGAACCCCGGGCTCCTGCCTGCCTGCCTGAACCCCGGGCTCCTGCCTGCCTGACTGAACCCCGGGCTCCTGCCTGCCTGCCTGAACCCCGGGCTCCTGCCTGCCTGCCTGCCTGCCTGAACCCCGGGCTCCTGCCTTCCTGCCTGAACCCCGGGCTCCTGCCTTCCTGCCTGAACCCCGGGCTCCTGCCTGCCTGCCTGAACCCCGGGCTCCTGCCTGCCTGCCTGAACCCCGGGCTCCTGCCTGTCTGCCTGAACCCCGGGCTCCTGCCTTCCTGCCTGAACCCCGGGCTCCTGCCTTCCTGCCTGAACCCCGGGCTCCTGTCTTCCTGCCTGAACCCCGGGCTCCTACCTCCCTGCCTGAACCCCGGGCTCCTGCCTTCCTGCCTGAACCGCGGGCTCCTGCCTTCTTGCCTGAACCCGGGCTCCTGCCTTCCTGCCTGAACCCCGGGCTCCTGTCTTCCTGCCTGAACCCCGGGCTCCTGCCTTCCTGCCTGAACCCCGGGCTCCTGCCTGCCTGCCTTCCTGCCTGAACCCCGGGCTCCTGCCTTCCTGCCTGAACCCCGGGCTCCTGTCTTCCTGCCTGAACCCCGGGCTCCTGCCTGCCTGCCTGCCTGAACCACGGGCTCCTGCCTGCCTGCCTTCCTGCCTGAAACCCCGGGCTCCTGCCTTCCTGCCTGAACCACGGGCTCCTGCCTGCCTGCCTGCCTGCCTGAACCCCGGGCTCCTGCCTTCCTGCCTGAACCCCGGGCTCCTGCCTGCCTGCATGCCTGCCAGCCTGCCTGAACCCCGGGCTCCTGCCTTCCTGCCTGAACCCCGGGCTCCTGACTTCCTGCCTGAACCCCGGGCTCCTGCCTTCCTGCCTGAACCCCGGGCTCCTGCCTGCCTGCCTGAACCCCGGGCTCCTGCCTGCCTGCCTGAACCCCGGGCTCCTGCCTGCCTGCCTGCCTGCCTGAACCCCAGGCTCCTGCCTTCCTGCCTGAACCCCGGGCTCCTGCCTTCCTGCCTGAACCCCGGGCTCCTGCCTGCCTGCCTGAACCCCGGGCTCCTGCCTGCCTGACTGAACCCCGGGCTCCTGCCTGCCTGCCTGAACCCCGGGCTCCTGCCAGCCTGCCTGCCTGCCTGAACCCCGGGCTCCTGCCTTCCTGCCTGAACCCCGGGCTCCTGCCTTCCTGCCTGAACCCCGGGCTCCTGCCTGCCTGCCTGAACCCCGGGCTCCTGCCTGCCTGCCTGAACCCCGGGCTCCTGCCTGTCTGCCTGAACCCCGGGCTCCTGCCTGCCTGCCTGAACCCCGGGTTCCTGCCTCCTGCCTGAACCCCGGGCTCCTGCCTGCCTGCCTGAACCCCGGGCTCCTGCCTGCCTGCCTGAACCCCGGGCTCCTGCCTTCCTGCCTGAACCCCGGGCTCCTGCCTGCCTGCCTGAACCCCAGGCTCCTGCCTTCCTGCCTGAATCCCGGGCTCCTGCCTTCCTGCCTGAACCCCGGTCTCCTGCCTTCCTGCCTGAACCCCGGGCTCCTGCCTGCCTGCCTGCCTGAACCCCGGGCTCCTGCCTGCCTGCCTGAACCCCGGGCTCCTGCCTTCCTGCCTGAACCCCGGGCTCCTGCCTTCCTGCCTGAACCCCTGGCTCCTGCCTTCCTGCCTGAACCCCGGGCTCCTGCCTGCCTGCCTGCCTGAACCCCGGGCTCCTGCCTGCCTGCCTTCCTGCCTCAACCCCGGGCTCCTGCCTGCCTGCCTGAACCCCGGGCTCCTGCCTGCCTGCCTCAACCCCGGGCTCCTGCTTTCCTGCCTGAAACCCGGGCTCCTGCCTTCCTGCCTCAACCCCGGGCTCCTGCCTTCCTGCCTGAACCCCGGGCTCCTGCCTGCCTGCCTGAACCCCGGGTTCCTGCCTCCTGCATGAACCCCGGGCTCCTGCCTGCCTGCCTGAACCCCGGGCTCCTGCCTGCCTGCCTGAACCCCGGGCTCCTGCCTTCCTGCCTGAACCCCGGGCTCCTGCCTTCCTGCCTGAACCCCGGGCTCCTGCCTTCCTGCCTGAACCCCGGGCTCCTGCCTGCCTGCCTGAACCCCGGGCTCCTGCCTTCCTGCCTGAACCCCGGGCTGCTGCCTGCCTTCCTTCCTGCCTGAACCCCGGGCTCCTGCCTGCCTGCCTGCCAGCCTGCCTGAACCCCGGGCTCCTGCCTTCCTGCCTGAACCCCGGGCTCCTGCCTTTCTGCCTGAACGCCGGGCTGCTGCCTGCCTGCCTTCCTGCCTGAAACACGGGCTCCTGCCTGCCTGCCTGAACCCCGGGCTCCTGCCTGCCTGCCTGCCTGAACCCTGGGCTCCTGCCTGCCTGCTTGCCTGAACCCCGGGCTCCTGCCTGCCTGCCTGCCTGAACCCCGGGCTCCTGCCTGCCTGCCTGCCTGAACCCCGGGCTCCTGCCTGCCTGCCTGCCTGCCTGAACCCCGGGCTCCTGCCTGCCTGCCTGCCTGAACCCCGGGCTCCTGCCTGCCTGCCTGCCTGAACCCCGGGCTCCTGCCTGCCTGCCTGATCCCCGGTCTCATGCCTTCCTGCCTGAAGCCCGGGCTCCTGCCTTCCTGCCTGAACCCCGGGCTCCTGCCTGCCTGCCTGCATGCCTGCCTGAACCCCGGGCTGCTGCCTGCCTGCCTGCCTGCCTGCCTGAACCCCGGGCTCCTGCCTTCCTGCCTGAAGTCCGGGCTCCTGCCTTCCTGCCTGAACCCCGGGCTGCTGCCTGCCTGCCTTCCTGCCTGAACCCCGGGCTCCTGCCTGCCTGCCTGCCTGCCTGAACCCCGGGCTCCAGCCTGCCTGCCTGCCTGCCAGCCTGCCTGAACCCCGGGCTCCTGCTTTCCTGCCTGAACCCCGGGCTCCTGCCTTCCTGCCTGAACCCCGGGCTCCTGCCTTCCTGCCTGAACCCCGGGCTGCTGCCTGCCTGCCAGCCTGCCTGAACCCCGGGCTCCTGCCTTCCTGCCTGAACCCCGGGCTCCTGCCTTCCTGCCTGAACCCCGGGCAGCTGCCTGCCTGCCTTCCTGCCTGAACCCCGGGCTCCTGCCTGCCTGCCTTCCTGCCTGAACCCAGGGCTCCTGCCTGCCTGCCTGCCTGCCAGAACCCCGGGCTCCTGCCTGCCTGCCTTCCTGCCTGAACCCCGGGCTCCTGCCTTCCTGCCTGAACCCCGGGCTCCTGTCTTCCTGCCTGAACCCCGGGCTCCTCTGCCTGCCTGCTGCCTGCCTGCCTGAACCACGGCTCCTGCCTGCCTGCCTTCCTGCCTGAAACCCCGGGCTCCTGCCTTCCTGCCTGAACCACGGGCTCCTGCCTGCCTGCCTGCCTGCCTGAACCCCGGGCTCCTGCCTTCCTGCCTGAACCCCGGGCTCCTGCCTGCCTGCATGCCTGCCAGCCTGCCTGAACCCCGGGCTCCTGCCTTCCTGCCTGAACCCCGGGCTCCTGCCTTCCTGCCTGAACCCCGGGCTCCTGCCTTCCTGCCTGAACCCCGGGCTCCTGCCTGCCTGCCTGAACCCCGGGCTCCTGCCTGCCTGCCTGAACCCCGGGCTCCTGCCTGCCTGCCTGCCTGCCTGAACCCCAGGCTCCTGCCTTCCTGCCTGAACCCCGGGCTCCTGCCTTCCTGCCTGAACCCCGGGCTCCTGCCTGCCTGCCTGAACCCCGGGCTCCTGCCTGCCTGACTGAACCCCGGGCTCCTGCCTGCCTGCCTGAACCCCGGGCTCCTGCCTGCCTGCCTGCCTGCCTGAACCCCGGGCTCCTGCCTTCCTGCCTGAACCCGGGCTCCTGCATTCCTGCCTGAACCCCGGGCTCCTGCCTGCCTGCCTGAACCCCGGGCTCCTGCCTGCCTGCCTGAACACCGGGCTCCTGCCTGTCTGCCTGAACCCCGGGCTCCTGCCTTCCTGCCTGAACCCCGGGCTCCTGCCTTCCTGCCTGAACCCCGGGCTCCTGTCTTCCTGCCTGAACCCCGGGCTCCTGCCTCCCTGCCTGAACCCCGGGCTCCTGCCTTCCTGCCTGAACCGCGGGCTCCTGCCTTCTTGCCTGAACCCGGGCTCCTGCCTTCCTGCCTGAACCCCGGGCTCCTGTCTTCCTGCCTGAACCCCGGGCTCCTGCCTTCCTGCCTGAACCCCGGGCTCCTGCCTGCCTGCCTGAACCCCGGGCTCCTGCCTGACTGCCTGCCTGCCTGAACCCCGGGCTCCTGCCTGCCTGCCGGCCTGCCTGAACCCGGGCTCCTGCCTTCCTGCCTGAACCCCGGGCTCCTGCCTTCCTGCCTGAACCCCGGGCACCTGCCTGCCTGCCTGAACCCCGGGCTCCTGCCTGCCTGCCTGAACCCCGGGCTCCTGCCTGCCTGCCTGAACCCCGGGCTCCTGCCTTCCTGCCTGAACCCCGGGCTCCTGCCTGCCTGCCTGATCCCCGGTCTCATGCCTGCCTGCCTGAAACCCGGGCTCCTGCCTGCCTGCCTGAACCCCGGGCTCCTGTCTTCCTGCCTGAACCCCGGGCTCCTGCCTTCCTGCCTGAACCCGGGCTCCAGCCTGCCTGCCTGAACCCCGGCCTCCTGCCTTCCTGCCTGAACCCCGGGCTCCTGCCTTCCTGCCTGAACCCCGGGCTGCTGCCTGCCTGCCTTCCTGCCTGAACCCCGGGCTCCTGCCTGCCTGCCTTCCTGCCTGCACCCCGGGCTCCTGCCTGCCTGCCTGCCAGCCTGCCTGAACCCCGGGCTCCTGCCTTCCTGCCTGAACCCCGGGCTCCTGCCTTCCTGCCTGAACCCCGGGCTCCTGCCTTCCTGCCTGAACCCCGTGCTGCTGCCTGCCTGCCTTCCTGCCTGAACCCCGGGCTCCTGCCTGCCTGCCTGCCTGCCTGAACCCCGGGCTCCTGCCTGCCCTGCCTTCCTTCCTGAACCCCGGGCTCCTGCCTGCCTGCCTGCCTGCCTGAACCCCGGGCTCCTGCCTGCCTGCCTGCCTGAACACCGGGCTCCTGCCTGCCTGCTTGCCTGAACCCCGGGCTCCTGCCTACCTGCCTGAACCCCGGGCTCCTGCCTGCCTGCCTGAACCCCTGGGCTCCGGCCTGCCTGCCTGAACACCGGGCTCCTGCCTGCCTGCCTGAACCCCGGGCTCCGCCTGCCTCCCTGAACTTCGGGCTCCTGCCTGCCTGCCTGAACCCCGGGCTCCTGCCTGCCTGCCTGAACCCCGGGCTCCTGCCTTCCTGCCTGAACCCCGGGCTCCTGCCTTCCTACCTGAACCCGGGCTCCTGCCTGCCTGCCTTCCTGCCTGAACCCGGGCTCCTGCCTTCCTGCCTGAACCCCGGGCTCCTGTCTTCCTGCCAGAACCCCGGGCTCCTGCCTGCCTGCCTGCCTGCCTGAACCCCGGGCTCCTGCCTGCCTGCCTTCCTGCCTGAACCCCGGGCTCCTGCCTTCCTGCCTGAACCCCGGGCTCCTGTCTTCCTACCTGAACCCCGGGCTCCTGCCTGCCTGCCTGCCTGCCTGCCTGAACCACGGGCTCCTGCCTGCCTGCCTTCCTGCCTGAACCCCGGCTCCTGCCTTCCTGCCTGAACCCCGGGCTCCTGCCTGCCTGCCTGCCTGCCTGAACCCCGGGCTCCTGCCTTCCTGCCTGAACCCCGGCTCTTGCCTTCCTGCCTGAACCCCGGGCTCCTGCCTGCCTGCCTGAACCCCGGGCTCCTGCCTTCCTGCCTGAACCCCGGCTCCTGCCTTCCTGCCTGAACCCCGGGCTCCTGCCTGCCTGCCTGCCTGAACCCCGGGCTCCTGCCCTGCCTGCCTTCCTGCCTGAACCCCGGGCTCCTGCCTGCCTGCCTGAACCCCGGGCTCCTGCCTGCCTGCCTGAAACCCGGGCTCCTGCCTGCCTGCCTGCCTGAACCCCTGTCTCCTGCCTTCCTGCCTGAACCCCGGGCTCCTGCCTTCCTGCCTGAACCCCGGGCTCCTGCCTGCCTGCCTGAACCCCTGTCTCCTGCCTTCCTGCCTGAACCCCGGGCTCCTGCCTTCCTGCCTGAACCCCGGCTCCTGCCTGCCTGCCTGAACCCCGGGCTCCTGCCTTCCTGCCTGAACCCCGGGCTCCTGCCTGCCTGCCTGAATCCCAGGCTCCTGCCTTCCTGCCTGAATCCCGGGCTCCTGCCTTCCTGCCTGAACCCCGGTCTCCTGCCTTCCTGCCTGAACCCCGGGCTCCTGCCTGCCTGCCTGCCTGAACCCCGGGCTCCTGCCTTCCTGCCTGAACCCCGGGCTCCTGCCTGCCTGCCTTCCTGCCTGAACCCCGGGCTCCTGCCTTCCTGCCTGATCCCCGGGCTCCTGCCTTCCTGCCTGAACCCCGGGCTCCTGCCTGCCTGCCTGCCAGCCTGAACCCGGGCTCCTGCCTGCCTGCCTAAACCCCGGGCTCCTGCCTTCCTGCCTGAACCCCGGGCTGCTGCCTGCCTGCCTTCCTGCCTGAACCCCGGGCTCCTGCCTGACTGCCTGCCTGCCTGAACCCCGGGCTCCTGCCTTCCTGCCTGAACCCCGGGCTCCTGCCTTCCTGCCTGAACCCCGGGCTCCTGCCTGCCTGCCTGAACCCCAGGATCCTGCCTTCCTGCCTGAACCCCGGTCTCCTGCCTTCCTGCCTGAACCCCGGGCACCTGCCTGCCTGCCTGCCTGAACCCCGGGCTCCTGCCTTCCTGCCTGAACCCCGGGCTCCTGCCTGCCTGCCATCCTGCCTGAACCCCGGGCTCCTGCCTTCCTGCCTGATCCCCGGGCTCCTGCCTTCCTGCCTGAACCCCGGGCTCCTGCCTGCCTGCCTGCCAGCCTGAACCCCGGGCCCCTGCCTGCCTGCCTAAACCCCGGGCTCCTGCCTTCCTGCCTGAACCCCGGGCTGCAGCCTGCCTGCCTTCCTGCCTGAACCCCGGGCTCCTGCCTGCCTGCCTGCCTGCCTGAACCCCGGTCTCCTGCCTTCCTGCCTGAACCCCGGGCTGCTGCCTGCCTGCCTTACTGCCTGAACCCCGGGCTCCTGCCTGCCTGCCTGCCTGCCTGAACCCCGGGCTCCTGCCTTCCTGCCTGAACCCCGGCTCCTGTCTTCCTGCCTGAACCCCGGGCTCCTGCCTGCCTGCCTGCCTGCCTGCCTGAACCACGGGCTCCTGCCTGCCTGCCTTCCTGCCTGAACGCCGGGCTCCTGCCTTCCTGCCTGAACCCCGGGCTCCTGCCTGCCTGCCTGCCTGCCTGAACCCCGGGCTCCTGCCTTCCTGCCTGAACCCCGGGCTCCTGCCTTCCTGCCTGAACCCCGGGCTCCTGCCTTCCTGCCTGAACTCCGGGCTCCTGCCTGCCTTCCTGCCTGAACCCCGGGCTCCTGCCTGCTTGCCTGAACCCCGGGCTCCTGCCTGCCTGCCTGAACCCCGGGCTCCTGCCTTCCTGCCTGAACCCCGGGCTCCTGCCTTCCTGCCTGAACCCCGGGCTCCTGCCTTGCTGCCTGAACCCCGGGCTGCTGCCTGCCTGCCTGAACCCCGGGTTCCTGCCTCCTGCCTGAACCCCGGGCTCCTGCCTGCCTGCCTGAACCCCGGGCTCCTGCCTGCCTGCCTGAACCCCGGGCTCCTGCCTTCCTGCCTGAACCCCGGGCTCCTGCCTGCCTGCCTGAACCCCAGGCTCCTGTCTTCCTGCCTGAATCCCGAGCTCCTGCCTGCCTGCCTGCCAGCCTGCCTGAACCCCGGGCTCCTGCCTTCCTGCCTGAACCCCGGGCTCCTGCCTGCCTGCCTGCCAGCCTGCCTGAACCCCGGGCTCCTGCCTTCCTGCCTGAACCCCGGGCTCCTGCCTTCCTGCCTGAACGCCGGGCTGCTGCCTGCCTGCCTTCCTGCCTGAACACCGGGCTCCTGCCTGCCTGCCTTCCTGCCTGAACCCCGGGCTCCTGCCTGCTTGCCTGCCTGCCTGAACCCTGGGCTCCTGCCTGCCTGCCTGCCTGAACCCCGGGCTCCTGCCTGCCCGCTTGCCTGAACCCCGGGCTCCTGCCTACCTGCCTGAACCCCGGGCTCCTGCCTGCCTGCCTGAACCCCAGGATCCTGTCTTCCTGCCTGAATCCCGAGCTCCTGCCTTCCTGCCTGAACCCCGGTCTCCTGCCTTCCTGCCTGAACCCCGGGCACCTGCCTGCCTGCCTGCCTGAACCCCGGGCTCCTGCCTTCCTGCCTGAACCCCGGGCTCCTGCCTGCCTGCCATCCTGCCTGAACCCCGGGCTCCTGCCTTCCTGCCTGATCCCCGGGCTCCTGCCTTCCTGCCTGAACCCCGGGCTCCTGCCTGCCTGCCTGCCAGCCTGAACCCCGGGCCCCTGCCTGCCTGCCTAAACCCCGGGCTCCTGCCTTCCTGCCTGAACCCCGGGCTGCAGCCTGCCTGCCTTCCTGCCTGAACCCCGGGCTCCTGCCTGCCTGCCTGCCTGCCTGAACCCCGGTCTCCTGCCTTCCTGCCTGAACCCCGGGCTGCTGCCTGCCTGCCTTACTGCCTGAACCCCGGGCTCCTGCCTGCCTGCCTGCCTGCCTGAACCCCGGGCTCCTGCCTTCCTGCCTGAACCCCGGCTCCTGTCTTCCTGCCTGAACCCCGGGCTCCTGCCTGCCTGCCTGCCTGCCTGCCTGAACCACGGGCTCCTGCCTGCCTGCCTTCCTGCCTGAACGCCGGGCTCCTGCCTTCCTGCCTGAACCCCGGGCTCCTGCCTGCCTGCCTGCCTGCCTGAACCCCGGGCTCCTGCCTTCCTGCCTGAACCCCGGGCTCCTGCCTTCCTGCCTGAACCCCGGGCTCCTGCCTTCCTGCCTGAACTCCGGGCTCCTGCCTGCCTTCCTGCCTGAACCCCGGGCTCCTGCCTGCTTGCCTGAACCCCGGGCTCCTGCCTTCCTGCCTGAACCCCGGGCTCCTGCCTGCCTGCCTGAATCCCAGGCTCCTGCCTTCCTGCCTGAATCCCGGGCTCCTGCCTTCCTGCCTGAACCCCGGTCTCCTGCCTTCCTGCCTGAACCCCGGGCTCCTGCCTGCCTGCCTGCCTGAACCCCGGGCTCCTGCCTTCCTGCCTGAACCCCGGGCTCCTGCCTGCCTGCCTTCCTGCCTGAACCCCGGGCTCCTGCCTTCCTGCCTGATCCCCGGGCTCCTGCCTTCCTGCCTGAACCCCGGGCTCCTGCCTGCCTGCCTGCCAGCCTGAACCCCGGGCTCCTGCCTGCCTGCCTAAACCCCGGGCTCCTGCCTTCCTGCCTGAACCCCGGGCTGCTGCCTGCCTGCCTTCCTGCCTGAACCCCGGGCTCCTGCCTGACTGCCTGCCTGCCTGAACCCCGGGCTCCTGCCTTCCTGCCTGAACCCCGGGCTCCTGCCTTCCTGCCTGAACCCCGGGCTCCTGCCTGCCTGCCTGAACCCCAGGATCCTGTCTTCCTGCCTGAATCCCGAGCTCCTGCCTTCCTGCCTGAACCCCGGTCTCCTGCCTTCCTGCCTGAACCCCGGGCACCTGCCTGCCTGCCTGCCTGAACCCCGGGCTCCTGCCTTCCTGCCTGAACCCCGGGCTCCTGCCTGCCTGCCATCCTGCCTGAACCCCGGGCTCCTGCCTTCCTGCCTGATCCCCGGGCTCCTGCCTTCCTGCCTGAACCCCGGGCTCCTGCCTGCCTGCCTGCCAGCCTGAACCCCGGGCCCCTGCCTGCCTGCCTAAACCCCGGGCTCCTGCCTTCCTGCCTGAACCCCGGGCTGCAGCCTGCCTGCCTTCCTGCCTGAACCCCGGGCTCCTGCCTGCCTGCCTGCCTGCCTGAACCCCGGTCTCCTGCCTTCCTGCCTGAACCCCGGGCTGCTGCCTGCCTGCCTTACTGCCTGAACCCCGGGCTCCTGCCTGCCTGCCTGCCTGCCTGAACCCCGGGCTCCTGCCTTCCTGCCTGAACCCCGGCTCCTGTCTTCCTGCCTGAACCCCGGGCTCCTGCCTGCCTGCCTGCCTGCCTGCCTGAACCACGGGCTCCTGCCTGCCTGCCTTCCTGCCTGAACGCCGGGCTCCTGCCTTCCTGCCTGAACCCCGGGCTCCTGCCTGCCTGCCTGCCTGCCTGAACCCCGGGCTCCTGCCTTCCTGCCTGAACCCCGGGCTCCTGCCTTCCTGCCTGAACCCCGGGCTCCTGCCTTCCTGCCTGAACTCCGGGCTCCTGCCTGCCTTCCTGCCTGAACCCCGGGCTCCTGCCTGCTTGCCTGAACCCCGGGCTCCTGCCTGCCTGCCTGAACCCCGGGCTCCTGCCTTCCTGCCTGAACCCCGGGCTCCTGCCTTCCTGCCTGAACCCCGGGCTCCTGCCTTGCTGCCTGAACCCCGGGCTGCTGCCTGCCTGCCTGAACCCCGGGTTCCTGCCTCCTGCCTGAACCCCGGGCTCCTGCCTGCCTGCCTGAACCCCGGGCTCCTGCCTGCCTGCCTGAACCCCGGGCTCCTGCCTTCCTGCCTGAACCCCGGGCTCCTGCCTGCCTGCCTGAACCCCAGGCTCCTGTCTTCCTGCCTGAATCCCGAGCTCCTGCCTGCCTGCCTGCCAGCCTGCCTGAACCCCGGGCTCCTGCCTTCCTGCCTGAACCCCGGGCTCCTGCCTGCCTGCCTGCCAGCCTGCCTGAACCCCGGGCTCCTGCCTTCCTGCCTGAACCCCGGGCTCCTGCCTTCCTGCCTGAACGCCGGGCTGCTGCCTGCCTGCCTTCCTGCCTGAACACCGGGCTCCTGCCTGCCTGCCTTCCTGCCTGAACCCCGGGCTCCTGCCTGCTTGCCTGCCTGCCTGAACCCTGGGCTCCTGCCTGCCTGCCTGCCTGAACCCCGGGCTCCTGCCTGCCCGCTTGCCTGAACCCCGGGCTCCTGCCTACCTGCCTGAACCCCGGGCTCCTGCCTGCCTGCCTGAACCCCAGGATCCTGTCTTCCTGCCTGAATCCCGAGCTCCTGCCTTCCTGCCTGAACCCCGGTCTCCTGCCTTCCTGCCTGAACCCCGGGCCCCTGCCTGCCTGCCTGCCTGAACCCCGGGCTCCTGCCTTCCTGCCTGAACCCCGGGCTCCTGCCTGCCTGCTATCCTGCCTGAACCCCGGGCTCCTGCCTTCCTGCCTGATCCCCGGGCTCCTGCCTTCCTGCCTGAACCCCGGGCTCCTGCCTGCCTGCCTGCCAGCCTGAACCCCGGGCCCCTGCCTGCCTGCCTAAACCCCGGGCTCCTGCCTTCCTGCCTGAACCCCGGGCTGCAGCCTGCCTGCCTTCCTGCCTGAACCCCGGGCTCCTGCCTGCCTGCCTGCCTGCCTGAACCCCGGTCTCCTGCCTTCCTGCCTGAACCCCGGGCTGCTGCCTGCCTGCCTTACTGCCTGAACCCCGGGCTCCTGCCTGCCTGCCTGCCTGCCTGAACCCCGGGCTCCTGCCTTCCTGCCTGAACCCCGGCTCCTGTCTTCCTGCCTGAACCCCGGGCTCCTGCCTGCCTGCCTGCCTGCCTGCCTGAACCACGGGCTCCTGCCTGCCTGCCTTCCTGCCTGAACGCCGGGCTCCTGCCTTCCTGCCTGAACCCCGGGCTCCTGCCTGCCTGCCTGCCTGCCTGAACCCCGGGCTCCTGCCTTCCTGCCTGAACCCCGGGCTCCTGCCTTCCTGCCTGAACCCCGGGCTCCTGCCTTCCTGCCTGAACTCCGGGCTCCTGCCTGCCTTCCTGCCTGAACCCCGGGCTCCTGCCTGCTTGCCTGAACCCCGGGCTCCTGCCTGCCTGCCTGAACCCCGGGCTCCTGCCTTCCTGCCTGAACCCCGGGCTCCTGCCTTCCTGCCTGAACCCCGGGCTCCTGCCTTGCTGCCTGAACCCCGGGCTGCTGCCTGCCTGCCTGAACCCCGGGTTCCTGCCTCCTGCCTGAACCCCGGGCTCCTGCCTGCCTGCCTGAACCCCGGGCTCCTGCCTGCCTGCCTGAACCCCGGGCTCCTGCCTTCCTGCCTGAACCCCGGGCTCCTGCCTGCCTGCCTGAACCCCAGGCTCCTGTCTTCCTGCCTGAATCCCGAGCTCCTGCCTGCCTGCCTGCCAGCCTGCCTGAACCCCGGGCTCCTGCCTTCCTGCCTGAACCCCGGGCTCCTGCCTGCCTGCCTGCCAGCCTGCCTGAACCCCGGGCTCCTGCCTTCCTGCCTGAACCCCGGGCTCCTGCCTTCCTGCCTGAACGCCGGGCTGCTGCCTGCCTGCCTTCCTGCCTGAACACCGGGCTCCTGCCTGCCTGCCTTCCTGCCTGAACCCCGGGCTCCTGCCTGCTTGCCTGCCTGCCTGAACCCTGGGCTCCTGCCTGCCTGCCTGCCTGAACCCCGGGCTCCTGCCTGCCCGCTTGCCTGAACCCCGGGCTCCTGCCTACCTGCCTGAACCCCGGGCTCCTGCCTGCCTGCCTGAACCCCGGGCTCCTGCCTGCCTGCCTGAACACCGGGCTCCTGCCTGCCTGTCTGAACCCCGGGCTCCTGCCTGCCTGCCTGAACTTCGGGCTCCTGCCTGCCTGCCTGAACCCCGGGCTCCTGCCTTCCTGCCTGAACCCCGGGCTCCTGCCTGCCTACCTTCCTGCCTGAACCCCGGGCTCCTGCCTGCCTGCCTGAACCCCGGGCTCCTGCCTGCCGGCCTGAACCCCGGGCTCCTGCCTACCTGCCTGAACCCCGGGCTCCTGCCTTCCTGCCTGAACCCCGGGCTCCTGCCTGCCTGCCTGCCTGCGTGAACCCCGGGCTCCTGCCTTCCTGCCTGAACCCCGGGCTCCTGCCTTCCTGCCTGAACCCCGGGCTCCTGCCTTGCTGCCTGAACCCCGGGCTCCTGCCTGCCTGCCTTCCTGCCTGAACCCCGGGCTCCTGCCTTCCTGCCTGATCCCCGGGCTCCTGCCTTCCTGCCTGAACCCCGGGCTCCTGCCTGCCTGCCTGCCAGCCTGAACCCCGGGCTCCTGCCTGCCTGCCTAATCCCCGGGCTCCTGCCTTCCTGCCTGAACCCCGGGCTGCTGCCTGCCTGCCTTCCTGCCTGAACCCCGGGCTCCTGCCTGCCTGCCTGCCTGCCTGAACCCCGGGCTCCTGCCTTCCTGCCTGAACCCCGGGCTGCTGCCTGCCTGCCTTCCTGCCTGAACCCCGGGCTCCTGCCTGCCTGCCTGCCTGCCTGAACCCCGGGCTCCTGCCTTCCTGCCTGAACCCCGGCTCCTGTCTTCCTGCCTGAACCCCGGGCTCCTGCCTGCCTGCCTGCCTGCCTGCCTGAACCACGGGCTCCTGCCTGCCTGCCTTCCTGCCTGAACCCCGGGCTCCTGCCTTCCTGCCTGAACGCCGGGCTCCTGCCTGCCTGCCTGCCTGCCTGAACCCCGGGCTCCTGCCTTCCTGCCTGAACCCCGGGCTCCTGCCTTCCTGCCTGAACCCCGGGCTCCTGCCTTCCTGCCTGAATCCCGGGCTGCTGCCTGCCTGCCTTCCTGCCTGAACCCCGGGCTCCTGCCTTCCTGCCTGAATCCCGGGCTCCTGCCTTCCTGCCTGAACCCCGGTCTCCTGCCTTCCTGCCTGAACCCCGGGCTCCTGCCTGCCTGCCTGCCTGAACCCCGGGCTCCTGCCTTGCTGCCTGAACCCCGGGCTCCTGCCTGCCTGCCTTCCTGCCTGAACCCCGGGCTCCTGCCTTCCTGCCTGATCCCCGGGCTCCTGCCTTCCTGCCTGAACCCCGGGCTCCTGCCTGCCTGCCTGCCAGCCTGAACCCCGGGCTCCTGCCTGCCTGCCTAAACCCCGGGCTCCTGCCTTCCTGCCTGAACCCCGGGCTGCTGCCTGCCTGCCTTCCTGCCTGAACCCCGGGCTCCTGCCTGCCTGCCTGCCTGCCTGAACCCCGGGCTCCTGCCTTCCTGCCTGAACCCCGGGCTGCTGCCTGCCTGCCTTCCTGCCTGAACCCCGTGCTCCTGCCTGCCTGCCTGCCTGCCTGAACCCCGGGCTCCTGCCTTCCTGCCTGAACCCCGGCTCCTGTCTTCCTGCCTGAACCCCGGGCTCCTGCCTGCCTGCCTGCCTGCCTGCCTGAACCACGGGCTCCTGCCTGCCTGCCTTCCTGCCTGAACCCCGGGCTCCTGCCTTCCTGCCTGAACCCCGGGCTCCTGCCTGCCTGCCTGCCTGCCTGAACCCCGGGCTCCTGCCTTCCTGCCTGAACCCCGGGCTCCTGCCTTCCTGCCTGAACCCCGGGCTCCTGCCTTCCTGCCTGAATCCCGGGCTGCTGCCTGCCTGCCTTCCTGCCTGAACCCCGGGCTCCTGCCTGCCTGCCTTCCTGCCTGAACCCCGGGCTCCTGCCTGCCTGCCTGCCAGCCTGCCTGAACCACGGGCTCCTGCGTTCCTGCCTGAACCCCGGGCTCCTGCCTTCCTGCCTGAATCCCGGGCTCCTGCCTTCCTGCCTGAACCCCGGTCTCCTGCCTTCCTGCCTGAATCCCGGGCTGCTGCCTGCCTGCCTTCCTGCCTGAACCCCGGGCTCCTGCCTGCCTGCCTTCCTGCCTGAACCCCGGGCTCCTGCCTGCCTGCCTGCTTGCCTGAACCCCGGGCTCCTGCCTGCCTGCCTGAACCCCGGGCTCCTGCCTTCCTGCCTGAACCCCGGGCTCCTGCCTTCCTGCCTGAACCCCGGGCTCCTGCCTTGCTGCCTGAACCCCGGGCTGCTGCCTGCCTGCCTGAACCCCGGGTTCCTGCCTCCTGCCTGAACCCCGGGCTCCTGCCTGCCTGCCTGAACCCCGGGCTCCTGCCTGCCTGCCTGAACCCCGGGCTCCTGCCTTCCTGCCTGAACCCCGGGCTCCTGCCTGCCTGCCTGAACCCCAGGCTCCTGTCTTCCTGCCTGAATCCCGAGCTCCTGCCTGCCTGCCTGCCAGCCTGCCTGAACCCCGGGCTCCTGCCTTCCTGCCTGAACCCCGGGCTCCTGCCTGCCTGCCTGCCAGCCTGCCTGAACCCCGGGCTCCTGCCTTCCTGCCTGAACCCCGGGCTCCTGCCTTCCTGCCTGAACGCCGGGCTGCTGCCTGCCTGCCTTCCTGCCTGAACACCGGGCTCCTGCCTGCCTGCCTTCCTGCCTGAACCCCGGGCTCCTGCCTGCTTGCCTGCCTGCCTGAACCCTGGGCTCCTGCCTGCCTGCCTGCCTGAACCCCGGGCTCCTGCCTGCCCGCTTGCCTGAACCCCGGGCTCCTGCCTACCTGCCTGAACCCCGGGCTCCTGCCTGCCTGCCTGAACCCCGGGCTCCTGCCTGCCTGCCTGAACACCGGGCTCCTGCCTGCCTGCCTGAACCCCGGGCTCCTGCCTGCCTGCCTGAACTTCGGGCTCCTGCCTGCCTGCCTGAACCCCGGGCTCCTGCCTTCCTGCCTGAACCCCGGGCTCCTGCCTGCCTACCTTCCTGCCTGAACCCCGGGCTCCTGCCTGCCTGCCTGAACCCCGGGCTCCTGCCTGCCGGCCTGAACCCCGGGCTCCTGCCTACCTGCCTGAACCCCGGGCTCCTGCCTTCCTGCCTGAACCCCGGGCTCCTGCCTGCCTGCCTGCCTGCGTGAACCCCGGGCTCCTGCCTTCCTGCCTGAACCCCGGGCTCCTGCCTTCCTGCCTGAACCCCGGGCTCCTGCCTTGCTGCCTGAACCCCGGGCTCCTGCCTGCCTGCCTTCCTGCCTGAACCCCGGGCTCCTGCCTTCCTGCCTGATCCCCGGGCTCCTGCCTTCCTGCCTGAACCCCGGGCTCCTGCCTGCCTGCCTGCCAGCCTGAACCCCGGGCTCCTGCCTGCCTGCCTAATCCCCGGGCTCCTGCCTTCCTGCCTGAACCCCGGGCTGCTGCCTGCCTGCCTTCCTGCCTGAACCCCGGGCTCCTGCCTGCCTGCCTGCCTGCCTGAACCCCGGGCTCCTGCCTTCCTGCCTGAACCCCGGGCTGCTGCCTGCCTGCCTTCCTGCCTGAACCCCGGGCTCCTGCCTGCCTGCCTGCCTGCCTGAACCCCGGGCTCCTGCCTTCCTGCCTGAACCCCGGCTCCTGTCTTCCTGCCTGAACCCCGGGCTCCTGCCTGCCTGCCTGCCTGCCTGCCTGAACCACGGGCTCCTGCCTGCCTGCCTTCCTGCCTGAACCCCGGGCTCCTGCCTTCCTGCCTGAACGCCGGGCTCCTGCCTGCCTGCCTGCCTGCCTGAACCCCGGGCTCCTGCCTTCCTGCCTGAACCCCGGGCTCCTGCCTTCCTGCCTGAACCCCGGGCTCCTGCCTTCCTGCCTGAATCCCGGGCTGCTGCCTGCCTGCCTTCCTGCCTGAACCCCGGGCTCCTGCCTTCCTGCCTGAATCCCGGGCTCCTGCCTTCCTGCCTGAACCCCGGTCTCCTGCCTTCCTGCCTGAACCCCGGGCTCCTGCCTGCCTGCCTGCCTGAACCCCGGGCTCCTGCCTTGCTGCCTGAACCCCGGGCTCCTGCCTGCCTGCCTTCCTGCCTGAACCCCGGGCTCCTGCCTTCCTGCCTGATCCCCGGGCTCCTGCCTTCCTGCCTGAACCCCGGGCTCCTGCCTGCCTGCCTGCCAGCCTGAACCCCGGGCTCCTGCCTGCCTGCCTAAACCCCGGGCTCCTGCCTTCCTGCCTGAACCCCGGGCTGCTGCCTGCCTGCCTTCCTGCCTGAACCCCGGGCTCCTGCCTGCCTGCCTGCCTGCCTGAACCCCGGGCTCCTGCCTTCCTGCCTGAACCCCGGGCTGCTGCCTGCCTGCCTTCCTGCCTGAACCCCGTGCTCCTGCCTGCCTGCCTGCCTGCCTGAACCCCGGGCTCCTGCCTTCCTGCCTGAACCCCGGCTCCTGTCTTCCTGCCTGAACCCCGGGCTCCTGCCTGCCTGCCTGCCTGCCTGCCTGAACCACGGGCTCCTGCCTGCCTGCCTTCCTGCCTGAACCCCGGGCTCCTGCCTTCCTGCCTGAACCCCGGGCTCCTGCCTGCCTGCCTGCCTGCCTGAACCCCGGGCTCCTGCCTTCCTGCCTGAACCCCGGGCTCCTGCCTTCCTGCCTGAACCCCGGGCTCCTGCCTTCCTGCCTGAATCCCGGGCTGCTGCCTGCCTGCCTTCCTGCCTGAACCCCGGGCTCCTGCCTGCCTGCCTTCCTGCCTGAACCCCGGGCTCCTGCCTGCCTGCCTGCCAGCCTGCCTGAACCACGGGCTCCTGCGTTCCTGCCTGAACCCCGGGCTCCTGCCTTCCTGCCTGAATCCCGGGCTCCTGCCTTCCTGCCTGAACCCCGGTCTCCTGCCTTCCTGCCTGAATCCCGGGCTGCTGCCTGCCTGCCTTCCTGCCTGAACCCCGGGCTCCTGCCTGCCTGCCTTCCTGCCTGAACCCCGGGCTCCTGCCTGCCTGCCTGCCAGCCTGCCTGAACCACGGGCTCCTGCGTTCCTGCCTGAACCCCGGGCTCCTGCCTTCCTGCCTGAATCCCGGGCTCCTGCCTTCCTGCCTGAACCCCGGTCTCCTGTCTTCCTGCCTGAACCCCGGGCTCCTGCCTGCCTGCCTGCCTGCCTGCCTGAACCACGGGCTCCTGCCTGCCTGCCTTCCTGCCTGAACCCCGGGCTCCTGCCTTCCTGCCTGAACCCCGGGCTCCTGCCTGCCTGCCTGCCTGCCTGAACCCCGGGCTCCTGCCTTCCTGCCTGAACCCCGGGCTCCTGCCTTCCTGCCTGAATCCCGGGCTCCTGCCTTCCTGCCTGAACCCCGGTCTCCTGCCTTCCTGCCTGAACCCCGGGCTCCTGCCTGCCTGCCTGCCTGAACCCCGGGCTCCTGCCTGCCTGCCTGAACCCCGGGCTCCTGCCTTCCTGCCTGAACCCCGGGCTCCTGCCTTCCTGCCTGAACCCCTGGCTCCTGCCTTCCTGCCTGAACCCCGGGCTCCTGCCTGCCTGCCTGCCTGAACCCCGGGCTCCTGCCTGCCTGCCTTCCTGCCTCAACCCCGGGCTCCTGCCTGCCTGCCTGAACCCCGGGCTCCTGCCTGCCTGCCTCAACCCCGGGCTCCTGCTTTCCTGCCTGAAACCCGGGCTCCTGCCTTCCTGCCTCAACCCCGGGCTCCTGCCTTCCTGCCTGAACCCCGGGCTCCTGCCTGCCTGCCTGAACCCCGGGTTCCTGCCTCCTGCATGAACCCCGGGCTCCTGCCTGCCTGCCTGAACCCCGGGCTCCTGCCTGCCTGCCTGAACCCCGGGCTCCTGCCTTCCTGCCTGAACCCCGGGCTCCTGCCTTCCTGCCTGAACCCCGGGCTCCTGCCTTCCTGCCTGAACCCCGGGCTCCTGCCTGCCTGCCTGAACCCCGGGCTCCTGCCTTCCTGCCTGAACCCCGGGCTGCTGCCTGCCTTCCTTCCTGCCTGAACCCCGGGCTCCTGCCTGCCTGCCTGCCAGCCTGCCTGAACCCCGGGCTCCTGCCTTCCTGCCTGAACCCCGGGCTCCTGCCTTTCTGCCTGAACGCCGGGCTGCTGCCTGCCTGCCTTCCTGCCTGAAACACGGGCTCCTGCCTGCCTGCCTGAACCCCGGGCTCCTGCCTGCCTGCCTGCCTGAACCCTGGGCTCCTGCCTGCCTGCTTGCCTGAACCCCGGGCTCCTGCCTGCCTGCCTGCCTGAACCCCGGGCTCCTGCCTGCCTGCCTGCCTGAACCCCGGGCTCCTGCCTGCCTGCCTGCCTGCCTGAACCCCGGGCTCCTGCCTGCCTGCCTGCCTGAACCCCGGGCTCCTGCCTGCCTGCCTGCCTGAACCCCGGGCTCCTGCCTGCCTGCCTGATCCCCGGTCTCATGCCTTCCTGCCTGAAGCCCGGGCTCCTGCCTTCCTGCCTGAACCCCGGGCTCCTGCCTGCCTGCCTGCATGCCTGCCTGAACCCCGGGCTGCTGCCTGCCTGCCTGCCTGCCTGCCTGAACCCCGGGCTCCTGCCTTCCTGCCTGAAGTCCGGGCTCCTGCCTTCCTGCCTGAACCCCGGGCTGCTGCCTGCCTGCCTTCCTGCCTGAACCCCGGGCTCCTGCCTGCCTGCCTGCCTGCCTGAACCCCGGGCTCCAGCCTGCCTGCCTGCCTGCCAGCCTGCCTGAACCCCGGGCTCCTGCTTTCCTGCCTGAACCCCGGGCTCCTGCCTTCCTGCCTGAACCCCGGGCTCCTGCCTTCCTGCCTGAACCCCGGGCTGCTGCCTGCCTGCCAGCCTGCCTGAACCCCGGGCTCCTGCCTTCCTGCCTGAACCCCGGGCTCCTGCCTTCCTGCCTGAACCCCGGGCAGCTGCCTGCCTGCCTTCCTGCCTGAACCCCGGGCTCCTGCCTGCCTGCCTTCCTGCCTGAACCCAGGGCTCCTGCCTGCCTGCCTGCCTGCCAGAACCCCGGGCTCCTGCCTGCCTGCCTTCCTGCCTGAACCCCGGGCTCCTGCCTTCCTGCCTGAACCCCGGGCTCCTGTCTTCCTGCCTGAACCCCGGGCTCCTGCCTGCCTGCCTGCCTGCCTGCCTGAACCACGGGCTCCTGCCTGCCTGCCTTCCTGCCTGAAACCCCGGGCTCCTGCCTTCCTGCCTGAACCACGGGCTCCTGCCTGCCTGCCTGCCTGCCTGAACCCCGGGCTCCTGCCTTCCTGCCTGAACCCCGGGCTCCTGCCTGCCTGCATGCCTGCCAGCCTGCCTGAACCCCGGGCTCCTGCCTTCCTGCCTGAACCCCGGGCTCCTGCCTTCCTGCCTGAACCCCGGGCTCCTGCCTTCCTGCCTGAACCCCGGGCTCCTGCCTGCCTGCCTGAACCCCGGGCTCCTGCCTGCCTGCCTGAACCCCGGGCTCCTGCCTGCCTGCCTGCCTGCCTGAACCCCAGGCTCCTGCCTTCCTGCCTGAACCCCGGGCTCCTGCCTTCCTGCCTGAACCCCGGGCTCCTGCCTGCCTGCCTGAACCCCGGGCTCCTGCCTGCCTGACTGAACCCCGGGCTCCTGCCTGCCTGCCTGAACCCCGGGCTCCTGCCTGCCTGCCTGCCTGCCTGAACCCCGGGCTCCTGCCTTCCTGCCTGAACCCCGGGCTCCTGCCTTCCTGCCTGAACCCCGGGCTCCTGCCTGCCTGCCTGAACCCCGGGCTCCTGCCTGCCTGCCTGAACACCGGGCTCCTGCCTGTCTGCCTGAACCCCGGGCTCCTGCCTTCCTGCCTGAACCCCGGGCTCCTGCCTTCCTGCCTGAACCCCGGGCTCCTGTCTTCCTGCCTGAACCCCGGGCTCCTGCCTCCCTGCCTGAACCCCGGGCTCCTGCCTTCCTGCCTGAACCGCGGGCTCCTGCCTTCTTGCCTGAACCCGGGCTCCTGCCTTCCTGCCTGAACCCCGGGCTCCTGTCTTCCTGCCTGAACCCCGGGCTCCTGCCTTCCTGCCTGAACCCCGGGCTCCTGCCTGCCTGCCTGAACCCCGGGCTCCTGCCTGACTGCCTGCCTGCCTGAACCCCGGGCTCCTGCCTGCCTGCCGGCCTGCCTGAACCCCGGGCTCCTGCCTTCCTGCCTGAACCCCGGGCTCCTGCCTTCCTGCCTGAACCCCGGGCACCTGCCTGCCTGCCTGAACCCCGGGCTCCTGCCTGCCTGCCTGAACCCCGGGCTCCTGCCTGCCTGCCTGAACCCCGGGCTCCTGCCTTCCTGCCTGAACCCCGGGCTCCTGCCTGCCTGCCTGATCCCCGGTCTCATGCCTGCCTGCCTGAAACCCGGGCTCCTGCCTGCCTGCCTGAACCCCGGGCTCCTGTCTTCCTGCCTGAACCCCGGGCTCCTGCCTTCCTGCCTGAACCCCGGGCTCCAGCCTGCCTGCCTGAACCCCGGCCTCCTGCCTTCCTGCCTGAACCCCGGGCTCCTGCCTTCCTGCCTGAACCCCGGGCTGCTGCCTGCCTGCCTTCCTGCCTGAACCCCGGGCTCCTGCCTGCCTGCCTTCCTGCCTGCACCCCGGGCTCCTGCCTGCCTGCCTGCCAGCCTGCCTGAACCCCGGGCTCCTGCCTTCCTGCCTGAACCCCGGGCTCCTGCCTTCCTGCCTGAACCCCGGGCTCCTGCCTTCCTGCCTGAACCCCGTGCTGCTGCCTGCCTGCCTTCCTGCCTGAACCCCGGGCTCCTGCCTGCCTGCCTGCCTGCCTGAACCCCGGGCTCCTGCCTGCCTGCCTTCCTTCCTGAACCCCGGGCTCCTGCCTGCCTGCCTGCCTGCCTGAACCCCGGGCTCCTGCCTGCCTGCCTGCCTGAACACCGGGCTCCTGCCTGCCTGCTTGCCTGAACCCCGGGCTCCTGCCTACCTGCCTGAACCCCGGGCTCCTGCCTGCCTGCCTGAACCCCTGGGCTCCGGCCTGCCTGCCTGAACACCGGGCTCCTGCCTGCCTGCCTGAACCCCGGGCTCCCGCCTGCCTCCCTGAACTTCGGGCTCCTGCCTGCCTGCCTGAACCCCGGGCTCCTGCCTGCCTGCCTGAACCCCGGGCTCCTGCCTTCCTGCCTGAACCCCGGGCTCCTGCCTTCCTACCTGAACCCCGGGCTCCTGCCTGCCTGCCTTCCTGCCTGAACCCGGGCTCCTGCCTTCCTGCCTGAACCCCGGGCTCCTGTCTTCCTGCCAGAACCCCGGGCTCCTGCCTGCCTGCCTGCCTGCCTGAACCCCGGGCTCCTGCCTGCCTGCCTTCCTGCCTGAACCCCGGGCTCCTGCCTTCCTGCCTGAACCCCGGGCTCCTGTCTTCCTACCTGAACCCCGGGCTCCTGCCTGCCTGCCTGCCTGCCTGCCTGAACCACGGGCTCCTGCCTGCCTGCCTTCCTGCCTGAACCCCGGGCTCCTGCCTTCCTGCCTGAACCCCGGGCTCCTGCCTGCCTGCCTGCCTGCCTGAACCCCGGGCTCCTGCCTTCCTGCCTGAACCCCGGGCTCTTGCCTTCCTGCCTGAACCCCGGGCTCCTGCCTGCCTGCCTGAACCCCGGGCTCCTGCCTTCCTGCCTGAACCCCGGGCTCCTGCCTTCCTGCCTGAACCCCGGGCTCCTGCCTGCCTGCCTGCCTGAACCCCGGGCTCCTGCCTGCCTGCCTTCCTGCCTGAACCCCGGGCTCCTGCCTGCCTGCCTGAACCCCGGGCTCCTGCCTGCCTGCCTGAAACCCGGGCTCCTGCCTGCCTGCCTGCCTGAACCCCTGTCTCCTGCCTTCCTGCCTGAACCCCGGGCTCCTGCCTTCCTGCCTGAACCCCGGGCTCCTGCCTGCCTGCCTGAACCCCTGTCTCCTGCCTTCCTGCCTGAACCCCGGGCTCCTGCCTTCCTGCCTGAACCCCGGGCTCCTGCCTGCCTGCCTGAACCCCGGGCTCCTGCCTTCCTGCCTGAACCCCGGGCTCCTGCCTGCCTGCCTGAATCCCAGGCTCCTGCCTTCCTGCCTGAATCCCGGGCTCCTGCCTTCCTGCCTGAACCCCGGTCTCCTGCCTTCCTGCCTGAACCCCGGGCTCCTGCCTGCCTGCCTGCCTGAACCCCGGGCTCCTGCCTTCCTGCCTGAACCCCGGGCTCCTGCCTGCCTGCCTTCCTGCCTGAACCCCGGGCTCCTGCCTTCCTGCCTGATCCCCGGGCTCCTGCCTTCCTGCCTGAACCCCGGGCTCCTGCCTGCCTGCCTGCCAGCCTGAACCCCGGGCTCCTGCCTGCCTGCCTAAACCCCGGGCTCCTGCCTTCCTGCCTGAACCCCGGGCTGCTGCCTGCCTGCCATCCTGCCTGAACCCCGGGCTCCTGCCTGACTGCCTGCCTGCCTGAACCCCGGGCTCCTGCCTTCCTGCCTGAACCCCGGGCTCCTGCCTTCCTGCCTGAACCCCGGGCTCCTGCCTGCCTGCCTGAACCCCAGGATCCTGTCTTCCTGCCTGAATCCCGAGCTCCTGCCTTCCTGCCTGAACCCCGGTCTCCTGCCTTCCTGCCTGAACCCCGGGCACCTGCCTGCCTGCCTGCCTGAACCCCGGGCTCCTGCCTTCCTGCCTGAACCCCGGGCTCCTGCCTGCCTGCCATCCTGCCTGAACCCCGGGCTCCTGCCTTCCTGCCTGATCCCCGGGCTCCTGCCTTCCTGCCTGAACCCCGGGCTCCTGCCTGCCTGCCTGCCAGCCTGAACCCCGGGCCCCTGCCTGCCTGCCTAAACCCCGGGCTCCTGCCTTCCTGCCTGAACCCCGGGCTGCAGCCTGCCTGCCTTCCTGCCTGAACCCCGGGCTCCTGCCTGCCTGCCTGCCTGCCTGAACCCCGGTCTCCTGCCTTCCTGCCTGAACCCCGGGCTGCTGCCTGCCTGCCTTACTGCCTGAACCCCGGGCTCCTGCCTGCCTGCCTGCCTGCCTGAACCCCGGGCTCCTGCCTTCCTGCCTGAACCCCGGCTCCTGTCTTCCTGCCTGAACCCCGGGCTCCTGCCTGCCTGCCTGCCTGCCTGCCTGAACCACGGGCTCCTGCCTGCCTGCCTTCCTGCCTGAACGCCGGGCTCCTGCCTTCCTGCCTGAACCCCGGGCTCCTGCCTGCCTGCCTGCCTGCCTGAACCCCGGGCTCCTGCCTTCCTGCCTGAACCCCGGGCTCCTGCCTTCCTGCCTGAACCCCGGGCTCCTGCCTTCCTGCCTGAATTCCGGGCTCCTGCCTGCCTTCCTGCCTGAACCCCGGGCTCCTGCCTGCTTGCCTGAACCCCGGGCTCCTGCCTGCCTGCCTGAACCCCGGGCTCCTGCCTTCCTGCCTGAACCCCGGGCTCCTGCCTTCCTGCCTGAACCCCGGGCTCCTGCCTTGCTGCCTGAACCCCGGGCTGCTGCCTGCCTGCCTGAACCCCGGGTTCCTGCCTCCTGCCTGAACCCCGGGCTCCTGCCTGCCTGCCTGAACCCCGGGCTCCTGCCTGCCTGCCTGAACCCCGGGCTCCTGCCTTCCTGCCTGAACCCCGGGCTCCTGCCTGCCTGCCTGAACCCCAGGCTCCTGTCTTCCTGCCTGAATCCCGAGCTCCTGCCTGCCTGCCTGCCAGCCTGCCTGAACCCCGGGCTCCTGCCTTCCTGCCTGAACCCCGGGCTCCTGCCTGCCTGCCTGCCAGCCTGCCTGAACCCCGGGCTCCTGCCTTCCTGCCTGAACCCCGGGCTCCTGCCTTCCTGCCTGAACGCCGGGCTGCTGCCTGCCTGCCTTCCTGCCTGAACACCGGGCTCCTGCCTGCCTGCCTTCCTGCCTGAACCCCGGGCTCCTGCCTGCTTGCCTGCCTGCCTGAACCCTGGGCTCCTGCCTGCCTGCCTGCCTGAACCCCGGGCTCCTGCCTGCCCGCTTGCCTGAACCCCGGGCTCCTGCCTACCTGCCTGAACCCCGGGCTCCTGCCTGCCTGCCTGAACCCCGGGCTCCTGCCTGCCTGCCTGAACACCGGGCTCCTGCCTGCCTGCCTGAACCCCGGGCTCCTGCCTGCCTGCCTGAACTTCGGGCTCCTGCCTGCCTGCCTGAACCCCGGGCTCCTGCCTTCCTGCCTGAACCCCGGGCTCCTGCCTGCCTACCTTCCTGCCTGAACCCCGGGCTCCTGCCTGCCTGCCTGAACCCCGGGCTCCTGCCTGCCGGCCTGAACCCCGGGCTCCTGCCTACCTGCCTGAACCCCGGGCTCCTGCCTTCCTGCCTGAACCCCGGGCTCCTGCCTGCCTGCCTGCCTGCGTGAACCCCGGGCTCCTGCCTTCCTGCCTGAACCCCGGGCTCCTGCCTTCCTGCCTGAACCCCGGGCTCCTGCCTTGCTGCCTGAACCCCGGGCTCCTGCCTGCCTGCCTTCCTGCCTGAACCCCGGGCTCCTGCCTTCCTGCCTGATCCCCGGGCTCCTGCCTTCCTGCCTGAACCCCGGGCTCCTGCCTGCCTGCCTGCCAGCCTGAACCCCGGGCTCCTGCCTGCCTGCCTAATCCCCGGGCTCCTGCCTTCCTGCCTGAACCCCGGGCTGCTGCCTGCCTGCCTTCCTGCCTGAACCCCGGGCTCCTGCCTGCCTGCCTGCCTGCCTGAACCCCGGGCTCCTGCCTTCCTGCCTGAACCCCGGGCTGCTGCCTGCCTGCCTTCCTGCCTGAACCCCGGGCTCCTGCCTGCCTGCCTGCCTGCCTGAACCCCGGGCTCCTGCCTTCCTGCCTGAACCCCGGCTCCTGTCTTCCTGCCTGAACCCCGGGCTCCTGCCTGCCTGCCTGCCTGCCTGCCTGAACCACGGGCTCCTGCCTGCCTGCCTTCCTGCCTGAACCCCGGGCTCCTGCCTTCCTGCCTGAACGCCGGGCTCCTGCCTGCCTGCCTGCCTGCCTGAACCCCGGGCTCCTGCCTTCCTGCCTGAACCCCGGGCTCCTGCCTTCCTGCCTGAACCCCGGGCTCCTGCCTTCCTGCCTGAATCCCGGGCTGCTGCCTGCCTGCCTTCCTGCCTGAACCCCGGGCTCCTGCCTTCCTGCCTGAATCCCGGGCTCCTGCCTTCCTGCCTGAACCCCGGTCTCCTGCCTTCCTGCCTGAACCCCGGGCTCCTGCCTGCCTGCCTGCCTGAACCCCGGGCTCCTGCCTTGCTGCCTGAACCCCGGGCTCCTGCCTGCCTGCCTTCCTGCCTGAACCCCGGGCTCCTGCCTTCCTGCCTGATCCCCGGGCTCCTGCCTTCCTGCCTGAACCCCGGGCTCCTGCCTGCCTGCCTGCCAGCCTGAACCCCGGGCTCCTGCCTGCCTGCCTAAACCCCGGGCTCCTGCCTTCCTGCCTGAACCCCGGGCTGCTGCCTGCCTGCCTTCCTGCCTGAACCCCGGGCTCCTGCCTGCCTGCCTGCCTGCCTGAACCCCGGGCTCCTGCCTTCCTGCCTGAACCCCGGGCTGCTGCCTGCCTGCCTTCCTGCCTGAACCCCGTGCTCCTGCCTGCCTGCCTGCCTGCCTGAACCCCGGGCTCCTGCCTTCCTGCCTGAACCCCGGCTCCTGTCTTCCTGCCTGAACCCCGGGCTCCTGCCTGCCTGCCTGCCTGCCTGCCTGAACCACGGGCTCCTGCCTGCCTGCCTTCCTGCCTGAACCCCGGGCTCCTGCCTTCCTGCCTGAACCCCGGGCTCCTGCCTGCCTGCCTGCCTGCCTGAACCCCGGGCTCCTGCCTTCCTGCCTGAACCCCGGGCTCCTGCCTTCCTGCCTGAACCCCGGGCTCCTGCCTTCCTGCCTGAATCCCGGGCTGCTGCCTGCCTGCCTTCCTGCCTGAACCCCGGGCTCCTGCCTGCCTGCCTTCCTGCCTGAACCCCGGGCTCCTGCCTGCCTGCCTGCCAGCCTGCCTGAACCACGGGCTCCTGCGTTCCTGCCTGAACCCCGGGCTCCTGCCTTCCTGCCTGAATCCCGGGCTCCTGCCTTCCTGCCTGAACCCCGGTCTCCTGCCTTCCTGCCTGAATCCCGGGCTGCTGCCTGCCTGCCTTCCTGCCTGAACCCCGGGCTCCTGCCTGCCTGCCTTCCTGCCTGAACCCCGGGCTCCTGCCTGCCTGCCTGCCAGCCTGCCTGAACCACGGGCTCCTGCGTTCCTGCCTGAACCCCGGGCTCCTGCCTTCCTGCCTGAATCCCGGGCTCCTGCCTTCCTGCCTGAACCCCGGTCTCCTGTCTTCCTGCCTGAACCCCGGGCTCCTGCCTGCCTGCCTGCCTGCCTGCCTGAACCACGGGCTCCTGCCTGCCTGCCTTCCTGCCTGAACCCCGGGCTCCTGCCTTCCTGCCTGAACCCCGGGCTCCTGCCTGCCTGCCTGCCTGCCTGAACCCCGGGCTCCTGCCTTCCTGCCTGAACCCCGGGCTCCTGCCTTCCTGCCTGAACCCCGGGCTCCTGCCTTCCTGCCTGAATCCCGGGCTGCTGCCTGCCTGCCTTCCTGCCTGAACCCCGGGCTCCTGCCTGCCTGCCTTCCTGCCTGAACCCCGGGCTCCTGCCTGCCTGCCTGCCAGCCTGTCTGAACCACGGGCTCCTGCGTTCCTGCCTGAACCCCGGTCTCCTGCCTTCCTGCCTGAACCCCGGGCTCCTGCCTTCCTGCCTGAATCCCGGGCTCCTGCCTTCCTGCCTGAACCCCGGGCTCCTGCCTTCCTGCCTGAACCCCGGGCTCCAGCCTGCCTGCCTGCCTGAACCCCGGGCTCCTGCCTTCCTGCCTGAACCCCGGGCTCCTGCCTGCCTGCCTTCCTGCCTGAACCCCGGGCTCCTGCCTTCCTGCCTGATCCCCGGGCTCCTGCCTTCCTGCCTGAACCCCGGGCTCCTGCCTGCCTGCCTGCCAGCCTGAACCCCGGGCTCCTGCCTGCCTGCCTAAACCCCGGGCTCCTGCCTTCCTGCCTGAACCCCGGGCTGCTGCCTGCCTGCCTTCCTGCCTGAACCCCGGGCTCCTGCCTGCCTGCCTGCCTGCCTGAACCCCGGGCTCCTGCCTTCCTGCCTGAACCCCGGGCTGCTGCCTGCCTGACTTCCTGCCTGAACCCCGGGCTCCTGCCTGCCTGCCTGCCTGCCTGAACCCCGGGCTCCTGACTTCAAGCCTGAACCCCGGGCTCCTGTCTTCCTGCCTGAACCCCGGGCTCCTGCCTGCCTGCCTGCCTGCCTGCCTGAACCACGGGCTCCTGCCTGCCTGCCTTCCTGCCTGAACCCCGGGCTCCTGCCTTCCTGCCTGAACCCCGGGCTCCTGCCTGCCTGCCTGAACCCCGGGCTCCTGCCTTCCTGCCTGAACCCCGGGCTCCTGCCTTCCTGCCTGAACCCCGGGCTCCTGCCTTCCTGCCTGAATCCCGGGCTGCTGCCTGCCTGCCTTCCTGCCTGAACCCCGGGCTCCTGCCTGCCTGCCTGCCTGCCTGAACCCCGGGCTCCTGCCTTCCTGCCTGAACCCCGGGCTCCTGCCTTCCTGCCTGAACCCCGGGCTCCTGCCTTCCTGCCTGAATCCCGGGCTGCTGCCTGCCTGCCTTCCTGCCTGAACCCCGGGCTCCTGCCTGCCTGCCTTCCTGCCTGAACCCCGGGCTCCTGCCTGCCTGCCTGCCAGCCTGCCTGAACCACGGGCTCCTGCGTTCCTGCCTGAACCCCGGGCTCCTGCCTTCCTGCCTGAATCCCGGGCTCCTGCCTTCCTGCCTGAACCCCGGTCTCCTGCCTTCCTGCCTGAATCCCGGGCTGCTGCCTGCCTGCCTTCCTGCCTGAACCCCGGGCTCCTGCCTGCCTGCCTTCCTGCCTGAACCCCGGGCTCCTGCCTGCCTGCCTGCCAGCCTGCCTGAACCACGGGCTCCTGCGTTCCTGCCTGAACCCCGGGCTCCTGCCTTCCTGCCTGAATCCCGGGCTCCTGCCTTCCTGCCTGAACCCCGGTCTCCTGTCTTCCTGCCTGAACCCCGGGCTCCTGCCTGCCTGCCTGCCTGCCTGCCTGAACCACGGGCTCCTGCCTGCCTGCCTTCCTGCCTGAACCCCGGGCTCCTGCCTTCCTGCCTGAACCCCGGGCTCCTGCCTGCCTGCCTGCCTGCCTGAACCCCGGGCTCCTGCCTTCCTGCCTGAACCCCGGGCTCCTGCCTTCCTGCCTGAACCCCGGGCTCCTGCCTTCCTGCCTGAATCCCGGGCTGCTGCCTGCCTGCCTTCCTGCCTGAACCCCGGGCTCCTGCCTGCCTGCCTTCCTGCCTGAACCCCGGGCTCCTGCCTGCCTGCCTGCCAGCCTGCCTGAACCACGGGCTCCTGCGTTCCTGCCTGAACCCCGGGCTCCTGCCTTCCTGCCTGAACCCCGGGCTCCTGCCTTCCTGCCTGAATCCCGGGCTCCTGCCTTCCTGCCTGAACCCCGGGCTCCTGCCTTCCTGCCTGAACCCCGGGCTCCAGCCTGCCTGCCTGCCTGAACCCCGGGCTCCTGCCTTCCTGCCTGAACCCCGGGCTCCTGCCTGCCTGCCTTCCTGCCTGAACCCCGGGCTCCTGCCTTCCTGCCTGATCCCCGGGCTCCTGCCTTCCTGCCTGAACCCCGGGCTCCTGCCTGCCTGCCTGCCAGCCTGAACCCCGGGCTCCTGCCTGCCTGCCTAAACCCCGGGCTCCTGCCTTCCTGCCTGGACCCCGGGCTGCTGCCTGCCTGCCTTCCTGCCTGAACCCCGGGCTCCTGCCTGACTGCCTGCCTGCCTGAACCCCGGGCTCCTGCCTTCCTGCCTGAACCCCGGGCTGCTGCCTGCCTGACTTCCTGCCTGAACCCCGGGCTCCTGCCTGCCTGCCTGCCTGCCTGAACCCCGGGCTCCTGACTTCCTGCCTGAACCCCGGGCTCCTGTCTTCCTGCCTGAACCCCGGGCTCCTGCCTGCCTGCCTGCCTGCCTGCCTGAACCACGGGCTCCTGCCTGCCTGCCTTCCTGCCTGAACCCCGGGCTCCTGCCTTCCTGCCTGAACCCCGGGCTCCTGCCTGCCTGCCTGAACCCCGGGCTCCTGCCTTCCTGCCTGAACCCCGGGCTCCTGCCTTCCTGCCTGAACCCCGGGCTCCTGCCTTCCTGCCTGAATCCCGGGCTGCTGCCTGCCTGCCTTCCTGCCTGAACCCCGGGCTCCTGCCTGCCTGCCTTCCTGCCTGAACCCCGGGCTCCTGCCTGCCTGCCTGCCAGCCTGCCTGAACCCCGGGCTCCTGTCTTCCTGCCTGAACCCCGGGCTCTTGCCTTCCTGCCTGAACCCCGGGCTCCTGCCTGCCTGCCTGAACCCCGGGCTCCTGCCTTCCTGCCTGAACCCCGGGCTCCTGCCTGCCTGCCTGAAACCCGGGTTCCTGCCTCCTGCCTGAACCCCGGGCTCCTGCCTGCCTGCCTGAACCCCGGGCACCTGCCTGCCTGCCTGAACCCCGGGCTCCTGCCTTCCTGCCTGAACCCCGGGCTCCTGCCTGCCTGCCTGAACCCCAGGCTCCTGCCTTCCTGCCTGAATCCCGGGCTCCTGCCTTCCTGCCTGAACCCCGGTCTCCTGCCTTCCTGCCTGAACCCCGGGCTCCTGCCTGCCTGCCTGCCTGAACCCCGGGCTCCTGCCTGCCTGCCTGAACGCCGGGCTCCTGCCTTCCTGCCTGAACCCCGGGCTCCTGCCTTCCTGCCTGAACCCCTGGCTCCTGCCTTCCTGCCTGAACCCCGGGCTCCTGCCTGCCTGCCTGCCTGAACCCCGGGCTCCTGCCTGCCTGCCTTCCTGCCTGAACCCCGGGCTCCTGCCTGCCTGCCTGAACCCCGGGCTCCTGCCTGCCTGCCTGAACCCCGGGCTCCTGCCTTCCTGCCTGAACCCCGGGCTCCTGCCTGCATGCCTTCCTGCCTGAACCCCGGGCTCCTGCCTTCCTGCCTGAACCCCGGGCTGCTGCCTGCCTGTCTTCCTGCCTGAACCCCGGGCTCCTGCCTGCCTGCCTGCCTGCCTGAACCCCGGGCTCCTGCCTGCCTGCCTGCCTGCCAGCCTGCCTGAACCCCGGGCTCCTGCCTTCCTGCCTGAACCCCGGGCTCCTGCCTTCCTGCCTGAACCCCGGGCTGCTGCCTGCCTGCCAGCCTGCCTGAACCCCGGGCTCCTGCCTTCCTGCCTGAACCCCGGGCTCCTGCCTTCCGGCCTGAACCCCGGGCTGCTGCCTGCCTGCCTTCCTGCCTGAACCCTGGGCTCCTGCCTGCCTGCCTTCCTGCCTGAACCCCTGGCTCCTGCCTTCCTGCCTGAACCCCGGGCTCCTGCCTGCCTGCCTGCCTGAACCCCGGGCTCCTGCCTGCCTGCCTTCCTGCCTGAACCCCGGGCTCCTGCCTTCCTGCCTGAACCCCGGGCTCCTGTCTTCCTGCCTGAACCCCGGGCTCCTGCCTGCCTGCCTGCCTGCCTGCCTGAACCACGGGCTCCTGCCTGCCTGCCTTCCTGCCTGAACCCCGGGCTCCTGCCTTCCTGCCTGAACCCCGGGCTCCTGCCTGCCTGCCTGCCTGCCTGAACCCCGGGCTCCTGCCTTCCTGCCTGAACCCCGGGCTCCTGCCTTCCTGCCTGAACCCTGGGCTCCTGCCTTCCTGCCTGAACCCCGGGCTCCTGCCTGCCTGCCTGATCCCCGGTCTCATGCCTGCCTGCCTGAACCCCGGGCTCCTGCCTGTCTGCCTGAACCCCGGGCTCCTGTCTTCCTGCCTGAACCCCGGGCTCCTGCCTTCCTGCCTGAACCCCGGGCTCCTGCCTGCCTGCCTGCCTGCCTGATCCCCGGGCTCCTGCCTTCCTGCCTGAACCCCGGGCTCCTGCCTGCCTGCCTGCCTGCCTGAACCCCGGGCTCCTGCCTTCCTGCCTGAACCCCGGGCTGCTGCCTGCCTACCTTCCTGCCTGAACCCCGGGCTCCTGCCTGCCTGCCTGCCTGCCTGAACCCCGGGCTCCTGCCTTCCTGCCTGAAACCCGGGCTCCTGTCTTCCTGCCTGAACCCCGGGCTCCTGCCTGCCTGCCTGCCTGCCTGCCTGAACCACGGGCTCCTGCCTGCCTGCCTTCCTGCCTGAACTCCGGGCTCCTGCCTTCCTGCCTGAACCCCGGGCTCCTACCTGCCTGCCTGCCTGCCTGAACCCCGGGCTCCTGCCTTCCTGCCTGAACCCCGGGCTCCTGCCTTCATGCCTGAACCCCGGGCTCCTGACTTCCTGCCTGAACCCCGGGCTGCTGCCTGCCTGCCTTCCTGCCTGAACCCCGGGCTCCTGCCTGCCTGCCTTCCTGCCTGAACCCCGGGCTCCTGCCTGCCTGCCTGCAAGCCTGCCTGAACCCCGGGCTCCTGCCTTCCTGCCTGAACCCCGGGCTCTTGCCTTCCTGCCTGAACCCCGGGCTCCTGCCTTCCTGCCTGAACCCCGGGCTCCTGCCTTCCTGCCTGAACCCCGGGCTCCTGCCTGCCTGCCTGAACCCCGGGTTCCTGCCTCCTGCCTGAACCCCGGGCTCCTGCCTGCCTGCCTGAACCCCGGGCTCCTGCCTGCCTGCCTGAACCCCGGGCTCCTGCCTTCCTGCCTGAACCCCGGGCTCCTGCCTGCCTGCCTGAACCCCAGGCTCCTGCCTTCCTGCCTGAATCCCGGGCTCCTGCCTTCCTGCCTGAACCCCGGTCTCCTGCCTTCCTGCCTGAACCCCGGGCTCCTGCCTGCCTGCCTGCCTGAACCCCGGTCTCCTGCCTGCCTGCCTGAACCCCGGGCTCCTGCCTTCCTGCCTGAACCCCGGGCTCCTGCCTTCCTGCCTGAACCCCTGGCTCCTGCCTTCCTGCCTGAACCCCGGGCTCCTGCCTGCCTGCCTGCCTGAACCCCGGGCTCCTGCCTGCCTGCCTGAACCCCGGGCTCCTGCCTGCCTGCCTGAACCCCGGGCTCCTGCCTGCCTGCCTGAACCCCGGGCTCCTGTCTGCCTGCCTGCCTGAACCCCGGGCTCCTGCCTGCCTGCCTGAACCCCGGGCTCCTGCCTGCCTGCCTGAACCCCGGGCTCCTGCCTGCCTGCCTGAACCCCGGGCTCCTGCCTTCCTGCCTGAACCCCGGGCTCCTGCCTTCCTGCCTGAACCCCGGGCTCCTTCCTTCCTGCCTGAACCCCGGGCTGCTGCCTGCCTGTCTTCCTGCCTGAACCCCGGGCTCCTGCCTGCCTGCCTGCCTGCCTGAACCCCGGGCTCCTGCCTGCCTGCCTGCCTGCCAGCCTGCCTGAACCCCGGGCTCCTGCCTTCCTGCCTGAACCCCGGGCTCCTGCCTTCCTGCCTGAACCCCGGGCTGCTGCCTGCCTGCCAGCCTGCCTGAACCCCGGGCTCCTGCCTTCCTGCCTGAACCCCGGGCTCCTGCCTTCCGGCCTGAACCCCGGGCTGCTGCCTGCCTGCCTTCCTGCCTGAACCCCGGGCTCCTGCCTGCCTGCCTTCCTGCCTGAACCCCTGGCTCCTGCCTTCCTGCCTGAACCCCGGGCTCCTGCCTGCCTGCCTGCCTGAACCCCGGGCTCCTGCCTGCCTGCTTTCCTGCCTGAACCCCGGGCTCCTGCCTTCCTGCCTGAACCCCGGGCTCCTGTCTTCCTGCCTGAACCCCGGGCTCCTGCCTGCCTGCCTGCCTGCCTGCCTGAACCACGGGCTCCTGCCTGCCTGCCTTCCGGCCTGAACCCCGGGCTCCTGCCTTCCTGCCTGAACCCCGGGCTCCTGCCTGCCTGCCTGCCTGCCTGAACCCCGGGCTCCTGCCTTCCTGCCTGAACCCCGGGCTCCTTCCTTCCTGCCTGAACCCCGGCTCCTGCCTTCCTGCCTGAACCCCGGGCTCCACCCTGCCTGCCTGATCCCCGGTCTCATGCCTGCCTGCCTGAACCCCGGGCTCCTGCCTGCCTGCCTGAACCCCGGGCTCCTGTCTTCCTGCCTGAACCCCGGGCTCCTGCCTTCCTGCCTGAACCCCGGGCTCCTGCCTGCCTGCCTGCCTGCCTGAACCCCGGGCTCCTGCCTTCCTGCCTGAACCCCGGGCTCCTGCCTTCCTGCCTGAACCCCGGGCTGCTGCCTGCCTGCCTTCCTGCCTGAACCCCGGGCTCCTGCCTGCCTGCCTTCCTGCCTGAACCCCGGGCTCCTGCCTGCCTGCCTGCCAGCCAGCCTGAACCGCGGGCTCCTGCCTTCCTGCCTGAACCCCGGGCTCTTGCCTTCCTGCCTGAACCCCGGGCTCCTGCCTGCCTGCCTGAACGCCGGGCTCCTGCTTCCTGCCTGAACCCCGGGCTCCTGCCTGCCTGCCTGAACCCCGGGTTCCTGCCTCCTGCCTGAACCCCGGGCTCCTGCCTGCCTGCCTGAACCCCGGGCTCCTGCCTGCCTGCCTGAACCCCGGGCTCCTGCCTTCCTGCCTGAACCCCGGGCTCCTGCCTGCCTGCCTGAACCCCAGGCTCCTGCCTTCCTGCCTGAATCCCGGGCTCCTGCCTTCCTGCCTGAACCCCGGTCTCCTGCCTTCCTGCCTGAACCCCGGGCTCCTGCCTGCCTGCCTGCCTGAACCCCGGGCTCCTGCCTGCCTGCCTGAACCCCGGGCTCCTGCCTTCCTGCCTGAACCCCGGGCTCCTGCCTTCCTGCCAGAACCCCTGGCTCCTGCCTTCCTGCCTGAACCCCGGGCTCCTGCCTGCCTGCCTGCCTGAACCCCGGGCTCCTGCCTGCCTGCCTTCCTGCCTGAACCCCGGGCTCCTGCCTGCCTGCCTGAACCCCGGGCTCCTGCCTGCCTGCCTGAACCCCGGGCTCCTGCCTTCCTGCCTGAAACCCGGGCTCCTGCCTTCCTGCCTGAACCCCGGGCTCCTGCCTTCCTGCCTGAACCCCGGGCTCCTGCCTGCCTGCCTGAACCCCGGGTTCCCGCCTCCTGCATGAACCCCGGGCTCCTGCCTGCCTGCCTGAACCCCGGGCTCCTGCCTGCCTGCCTGAACCCCGGGCTCCTGCCTTCCTGCCTGAACCCTGGGCTCCTGCCTTCCTGCCTGAACCCCGGGCTCCTGCCTTCCTGCCTGAACCCCGGGCTCCTGCCTGCCTGCCTGAACCCCGGGCTCCTGCCTTCCTGCCTGAACCCCGGGCTGCTGCCTGCCTTCCTTCCTGCCTGAACCCCGGGCTCCTGCCTGCCTGCCTGCCAGCCTGCCTGAACCCCGGGCTCCTGCCTTCCTGCCTGAACCCCGGGCTCCTGCCTTTCTGCCTGAACGCCGGGCTGCTGCCTGCCTGCCTTCCTGCCTGAACCCCGGGCTCCTGCCTGCCTGCCTGAACCCCGGGCTCCTGCCTGCCTGCCTGCCTGAACCCTGGGCTCCTGCCTGCCTGCTTGCCTGAACCCCGGGCTCCTGCCTGCCTGCCTGCCTGAACCCCGGGCTCCTGCCTGCCTGCCTGCCTGAACCCCGGGCTCCTGCCTGCCTGCCTGCCTGCCTGAACCCCGGGCTCCTGCCTGCCTGCCTGCCTGAACCCCGGGCTCCTGCCTGCCTGCCTGCCTGAACCCCGGGCTCCTGCCTGCCTGCCTGAACCCCGGTCTCATGCCTTCCTGCCTGAAGCCCGGGCTCCTGCCTTCCTGCCTGAACCCCGGGCTCCTGCCTGCCTGCCTGCCTGCCTGCCTGAACCCCGGGCTGCTGCCTGCCTGCCTGCCTGCCTGCCTGAACCCCGGGCTCCTGCCTTCCTGCCTGAAGACCGGGCTCCTGCCTTCCTGCCTGAACCCCGGGCTGCTGCCTGCCTGCCTTCCTGCCTGAACCCCGGGCTCCTGCCTGCCTGCCTGCCTGCCTGAACCCCGGGCTCCTGCCTGCCTGCCTGCCTGCCAGCCTGCCTGAACCCCGGGCTCCTGCATTCCTGCCTGAACCCCGGGCTCCTGCCTTCCTGCCTGAACCCCGGGCTCCTGCCTTCCTGCCTGAACCCCGGGCTGCTGCCTGCCTGCCAGCCTGCCTGAACCCCGGGCTCCTGCCTTCCTGCCTGAACTCCGGGCTCCTGCCTTCCTGCCTGAACCCCGGGCTGCTGCCTGCCTGCCTTCCTGCCTGAACCCCTGGCTCCTGCCTGCCTGCCTTCCTGCCTGAACCCCGGGCTCCTGCCTGCTTGCCTGCCTGCCAGAAACCCGGGCTCCTGCCTGCCTGCCTTCCTGCCTGAACCCCGGGCTCCTGCCTTCCTGCCTGAACCCCGGGCTCCTGTCTTCCTGCCTGAACCCCGGGCTCCTGCCTGCCTGCCTGCCTGCCTGCCTGAACCACGGGCTCCTGCCTGCCTGCCTTCCTGCCTGAAACCCCGGGCTCCTGCCTTCCTGCCTGAACCACGGGCTCCTGCCTGCCTGCCTGCCTGCCTGAACCCCGGGCTCCTGCCTTCCTGCCTGAACCCCGGGCTCCTGCCTGCCTGCATGCCTGCCAGCCTGCCTGAACTCCGGGCTCCTGCCTTCCTGCCTGAACCCCGGGCTCCTGCCTTCCTGCCTGAACCCCGGGCTCCTGCCTTCCTGCCTGAACCCCGGGCTCCTGCCTGCCTGCCTAAACCCCGGGCTCCTGCCTGCCTGCCTGAACCCCGGGCTCCTGCCTGCCTGCCTGCCTGCCTGAACCCCAGGCTCCTGCCTTCCTGCCTGAACCCCGGGCTCCTGCCTTCCTGCCTGAACCCCGGGCTCCTGCCTGCCTGCCTGAACCCCGGGCTCCTGCCTGCCTGCCTGCCTGCCTGAACTCCGGGCTCCTGCCTTCCTGCCTGAACCCCGGGCTCCTGCCTTCCTGCCTGAACCCCGGGCTCCTGCCTGCCTGCCTGAACCCCGGGCTCCTGCCTGCCTGCCTGAACCCCGGGCTCCTGCCTGTCTGCCTGAACCCCGGGCTCCTGCCTGTCTGCCTGAACCCCGGGCTCCTGCCTGCCTGCCTGAACCCCGGGCTCCTGCCTGCCTGCCTGCCTGCCTGAACCCCGGGCTCCTGCCTGCCTGCCTGCCTGCCAGCCTGCCTGAACCCCGGGCTCCTGCCTTCCTGCCTGAACCCCGGGCTCCTGCCTTCCTGCCTGAACCCCGGGCTCCTGCCTTCCTGCCTGAACCCCGGGCTGCTGCCTGCCTGCCAGCCTGCCTGAACCCCGGGCTCCTGCCTGCCTGCCTTCCTGCCTGAACCCCGGGCTCCTGCCTGCCTGCCTGCCTGCCTGAACCCCGGGGTCCTGCCTGCCTGCCTGCCTGAACCCCGGGCTCCTGCCTGCCTGCTTGCCTGAACCCCGGGCTCCTGCCTACCTGCCTGAACCCCGGGCTCCTGCCTTCCTGCCTGAACCCCGGGCTCCTGCCTGCCTGCCTGAACCCCGGGCTCCTGCCTTCCTGCCTGAACCCCAGGCTCCTGCCTGCCTGCCTGATCCCCGGTCTCATGCTTTCCTGCCTGAAGCCCGGGCACCTGCCTTCCTGCCTGAACCCCGGGCTCCTGCCTGCCTGAACCCCGGGCTGCTGCCTGCCTGCCTGCCTGCCTGCCTGCCTGAACCACGGGCTCCTGCCTTCCTGCCTGAAGCCCGGGCTCCTGCCTTCCTGCCTGAACCCCGGGCTGCTGCCTGCCTGCCTTCCTGCCTGAACCCCGGGCTCCTGCCTGCCTGCCTGCCTGCCTGAACCCCGGGCTCCTGCCTGCCTGCCTGCCTGCCAGCCTGCCTGAACCCCGGGCTCCTGCCTTCCTGCCTGAACCCCGGGCTCCTGCCTTCCTGCCTGAACCCCGGGCTCCTGCCTTCCTGCCTGAACCCCGGGCTGCTGCCTGCCTGCCAGCCTGCCTGAACCCCGGGCTCCTGCCTTCCTGCCTGAACCCCGGGCTCCTGCCTTCCTGCCTGAACCCCGGGCTGCTGCCTTCCTGCCTTCCTGCCTGAACCCCGGGCTCCTGCCTGCCTGCCTTCCTGTCTGAACCCCGGGCTCCTGCCTGCCTGCCTGCCTGCCTGAACCCCGGGCTCCTGCCTGCCTGCCTTCCTGCCTGAACCCCAGGCTCCTGCCTTCCTGCCTGAACCCCGGGCTCCTGTCTTCCTGCCTGAACCCCGGGCTCCTGCCTGCCTGCCTGCCTTCCTGCCTGAACCACGGGCTCCTGCCTGCCTGCCTGCCTGCCTGAACCCCGGGCTCCTGCCTTCCTGCCTGAACCCCGGGCTCCTGCCTGCCTGCCTGCCTGCCTGAACCCCGGGCTCCTGCCTGCCTGCCTGCCTGCCAGCCTGCCTGAACCCCGGGCTCCTGCCTTCCTGCCTGAACCCCGGGCTCCTGCCTTCCTGCCTGAACCCTGGGCTCCTGCCTTCCTGCCTGAACCCCGGGCTGCTGCCTGCCTGCCAGCCTGCCTGAACCCCGGGCTCCTGCCTTACTGCCTGAACCCCGGGCTCCTGCCTTCCTGCCTGAACCCCGGGCTGCTGCCTGCCTGCCTTCCTGCCTGAACCCCGGGCTCCTGCCTGCCTGCCTTCCTGCCTGAACCCCGGGCTCCTGCCTGCCTGCCTGCCTGCCTGAACCCCGGGCTCCTGCCTGCCTGCCTTCCTGCCTGAACCCCAGGCTCCTGCCTTCCTGCCTGAACCCCGGGCTCCTGTCTTCCTGCCTGAACCCCGGGCTCCTGCCTGCCTGCCTGCCTGCCTGCCTGAACCACGGGCTCCTGCCTGCCTGCCTTCCTGCCTGAACCCCGGGCTCCTGCCTTCCTGCCTGAACCCCGGGCTCCTGCCTGCCTGCCTGCCTGCCTGAACCCCGGGCTCCTGCCTTCCTGCCTGAACCCCGGGCTCCTGCCTTCCTGCCTGAACCCCGGGCTGCTGCCTGCCTGCCAGCCTGCCTGAACCCCGGGCTCCTGCCTTCCTGCCTGAACCCCGGGCTCCTGCCTTCCTGCCTGAACCCCGGGCTGCTGCCTTCCTGCCTTCCTGCCTGAACCCCGGGCTCCTGCCTGCCTGCCTTCCTGTCTGAACCCCGGGCTCCTGCCTGCCTGCCTGCCTGCCTGAACCCCGGGCTCCTGCCTGCCTGCCTTCCTGCCTGAACCCCAGGCTCCTGCCTTCCTGCCTGAACCCCGGGCTCCTGTCTTCCTGCCTGAACCCCGGGCTCCTGCCTGCCTGCCTGCCTTCCTGCCTGAACCACGGGCTCCTGCCTGCCTGCCTGCCTGCCTGAACCCCGGGCTCCTGCCTTCCTGCCTGAACCCCGGGCTCCTGCCTGCCTGCCTGCCTGCCGGCCTGCCTGAACCCCGGGCTCCTGCCTGCCTGCCTGCCTGCCTGAACCCCGGGCTCCTGCCTTCCTGCCTGAACCCCGGGCTCCTGCCTGCCTGCCTGCCTGCCTGAACCCCGGGCTCCTGCCTGCCTGCCTGCCTGCCAGCCTGCCTGAACCCCGGGCTCCTGCCTTCCTGCCTGAACCCCGGGCTCCTGCCTTCCTGCCTGAACCCTGGGCTCCTGCCTTCCTGCCTGAACCCCGGGCTGCTGCCTGCCTGCCAGCCTGCCTGAACCCCGGGCTCCTGCCTTACTGCCTGAACCCCGGGCTCCTGCCTTCCTGCCTGAACCCCGGGCTGCTGCCTGCCTGCCTTCCTGCCTGAACCCCGGGCTCCTGCCTGCCTGCCTTCCTGCCTGAACCCCGGGCTCCTGCCTGCCTGCCTGCCTGCCTGAACCCCGGGCTCCTGCCTGCCTGCCTTCCTGCCTGAACCCCAGGCTCCTGCCTTCCTGCCTGAACCCCGGGCTCCTGTCTTCCTGCCTGAACCCCGGGCTCCTGCCTGCCTGCCTGCCTGCCTGCCTGAACCACGGGCTCCTGCCTGCCTGCCTTCCTGCCTGAACCCCGGGCTCCTGCCTTCCTGCCTGAACCCCGGGCTCCTGCCTGCCTGCCTGAACCCCGGGCTCCTGCCTTCCTGCCTGAACCCCGGGCTCCTGCCTTCCTGCCTGAACCCCGGGCTGCTGCCTGCCTGCCAGCCTGCCTGAACCCCGGGCTCCTGCCTTCCTGCCTGAACCCCGGGCTCCTGCCTTCCTGCCTGAACCCCGGGCTGCTGCCTTCCTGCCTTCCTGCCTGAACCCCGGGCTCCTGCCTGCCTGCCTTCCTGTCTGAACCCCGGGCTCCTGCCTGCCTGCCTGCCTGCCTGAACCCCGGGCTCCTGCCTGCCTGCCTTCCTGCCTGAACCCCAGGCTCCTGCCTTCCTGCCTGAACCCCGGGCTCCTGTCTTCCTGCCTGAACCCCGGGCTCCTGCCTGCCTGCCTGCCTTCCTGCCTGAACCACGGGCTCCTGCCTGCCTGCCTGCCTGCCTGAACCCCGGGCTCCTGCCTTCCTGACTGAACCCCGGGCTCCTGCCTGCCTGCCTGCCTGCCGGCCTGCCTGAACCCCGGGCTCCTGCCTTCCTGCCTGAACCCCGGGCTCCTGCCTTCCTGCCTGAACCCCGGGCTCCTGCCTTCCTGCCTGAACCCCGGGCTCCTGCCTTCCTGCCTGAACCCCGGGCTCCTGCCTGCCTGCCTAAACCCCGGGCTCCTGCCTGCCTGCCTGAACCCCGGGCTCCTGCCTGCCTGCCTGCCTGCCTGAACCCCAGGCTCCTGCCTTCCTGCCTGAACCCCGGGCTCCTGCCTTCCTGCCTGAACCCCGGGCTCCTGCCTGCCTGCCTGAACCCCGGGCTCCTGCCTGCCTGCCTGCCTGCCTGAACTCCGGGCTCCTGCCTTCCTGCCTGAACCCCGGGCTCCTGCCTTCCTGCCTGAACCCCGGGCTCCTGCCTGCCTGCCTGAACCCCGGGCTCCTGCCTGCCTGCCTGAACCCCGGGCTCCTGCCTGTCTGCCTGAACCCCGGGCTCCTGCCTGTCTGCCTGAACCCCGGGCTCCTGCCTGCCTGCCTGAACCCCGGGCTCCTGCCTGCCTGCCTGCCTGCCTGAACCCCGGGCTCCTGCCTGCCTGCCTGCCTGCCAGCCTGCCTGAACCCCGGGCTCCTGCCTTCCTGCCTGAACCCCGGGCTCCTGCCTTCCTGCCTGAACCCCGGGCTCCTGCCTTCCTGCCTGAACCCCGGGCTGCTGCCTGCCTGCCTTCCTGCCTGAACCCCGGGCTCCTGCCTGCCTGCCTGCCTGCCTGAACCCCGGGGTCCTGCCTGCCTGCCTGCCTGAACCCCGGGCTCCTGCCTGCCTGCTTGCCTGAACCCCGGGCTCCTGCCTACCTGCCTGAACCCCGGGCTCCTGCCTTCCTGCCTGAACCCCGGGCTCCTGCCTGCCTGCCTGAACCCCGGGCTCCTGCCTTCCTGCCTGAACCCCAGGCTCCTGCCTGCCTGCCTGATCCCCGGTCTCATGCTTTCCTGCCTGAAGCCCGGGCTCCTGCCTTCCTGCCTGAACCCCGGGCTCCTGCCTGCCTGAACCCCGGGCTGCTGCCTGCCTGCCTGCCTGCCTGCCTGCCTGAACCCCGGGCTCCTGCCTTCCTGCCTGAAGCCCGGGCTCCTGCCTTCCTGCCTGAACCCCGGGGTGCTGCCTGCCTGCCTTCCTGCCTGAACCCCGGGCTCCTGCCTGCCTGCCTGCCTGCCTGAACCCCGGGCTCCTGCCTGCCTGCCTGCCTGCCAGCCTGCCTGAACCCCGGGCTCCTGCCTTCCTGCCTGAACCCCGGGCTCCTGCCTTCCTGCCTGAACCCCGGGCTCCTGCCTTCCTGCCTGAACCCCGGGCTGCTGCCTGCCTGCCAGCCTGCCTGAACCCCGGGCTCCTGCCTTCCTGCCTGAACCCCGGGCTCCTGCCTTCCTGCCTGAACCCCGAGCTGCTGCCTTCCTGCCTTCCTGCCTGAACCCCGGGCTCCTGCCTGCCTGCCTTCCTGTCTGAACCCCGGGCTCCTGCCTGCCTGCCTGCCTGCCTGAACCCCGGGCTCCTGCCTGCCTGCCTTCCTGCCTGAACCCCAGGCTCCTGCCTTCCTGCCTGAACCCCGGGCTCCTGTCTTCCTGCCTGAACCCCGGGCTCCTGCCTGCCTGCCTGCCTTCCTGCCTGAACCACGGGCTCCTGCCTGCCTGCCTGCCTGCCTGAACCCCGGGCTCCTGCCTTCCTGCCTGAACCCCGGGCTCCTGCCTGCCTGCCTGCCTGCCTGAACCCCGGGCTCCTGCCTGCCTGCCTGCCTGCCAGCCTGCCTGAACCCCGGGCTCCTGCCTTCCTGCCTGAACCCCGGGCTCCTGCCTTCCTGCCTGAACCCTGGGCTCCTGCCTTCCTGCCTGAACCCCGGGCTGCTGCCTGCCTGCCAGCCTGCCTGAACCCCGGGCTCCTGCCTTACTGCCTGAACCCCGGGCTCCTGCCTTCCTGCCTGAACCCCGGGCTGCTGCCTGCCTGCCTTCCTGCCTGAACCCCGGGCTCCTGCCTGCCTGCCTTCCTGCCTGAACCCCGGGCTCCTGCCTGCCTGCCTGCCTGCCTGAACCCCGGGCTCCTGCCTGCCTGCCTTCCTGCCTGAACCCCAGGCTCCTGCCTTCCTGCCTGAACCCCGGGCTCCTGTCTTCCTGCCTGAACCCCGGGCTCCTGCCTGCCTGCCTGCCTGCCTGCCTGAACCACGGGCTCCTGCCTGCCTGCCTTCCTGCCTGAACCCCGGGCTCCTGCCTTCCTGCCTGAACCCCGGGCTCCTGCCTGCCTGCCTGCCTGCCTGAACCCCGGGCTCCTGCCTTCCTGCCTGAACCCCGGGCTCCTGCCTGCCTGCCTGCCTGCCGGCCTGCCTGAACCCCGGGCTCCTGCCTTCCTGCCTGAACCCCGGGCTCCTGCCTTCCTGCCTGAACCCCGGGCTCCTGCCTTCCTGCCTGAACCCCGGGCTCCTGCCTGCCTGACTGAACCCCGGGCTCCTGCCTGCCTGCCTGAACCCCGGGCTCCTGCCTGCCTGCCTGCCTGCCTGAACCCCGGGCTCCTGCCTTCCTGCCTGAACCCCGGGCTCCTGCCTGCCTGCCTGAACCCCGGGCTCCTGCCTGCCTGCCTGAACCCCGGGCTCCTGCCTGTCTGCCTGAACCCCGGGCTCCTGCCTTCCTGCCTGAACCCCGGGCTCCTGCCTTCCTGCCTGAACCCCGGGCTCCTGTCTTCCTGCCTGAACCCCGGGCTCCTGCCTCCCTGCCTGAACCCCGGGCTCCTGCCTTCCTGCCTGAACCGCGGGCTCCTGCCTTCTTGCCTGAACCCCGGGCTCCTGCCTTCCTGCCTGAACCCCGGGCTCCTGTCTTCCTGCCTGAACCCCGGGCTCCTGCCTTCCTGCCTGAACCCCGGGCTCCTGCCTGCCTGCCTGAACCCCGGGCTCCTGCCTGACTGCCTGCCTGCCTGAACCCCGGGCTCCTGCATGCCTGCCTGCCTGCCTGAACCCCGGGCTCCTGCCTTCCTGCCTGATCCCCGGGCTCCTGCCTTCCTGCCTGAACCCCGGGCTCCTGCCTTCCTGCCTGAACCCCGGGCACCTGCCTGCCTGCCTGAACCCCGGGCTCCTGCCTGCCTGCCTGAACCCCGGGCTCCTGCCTGCCTGCCTGAACCCCGGGCTCCTGCCTTCCTGCCTGAACCCCGGGCTCCTGCCTGCCTGCCTGATCCCCGGTCTCATGCCTGCCTGCCTGAACCCCGGGCTCCTGCCTGCCTGCCTGAACCCCGGGCTCCTGTCTTCCTGCCTGAACCCCGGGCTCCTGCCTTCCTGCCTGAACCCCGGGCTCCTGCCTGCCTGCCTGCCTGCCTGAACCCCGGGCTGCTGCCTGACTGCCTTCCTGCCTGAACCCCGGGCTCCTGCCTGCCTGCCTTCCTGCCTGAACCCCGGGCTCCTGCCTGCCTGCCTGCCAGCCTGCCTGAACCCCGGGCCTTCCTGCCTTCCTGCCTGAATCCCGGGCTCCTGCCTTCCTGCCTGAACCCCGGTCTCCTGCCTTCCTGCCTGAACCCCGGGCTCCTGCCTTCCTACCTGAACCCCGGGCTCCTGCCTGCCTGCCTTCCTGCCTGAACCACGGGCTCCTGCCTGCCTGCCTTCCTGCCTGAACCCCGGGCTCCTGCCTTCCTGCCTGAACCCCGGGCTCCTGCCTGCCTGCCTGCCTGCCTGCCTGAACCCCGGGCTCCTGCCTTCCTGCCTGAACCCCGGGCTCCTGCCTTCCTGCCTGAACCCCGGGCTCCTGCCTTCCTGCCTGAACCCCGGGCTCCTGCCTTCCTGCCTGAACCCCGGGCTCCTGCCTGCCTGCCTGAACCCCGGGCTCCTGCCTGCCTGCCTGAACCCCGGGCTCCTGCCTGCCTGCCTGCCTGCCTGAACCCCAGGCTCCTGCCTTCCTGCCTGAACCCCGGGCTCCTGCCTTCCTGCCTGAACCCCGGGCTCCTGCCTGCCTGCCTGAACCCCGGGCTCCTGCCTGCCTGCCTGAATCCCGGGCTCCTGCCTGCCTGCCTGCCTGCCTGAACCCCAGGCTCCTGCCTTCCTGCCTGAACCCCGGGCTCCTGCCTTCCTGCCTGAACCCCGGGCTGCTGCCTGCCTGCCTGAACCCCGGGCTCCTGCCTGCCTGCCTGAACCCCGGGCTCCTGCCTGCCTGCCTGAACCCCGGGCTCCTGCCTGCCTGCCTGAACCCCGGGCTCCTGCCTGCCTGCCTGAACCCCGGGCTCCTGCCTGCCTGCCTGATCCCCGGGCTCATGCCTGCCTGCCTGAACCCCGGGCTCCTGCCTTCCTGCCTGAACCCCGGGCTCCTGCCTTCCTGCCTGAACCCCGGGCTCCTGCCTTCCTGCCTGAACCCCGGGCTCCTGCCTGCCTGCCTGAACCCCGGGCTCCTGCCTGCCTGCCTGAACCCCGGTCTCCTGCCTGCCAGCTGAACCTCGGGAGCCTGTCTGCCTGACCGGAACTTCTGGAGCCGCTCTGCTCTGCCTGCCTGAAATCTATCTGCTTGAACCCCAGCTACCCTTAAGTGCCATGGCATCCCCATCCTCTCCTCCCCCTAGTACTTCATAAGAGGTCCCCTCCCCTATGGCCGACTCCAAACAGCCCTGGCTGCTCAGAGAGGTGGTGATGGTAGCCACGGATGAAAGATGTCACTTTCAGGCTCTGCTCTCAGGTCTGAAGCCTTCCCAGTGCACGAGGTGTTGCTGAACACCCCGAACAATGCCTGAGTACTGAAGACGTCTCACTGTGAAGACCTGTTCCCCATCGATATGCCTGGGTGGCAGTGGGGCTGAGGAGCTGGTGCAGGCAGGTTTCAATTTAGAGATGTGGAAGGTGGGTTTGATCTTTAGGGTCTTGGGGAGCTGCAAGTCACAGGGTTTACTTTCCTCAGGACTTGGGTGTCAACTTTCTACATTCCACCTAGAGAGGCAAATCGTGAGTGGACAGCCAGACCTGGGCCGTGGCAGTGAGGCCGATCCCTGTCTTCTCCTTCAGTTCGCCTTAATCTCCAGCTTCTGAGTGGACTCCAGCCAAATCTATCTTGCCCTAATCCATTTTTGCTTGCAGCATTGGATGAAATTTTTGGCTTCAGCGGCCCAACCTCGGTCTCCTGTTCCGGAAAGAGCGGTGGAGGATAACCAATCTGGCACTGAAGCAGCTGAATGCTGCGAGGTGTTGTGAGTGACCCCTGCCCACATCAAATGGTCACACCACTCATCAGGTCTTTCTGAGGCCAGACATTCTAAATCTCGCTTGATCCACGGACTGTGGATGAAACTCTGAGGAAAGGCTTGCCATTGCCCTGATCAGCTTACAGAACACCCCTCCCCCAGAAATATGCCATGAGTTGTGGACCACGATCTGAAGACAATATCCACCAGAAAACCATAGACTCTGAAGACCTGCTCCAGGACAATCTTGGCTGTCTCCAAGGCAGATCTGCAGGTCTTGGAAAATTGATCGACAACCGTTGTGACGGAATTTTTCCTGGAAGGTGGAAGACCTGTGACAAAGTCCATGGAGATGTCTGTCCAGAATGGAGAAGCCCTTGAGGTTGAGTCTGGTCTCCTTGTTCCATGAACACACCCCGCATGTCTGCATGTATTATTGAACCTCTTTCACCACTCCGGTCCACCAATACCTTTTCTTGAGGAACTCGAGGGTCCTGGCAATCCCTGGGTGAGTGGTCATTCCCCATTGGAGTACCTGTAACCTGACAGAGCTTGGGACAAACAGTTGACCAGAGGAACATCCTTAGGAGTCTCCCCTAATGCCTGGGCCTTGCAAACAAGCTTGTCAATTCTCCAATGGGTTTGCTTGGGGCAAAATGGTAGTAAGTTGTTCCCCTCCTCTGACAAGACAAAGCCTCTGGTTTTCAATTTTTGACCCCAGTCAAAAGGTCAGGACAAAGTTAAAATGGTGGGGAAAAAAGGAGACCACTTGCCTGTCTCAAATTCAGTCTCTAGGCCTTCTGAATATAAGCTGGGTTCGTGTGGTCTATCCGAACAATAAAAGGGTTCTTGGCCTCCTCAAGCCAAGTGACGCCATTCCTCCAATGCCAACCTAACTGCTAATAGTTCCCAATTGCCAATGTTATAGTTTCTCTCTGCCTGGAGAAGAATGTACATGGATGCAGTTTACTGTCAGCAGGTGATTGTTGAGGCATCCAAACAGTAGCCAGGATGCGGGCTATAAGTAACAAAGGGAGATAGAAAATGCATGTCAAAAGAGTAATGTTTTGATAATAATGGGGGATTTCGATATGCAGTTTGATTGGGAAAATCAGGTTGGTGCTGGGTCCCTAGAGGGGGAATTTGTAGAATGTCTATAAATGGCTTTTTAGAGCCGCTTGTGGTTGAGCCCACTAGGGGATCAGCTGTTCTGGACTGGACATCGTGTAATGACTGGATTTGATTTGGGAGCTTAAGATAAAGAGAGTTTTAGGAGACAGTGATTATGATAGAATTCATCCTGCAATTTGAGAGGGAGAAGTTAAAGTCAGAAGCATCAGCATTACACTGGAGTAAAGGGAATTACAGAAACATGATAGAGGAACTAGCCAAAGTTAATTGGAAGGGAACACTAGCAGGGATGATGGCAGAGCAGCATGGCTACACTTTATGAGAGTAATTCAGAAGTGCAGAATAGATACATCCCAAAGAAGAATTAGTATTTTAAAGGCAGGATAATGCAACCATGACTGACAATGGAAGTCAAAGCCAACATAAAACCAAAAGAGAGAACATAAAATACAGCAAAGATTAGCGAGAAGTTAGAGGATTGGGAAACTTTTAAAAACCAATTGGAGGCAACTAAAAAAGTCACAAGGGGGGAAAAGATGAATATGAAGGAAAACTAGCCAACAATATCAAAGAGGATACTAAAAGATTATTCAGATATATAAATACTAAAAGAGGTGAGAGTGGATATTCGACCATTAGAAAATGATGCTAGGGAGGAAGTAACAGGGCCAAAGAAATGGCAGACGGACTGAATACATGAAAACTCCGGGTCCTCCGACTGTCCCTTGTTTTCAGTTGGACTCAAGCATTTGCACCTGATGCTCATCTTGTTGGCTGAGAATATAAGTGGCTCTGGGATTGAGTGTGGTTGGGGGTTGTCTTGTCAAAATTTTTGCCAGTTCCTGTTTGGAGTTGCCCACTGGTGGAAGGCTAGTTCATTCTGTGAGTGATGGATTTGGTGGTTCCGTAGCCTGCTGAGGTTACTGGCCGCCTCGAGTCTTGGAACCACCCCAGACCGAGCCTGCCTCCCTCTATCGGGTAAGGCCAGGTAGTTACCCTGCGGTTGGTTCTGTCCCTTCCTGTCCCTTGCTTCTGTTGGGTAAGCCAGGCTGGTTGCCGTTACCCTGCGGTTGATTCTGTCCCTTCCTGTCCCTTGCCTCTGTCGGGAAAGCCAGGCCGGATTGCAGTTACCCTGCGGATGGCTCTCTCCTTTCCTGTCCCTTGCTTCTGTTGGGTAAGCCAGGCTGGTTGCTGTTAGCCTGCAGTTGGTTCTGTCCCTTCCTGTTCCTTGCCTTCGCCAGGTTGTGTCCTGTGGCCCGCCCAGGAGGCTAGCTCCCAAGGACTCCAAGCCTGCAAGGACTCCATGAACTCCACGGCCTCCAAGCCCTCCACAGCTTCCAAGTCTCCAAATCCTAGAACCCAGGCCTTGTCACATCTTCGCCTGGTTTGACGGTCTGAGCCCGAGTCAAGGCCCAGGCTCTGGGTCCGTGTCCAGTCTTGGGCTCGGAGTCCACCCCAGGCTCCTCGTCCCGGTCCTGCTTCCCCAGCCCTGTCTGCAACCTGTCCTGTCCTCTAGTTTTGTCCTGTCCGGTTAATAGTACTTCAGTGTCTGTGCCCTGCACTTGGGTCCAGTCTCAACGGTCCCCGTATGACAGGATTTTCAGAAGGCCTTTAACGAGGTGCTGTATTTGAGGCTACTTAATAAGATAAGAGTCAGTGGTATTACTGGAGAGGTACTAGAATGGCTAGAACATTGGCTGATCAGCAGGGGACAAAGAGTGGTTGGCTGCTGGTGACTAGTGGTGTTTCCAAGAGGTCAGTGTTGTGAGCACTTCCTTTTGAATTATATGTCAATGAATTGGACAATGGAATTGGAGATTTTGTGACCGGGTTTGCGAATGATACAATGATGGGTGGAGGGATAGGTAGTATTGTGGAGGAAAGGAGCTGTATAAGGACTTAGACAGATTAAGAGAATGGGCAAAGAAGTGGCAGCTGAAATCCAGTGTCAGGAAGTGTATGGCCATGTACTTTGGAAGAAGGAACAAAAGTATAGACTATTTTTTAAACGGAGAAAATTCAAAAATCCAAGGGGCAAAGGGACTTGGGAGTCATCATGTAGAATCCCTGATGGTTAATTTACAGATTGAGTTGATGGTGAGGAAGGTAAATGCAATGTTAGCATTCATTTCAAGAGGACTAGAACATAAAGCAAAGATGTACTGGTGAGGCCTCATGGAGAACTGTGAACTGCTTTGGTCCCCTTATTTAAGAAAGAATGTGCTGACATTGGAGGTGGTTCAGAGGAGGTTCACAAAAATGATCCCAGGAATGAAAGGTTTATCGTTTGAGAAGCGATTGATGTACTCACTGAGATTTAGAAGAATGATAGGTGATCTCATTGAAACTATGGAATGTTGAAAGGCCAAGTCAGGGTGGATGTGGAGAGGATGTTTCCTGTAGTGGGGGAGTCTAGGACCAGAGGACACAGATAGAGTGGGTGTGGAGAGGGTGTTTCCTGCAGTGGGGGAGTCTAGGACCAGAGGACACAGAGAGGATGTGGAGAGGATGTTTCCTATAGTGGGGGAGTCTGGGACCAGAGGACACAGATAGAGTGGGTGTGGAGAGGGTGTTTCCTGCAGTGGGGGAGTCTAGGACCAGAGGACACAGAGAGGATGTGGAGAGGATGTTTCCTATAGTGGGGGAGTCTGGGACCAGAGGACACAGATAGAGTGGGTGTGGAGAGGATGTTTCCTATAGTGGGGGAGTCTAGGACCAGAGGACACAGATAGAGTGGGTGTTGAGAGGATGTTTCCTATAGTGGGGGAGTCTGGGACCAGAGGACACAGATAGAGTGGGTTTGGAGAGGATGTTTCCTATAGTGGGGAGTCTAGGACCAGAGGACACAGATAGAGTGGGTGTGGAGAGGATGTTTCCTATAGTGGGGGAGTCTAGGACCAGAGGACACAGATAGAGTGGGTGTGGAGAGGGTGTTTCCTGCAGTGGGGGAGTCTAGGACCAGAGGACACAGATAGAGTGGATGTGGAGAGGATGTTTCCTATAGTGGGGGAGTCTGGGACCAGAGGACACAGATAGAGTGGGTGTGGAGAGGATGTTTCCTATAGTGGGGGAGTCTAGGACCAGAGGACACAGATAGAGTGGGTGTGGAGAGGATGTTTCCTATAGTGGGGGAGTCTGGGACCAGAGGACACAGATAGAGTGGGTGTGGAGAGGGTGTTTCCTGCAGTGGGGGAGTCTAGGACCAGAGGACACAGTGAGGATGTGGAGAGGATGTTTCCTATAGTGGGGGAGTCTGGGACCAGAGGACACAGATAGAGTGGGTGTTGAGAGGATGTTTCCTATAGTGGGGGAGTCTAGGACCAGAGGACATAGATAGAGTGGATGTAGAGAGGATGTTTCCTACAGTGGGGGGAGTCTAGGACCAGAGGACACAGATAGAGTGGATGTGGAAAGGATGTTTCCTATAGTGGGGGGAGTCTAGGACAGGAGGACACAGATAGAGTGGATGTGGAGAGGATGTATCCTGTGGTGTTGGAGTCTAAGACCAGAGGACACAGACTCAGAATAGAGGGACATCAATTTAGAACAGAGATGAGGAGGAATTTCTTTATCCAGAGAGTAGTGAATCTGTGGAATTTGTTGCCACACGCAGCTGTGGAGCCAAGTAATTTGGTGTATTTAAGGTAAAGGTTGACAGGTTCTTAATAATTCAAGGCATGAAAGGTTATGGGGAGAAGGCAAGAATAGGGTTGAGAAGGAAATGGATCAGCCACGATGAAATGGCAGAGTAGACTCGATGGGCCAAATGGCCTAACTCTGCTCCTATGTCTTATCGTCTCAGCATCGGTGGGATTTTCTTTCTGGGAAAACGGTCAGCCAGGGTGACAGAACAGGAGAGCAGGTGAGGGGATTTGAGTTTGGAAGAATTAGAGAAAGTATCACAAAAGGAAGAAGCACATTCCACCTTGCAAATCTTTGCCTGCTCAATGTAGGAGAAATACTTCTTCCCCACTCCTTGCAGTCTTTATCTTTAAACACAAAGTATACTACAGATGCTGTAGTCAAATCAACACGTACAAACAAGCTGGAGGAACTCAGCAGGTCGGGCAGCATCCGTTGAAATGAGCAGTCAACATCCTGGCGAAGGGTCTCGGCCCGAAATGTTGACTGCTCATTTCAACGGATGCTGCCCGACCTGCTGAGTTCCTCCAGCTTGTTTTGTAGTCTTTATCTTTGGACTGTCCCAGCTCCTGTCTGAACATTATAAGTGAATCTGTTCCGCCACACCTGTGGTAGTGACTCTGAAGGACATTTAATATTTCAGAAAATTGCTCACAATTTTTTTTCTACTGACAGACCATGGAGAGCATTCTACTGGTTGCATCCCCATCTGTATGGAGGGGTCACTCCATGGGATCAGTAAAAGCTGCAGAGTTGCAAACTCAACCAGTTCCATCAAGGACACGAGCTTCCCTAGCATCAAGGATATCTTCAAAAGACGGTGCCTCAAAAAGGTGGCATCCATCATTAAGGACCCCATAACCCAGGGTATGTCCCCTTCTCACTTTTACCATCAAAGAGGAGGGACAGGAGCCTGAAGACACACACTCAACATTTTAGGAGCAGCTCCTTCCACACTGGGTATAGTAGGAACTGGGTAGATCAGGAGGAGAGAGAAAAATAGTTTACCTGAAGCTGGAGAAATCAATATTCATACGGTAGGGTTGTGAACTACCCAGATGGAATATGAGATACTGTTCCTTTTTAATTCTAATCTGCATCTGTACCTGCAATTACTGGTTGGGCATACTAACTCCAGCTGGTGGTGTAGTGGCATCAGCGCCGGACTTCAGAGCGAAGGCTCCAGAGTTCAAATCCAGCCAGCTCCAAAAAAATCCTCAAGACATGTCGTATGATGAGCAATCACCAAAAAGATCGGTGCAAAAAGCTTGTCATGACGGCGCCCCAATGACTCCAGTTAGAAGTTAAGGGCGTGCACGCACGCACACTCTAACACCAGTGTACTGGAGGAGACCAACATGAACGGCATTTCCACCCTGATAAAGCAACACCACCTCCAATGGACAATTCGTGTTGTCTGGGTATCTAACTCACGTTTCCCCAAACAGATCGTTTACTCCCAGTTAAGCAAGGTCAGTGAGCAAGGGAAATGCTTCAAAGGGATGACATGAAGAAATTCAAAGGGACATCTAAAAGCTGGGAAGACATTGCAAGAGGGAGCTGCGCTATAAGATCAACCTCCGCTGTACAAGTGTCATCTATGAAAGGGGAGGCTAAACAACCAGAAGATCCAACCACTAACCACAGTCACAACTTCCTCTTGCCCCAGACTGCATCAGAATATGTGGATCCCAGATTCACCTGAGAACCCTCCAACAGACAACCCTTTAGGAGAACATCATACTGGAGGTCTGATCACATTACCACTACTACTAGTCACCCATGGAGAACCTTCCAATGCCAAGTGATGGTGAGCAGTGGCCACAAGGGGGAGAAAGAGGCTGACATTTGGCTGCTTCTAGATTTCATCTGACCTCACGTGCCACAAGGCACAGACTGGCAGACGGGAGCCTTCCGTGAGGTGTTGATTTCCTCTGGAGCCAAGTGCCTTTGGTTTCGTATTATGGTAAAAAGCAGTAGTGGAGAGGCTGTACTGCAGACACCCCACTGCAGTGTGGTGTCCAGTAATGGAATTGTCCCAGTCCCCTCCCTCCCATGGTCACTCACTAACATCACTCACTGTGCCTGGGCTCAGTGTAACAGCTGACTAACTTCCAGGGGTTACCAATTCCAATAACACCATGGAAGGCCATTCTACCCAGCATACCCCTGTTGGCTCTTTGATTTAGTCAAATAGATAAAGGAAGTATTTGTAAGCTTAGGAAGTTGAAATCAGAACAGGTCCATAAAGAATCTGTTTGGGCAGCATGGTAGCAGAAAGCTATTCAAACAGCAATGAACCGTGCTCAATACTTGCCACTGCCTGTAAGGAGTTTACACGTTCTCTCCATAATCACATGGGTTTTCCTCTGGGTGCTCCGGTTTCTGCCCACATTCCAAAGACACAGGGGTTAGTAGGTTAATTGGTCACATGGTTGTAATTAGGCAAGGTGAGCTCGTTGAGCTAGAAGGGGCCTGTTACCATGCTGTGTCTCTAAAAAATAATCAAGAAAAAAAACTCAAAATGGAGACTTAGGAGGGCCCAAAGGTCCATGAAATGTCCTTGGTGAGATGGGTTAGGGACAAGAGGGTAGCTAAGGTGAAGGTTGTACCAATTAGGGATAAACGAAGGAATTTATGCCTGGGGCCGGAGGAAGTGAGTGAGCTACTAATCGGGTGCATCTCATCCAGATTCACCAAGGCATGGGAGAGAGAGCTATTAATGTGAGGTATGCTGATCATCTAGCAGCCAAGTGCAGGAGATCCAGAAGGAGAAGGTATTGGGCTAATTGAAGGACTTCATTAATGTGGAAAAGTTCCCTGGGCCTGATGGGATCTATTCCAAGTTATTGAGAAGGCCAAGAGGACATTCATTGGATTTTGGATGTCCCAAGTGGGTCCCGGGATTGGAGCAGGAACGAGGAAGATTCAGGGTGGTGAGACTGAGCCAGGGGTTTAGGGTCCTGTCGTCATCTAGCCTGGGGATTGATGCTGAAGACTGAAGCCCAAAAGCAGACTGGAGTTGGAAAATTGAAGATTGATGGCAAATGATTGGAGACCGGAGGCCCAGAGCCCTGTCTGTGTGTGACGTAGGGAGGGAGGGAGGAATGGGGCTTGTTTTGCTGTTATTGTTTTGTTGCTTGTTGTGTTCTGTGTTGTAGGCTTGCTATGTTGGCGCTGAAATGCATGGCGATTCTTGCGGGCTGCCCCCAGTACATCCTCAGACTGTGTTGCTTGTTAATGCACACGATCCATTTCACTGCATGTTTTGATGGACATGTGATAAGTCAATCTGAAACTGATTCTGGAGCTGGCAGGAGCCTTAACAGAGAGTCCTCTCTAGCCACAAAACTAGAGAAGAGCCAGAGTTGTCCTGCTGTTTAAGAAGAGTAATTGGGACTAACATAGGAAATTATAGGCTAGTGAGCCTCACATCAGAGGTAGGGATGTTAGTGGAGAAGCTTTTTAGAGTTAGGATTAATTCTCATTTGGAAAAGCGTGAATTTATTAGGTACAATCCGCATGACTTTGTGCTGGGGAGGTCATGTCTTACAAACTTGGCTGAGAATTTTCATGAGGAGACAAAGATAATTGATGTTGTTTCCATGGACTTTAGTAAGGCACTTGACAAGGTCTCTCTTTATAGGTTTGTCCAGAATCAGAATCACTAGCATACAATACACTCAGTGGCCATTTTATTAGCTACAGCCTATACAGAGTGTCCACTGACTGTATGTTCAGGGTCTTCTGCTGCTGTAGCCCATCCGCTTCAAGGTTTGATATGTTGTGCATTCAGAGATGCTCTTCTGCACACCGCTGTTGTAACACGTGGTTATTTGAGTTACTGTCACCTTCCTGTCAGCTTGATCCAGTCTGGCCGTTCTCCTCTGACCCCTCTCGTTACCAAGGTGTTTTCGCCCACAGAACTGCTGCCCACTGGATGCTTTTGGTTTGTCACACCATGCTCGGCAAACTCTAGAGACTCCACTGCATGAAATTCCCAGGAGATCAGCAGTTTCTGAGATACTCAAACCACCCCATCTGGCACCAACAATCATTCCACAGTCAAAGACACTTAGATCATATTTCTTCTCCATTCTGATGTCTGGACTAAATAACAACTGACCATCTTGACTATGTCTGGATGGTTTTTACAGTCTTAAGACACCATGGCACTGGAACAGGCCCTTCGGCCCACCTGTTCCTTACCAAACCATTAATTTGCTTAGTCCCTTTGACCTGCACCTGGACCATGGTCCTCTATACTTCTCCCATGTACCTATCCAAATTTCTCTTCAATGCTGCAATCGACCCCACATCCATTGTATTTGCATTGAGCTGCTGCAACATGATTGGCTGATTGGCTATTTGTATTAACAAGCAGCTGTGTACCTAATAAAGTGGCCACTGAATGTGCACTCCCTAACAAGAAATAAAATTTCCCAGAAGAGAACATACTATCCTCTGTGAACTAGAAACGTTAATGAGGGCATCAAACTGAAAGAAAATAGCTGGGTCAGAAGACCGAACAAAATCTAAAATTACACCAAAGAATGTTTAAAAGATAATCAAAGAGAGAGACTGGAACAAAACCAGCCAGAATTATAAAAACAAATATTAAGAGTTTCTACAGATTTAAAGGACAGACTAACAAAATGAACACTGGAGAAAATGAGGCTGGGGAATGAAATCACATCCTAGATTAGTAAAACTATAAGGACGTAGGAGCATCGAGTCTGCTCCACCATTCCATCATGGCTGATTTATTTTCCCTCTCAACCCAATTCTCCCGCCTTCTCCCCATAACCTTTGACACACTAACTCATCAAGAACCTATCAAGCTCCATTTTAAATATAGACAATAGACAATAGGTGCAGAAGTAGACCATACAGCTCTTCGAGCCTGCACCGCCATTCTGAGATCATGGCTGATCATCTACTATCAATACCCAGTTCCTGCCTTGTCCCCATATCCCTTGATTTCCCCTATCCATAAGATACCTATCTAGCTCCTTCTTGAAAGCATCCAGAGAATTGGCCTCCACTACCTTTCGAGGCAGTGCATTCCAGACCCCCACAACTCTTTGGGAGAAGAAGTTTTTCCTTAACTCTGTCCTAAATGACCTACCCCTTATTCTCAAACTATGCCCTCTGGTACTGGACTCTCCCAGCATCTGGAACATATTTCCTGCCTCTATCTTGTCTAATCCCTTAATAATCTTATATGTTGCAATCAGATCCCCTCTCAATCTTGTTAATTCCAGCGTGTACAAGCCCAATCTCTCTAACCTCTCTGCGTAAGACAGTCCGGACATCCCAGGAATTAACCTCGTGAATCTACGCTGCACTTCCTCTACAGCCAGGATGTCCTTCCTTAACCCTGGAGACCAAAACTGTACACAATACTCCAGGTGTGGTCTCACCAGGGCTCTGTACAAATGCAAAAGAATTTCCTTGCACTTCTAGTCAATTCCTTTTGTAATAAAGGCCAACACTCCATTAGCCTTCTTCACTGCCTGCTGCACTTGCTCATTCACCTTCAGTGACTGATGAACAAGGACTCCTAGATCTCTTTGTATTTCTCCCTTACCTAACTCTACACTGTTCAGATAATAATCTGCCTTCCTGTTCTTACTCCCAAAGTGGATAACCTCACACTTATTCACATTAAACATCATCTGCCAAGTATCTGCCCACTCACTCAGCCTATCCAAGTCACCCTGAATTCTCCTAACATCCTCATCACATGTCACACTGCCACCCAGCTTAGTATCATCAGCAAACTTGCTGATGTTATTCTCAATGCCTTCATCTAAATCGTTTATGTAAATTGTAAGCAGCTGTGGTCCCAATACCGAACCCTGTGGCACCCCACTAGTCACCACCTGCCATTCCGAGAAACACCCATTCATCATTACCCTTTGCTTTCCATCTGCCAACCAGTTTTCTATCCATGTCAATATCTTCCCCCCAATGCCATGAGCTCTGATTTTACCCACCAATCTCCTATGTGGGAGCTTATCAAATGCCTTCTGAAAATCGAGGTACACGACATCCACTGGATCTCCCTTGTCTAACTTCCTGGTTACATCCTTGAAAAATATACCCAAAATATACCGAATGACCTGGCCTCCATAGCCATCTGTGGCAATGAGTTCCACAGATTTACCACCCTCTAACTAAAGAAATTCCTCCTCATCTCTGTTCTAAAGGAACACCCTTCTATTCTGAGACTGTGCCCTCTGGTCTAGAAGCTCACACGAAAGGAAACTTGCCCACTTTGTCTAGGCCTTTCTAAACTCTGTACTCTGTTGAGCACCTTGGTCTGGAGGAGCGTGTTTGATTTGGTGTTATACATATATATGGCTGAATTACTATAAACTTGAACTTGAACTTCCTGTTTAGAGAACTTCTAATTATAATAGAACTGACTGGTTAGGGAAGCGTTCCCTCAACAAGTTGCCTGATGCAAAGGGATTGCAGTCCCAGTGTGTCAAGGCAATTTGTTTGTATTAAGTTGTTATTATCTTTGAAAAGGTAGCAAGAGTGAGTGAGTAGGTAAGCAAGCAGGTCAGGTCCCACCAACTACTGGACATATCCAAGGGAGGCTATTAAATACAGCATCAGCCTGGGCTACATCTGACAACTATTGGCCAGCTGGAAAACTGCAGCAGGAAAGCCGTGGAAGTCATTGGGCTACACAGAAATCAAGAATGACACACAGAGAATGCTGGAGGACCTCACCAGGTCCAGCATCTTCTATGGAAGGGAACAACAAGTTCAGGCCAACATCCTTCATCAGGACTAGAGGGTTTGGGGGAAGAACACGGAATACAGATGCACTGTATTGGAGCTGGAATTGGTTTATTATTGTCACCTACCGAGATGCAGTGAAACTCTTTAGTTTGTATGTCATCAATAAGGGTCATCCAATTCATCCTAACTTCGAGACAGTACCGAAAGAAATCAAAGTAAAAGGAAATTTATTATCAAAGAGCACAGATGTTCAGGATTCAAGATTGTTCAATGTCAGTACTCACATACGCAAAATTCAAAGTTCTAAGTAACTTTATTATGAAAGTACATAGTATATGTTATCATATACAACCCTCAGATTCATTTTTTGTGGGCATACTCAAATAAACCTTTCGATCGGCCTTTTGAATGCTCTGCTACAGAGAGGGGAGACTGCCTTTAAATCACTGATGGGATCTCTCTGCTACGGAGAAGAGAGACTGCCTTTTGATCACTGATGGGTCTCTGCTATGGAGAGGGGAGACTGCCTTTAAATCACTGATGGGATCTCTCTGCTACAGAGAGGAGAGACTGCCTTTTGATCACTGATGGGTCTCTGCTATGGAGAGGGGAGACTGCCTTTAAATCACTGATGGGATCACTCTGCTATGGAAAGGGGAGACAGACTTTTGATATCTGGTATGATCGCTCTGCTGCGGAGAGGGGTTCTGCCTTTCGATGATTGCTGGGATCGCTCTGCTGCAAACAGCAGACACTGCCTTTTGATCACTGGTGGGATCACTCTGCTGCAAAGAGCAGACACTGCCTTTTGATCACTGGTGGGATCACTCTGCTACGGAGAGGGGAGACCACCTTTTGATCACCGGTGGGATCACTCTGCTACGGAGAGGGGAGACTACCTTTTGATCACTGGTGCGATCACTCTGCTACAGAGAGGGGAGACTGCCTTTTGATCACTGGTGGGATAACTCTGCTACGGAGAGGGGAGACTGCCTTTTGATCACTGGTGGGATCACTCTGCTACGGAGAGGGGAGACTGACATTAAATCACTGATGGTATCTCTCTGCTACAGAGAGGAGAGACTGCCTTTTGATCACTGGTGGGATCGCTCTGCTACGGAGAGGGGAGACTGCCTTTTGATCACTGGTGGGGTCGCTCTGCTACGGAGAGGGGAGACTGCCTTTTGATCACTGGTGGGATCACTCTGCTACGGAGAGGGGAGACTACCTTTTGATCATTGGTGGGATCACTCTGCTACGGAGAGGGGAGACTACCTTTTGATCACTGGTGGGATCACTTTGCTACGGAGAGGTGAGACTGCCTTTTGATCACTGGTGGAATCTCTCTGCTATGGAGAGGAGAGACTGCCTTTTGATCACTGGTGGGATCACTCTGCTACGGAGAGGGGAGACTGACATTAAATCACTGATGGTATCTCTCTGCTACAGAGAGGAGAGACTGCCTTTTGATCACTGGTGGGATCGCTCTGCTACGGAGAGGGGAGACTGCCTTTTGATCACTGGTGGGGTCGCTCTGCTACGGAGAGGGGAGACTGCCTTTTGATCACTGGTGGGATCACTCTGCTACGGAGAGGGGAGACTACCTTTTGATCATTGGTGGGATCACTCTGCTACGGAGAGGGGAGACTACCTTTTGATCACTGGTGGGATCACTTTGCTACGGAGAGGTGAGACTGCCTTTTGATCACTGGTGGAATCTCTCTGCTATGGAGAGGAGAGACTGCCTTTAAATCACTGATGGGATGTCCCTGCTACGGAGAGGAGAGACTGCCTTTAAATCACTGATGGGATCTCTCTGCTACAGAGAGGGGAGACTGCCTTTAAATCACTGATGGGATCACTCTGCTACAGAGAGGGGAGACTGCCTTTTGATCACTGATATGATCACTCTGCTATGGAGAGGGGAGACTGCCTTTTGATCACTGGTGGGATCACTCTGCTACAGAGAGGAGAGACTGCCTTTAAATCTCTGATGGGATCTCTCTGCTACAGAAAGGGGAGACTGCCTTTTGATCACTGGTGGGATCACTCTGCTACGGAGAGGGGAGACTGCCTTTTGATCACTGGTGGGATCACTCTACTACAGAGAGGGGAGACTGCCTTTTGATCACTGGTGGGATCACTCTGCTACAGAGAGGGGAGACTGACTTTGGATCACTGGTGGGATCACTCTGCTATGGAGAGGGGAGACTGCCGTTTTATCACTGGTGGGATCGCTCTGCTACCGGAGAGGGGAGACTGACTTTTGATCACTGGTGGGATCACTCTGCTACGGAGAGGGGAGACTGCCTTTTGATCACTGGTGGGATCGCTCTGCTACGGAGAGGGGAGACTGCCTTTTGATCACTGGTGGGATCACTCTGCGACGGAGAGGGGAGACTGCCTTTTGATCACTGGTGGGATCACTCTGCTACGGAGAGGGGAGACTGCCTTTTGATCACTGGTGGGATCACTCTGCTACGGAGAGGGGAGATGGACTGTTGATAACTGGTAGGATCACTCTGCTACGGAGAGGGGAGACTGCCTTTTGATCACTGGTGGGATCACTCTGCTACCGGAGAAGGGAGACTGCCTTTTGATCACTGGTGGGATCACTCTGCTATGGTGAGGGGAGACTGCCTTTTGATCATTGGTGGGATCACTCTGCTACAGAGAGGGGAGACTGCCTTTAAATCACTGATGGGATCACTCTGCTATGGTGAGGGGAGACTGCCAATTGATCACTGGTGGGATCACTCTGCTACGGAGAGGGGAGACTACCTTTTGATCACTGGTGGGATCGCTCTGCTACGGAGAGGGGAGACTGACTTTTGATCACTGGTGGGATCACTCTGCTACGGGATGGGGAGACTGCCTTTTGATCACTGGTGGGATAACTCTGCTACGGAGAGGGGAGACTGCCTTTAAATCACTGATGGGATCTCTCTGCTACAGAGAGGGGAGACTGACATTAAATCACTGATGGGATCTCTCTGCTACAGAGAGGGGAGACTGCCTTTTGATAACTGGTGGGATCACTCTGCTATGCTGAGGGGAGACTGCCTTTAAATCACTGATGGGATCTCTCTGCTATGGAGAGGAGAGACTGCCTTTTTATCACTGGTGGGATCGCTCTGCTACCGGAGAGGGGAGACTGACTTTTGATCACTGGTGGGATCACTCTGCTACGGAGAGGGGAGACTGCCTTTTGATCACTGGTGGGATCGCTCTGCTACGGAGAGGGGAGACTGCCTTTTGATCACTGGTGGGATCACTCTGCTACGGAGAGGGGAGATGGACTGTTGATCACTGGTGGGATCACTCTGCTACGGAGAGGGGAGACTGCCTTTTGATCACTGGTGGGATCACTCTGCTACCGGAGAAGGGAGACTGCCTTTTGATCACTGGTGGGATCACTCTGCTATGGTGAGGGGAGACTGCCTTTTGATCACTGGTGGGATCACTCTGCTACGGAGAGGGGAGACTCCGCTTTGATCACTGGTGGCATCACTCTGCTACCGGAGAAGGGAGACTGCCTTTTGATCACTGGTGGGATCACTCTGCTATGGTGAGGGGAGACTGCCTTTTGATCACTGGTGGGATCACTCTGCTACGGAGAGGGGAGACTGCCTTTTGATCATTGGTGGGATCACTCTGCTACAGAGAGGGGAGACTGCCTTTTGATCACTGGTGGGATCACTCTGCTATGGAGAGGAGAGACTGCCTTTAAATCACTGATGGGATCTCTCTGCTATGGTGAGGGGAGACTGCCTTTTTATCACTGGTGGGATCACTCTGCTACGGAGAGGTGAGACTGCCTTTTGATCACTGGTGGGATCACTCTGCTACGGAGAGGGGAGACTGCCTTTTGATCACTGGTGGGATCACTCTGCTACCGGAGAGGGGAGACTGTCTTTTGATCACTGGTGGGATCACTCTGCTATGGAGAGGGGAGATGGACTGTTGATCACTGGTGGGATCACTCTGCTACGGAGAGGGGAGACTGCCTTTTGATCACTGGTGGGATCACTCTGCTACGGAGAGGGGAAACTCCGCTTTGATCACTGGTGGGATCACTCTGCTATGGAGAAGGGAGACTGCCTTTTGATCACTGGTGGGATCACTCTGCTATGGTGAGGGGAGACTGCCTTTTGATCACTGGTGGGATCACTCTGCTATGGAGAGGGGAGACTGCCTTTTGATCATTGGTGGGATCACTCTGCTACAGAGAGGGGAGACTGCCTTTTGATCACTGGTGGGATCACTCTGCTATGGAGAGGAGAGACTGCCTTTAAATCACTGAAGGGATCTCTCTGCTATGGTGAGGGGAGACTGCCTTTTGATCACTGGTGGGAGCACTCTGCTACGGAGAGGGGAGACTGCCTTTTGATCACTGGTGGGATCACTCTGCTACGGAGAGGGGAGACTGCCTTTTGATCACTGGTGGGATCACTCTGCTATGGTGAGGGGAGACTGACTTTTGATCACTGGTGGGATCACTCTGCTACGGGATGGGGAGACTGCCTTTTGATCACTGGTGGGATCACTCTGCTACGGGATGGGGAGACTGCCTTTTGATCACTGGTGGGATCACTTTGCTACTGGAGAGGGGAGACTGCCTTTTGATCACTGGTGGGATCACTCTGCTACAGAGAGGGGAGACTGCCTTTAAATCACTGATGGGATCTCTCTGCTATGGAGAGGAGAGTGCATTTTGATCATTGGTGAGATCACTCTGCTACGGAGAGGGGAGACTGCCTTTAAATCACTGATGGGATCTCTCTGCTACAGAGAGGAGAGACTGCCTTTAAATCACTGATGGGATCTCTCTGCTATGGAGAGGGGAGACTGCCTTTTGATCACTGATATGATCACTCTGCTACGGAGAGGGGAGGCTGCCTTTTGATCACTGGTGGGATCACTCTGCTACAGAGAGGGGAGACTGCCTTTTGATCACTGGTGGGATCCCTCTGCTACGGAGAGGGGAGACTGCCTTTTGATCACTGGTGGGATCTCTCGGCTACTGAGAGGGGAGGCTGCCTTTTGATCACCGGTGGGATCACACTGCTACAGAGAGAGGAGACTGCCTTTTGATCACTGGTGGGATTAATCTGCTATGGAGAGGGGAGACTTCCTTTTGATCACTGGTGGGATCACTCTGCTACCGGAGAGGGGAGACTGCCTTTTCATCACTGGTGGGATCACTCTGCTATGGAGAGGGGAGACTGCCTTTTTATCACTGGTGGGATCGCTCTGCTACCGGAGAGGGGAGACTGACTTTTGATCACTGGTGGGATCACTCTGCTACGGAGAGGGGAGACTGCCTTTTGATCACTGGTGGGATCGCACTGCTACGGAGAGGGGAGACTGCCTTTTGATCACTGGTGGGATCACCCTGCTACGGAGAGGGGAGATGTACTGTTGATCACTGGTGGGATCACTCTGCTATGGAGAGGGGAGACTGCTTTTTGATCACTGGTGGGATCAATCTGCTATGGTGAGGGGAGACTGCCTTTTGATCACTGGTGGGATCACTCTGCTACCGGAGAAGGGAGACTGCCTTTTGATCACTGGTGGGATCAATCTGCTATGGTGAGGGGAGACTGCCTTTTGATCACTGGTGGGATCACTCTGCTACGGAGAGGAGAGACTGCCTTTAAATCTCTGATGGGATCTCTCTGCTACAGAAAGGGGAGACTGCCTTTTGATCACTGGTGGGATCACTCTGCTACGGAGAGGGGAGACTGCCTTTTGATCACTGGTGGGATCACTCTACTACAGAGAGGGGAGACTGCCTTTTGATCACTGGTGGGATCACTCTGCTACAGAGAGGGGAGACTGACTTTGGATCACTGGTGGGATCACTCTGCTATGGAGAGGGGAGACTGCCGTTTTATCACTGGTGGGATCGCTCTGCTACCGGAGAGGGGAGACTGACTTTTGATCACTGGTGGGATCACTCTGCTACGGAGAGGGGAGACTGCCTTTTGATCACTGGTGGGATCGCTCTGCTACGGAGAGGGGAGACTGCCTTTTGATCACTGGTGGGATCACTCTGCGACGGAGAGGGGAGACTGCCTTTTGATCACTGGTGGGATCACTCTGCTACGGAGAGGGGAGACTGCCTTTTGATCACTGGTGGGATCACTCTGCTACGGAGAGGGGAGATGGACTGTTGATAACTGGTAGGATCACTCTGCTACGGAGAGGGGAGACTGCCTTTTGATCACTGGTGGGATCACTCTGCTACCGGAGAAGGGAGACTGCCTTTTGATCACTGGTGGGATCACTCTGCTATGGTGAGGGGAGACTGCCTTTTGATCATTGGTGGGATCACTCTGCTACAGAGAGGGGAGACTGCCTTTAAATCACTGATGGGATCACTCTGCTATGGTGAGGGGAGACTGCCAATTGATCACTGGTGGGATCACTCTGCTACGGAGAGGGGAGACTACCTTTTGATCACTGGTGGGATCGCTCTGCTACGGAGAGGGGAGACTGACTTTTGATCACTGGTGGGATCACTCTGCTACGGGATGGGGAGACTGCCTTTTGATCACTGGTGGGATAACTCTGCTACGGAGAGGGGAGACTGCCTTTAAATCACTGATGGGATCTCTCTGCTACAGAGAGGGGAGACTGACATTAAATCACTGATGGGATCTCTCTGCTACAGAGAGGGGAGACTGCCTTTTGATAACTGGTGGGATCACTCTGCTATGCTGAGGGGAGACTGCCTTTAAATCACTGATGGGATCTCTCTGCTATGGAGAGGAGAGACTGCCTTTTTATCACTGGTGGGATCGCTCTGCTACCGGAGAGGGGAGACTGACTTTTGATCACTGGTGGGATCACTCTGCTACGGAGAGGGGAGACTGCCTTTTGATCACTGGTGGGATCGCTCTGCTACGGAGAGGGGAGACTGCCTTTTGATCACTGGTGGGATCACTCTGCTACGGAGAGGGGAGATGGACTGTTGATCACTGGTGGGATCACTCTGCTACGGAGAGGGGAGACTGCCTTTTGATCACTGGTGGGATCACTCTGCTACCGGAGAAGGGAGACTGCCTTTTGATCACTGGTGGGATCACTCTGCTATGGTGAGGGGAGACTGCCTTTTGATCACTGGTGGGATCACTCTGCTACGGAGAGGGGAGACTCCGCTTTGATCACTGGTGGCATCACTCTGCTACCGGAGAAGGGAGACTGCCTTTTGATCACTGGTGGGATCACTCTGCTATGGTGAGGGGAGACTGCCTTTTGATCACTGGTGGGATCACTCTGCTACGGAGAGGGGAGACTGCCTTTTGATCATTGGTGGGATCACTCTGCTACAGAGAGGGGAGACTGCCTTTTGATCACTGGTGGGATCACTCTGCTATGGAGAGGAGAGACTGCCTTTAAATCACTGATGGGATCTCTCTGCTATGGTGAGGGGAGACTGCCTTTTTATCACTGGTGGGATCACTCTGCTACGGAGAGGTGAGACTGCCTTTTGATCACTGGTGGGATCACTCTGCTACGGAGAGGGGAGACTGCCTTTTGATCACTGGTGGGATCACTCTGCTACCGGAGAGGGGAGACTGTCTTTTGATCACTGGTGGGATCACTCTGCTATGGAGAGGGGAGATGGACTGTTGATCACTGGTGGGATCACTCTGCTACGGAGAGGGGAGACTGCCTTTTGATCACTGGTGGGATCACTCTGCTACGGAGAGGGGAAACTCCGCTTTGATCACTGGTGGGATCACTCTGCTATGGAGAAGGGAGACTGCCTTTTGATCACTGGTGGGATCACTCTGCTATGGTGAGGGGAGACTGCCTTTTGATCACTGGTGGGATCACTCTGCTATGGAGAGGGGAGACTGCCTTTTGATCATTGGTGGGATCACTCTGCTACAGAGAGGGGAGACTGCCTTTTGATCACTGGTGGGATCACTCTGCTATGGAGAGGAGAGACTGCCTTTAAATCACTGAAGGGATCTCTCTGCTATGGTGAGGGGAGACTGCCTTTTGATCACTGGTGGGAGCACTCTGCTACGGAGAGGGGAGACTGCCTTTTGATCACTGGTGGGATCACTCTGCTACGGAGAGGGGAGACTGCCTTTTGATCACTGGTGGGATCACTCTGCTATGGTGAGGGGAGACTGACTTTTGATCACTGGTGGGATCACTCTGCTACGGGATGGGGAGACTGCCTTTTGATCACTGGTGGGATCACTCTGCTACGGGATGGGGAGACTGCCTTTTGATCACTGGTGGGATCACTTTGCTACTGGAGAGGGGAGACTGCCTTTTGATCACTGGTGGGATCACTCTGCTACAGAGAGGGGAGACTGCCTTTAAATCACTGATGGGATCTCTCTGCTATGGAGAGGAGAGTGCATTTTGATCATTGGTGAGATCACTCTGCTACGGAGAGGGGAGACTGCCTTTAAATCACTGATGGGATCTCTCTGCTACAGAGAGGAGAGACTGCCTTTAAATCACTGATGGGATCTCTCTGCTATGGAGAGGGGAGACTGCCTTTTGATCACTGATATGATCACTCTGCTACGGAGAGGGGAGGCTGCCTTTTGATCACTGGTGGGATCACTCTGCTACAGAGAGGGGAGACTGCCTTTTGATCACTGGTGGGATCCCTCTGCTACGGAGAGGGGAGACTGCCTTTTGATCACTGGTGGGATCTCTCGGCTACTGAGAGGGGAGGCTGCCTTTTGATCACCGGTGGGATCACACTGCTACAGAGAGAGGAGACTGCCTTTTGATCACTGGTGGGATTAATCTGCTATGGAGAGGGGAGACTTCCTTTTGATCACTGGTGGGATCACTCTGCTACCGGAGAGGGGAGACTGCCTTTTCATCACTGGTGGGATCACTCTGCTATGGAGAGGGGAGACTGCCTTTTTATCACTGGTGGGATCGCTCTGCTACCGGAGAGGGGAGACTGACTTTTGATCACTGGTGGGATCACTCTGCTACGGAGAGGGGAGACTGCCTTTTGATCACTGGTGGGATCGCACTGCTACGGAGAGGGGAGACTGCCTTTTGATCACTGGTGGGATCACCCTGCTACGGAGAGGGGAGATGTACTGTTGATCACTGGTGGGATCACTCTGCTATGGAGAGGGGAGACTGCTTTTTGATCACTGGTGGGATCAATCTGCTATGGTGAGGGGAGACTGCCTTTTGATCACTGGTGGGATCACTCTGCTACCGGAGAAGGGAGACTGCCTTTTGATCACTGGTGGGATCAATCTGCTATGGTGAGGGGAGACTGCCTTTTGATCACTGGTGGGATCACTCTGCTACGGAGAGGGGAGACTGCCTTTTGATCATTGCTGAGATCACTCTGCTACCGGAGAGGGGAGACTGCCTTTTGATCACTGGTGGGATCACTCTGCTACGGGATGGGGAGACTGCCTTTTGATCACTGGTGGGATCACTCTGCTACGGGATGGGGAGACTGCCTTTTGATCACTGGTGGGATCACTTTGCTACTGGAGAGGGGAGACTGCCTTTTGATCACTGGTGGGATCACTCTGCTACAGAGAGGGGAGACTGCCTTTAAATCACTGATGGGATCTCTCTGCTATGGAGAGGAGAGTGCATTTTGATCATTGGTGAGATCACTCTGCTACGGAGAGGGGAGACTGCCTTTTGATCACTGGTGGGATCACTCTGCTACGGAGAGGAGAGACTGCCTTTAAATCACTGATGGGATCTCTCTGCTACAGAGAGGAGAGACTGCCTTTAAATCACTGATGGGATCTCTCTGCTATGGAGAGGGGAGACTGCCTTTTGATCACTGATATGATCACTCTGCTACGGAGAGGGGAGGCTGCCTTTTGATCACTGGTGGGATCACTCTGCTACAGAGAGGGGAGACTGCCTTTTGATCACTGGTGGGATCCCTCTGCTACGGAGAGGGGAGACTGCCTTTTGATCACTGGTGGGATCTCTCGGCTACTGAGAGGGGAGGCTGCCTTTTGATCACCGGTGGGATCACACTGCTACAGAGAGAGGAGACTGCCTTTTGATCACTGGTGGGATTAATCTGCTATGGAGAGGGGAGACTTCCTTTTGATCACTGGTGGGATCACTCTGCTACCGGAGAGGGGAGACTGCCTTTTCATCACTGGTGGGATCACTCTGCTATGGAGAGGGGAGACTGCCTTTTTATCACTGGTGGGATCGCTCTGCTACCGGAGAGGGGAGACTGACTTTTGATCACTGGTGGGATCACTCTGCTACGGAGAGGGGAGACTGCCTTTTGATCACTGGTGGGATCGCACTGCTACGGAGAGGGGAGACTGCCTTTTGATCACTGGTGGGATCACCCTGCTACGGAGAGGGGAGATGTACTGTTGATCACTGGTGGGATCACTCTGCTATGGAGAGGGGAGACTGCTTTTTGATCACTGGTGGGATCAATCTGCTATGGTGAGGGGAGACTGCCTTTTGATCACTGGTGGGATCACTCTGCTACCGGAGAAGGGAGACTGCCTTTTGATCACTGGTGGGATCAATCTGCTATGGTGAGGGGAGACTGCCTTTTGATCACTGGTGGGATCACTCTGCTACGGAGAGGGGAGACTGCCTTTTGATCATTGCTGAGATCACTCTGCTACGGAGAGGGGAGACTGCCTTTTGATCACTGGTGGGATCACTCTGCTACGGAGAGGAGAGACTGCCTTTAAATCACTGATGGGATCTCTCTGCTATGGTGAGGGGAGACTGCCTTTTGATCACTGGTGGGATCACTCTGCTACGGAGAGGGGAGACTGCCTTTTGATCACTGGTGGGATCGCTGTGCTACGGAGAGGGGAGACTGCCTTTTGATCACTGGTGGGATCACTCTGCTACGGAGAGGGGAGACTGCCTTTTGGTCACTGGTGGGATCACTCTGCTACGGAGAGGGGAGACTGCCTTTTGATCACTGTTGGGATCACTCTGCTACGGAGAGGGGAGACTGCCTTTTGATCACTGGTGGGATCAATCTGCTACGGAGAGGGGAGACTGCCTTTTGATCACTGGTGGGATCACTCTACTACAGAGAGGGGAGACTGCCTTTTGATCACTGGTGGGATCACTGCAATGGGGAGGGGAGACTACCTTTTGATCACTGGTGGGATCGCTCTGCTACGGAGAGGGGAGACTGCCTTTTGATCACTGGTGGGATCACTCTGCTATGGAGAGGGGAGACTGCCTTTTGATCACTGGTGGGATCACTCTGCTATGGAGAGGGGAGACTGCCTTTTGATCACTGGTGGGATCACTCTGCTATGGAACGGGAAAGGCTCCATGGAACTGGTTGAATCCTGACATTGTGCTGTCTGCTTTCACTTTGCTTGTTCTCCCTATGACCAATTGCGTGCTCTTCTTTCCTCCCACATCCACAGATGTTCCACCCTCTGGCTGAAGAAGTTTCTCCTCATCTGCTTTCTAAATGGACGTCCCTCTATTATGAGGCTGTGCCCTTTGGTCTTAGACTGCCCCACCATAGGAAGCACCTTCTCTACATCTACTCTATCTAGGCCTTTCAGCATTTGATGTTTCAATGAAACACCCCCTCGTTCTTCTAAGTTCCAACAAGTACCGGCCATCAAACATTCCTCATATGATAAGCCTTTCATTCCCAGAATTATTCTCATGAACTTCTTTTAAACCCTCTCCAGTGCCTGCACATCCTTTCTAAGATAAGGGGCCCCAAACTGCTCACAATACTCCAAGTGAGGCCTCACCAGTGCTTTATAAAGTTGCATCATTATATCTTTGCTTTAAATTCTAGTCCTCTTGTAGTGAATACTAACATCACATTTGCCTTCCTTACTGCTGACTCAATCAACCTTTAGGGAATCCTGCATGAGGACTCCAAAGTCCCCTTGCACCTCGGACTTTTGAATTTTGTCCCCGTTTAGAAAATAGTCTATGCTTTTGTTCCTTCTACCAAGTACATGACCATACACTTCCCAACACAGAATTCCATCTGTAACTTCTTTACCCACTCTCTTAATCTGTTTAAGTCCTTCTGTAGCCTCTCTACTTCCTCAAAACTACCTGTCCCTCCACCTATCTTCATATCATCTGCAAACTTTGCAACAAAGCCATCAATTCCATCATCCAAATCATTGACATATAACATAAAAAGAATTGATCACAACACGGACTCCTGCGGAACACCACTAGTCACCAGCAGCCAACCATAAAAGGCTCCCTTTGTTCTTACTCTTTACCTCATGCCGATCAACCAATCCTCTATCCATGCTTGTATCTTTCTTTCCAGTAATACTTTGGGCTCTTATCTTGTTAAGCAGCCTGATGTGCGGCCCCTTGTCAAAGACCTTCTGAAAATCCAAGTACACAGCATCTACTGATTCTCCTTTGTCTATCCTGCCTGTTAATTCCTCAAAGTAGATTTGTCAGGCAAGATTCCCCCTTAAGGAAACTATGCTGACTTTGGCCTATGTTATCAGTGTGCCTCCGAGTAGGCTGAGACCTCATTCTTAATAATTGACTCCAACATCTTCCCAACCACTGAGGTCAGGCTAACAGGCCTATAATTTCCAAACACGAGGAAATCTGCAGATGCTGGAAATTCAAACAGCACACACACAATGCTAGTGGAACACAACAGGCCAAGCAGCATCTATAGGAAGAAGTACTGTCGACGTTTCGGGCCGAGACCCTTCGTCAGGACTAACTGAAAGAAAAGATAGTAAGAGATTTGAAAGTAGAGGGGGGAGGGGGAAATGCAAAATGATAGGAGAAGACCAGAGGGGGTGGGGTGAAGCTAAGAGCTGGAAAGATGTTCGGCAAAAGGGATACAGAGCTGGAGAAGGGAAAGGATCATGGGATGGGAGGCCTAAGGGAGGGGAGCACCATGGGAAGATGGAGAACAGGAAGAGTGAAGGGCAGAGTGAGAACAAAAATGGGAGGGGGGAAATAAATAAATCAGGGATGGGGTAAGAAGGGGAGGAGGGGCATTAATAGAAGTTAGAGAAGCCAATGTTCATGCCATCAGGCTGGAGGCTACCCAGACGGAATATAGGGTGTTGTTCCTCCAACCTGAGTGTGGCTTCATCTTGACAGTACAGGAGGCCATGGATTGACAATCAGAATGGGAATGGGATGTGGAATTAAAATGTGTGGCCACTGGGAGATCCTGCTTTCTCTGGCGGACAGAGCGTAGGTGTTCAGCGAAACGGTCTCCCAGTCTGCGTCGGGTCTCACCAATATATAAAAGGCCACACCGGGAGCACCGGACGCAGTATACCACACCAGCCGACTCACAGGTGAAGTGTCGCCTCACCTGGAAGGACTGTCTGGGGCCCTGAATGGTGGTGAGGGAGGAAGTGTAAGGGCAGGTGTAGCACTTGTTCCGTTTACAAGGATAAGTGCCAGGAGGGAGATCGGTGGGAAGGGATGGGGGGGTGATGAATGGACAAGGGAGTCGCGTAGGGAGCGATCCCTGCAAAAAGCAGGAAGGGGGGAGGGAAAGGGGGGAAGGCCTATAGTTTCCTTTCTTCTGTCTCCCTCCCTTCTTGAAGAGTGGAGTGACATTTACAATTTTCCAGTCCTCCAGCATTTTGTGTGTGTTCCTTCTGTTCAGAACCTGGGCTCAAACTATAATTAAAATCACAGAGAGATACAGCATGAAACAGGCCCTTCAGCCCATCCAGCCTGTACCAGGTGTCAAAAACATGTTTACACCAAGCCTACATTAATCCCTCATACTCATCAGCATCTGCCAGGTTCTGCCACTCATCTACACACACAAGGCCACCTAACCCAAAGATATGCACATCTTTGGGATGCGGGAGGAAGCCTGACAACCTAGAGGAAACCCACATGGTCACAGGGAAACACCACACAGACAGCGCTGGGCTTACTGGAGCTGTGACGCAGCAGCTCTACTAGCTTTGGCACTGTGACTGCAACCCATACTTATTTATTAACTTTTTATTTAGTGGTATAGCACAGTAATGGGTTATTTCGTCCCAGTGAGCCTGTGACCAATTACCCTACTAACCTGAATGTCTTCGGACCATGGGAGGAAACTGGAGCACCCAGAGAAGACCCACGCGGGGGAGATGTACAAACTCCTTATGAGAGTGGGGGGGGGAACTGAACCCAGTTGCTGGTGCTGTACACATTCAGAACTCTCAGAGCAGGCGGAGAGAGGGAGAGGAATTCATTCTTAACAGTCAGAGCTGCAACACAAAATGCAAAGTCTCCAATTAAACTCACAAGGGGATTGTAGATATCGAAGTGGTTTTCCTAAACAGCCGATACCACTGAGCACCTGAACAGCTGATCTGGAGGCGACACAGTACTGCCGGTGACCGGGGTTCATTCCCCTGCTGTCTGTAAGTTCTCCCTGTAACTGTGTGGGCTTCCTCCAGCTGCTCCAGTTTCCTCCCATGTTCCACAGGTTAGTAGGTTAATTAGGCATGTATGATGTATGATGTATATCTATGATGTATCTTGTAATAAAATAAATCTACTTAGAAAGACAACGTGGCTTGTAATGTATCAGTGAGGACATTGAACTAAAAGTTGAAAGTAAGTTTATTGTCAAAGCGCATCTTTGTCACCATATACAACTCGGAGATTCGTTTTCTTGTGGGCATACGCAGTAAATGCAAAAAACATAAAAGAATCAACGGAAGACAAACAGACAATGTGCAAAAGACAACAAACTGCAAATATACAAGAAAAAAGAATAATAATAATAATAATAAATAAATAAGCAATAATATCGAGAACATGAGATGAAAAGTCTTGAAAATAAGCCCATAGGTTGTGGGAAAATTTCAGTGATGGGGCAAGTGAAGTTGAGTGAAGTTATCCCCTTTGGTTCAGGAGCCCGATAGTTGAGGGGTAATAACTGTTCCTGAATCTGGTGGTGTGAGTCCTGAGGCTCCTGTACCTTCTTCCTGATGGCAGCAACAAGAAGAGAGCATGGCCTGGGTCCCTGATGGTGAATACTGCGCTCTGTGTAAATGAGCTCGATGATGGGGGGTGGGGGGACTTTACCCGTGTCCTGTACTGGGAGTGCCAGTAAGTGTTTATGGCAATGAAAACTTAAAGGAGTTCAGGAACTTGGAGCAACGCTGTTCATTTTATTGTGCAGCACCAGCACCCAGGGAAGTATGTGACCCCCTGCTTGCTGGGGACACTGAAACAAACGACTGCTGCCTGGCAATTGTCAAAAGGAGCTCTCGGGTCTGCCCGTCATCGAGTGACATGGCACAGAATCAGTGTAACTGCTCCGTGCTGACCACAGCATTCTCCCTGACAGTCTCCATTGCCGTGTTCAGACCATAAACCTTCAACCTTCTCCCTACCAAGCCAAATGCCTCTTAAATGTTGCAACAGTACCCACCTCCACCACTTCCTCATTCCAGAACTCTCCTCTCAGGCTTCTTTTAGATCTCCCCTCTGCGAACATCTGGTTTTGGATGCCCAAACCCTGAGGAAAGGACTATGACAGTCATCCCTATCCACAATCCTCCTGATTTTATAAACTACTATGAGGTCACCCCTCATTCTCATACACTCCAGGAAATAAAGATGTAGAGTGGCCCACTCTCCCTTCAAGTCCAGGGAATAGCCTCGGAGAACTTGTCTGCATCTCTCCAGCTTGGCAGAGCACCACCAAAGCTGTAAATAATCTCCGCGTGCAGCCTCACCAGGCAACCTATATAACTGCAACGCAGTGTCCCAATCTCTAAACTCCATGCCTTTAACTGACTGGTCTTCCCATGTAAGGAGACACCCATAAGGGAATGCAGCTGGCTGGCTCATTTCAGGCTGCAGGAGAACATACTGAAGCTTGGTGCAGCTGACGCAAGGGTCTGGTGGGGAGACCTGCAGTGCTAGGACCCAGCAGGCACCAAACACTGAGTGTAACTCTGAGCTGACGGAAAGTTTGAAGTAAAGTTATTATTAACTATGTATACGGCACCATTTGCTACCTTGAGAGTCTATGATCTCCAGACCCATGTTCAAGGACTGCATAAGTCATATTCTCAGTATTACCACTTTACCTCAGGTCAATTTATATAGGAACAATCACTCTATGTACGTATATAAATTATACCCACCGGAGAAAACCTGTGGATGCTGGAAATCCAAGCTGTTGTGTTGTTTAGGATTGCTTTTATATTTATTGTGTTTTTTGGGTTTTTTCTTACTGTGTTCTTTACACTAGTTGCTTGTTTTAATGTCGCATCAGATCGGAAGTAACAATCATTTTACTCTCCTTTACACTCGTGTTCTGTAGAATAACAATAAACAATCTTCAATCTTGAAACTTGATCTTGATTTATTTTTATTTGCACAATTTGACTTCTTTTGCACAAAGGCTGTCAGTCTTTTGTGATGTGTTTTTTTTGTAAATTCCATTGTATTTCTTTTTTTTTGGTAAATTGCAGGCAATTTTGTAAATTGTCTGCAAGAAAATGAAGCTCAAGGTAGTACATGGCAACACATAACAAATTTTAATTTGACTTTAACAACCTGTCGAACACTTGAGGGGTGCATCGCCTGGGAAGTTTGAATGGGAATTCCTCATTCAAATTAACTTCAGCTGGAAAAGGCTGAGGATGAAGGGGACTGATTCTATGTGTTATTTTAAAAGGGACTGGACAGGAATTTATGGGAACATGGAAGAAGACCATTCTGTCCATTGGAACCAAGACGTCTTCTGGCGTAAATCACCTTTCCCTCTCCTTATTTCCCATAAGACGCAGAAGTAGAATTAGTCCATTCAGTCCATCACATCTGCTCCACCATTATCTCTCTAAATCCCATTATCCTGCCTTTGCCCAGTAACCTTTGACACCCTTACTAATCAAGAACCTATCAGCCTCCACTTTAAATACACTTGTGGTCACTTTATGAGGTAAATCTTGAGTGTATGAGTGAATGTTTGTAATCTTCTGCTGCTGTAACTTATCCACTACAAGGTTTGACATGTGTGTTTAGAGATGCTGTTCTGCACACCACTGTTGTACCATGGGGTTATTCCAACTACTGTTGCCTTCCTGTCAGCTTGAACCAGTCTGGGAATTCTCCTCTGACCTCTCTTACTAACAAGGTGTTTTTGCCCTCAGAGCTGCTTCGCACTGGATTTTTTTTTGTTTTTCACACCATTCTGTTGTGTGTGAAAATTACAGATCGGCAGTTTCTGAGATACTCAAACCACCTCCTCTAGCACCAACAATCATTCCACAGTCAAAGTCTTAATTCATATTTCTTCCCCATTCTGATGTTCGGTCTGAACAACGACTGAACCCCTTGACCATGTCTGCATGCTTTTATGTATTGAGTTGCTGCCACATGATTGCCTGATTCGCTGAATGTTTACATAATTTTATAATCAATTTTACTTCATGGGTGCAATGTCTGGGAATATTGCAAGGGAATACATGCGGAAAAGGTGTAGGGGGCTGATTCCATTATTAACTTTAAAAGGGAGTTGGACAGGGATTTATGGCAACATAGTAGGAGTCCATGTAGCCCACTGATGTCTCCTGGAGTACAATTCCCTAACCACTCTCTTCATTTCCCATAAAGCATAAGAGCAGAATTAGGCTATTTGCCCCATCAGGTCTGTTCCACCATTCCATCGTGGCTGTGTTAATATCCCTCTCAACCCCATTCTCCTTTGATACCCTGACTAACTGAGAGCCTATAAATCTCTGCTTTAAGTGCATTCTGTGACCTGGCCTCCACAGCGCTTTTTGTATTATTATGAATTCCACAGATTCCCCACCCTCCAGCGAAAGAAATTCCTTTTTACTTCTGTTCTAAAGGGATGCCCTAGTATTCTGAGGCTGTGCCCTCTAGACCTAGAGTCCCCCCGACGTTATCAAAGTACAGTACCGTGCAAAGGTCTTGGGCACATATGTACTGTATAGCTAGGATGCCCAGGGCCTTTGCACAGGACTGTATTTGTCAGCGTGGAGTGGAGAGTGAGCTTGTAAATCTGGTGGGAGCAAAGGATGTTGGGACTGGTGAGGGCGAAGCGCCGTGGGAGGGGTGTGGGACAGGAGGCAGAGAAGGAGTGCCATTACAGAATGTCTCTCTAGTGCTTCCCACTCCCTCCTCTCTCCATCCCCCTTTTCCCAACCATGATTCCCCTCTCCATCCCCCTTTTCCCAACCATGATTCCCCTCTCCCTGCCCTTTTCCCAACCATGATTCCCCTCTCCCTGCCCTCTTCCCAACCATGATTCCCCTCTCCATTCCCCTTTTCCCAACCATGATTCCCCTCTCCCTGCCCCCTTTCAACACTCAGCCCACAATAGAGACCCATATCAGCATCAGGTTGTTATCACTCACATTGCTGTGTATTTAATATTTGAGTAATCTTGTATGTGTGTGTATATATATACATATAGATAGATATATAAATATAGTTTGATTCTTGTCTGTTTAAATAATTAGTTACAGGTTATATGTAAAAACACATGAATTGCATTTGTCATCACACTACACATAACAGGTGCGCACCTTTAAGCTCAGAGTTAGACCCACATTCCCAGACTGCTGAGTCTTCCTTTGAATTAGTTTCACGTGTTGAAGTTACAAAACATAACACTGGCGACAATGAATTTTTAAAATGATTTGTCAGAAGATGTTATGGATGAGGAAACCAAAAGGAGAGATCAGATCATAAAGGGAGCAAAAGAAGGATTAATAAGAGGATACTCCAGTGAACAAAATGCACCTTCCCAAGGTCAAGATGCACAAACTAGAAGAAAAAGGAACAAGAAGAAAGATGGCCGCTACTGACAGACCCACTTCCTGTCAACTCAGATCAACTCCTGCAGCCACCACGAGGGAGGCCTCAGAACCTGATATTGTCCCACAGCCGCAAATTTCATTTAAATAATTCATTATGAGTTATATATAAAAATATGTGAATTGCATATGTCATCATGCTACCACGTGGTAAGTGCACACCTCATGTAAAGGAATATTGAAGTTAGACCCACATTCCTGACTCCCATGCTTTTCTTTGAATTGGTTTAATGTTTTGAAGTTGCTGAACGTGACACAGATATGTCATGATTTTGTTCTGCAGCACTTTGTCACATGGTGTGAGCAGAATCATCTGTAGCTTAATGTGAAAAAGACTAAGGAGCTGGTGGTGGACCTGAGGAGGGCTAAGGCACCGGTGACCCCTGTTTCCATCCAAGGGGTCAGTGTGGACATGGTGGAGGATTACAGATACCTGGGGATACGAATGGACAATAAACTGGACTGGTCAAAGAACACTGAGGCTGTCTACAAGAGGGGTCAGAGCCGTCTCTATTTCCTGAGGAGACTGAGGTCCTTTAAGATCTGCCGGACGATGCTGAGATAATCTACGAGTCTGTGGTGGCCAGTGCTATCAGGTTTGCTGTTGTGTGCTGGGGCAGCAGGCTGAGGGTAGCAGACACCAACAGAATCAACAAACTCATAAGGCCAGTGATGTTGTGGGGGTGGAACTGGACTCTCTGACGGTGGTGTCTGAAAAGAGGATGCTGTCCAAGTTGCATGCCATCTTGGACAATGACTCCCATCCACTCCATAATGTACTGGTTAGGCACAGGAGTACATTCAGAGACTCATTCCACCGAGATGCAACACTGAGCGTCACAGGAAGTCATTCCTGCCTGTGGCCATCAAACTTCACAACTCCTCCCTCGGAGTGTCAGACACCCTGAGCCAATCGGCTGGTCCTGGACTGATTTCCACTTGGCATGGTTAACTTATTATTATTTAATTATTTATGGTTTTATATTGCTATATCTCTACACTATTCTTGATTGGTGCGGCTGTAACGAAACCCAGTTTCCCTCGGGAGCAATAAAGTATGTCTGTCTGTCCGTCAGTGCAGTATAATACGTGAACTTATTGCAGTACTGTGAAGAAGTCTTAGGTATTTATAGGCCTAAGGTTTTTGCACAGTACTGAATGTATACCATGTGCAAATTGAAGATTCATCTTCTTGCAGACTGTCACCAAACAAAGAAACACGGTAGAATCCACAAAAAACCCACAGAACAAAGCCAAACAAACAGCTAATGTTCGAAAAAAGAACAAATGATGCCAGCAGTAGGATCGTAAGAAACTAATACACAGAACATGAACCACAACATCAATGAAAATGTTAAAAACCACAGATTCTGTAAATTTGAAATTAATACAGAAAATGCTGGATAGTCAGGCAGCATCCGACTGAGAAAGAGTTCACCTATCAGGTCTGAGAACCTGCAGTAGAACTAACAAGGAGAAAACAAGATCATTTTTAACGGCAGAGGTGGGGAAGGGCAACTAAAGGGAATGTCTCTGATAGGGTGGGCAAGGTGGGTTAAACAGCAATTGAAAATGAACTTGTGCGGGGTAAATATATTGTATGTCCTAGGGGAATTCCCTGCTCATTGACCTGAGAGGACAAATGGGACCTATGTTTCAAAGACAGCCCCTCTCTCAGTACCGGCTGGGTGACTTGGGCTGGACCTTTGCATTTTAGTCTCTGGAGAGCCTTGAACTTGCCACCTTTTGACAGAGCCTGGAAGTATCCTGTTGAGCTGGAATCTGCACAATAATCTGCTGGTTGAAAGGACCAGTCCCAATTTCCTGCTGTTTAAGGTTTTATAGTCATTTCCCACCAGGAACTCATCCAATCTATAAGATCACGTAGAATATATTTCTACACCCTGTACTCTACGGAGTATTGCACCACTGTCTGGTGTGGAGGCTCCAATGCAGAAGCTGGAGAGCATTGTAGACTCAGCCAGGTCATGGAGGACATCTCCACAAGAATCGATTTGATGCATGTGGTATATTTTGCTCTATGTTTCAAGGTACATGTGACAAATAAAGCTAATCTAATATGCTGAGTCAGCAGCCAAAGGTGAATTTCTTCCCTCACTCCTACTTACACAAAATAAAAACTAAAATAGAACTGAACTTTCACCCCAATTCCCAAACCGTGCACACGTCCAGCTTCCTCATCTCCAAGGTGAGTTGATTCCTTACTTCCAACACAGGGTACACTCCCCAATGCCAACGGGCAGTCTCACCTCAAACCTGCTGAGACCCAGCACTGCCCCACTTGTCTCACCGTACGAGGGAGTGCACAGATCAAGTCCATTTTTGCCCGGACACGAGCAGCTGCAGGGGTCTGACGTCACTTTGTGTGTGAGTCGGAAAGCCTGACTTTATAAGAGTATGCAGCTAATTGTGAGCTGGTGACCTAGTTCCTCTGTTTTCTCCCACAGCACCACATGAGCTGGGACCTGGGGATATGAGATGTGTGAAGCATTACCAGGATACTTTTCATAGTAAATTACCCAACAGCAACACAGGAATTACTCCCTAAACAGTCCCCTGCAGCTCCTAAACCCAAGGGATTCTGAGATGCTGGAAATCTTGAGCAACGTGCACAGATTGCTGGAGGAACTCAGCAAGTCAGGCAGTGTCTATGGAGGGGAGTAGACAGTCAACATTTCAGGACGAAGCCCTTCATCAGGACTTGAAAAGAAGGCTGTACAAGTTAAATCCCTAAATTTAGGGAAAATTGATTTCAAGGCATTAAGCAGAAATGCCGATTGGGCGAGACTGCTTGCAGGTAAAGGGACGTCTTGGCAAGTGGTAAGCACAAGAGATTCTACTGTTGCCAGAATCTTGAGTAACACACAGCATTTCTTCTCTTCACCTGCCTGTCACCTCCCCCTTATGCCCCTCCTCCTTGCCTTTCTCCCATGGGGTATCACCCTCTCCTACGATATAAAAAACAATGATGAAATGCTGAGGCGCTGGTGAGGTCTCACTTGTGAGCAGTTTTGAGCCTCTCATTTACGAAAGGATGTGCTGGCATTGGCAAGGGTTTCTAGGAGGATCAGGAGAACAATTCTGGGAATGAAAGGAGCGATTGATGGCTCTGGGACTTTACTCACTGAGATTTAGAAGTAAAAGGATGTTTCCATTAATGGCGGCGACTAGGGGACATTGAAAACTACCAAATGTTGAAAGGCCTAGATAGCGTGGATGTGGAAAGGATGTTTCCTATAGTGGGGGAGTCTAGAACCAGAGGGAACAGCCTCAGAATAGAGGGACATCCATTTAGAATGGAGATGAGGAGGAATTTCTTTATCCAGAGGGAGGTGCATCTGTGGAATTTGTTGCTAGGTCATTGGGTGTACTTAAGGTGGAGCTTGATAGGATCTTAATTGGTCGGGGTGTGGAAAGTTAAGGTGGCCATTCATGGGTCCAGGCAGCGGGAGGTCAAGGGTTCTGCCTGTGCTGACTGCATGCCCCTCTACCAGGGTTCTAGGGTCTGTGCTAGTGTATCCCTGGAGAAGGAGCAGGCAATGTCCATGGGGGATTTCCAGGATCAATGGGCTTGAATGTGCAGAGTTGGCTGTGTTGAAAGTTGAAACTAATGACTATAGATAGTGTGAATCGTGGAATACTGTAATATGGGGCAGTGCGGTAGCATAGTGGTCAGTGCAATGGCTTTACTGTGGCAGTGGTCACCAATCGGGGTTCAGTTCCCAATGCTGTCTATAATGAGTGTGTACATTCTCCCAAAGACCATGTGGGTTTCCTCCAGCTGCTTCACTTCCTCCCACATTTCCTCCAGCACTGCACATAACCCTCTATAGCGAGGCATGGTTGGAGTGGACAGTGGCAATGGCCAAGCACTTATGGCAGGTGGAGGAAAGTTTTAAGACAGATGTCAGAAGTAGGTTTTTTTTACACAGAGAGGGGTGAGTTCATGGAGTGCACTGCCAGGGATGCAACAGGGACATTGAAAATACTCTTAGATAGATACATGGAAAAATATGGTTAGGGTTAGAGTTAGGAAGTTGTGAGTATGCTATGTTGCCGCCAGAAGTTTGGTGACCCTTGTGGGCTGCCCATGACACCATGAGACATGAGCAGAATTAGGCCATTTGCCCATTGAGCATATTTGCACACAATTTGCTGTCTTTTGCATTTTGGCTATTTGTCAGTCTTTCTACACGAATGAAATCTTGCAGACCCCAGTCAGTTCAGATGGCCAACAACACCTCCTCCACAATCACCAAAGTTTAAAGTTCAAAGTACTGTAAATATATGTCACCAGATACAACCCTGAGATACATCTTCCTGAGGGCATTCACAGTAAATACAAGAAACACAATAGAAATTAATGAAAGACCTCACACAACAGGACGTACAACCAAAAGACAGCTAGCTGCAAATAAAGAAAATACATAAATACGAGATGAAGCGCCCTTAAAGTCCATAGGTTGTGGGAACAGTTCAGTGATGAGGTGAGTGAAGCTGAGTGACGATTTCCCTCTGGTTCAAGAGCCTGATGGTTGAGGGGATTAACTGTCCCTGAACCTGGTGGTATGAGTCCTGAAGATCCTGTATCTTCTTCTTAATGGCAGCAGAGAGAAGAGAACGTGGCTGGGCGGTAGGGGTACTTGCAAATTTAGATACTATTGAGGGGGATGACCTGCCGGGGGAGCCACAGTGACCGGGTCTCTGGCACTGAGTCTGGTGCCATTGCTCAGAGGTGGAGAGGACTGCAGTGTTGAGAGGAGATCCCTTAGTCAGAGGAACAGAGTCGAGGTTCTGTGGGAGCAATAGAGACATACAGATGGTATGTTGCCTCCCTGCTGCCAGGATCAGGGATGTCTCGAATCAGGTCCATGGCAGTCTCAAGGCCATGATGAGCAGCCAGAAGTCTTGATGCATATTGCACCAAGGACATAGATGGTCAGGTGAGGAGGTCCTGAAGAGAGATTTTAGGGAGCTGAGAAACAGGACCTCCAAAGTAGATCTCTGGATTGCTGCCTGGGCCACATGCCAGTGAGGATAAGAATAGGATGACTTGCAGGTAAATGTGTGGCTGAGGAACTGGTTAAGGGGACAGGGGTTCAGATTTCTGGGTCTTTAGGATCTTTTCTGGGGAAGGTATGACCTGTACAAAAGGGTTGGGTTACACCAGAACACGAGGGAGTCCAATATCCTTGCGGGCAGGCTGGCTGGAGTTACTCAGGTAGGTTTAAACGAATTTGGCATGGAGATGGGAACTGGAGTAATAGTGCTAAAGATGAGGTAGTTGGTTTACAAACAGAAGCAATGTGTAGTGAAACCCCTAGCAAGGAGAGGCTGATGAAAGGACAAAACTGCAATCAACAGGATGAGTTGCAACGTAAAAGGTGGACAAAATTGAAAAGGGTGAATACAGGACTGAAGGTGCTGTATTTGAATGCACGCAGTATAGGGAATAAAATAGATGAACTTGTTAGCACAGTTACAGATTGGCTAGTATGATGTATCATGGCTGAAAGAAGATTATAGCTGGGAGTCTAATATCCAATCATACACATCGTATTGAAAGGACAGGCAGGAAGGCAGAGGGAGTGGTGTTGCTCTGTTGGTAAAAAATTAAATCAAATCATTAGAAAAAGGTGACACAGGGTCGAAACATGCTGAATCATTGTGGATAGAGCCAAGAAACTACAAGAGTAAGAAGACCCTAATGGGAGTTGTATACAGACCCCAGAAAGATACTAAGGACGTGGTCTACAAATTACAATGGAAGAAAGAAAATGCATGCCAAAAGGGCAATGTTACAATAGTCATGGGGGATTTCAATATGCAGGTACATTGGGAAAATCAGGTTGGTGCTGGATTCCAATAGGGGGAATTTCTAGAGTGTCTATAAGATGGCTTTTTTGAGTCACTCATGGTTGAGCCCACCAGGGATCAGCTGTTCTGGATTGGGTGTTGTGCAATGAACCAGAATTGATTAGAGAGCTTAAGGTAAAAGAACACTTCAGGCCATGTGATTGTAATATGATCGAATTTACCCTGAATTTTGAGAGGGAGAAGCTAATGTCAGATATATCAATATTACAGTGGAGTAAAGAGAATTACAGAGGCATGAGAGAGAAGTTGGCCAGAATTGATTGGAAAAGGGATAACAGCAGAGCATCAATGGCTGGAATTTCTGGAAGTAATTCGAAAGGCACAGGATCTATACATTCCAAAGAGGAAGAAATATTCTAAAGGCAAGATGACACACCCATGACTAACAAGTGAAGTCAAAGCCAACATAAAAGCCAAGGAGAGGGCATATAATAGTACAAAATTAGTGGGAAGTTGGAGGATTGGGAAGCTTTCAAATACCAACAGAAGGGAACTAAAAAAAATTAAAAAGGTAAAGATAGAGCACGAAAGTTTTCCAGCCAATATTATTAAAAAGGTACCAAAAGTTTCTTCAGATACATAGAGTGTAAAAGAGAGACGAGAGTGGATATTAGACCACTGGAAAACAATACTGGAGAGGTAGTAATAGAGGACAAGGAAATGGCAGATGGACTGAATAAGTATTTTGCATCAGTCTTCACTGTGGAAGACACTAGCAGTATGGTGTTCGGGGTCATGAAGTGTGTGAAATTACCATTACTAGGGAGAAGGTTCCTAGGAAACTGAGGTCTAAAGGTAGTTAAGTCACCTGGACCAGATGGTGTATTCCCCAGCGTTCTGAAAGAGGTGGTTGAAGAGATTGTGGAAGCACTAGTAATGATCTTTCAAGAACCACTAGATTACAGAATGTTTCTGGAAGACTAGAAAATCGCAAATGTCACTCCACTCTTCAAGAAGGGAGCGAGGCAGAAGAAAGGAAACTATAGACCAGTTAGTCTGACCTCAGTGGTTGGAAAGATGTTGGAATTGACTGTTAAGGATGTGGTTGTGGGCACATGATAAATTAGGCTATAGTCAACATGGTTTCCTCAAGTGAAAATCTTGCCTGACAAATCTGTTCTTTGAAGAAATAACAAGCAGGGTAGACAAAGGAGAACCAATTGACATCATGTATTTTGATTTTCAGAAGGCCTTTGACAAGGTGCCACACATGAGGCTGCTGAACAAGCTACAAGCCCATGGTATTACAGGGAAGATTCTAGCATGGATAAAGCTGTGGCTGATTGGTAGGAGGCAAAATGTGGGAATAAAGGGAGCCTCTTCTAGCTGGCTGCTGGTGAATAGAGGAGTTCCACAGGGGTCTGACTTGGGACCAATTCTTTTTACATTGTATGTCAATAATTTGGATGATGGAATTGATGGCTTTGTTGCGAAGTTTGAAGATTATACAAAGATAGGTGGAGGGGCTGATAGCTTTGTGGAAGTACAGAAGCTACAGACAGACTTACATTTGGAGAATGGGCAAAGAAGTGGCAGCTAGAATACAATATTGGGAAATGTATGGTCATGCACTTTGGTAAAAGAAATGAAAGGGTTGACTTTTTTAAATGGACAGAAAATACAAAAATCTGAGGTGCAAATATATATTTAAAATGTCGGTATCTACGGGCGAGGTGCCGGAGGATTGGAGGATAGCTCATGTTGTTCCATTGTTTAAAAAAGGCTCTAAAAGTAATCTGGGAAATTATAGGCCGGTAAGTTTGACGTCAATAGTAGGTAAATTATTGGAAGGAGTACCAAGAGATAGGATCTACAAGTATTTAGATAGACAGGGACTTATTATGGTGAGTCAACACGGCTTTGTGCATGGTAGGTCATGTTTAACAAATCTATTAGAGTTTTTTGAGGAGGTTACAAGGGAAGTGGATGAAGGGAAGGCAGTGAATGTTGTCTACATGGACTTCAGTAAGGCCTTTGACAAGGTCCCGCATGGGAGGTTAGTTAAGAAGATTCAGTCGATAGGTATACATGGTGAGGTAGTAAATTGGCTCAATGGAAGAAGCCAGAGAGTGGTAGTGGAGGATTGCTTCTCTGAGTGGAGGCCTGTTACTAGTGGTGTGCCACAGGGATCAGTGCTGGGTCCATTGTTATTTGTCATCTATATCAATCATCTGGATGATAATGTGGTAAATTGGATCAGCAAATTTGCTGATGATACAAAGATTGGAGGTGTACTGGACAGTGAGGAAGGTTTTCAAAGCTTGCAGAGGGATCTGGACCAGCTGGAAAAATGGGCTGAAAAATGGCAGGTGGAGGTTAATACAGACCAGTGTGAGGTATTGCACTTCGGAAGGAAAAACCAAGGTAGAACATACAAGGTAAATGGTAGGACACTGAGGAATGCAGTAGAACAGAGGGATCTGGGAATACAGGTAGAAAATTCCCTAAAAGTGGTGTCACAGGTAGATAGGGTAGTAAAGAACGCTTTTGGTACATTGGCCTTTAGAAATCAAAGTATTGAGTATAAGAGTTGGAATGTAATGGTGAGGTTGTATAAGACATTGGTGAGGTTGAATTTGGAGTATTGTGTGCAGTTTTGGTCACCGAATTACAGGAAGGATATTTATAAGGTTGAAAGATTGCAGAGAAGGTTTACGAGGATGTTGCCGGGTCTTGAGAAACTGAGTTACAGAGAAAGGTTGAATAGGTTAGGACTTTATTCCCTGGAGCATAGAAGAAGGAGGGGAGACTTAATAGAGGAATATAAAATTATGATGGGTATAGAGTGGATGCAGGCAGGCTTTTTCCACTGAGGCTGGGGAGAAAAGAACATGGGTTAAGGTTGAAGGGAGAAAAGTTTAAAGGGATCATTGGGGGGGGCTTCTTCACACAGAGAGTCATGGGAGTGTGGAATGAGCTGACAGATGAAGTGGTAAATGCAAGCTCACTTCTAACATTTAAGATAAACTTGGACAGGTACATGGATGAGAGGGGTTTGGAGGGATATGGGCCAGGTGTAGGTCAGTGGGACTAGGCAGAAAAATGGTTCAGCACAGCCAAGAAGGGCCAGAAGGCCTGTTTCTGTGCTCTAATGTTCTATGGTTCTATGGGAATCCTTTTGCGGATTCCCTAAAGGTTAATTTGCAGGTTGAGTCTGTAGTCAGGAAGGCAAATGCAATTTTAGTATTAATTTCAAGAGGAATAGAATATAAAAGCAAGGATATATTGTTGAAACTTTATAAACCGCTGGTGAGGCCTCACTTGAAGTATTGAGAGCCGGTTTGGGCCCCTTATCTTAAAAAAGCTGTGCTGAAACTGGAGAGGTTCAAAGGAGGTTCACAAAAAGGATTTAGGGTTTGAACAGCTTGTCATATAAAGAGTGTTTGTTGGCTCTGGGCTTGTATTCACTGAAGAATGAGGGATGACCTCACTGAAACCTAACAAATGATGTAAGGCCTTGAAAGAGTGGATGTGACGAGGATGTTTCCTATGCTGGGAAAGTCTAAGACCAGAGCTCGCAGCCTGAGAATAGAGGGGCGTCCTTTTAGAACGGAGATAAGGAGGAATTTCTTTAGCCAGAAGGTGGCGAATCTGTGGAATTCATTGCCACAGACAACTGTGGAGGCCAAGTCTGTATGTATATTTGAGGTTGATAGATTCTTGATTGGTTAGGGCATTAAGGGATATGGGGAGAAGGCAGGAAATTGGGGTTGAGAGGGAAGATGGATCCGCCTTGATGAAATGGCAGTGTAGACTCGATGGGCCAAATTGCCTAATTCTGCTCCTACATCCTATGGCCTTATGGTCTAATGCTTTCCTGTGACAACACTCTGTGTAGATGTGCTCAATAGTGGGAAAGGAGTTACCCATGATGGACTGAGCTATTCCACTACTTTTTGCAGGATTTTCCATTCAAGAACATTGGAGTTTCCAAACCAGGCTGGGATGCAGCCAGTCAATATACTCTCCACCACACATAAACAGAAGTTTGTTAATGTCTTAGATGTCATGTTGAATATTTGCAAACTTTTAAAGAAGGTACTGTTGTGCTTTCTTCGTTGTGGTACTTATGTGCTAGGCCCAAGCCAGGAACTCTGAAATGATAACACAGGGGAACTTAAAGCTGCTGACCCTCTCTACCTCTGATCCCCGATCAGGACTGGCTCATGCACCTTTGGTTCCCTTCTCCTGAAGTCCTTCATCTTCCTGACATTGAGTGATAGATTTCCTCCATCAACTCTGCTTTCGCCCGCATCATTTTGCACAAACCTGCCTTTACCCCATCCTCCTGCCGCCACACCAAGGTAGGTTTCCTCATCTGCCACCCCACTAGCCTCCACGCCCGGCACATAATTCTCAGTAACTTCCGCCATCTCCAACAGGAATCAGCTACCAAGCACATCTTTCCTCTCCCCCACCCCACTTCAGCAGGGATCACTCCCTATGCAACTCCCTTTTTAACTTGTCCCTCCCCACGGATATGCCTCCTGGTACTCATCCTTACAAGCGGAACAAGTGCCACACTTGTCCCCACTCCTCTTCCCTTACTACCATTCAGGGCCCTGCAGGCAATATTTCACCTGCAAGTCTGTTGGGGTCATAGACTGTATCCGGTGCTCCCAGTGTGCCCTTTTGTATATCGGTGAGACATGACCTAGATTGGGAAACCACTTCACTGAGCACCTATGCTCCATCTGCCAGAAAAAGCAGAATCTCCCAGTGGCCACCCGTTTTAATTCTACTTCCCATTCCCATTCCGACATGTTAGTCCACGGCCTCCTCTACTGTCGTGATGAGGCCAGCACAGGTTGGAGGAGAAACACCTTACATTTTGTCTGAGTAGCCTCCAATCTGATGGCATGAACATCAATTTCTTGAAATTCTGGTAATTGCCTCCTCCAGCCTCCCTGATTAGAGTAGAGGTCTAAGCACGCATCCTTGATTGTCGGCAAGGAGATGTTATTTCCAATCTGCACAGACTGAGGAAGTCAAGGATTCCGTTACGGAAGGAGGTACAGAGCTTGTACAGGTAGTACAAGCTCCGGTTTGGGAACTTGTTGATAGTACTGAGAGTATGATAGTGCTGAACACTGAGCTGTAATCAATAAAGAGCAGCCGGGAGTAGGTATTACTATTGTCTAAATGATTCAAGGTGATCTTTCTTAGGGTTTTGCAAAGACTCGGCATGTCATCCAAAACTCTGCCGAGTATACTGACTGGTTGCAACATGGCCTGGTATGGAAACACCAAATACCCTCGAACAGAAAGGCATCCAAAAAGTGGTGGTTCATCAGAGGTAAAGCCTTCCCCTGTAATGAGCTCTTCAGGCCCAGGAGTACTGGACTCTGAGGATTTTAGAGCACTGAACTGGTTAATTGTTGTTTAATGAGAGTCGTTATTCATTTAGAGTTCTTCCTGTTTTCCTGAGCAAATTTCCTGCTCTCCTTGTGCTTTCTGTATAAACTTTTGTATCTCTGTATCAGAGATACCATGTTACTTGTATTATTCAAATGGGTGCTCGATTAGGGAGTCCTTGTTTTCAGAATGTTATGTCTCACAGTCTCACTCAGCTGAACCACCGGGGTTCGGTTAGAATTCTTATGAATAAACTTTGTTTTCCGTCTCTTCGTCGGAGCCTGTCTTTCCTCTGTCTTTGGGTTAATGTTGCCGGAGCAAATCGTGACACTCCCCATTATTCAGCACATCTACGATGAGTGCTGTCGCAGGAAAGCAGCATCCATCAGGAATGACCACCCCCCCCCCATGCTTTCTTCTTGCTGCTAAAATCGGGAAGGTGGCACAGGGTCCCACACCACCAGGGTCAGGAACAGTTATTACCCTTCAGCCATCAGGCTCCTGAACCAGCATGGATAAATTCACTCACCCCACCACTGAACTGGTTTCCACAACCTCTAGACTCACTTTCAAAGGCTCTACGGCTCATGTTCTCAATTTTAAATTAATATTATTTTGAATTTGTGTGTTTAGTATTTGCTCATATTGTTGTCTTGTTATGTGAGGTTTTTCATTGATTCTGTCTTTCTTTATATTTGCTGTGAATGCCCACAATAAAATGAATCTCGGATGACAGATATGTACTTTGTGAATAATCTTTACTTTGAACTTTGCACATTTCCTGGCAGTTATTGCACATACAAAGGTTATTTGGCTCTTGGCTGCAAGCCTGCCATTCAGTAAAATCACGGAAGGTCTTTCATCTCTGCCACTTTAGCTATCCTGTAATATCTGTGGGATCTTGCTGAGTACATACCTGCCCCCCCCCCCCCCACGCTGCCGACTCCCGGGAGAGTGGCCGCTCTCCGTGTTTCTGGAGCGCTTTGGGGTGCCCGTGATGACACGCAGAGCGGGAGAAAGAGAATGACATCATTACCTAAGCCATGTTTACAGATCATTTGATGGCAGGCAACGCAAAACAGCGGTAATCGCCAATAATTTTGTGCAGCAAATAGCAAAATAGCTCAACCTTCAGTCCAGCAGAAGGCTAACATTTAATAAACAGCACGGAGAAATGTGTGAGATGTATTGCTTTTTCCTGTACACCCATCTGCTGTTTGGATGCACTTGTGTTTTGAATGCATGTTGCCCCGGTTATCCCAGGGAGAAGGGTCGGCACACACACAAAAAAAAACCCTGACATCAGTGAGAAGAGAAACAACGCAAGGGGAAAGCCTGTGATTGGTTGGAGATGACATATTTGCCGTACCTGGGCTATTTTTAACAGCATTACCTCATTGGATTGATGAGAGGAGAGGCAGGCTGTTTTATACCAGTGTCAGTTACAGAGAGAGAGGGAGAGAGAGAGAGAGAGAGAGAGAGAGAGGGAGCATCCTTCATACACAGAACAACATTCACTCCAACAGCACCAACACCGCACATCAAAGCCACTGCTGCGGCCAAGATATTTATCTGACCAGCAATCCGAACGCAGAGCAAAAGGTGAGACTACCCTTTAAAGGAGTTTTTAAAAATTTTGCGCTGACAGGTTTTCTGTAACCGGTAAAAATCCCTATTAATCCGAGTTGTGGCTGGTCTCACTTTGTGGGCATGCAACCAGTCTATGTATATATATGTATATGCAATCTTATATAGTTATAGTTATTGTGTCCTTTATCTTTCTGAGTCTTGTTTTGTGTGCTGCATCGGATCCGGAGTAACAATTATTTCACACTGTACTGGAAATGACATTAAACAATCTCGAATCTTGAAATGCACACATAAAATTCTACTGTAGCTATTGCATGCTAATAATAAGGAGCCGATAATACACAAAAAGTGGAGGGATGCATTTTACAGGAACTGTGGGACATTACGGTGTTGTGCATTACGTCAATGTTAAATCATAATTCACAAATTGTTTTGCCTTTGTGGTCAGAGCGTTTTAAATATTTAATCGATGTTATGAAATGATGCATGTAACCTGCGCATCTTTCAGGTGTAGGAGAGGGCTGGGTTTGGAAGGATTGGCAGTGTAGTGAAACGAACAACGCGGTACAGAATATTTGCAATCCCTCGCTGCAGCCGAACGCAGGGTCTTTTATTTGCGAGTATCGCTGAAGGTGAAGCGGGGACGCGGGTTTCATCTCGGCACGGTGACAGTTGTGGATGCTGTGGCGAGAGGCTGCAGTACCAACAAGCTCGCAGAATCCTTGCTCTCCAAAGAGACCAGGTTTTGGAAACTGCCTGGAACGGGAGTTGTGTAAGGGGACAGATTAAAAGACATTCAAATTCACAGAAGGGTTCGGAAATGGTAAGTGGGTTACGTGTCGCGAGGGTGCATAAATTTAGGATAAGTACCAGTCTTTTGAAGACATTAGAAGTTCACGCATCCATGCCAACAAACAGTCTCGCCAGTGAGAGGGGGATGTGGACGCATTGTTCAGAATCAGAATCAGGTTCAACATCACTGGCACTTGTCGTTTAAATGTGTTGTTTAGCGGCAGCAGTACATCATAATAAAAAAAACCTAGAAATTACATCAATAAATATATTTTAATTAAATAAGTATTGCAAGGAGAGCAAAATAAACATTGAAGTAGTCTACCTGGGTTCATTGTCCATTCAGAAATCTGATGTCGTTGGCCAGAAAGGTTTGAGTGTGTGTCCTGTTCCACCTCCTCCTCCTTGAGAAGAGGGCATGTCCTGGAGGTGCTCCCTGAGGTGCTGGAGGTGCAAATGAGATGATAAATCGATGTCCTGATTGTCCTGGGAGGTGAACGTAAAAAAGCTCCATCAGCAGCTTCTTCTAGGATGAGCAAGGTGGGGGGAGGGATGTTCTCCCTGGTGTCCTGGCCAATATCACAAAAATAGACGCTCTGGTCATTGTCAGAGGGCTATTTTTATGGAAGTTTGCTGTGTTTAACCCTGCTGCACTGTTGCCTATAAACAGTGATTACCTTTCAGATGCGGGTTCTGTAACTGGACGGTGGCAGGGATTGTGACAGGCACTTCGAAATGTTTTGCATTTGATGAATAAAGAAACTATTGATTACAATGCACAAGAGAAGGAGAGAAGGGAAATATTAGCAGGCCTGGAGAGAGGGCAGAGAATTGTGATTGAACTGGAAATCCTAGACCAAAACAACACCTCACTGGGACAGTGCTCTAAGTGCCTTACGTTTGATGGTGAATTGCTTCAATCACATTAGTCCAGCCTAACCCATTTTGCAGATCATCAAGCAATTACAACCCTGATACTAAAACAGCGAAGGTTACAAGCACTCATCAGGTCAGGCAGCATCTGTGGAGAGGGAAGCAATATAAACATTTCAGGTCATCCATGGAGTACCACAAGATCACAAGACAAAGGAGCAGAAGTGGGCCATTCGGCCCATCGAGTCTACTGCACCACTCCACCACTAAACTATTCTCCCATCTAGTTCCAATTTCTGGCTTTTTCCCCATATCTCTTGATCCCTTGATCCCCTAATTAGATACCTATCAATCTCTTCTTTAAACCCCCTCAATGATTATACCTCAAAGAATATACTTCTTCTTAAGCCCATCACCCCTAAGTGGAGCATTGGTGACCAACAGCCCCTCGCAAGGGTCCTCTTTCCTGGGCCAATCTTTCTAGTTGCCCCCAGGTGTAGCCCACCAGAACTCCTTCCTCTCCCAGAGATTAGGTTTAAGGAGTTTCTGTTGACGTTTCTGAAGGTTTGGGTTTTTACAGGATGGGGTTGCTAGTCCCATCATCAACCCTTCTCCCTTTGCAGTTAGGCTTGGGACCGTTCATGGTGGAGTCCATCAGAGGATTGTAACCTGGTTTCTCTTTCCATTCGTCTGTGACTCTGTCAGTCTGTGAGACATGGAGCTGGTGAAAGATGGTTCTGCCAGACTGGAATGAATGTCAGCCCTGGTGTAAAGACAAAGTTTAGAAGAAAGGGGGCGGGTCTCATTGAATACTGAAAGGCCTAAGTGGATGTGAAGAGGATATTTCCTATAGTGGGGGAATCTGGGACCATAGGGCATTGACTCAGAATACAAGGACGCTCCTTGTATTCTGAGGAGCAATTTCTTTAGCCAGAGGATGGTGAATTTGTGGAATTCATTGTCATAGATGGCTGTAGAGGCCAAGTCTTTGGGTATATTTAAAGTGGAAGTTGATAGCTACTTGATTAATAAGGGTATCAAAAGTTATGGGGAAAGGGCAGGAGAATGGAGTCCAGAGGGATAATAAATCAGCCACAATGGAATGACAGAGCAGACTTGATGGGCTGAATGGCCTAAATCTGCTTCTATGTCTTATGGTCTAGATGCTGCCAAGGATTTCCACCATTCTGTGTCAAACGGCTTGTAAGAAATGCAATGCTGTGAGTGAACCCAGAGCTCTGAGCAGATAATCTCTGGAGGGGGAAGAACTTACTGGACATTAAAACCTGATGTTCATGCTCGTCATCATTGCAGAAGGGGAAGCCATGGACTGACATGTCAGAATAGGGATGGGAAGTTGAATTCAAAGAATGGCTATTGGGATATCCCACATTTAGGAACAATATGCATCTATAAATTTGCTGATTGTTGGTAGAATCTCAGATGGAGATTAGAGGGCATACTGGAACAAGACAGACCAGCTAGTTGGTGGGGTTGCAGTAACAACCGCGCACTCAACATCAGTAAGACTAAAGAGCTGCTTGTGAACTTCAGAAAGGGTAAGTCAAGGGAACATGAACCAATGCTCACAGAGGGATCGGAAGTGGTGAGAATGAGCAATTTCAAATTCCTGGGTGTCAAGATCACTGAGGATCCAACCTGGTCCCAATAAAGAGGCACGGCTGTACTTCATCAGGAATTTGAGGAGATTTGGTTTGTCACCTAAAATATTCGTAAATTTCTACAGGTGTACCATGGAGAGCATTCTGACAGGTTGCATCACTATCTGGTATGGCAGGGGTGGTGGGGAGCTATAAAGAAGCTGCAGAAAATTGTAAGGTTATTCAGATCCACCTTGGGTACTAGCCTCCGTAGTATCCAAGGCAGCTTCAAGGAATGGTGCCTCAAAAAGCCGATGTCCATTATTAAGGAATCCATCATCCAGAACATGCCCTCTTCTCACTGTTACCATCAGGAAGGAGGTACAGAAGTCTGAATGCACACACTCAGTGACTTTGCCCCCTCTGCCGTCTGATTCCTAAACGGGGACATTGAACCCACGAACACTATCTCGCTTTCTTATATTATTTCTGGTTTTGCACTATTTTTAATTTAACTATTTAAAATACATATATATACTTACTTTAATTGATTTACTTATTTTTTCTGTATAATCATGTATTGTATTGTTGCTGCTAAGTTAACAAATTTCATGACTTATGCTGGTGATATTAAATCTGATTATCATTCTGATTCTGAAATATGCAAACTGGAGTGTAGTAAACCTATAATACACGGGCTGGATTATACTTAATTCAGAACTTTCTATGCAAATTATATATCACATATAGCACAAAAGCTAAAGTACGTACATTCAAAAGCGATTTACACAGCTGAGTGTATATTAGGCCCCTCATTCCCAGGTTGGTGTACTTTATATGCAGAATAATACACTGGCTGGTATATTTTAGCCCACAGTAATATATAGTTTGAATATATTACAACACATATTGGTGTAATGATATCTGCATACTCATCTGTTCGTTTAAAGTGCTATCTACTTAAAAGATATTTACTAATTTTTCTAGAAGGAGAGCTTGGTTGAGAAGTTCATGTATCCTACCCTGGACCACAATCTTTCTTGTTCCTCTCACATTGACAGTTCCCCAGTGCTTAATTTCGCCAGAATAAGAAGGGGTTGGGGGATGGGGGACAGGAGCACAAGATGGCCAGTAATCTTATTCTGGCTTCTTTCCCCTTTTTTTCCAGTCCTGATGAAGGGTCTTGGGCCGAAACGTGGACTGTTTATTCCTCTTCATTGATGCTGAGTTCCGCCAGCATTTTGTGTGTGTTGCTCATAGCTGCAGATTCTCTTGTACCAGGGCTACATTGTCAGCAGCTAACTTTTTACTGTGTCCCCTTCAGGGACAAATATAGCCTTTCAGAAAATACAGCGGCATGGTTCCCCATGTTCAGAAAGCAGACAAGAAGAGAGAGGCATGAGCAAAACTCATCGTACCTTACACCGTCCTATCCTTAACATCAATGGACTGAGGACTGACAATGTTTCACTTAGTCAAATAGCCTTCACTTTTCTTTTTCAGTCAGGGACAGAGTTGGTTACCCTTGAGAAGATCTCCTTATTTGAGGGTCATGGTCATCTCTGAGCCAGGGAGGTGGGGTTATAGGTGCCAATCATTCAGTTTTATTTTCCCAGTTGACATGGTGAGGCTTGAGTCATTTCATTGGCCTAGAAGTTTTATGTTTAACAATATATGGCTATCCATTGGCTAGATTCGCACCTATATTCACATCAATGTGGTAACCGCATTGCCTAAGACTGCAAGGAATTGCAGAGAGGTCTGAACACAGCCCAAGCCAACATCCTCTCCATCTGTCTGCCGACACTTCCTGCTGCCTTAGGAAAGCAATCAACATAAACAAAGGTGCCCCGTGTTATACTCTCTTCTCTCCTCTCCCATTGAACGGAAGATACTACAGCCTGAGAACATGTTTCTATCCCACTGTTATCAGCCTGAGAACATGTTCCACCAGGCTCCAGGACAGTTTCCATCCCACTGTTATCAGCCTGAGAACATGTCCCACCAGGCTCCAGGACAGTTTCCATCCCACTGTTATCTGCCTGAGAACATGTCCCACCAGGCTCCAGGACAGTTTCCATCCCACTGTTATCTGCCTGAGAACATGTCCCACCAGGCTCCAGGACAGTTTCCATCCCACTGTTATCTGCCTGAGAACATGTCCCACCAGGCTCCACGACAGTTTCCATCCCACTGTTATCAGCCTGAGAACATGTCCCACCAGGCTCCACGACAGTTTCCATCCCACTGTTATCTGCCTGAGAACATGTCCCACCAGGCTCCAGGACAGTTTCCATCCCACTGTTATCAGCCTGAGAACATGTCCCACCAGGCTCCAGGACAGTTTCCATCCCACTGTTATCTGCCTGAGAACATGTCCCACCAGGCTCCAGGACAGTTTCCATCCCACTGTTATCAGCCTGAGAACATGTCCCACCAGGCTCCAGGACAGTTTCCATCCCACTGTTATCAGCCTGAGAACATGTCCCACCAGGCTGGAGGGCAGTTTCTATCCCACTGTTATCAGCCTCTTGAATGGATCTTTTATACAATAAAGATAAACTCTTAATCTTGCAATCTACCTTGTCATGATCCTTGTGTTCCATCAGCAATGCACTTGTTCTGTAAATGTAACACTCTATTTCTGCATTCCTTTATTGTTTTTCTTTTCGACCATCTCAATGTCCTTTTGTGTGGATGGCGTACAAGCTAAAGCTTTTCATTATACCTGTTTAAGTGTCCCAGTACCATTTAGGATGGATTCACAGCCCAACTCAGGAATGGGTGATGGAGAAATGAGGGGCCAACAAACATGAAGGTAACTGAGTTCTTTGTACCTTGCCAGGATCCAATGGCAGGAGACAAGCAGCCAGTGAAGGCCATCAAAGCTGATGAGCTGGCGGCCTTGCTGGAGGGCAAGATGGAGAAGGTGCTGGTCATCGACTGTCGTCCTGTAGCCGACTACAGCATCCTACACGTGCTCAATGCTGTCAATATCTGCATGTCAATGATGGCAGAGGGCAGAGAGTGGCTCATCGACCTTTTGCAGCCTCACTCACTGGTAATAATGTGCTCTTGCTGAACTCATTTCTCGTTCTCCTCACTTCCTGCAGGGGCTACCTTCTCACTGGAGGAGAGAGGTCAGAGTAAAGGGATTACTAGGTTGTTAACCACTCCGGAGTCAGACCGAACATGCCAGGGAAGTGGGACAGCCTAATGAGTCTGCACCCACCATTAACCACCCATTTAGACCAATCCCAATTTAACCTACTTTTCTATTTTCCCCACGTTCTCATCAAACCTTCCCCCCACCAAGGTTCAACCCCTCTCCACATACTAGGGGCAATTTCCAGCAGCCAATCAATCCATCGACCCACACACTTCTCAGATGTGGGAGGAAACTGACATGATCACAGGGAGGACATGAAAACTCCACTCAGCCAGCAACCAAGGTCAGCATAAAGCCCGGGTCTCTGGCACTGTGCCACTGTGCCAAGACTCTAGAAATAATCCATGGAGTGTCACTTGCGGAAATTATTTTCACAAAAATACACTCTTCCATTTGCCTTGGCTAGTTCTCTTTGTTTTAAGGAACTGGAGATGCACGTCTTGCTGTTAGGAGCAATCCAATCAAAAGTAGTGGACAATTTTTCTCCTTTCTGATTAGTTGTGAGGATATGGGACCAATTATTTGAGACGGGAAGGTCATATGATCCAACCTCCATGAATCTGCCCAGTGGTGCAGTGATTAGTACTGCTAGCTCACAGCTCCAATTTGATCCTCACCCATCTGCGTGGAGTCTGCACGTTTGTCCCAGGACAGCAGGTGTGTTCTGGTTTCCTCTCAAATCCAGAAGACTGGTGTAGGTTAACTAGCTGCCTGGTCTATAGAGTAGGTGAGTGGCCCAAGAGTCCGTGGGGTATTAATAAGCAATAAGAGGCAATCAGTTGACGGGAGCTAAGGAGGGGCAAGGGATTGAGGCAATAACTCTGGAGCCAACATAGATCCAACAGACCAAAAGGACTATTATGAAACAGCATGAATAACTTCCATTCACCTGTTGATTCCACAACCATAAACACAGGAAGTACTGCAGATGCTGGAGATCCAGAGCAACACACACAAAAGTGCTGGGGGAGCTCAGCAGGTCAGGCAGCATCTATGGAAATGAATAAACAGTTGACATTTCAGGCTCAGACCTTTCTTCAGTCCTGATGCTGCTGAGCTCCTCCAGCATTTTGTGTGTGTGGCTTCGATTTCCAGCATCTGCAAATATTCTCTTGTTTATGAAATGGGGACATACACATACTTAGAACTTTGAAATATAGAAATAAGAGGTGGGGGTTGTCTACTGAGAACAAGACATTAAGGGCAAGTTAATCAAGACTTACTTTATTATGTGATTGACCATTCTGCAGATGGAGGGACAGGAACTGGTGCTGTATGACCAAGAAGCAGAAGGTGCCCAGACTCCAGTGTCCATTGGCAACATCACCACCCTTCTCAGAGAAGTGGAGGACCACTTCAGCAATGTATATTTCCTAAAAGGTACAGGCTATGGTTTCAAGGGAAGGTCTTACCTGCTAAGCAAGCTATCAGAAATACCTTCTGCATTGCCCCCTCATCACTTAAAGAACTACAGCAGAGAAACAGGCCCTTTGGTCCATCTAGTCTGTGCCAAACTATTACTCTGCTTTGGTCCCATCATACAGCCCTCCATACCCCTCCCATCTATGTATTTATCCAAATTTCTCTTAAATTTTGAAATTGAAACCACATTCATCATTTCCACTGGCAGCTCATTCCACACTCTCACCACCCTCTGAGTGAAGAATTTCCCCCCTCATGTTCCCCTTAAACATTTCACTTTTCACCCTTAACCAAACAACTCAGTTCTCAGTGGAAAAAGTCTGCCTGCATTTACCCTGTCTCTACTCTTCACAATTTTGTATATCTCAGGCAAATCTCCCCTCTTTCTCCCAAGCTCCTGTCCTAACTTATTGAACCTTTCCCTATAATTCAGGCCCTCAAGTCCTGGCAACATCCTTATAAATTTTCTCTGCAGTCTTTCAATCTTATTGATATTTTCCAGTAGGTAGGGGATCTGAACTGCACACAGTACTCCAAATCTGGCCTCACCAATGTCTTATACAACATCAACATAACATCCCAACTCCTGCACTCAATACTCTGATTTATGAAGGCCAACATGCCAAAAGCTCTCTTTACAACCTTATCTAGTGTGATGCCACTTCCAAGGAATTACGGACCTGTATTCATAGATCCCTCTGTTCCACCATACTACTCTTTCTCCTACCCTGGTTTGTCCTCCCAAAGTGCAGCACCTCACACTTGCCTCCACTAAACTTGTTCTCACCTGACATGAGCTTGGGTACAAGTCCAAAGGTCATTCTCCAGATGGCATGGGTCAGCTGGCTATTGAGCTCTGTGTGCTTCATGCTCAGGGTTTAGTGCCTGAATAATCTGAGCAAGGAGGCATACTTATTTTCCAGTGGAGACCTCTGCTTGGTGATCAGCTCTGTGGACAATTATTGCACTGGTTTTCCACTTTGTAGTTGAAGACAATACCTGGAAAGTGGCATCATAGGTAGACAGAGAGCATTGAGGCACATTGGCCTTCGTAAATCAGAGTATTGAGTACAGGAATTGGGATGTGGTGTTGAAGTTGTATAAGACATTGGTGAATCCAAATTTGGGGTATTGTGCGCAGTTCTGGTCACCTAACTACAGGAGAGATATCAATAAGATTGAAAAAGTACAGGCAAAATTTACAAAGAATTGCTTGTTTTGTTGTAATAAAGTCACAGACACCCCTTCCACCACCCTGCCTGTAACTCTGTACTATGATTACCTTCACAGGAGGCTTTGTGGAATTTTCCTCATGCTTCCCAAGCTTATGTGAGGGGAGGTGTCCTGGCTTCCTCAGTTCAAGCCTCTCGCAGCCTTGCCTGTCCACGTGCGACGTGGGACCCACTCAGATCCTCCCGTGTTTCTACCTGGGCTCACAGAGTGACGTCCTTAACAAGGTTAGTACGTCACAGAAATCACATCAGAACCGGGGCCCAGGAGCTGAGAGAAAATGAAAATGGAAACTGGAGCATCTGGGGGATTCTTCTGAAACCTTGGCAAGAGATTGGTGAGATTCTTTGAAAGAGGCGAATATATTCCAGGCGCCTTGGACATCTTGGTGTCTTAGGTAGACAGGGCAGTGAAGAAGACATGTGAACAATGGCCTTCATCAGTCAGGGCAATGAGTATAGGAATTGGGACATTATGCAGCAGTTGTACAAGATGTGGGTGTGACCAAACCTGGAGTACTATCTACAGTTATGTTTACACTGTTATAGAAAAAAAGTCTTCAAGCAGAAAGAGTGCAAAGATTTACGTGCTGGGACTTGAGGGCCTGAGTTATAAAGAGAGGTTGAGACCTTATTATTTGGAGCATAAGAGACTGAAGGGTGATCTGACAAAAAAGTATAAAATTACGAGGGGCGTAGATAGGGTGAATGCACACAGTCTTTTCCCCAGGGAAAGTGAATCAGAAATTAGAGGATATAAGGGGAAAGATTTAAAAGGTGGTGCACACATGGAGAAAAGCTGCCAGAGGAAGTGAATCAGGCAAGTACAATGATAACATTGAAAAGACAATTGGACAGGTACATGAATAGGAAAGGGTTAGAGGGATAAGGGCCAGAGGTTGTGATCATGCTATATATATTTCAAGGCTTATCCAACAAACAAAGCTGATCTTAATTCACCTTAATCTTAAATGTAGGCAATGGGGTTATTTTAGATGAGTGGCATGGAGAATTGTGTTGACAGGCCTGATTACTTGCTGGATTACTCTCTGACTCAGGGACTAGGAATCTGCTGATCATTGGAGATCTCTCAATGAATCTCGGAGAGGGGCTATGAACAGCTGGGATGGGATGAAACTTGAAATATGGATTTCCTGGGAGTGAATGGAATCTGTTCTATTTCATTAACCTTTGGAATTACGTATCTATGTTGTATTGGATCCTTGGAAGGACAATTCTTTGGGCTTTAAGGCAACAGTGCAGTTAACTGTTCAGGAGACCACAATGCACTGTTCATTAACACGAGAAATTCTGCAGTTGCTGGAAATCCAGAGCAACGCACACAAAATGCTGGAGAATCTCAGTAATTCAGGCAGCATCTGCAGATGTGAATAAACAATTGATACTCAAGCCATCAGGTTGAAGGTTCCTCCAGCATCTTATGTGTGGTGCTCTGTTCACTGACAGATATGGGGCAGATATCGGCCATCTCAACAACCCTTTGAACTGTTGGCTGATGGGCCATTTCAGATTATATTTAAGAGCCATTGTATTGGGCAAATTTGGAAAGGATAACAGAATTTCTAAACTGCAGATGTGTACGGAAGGTAGATCAGAAGGTTTTTGAAATCTGTCAGGTCTCCTACAATAGAGTGGCAGCTCTGTGGAGTTAAGGGAGGAGGTGGGAGGAGGAGGAAATGGGTGAGTGGCATTTGGTTAGAGTGGCACTGTTTTCTTCCAGGATTTAATGGTTCAGAACAGGATCACTCACATCCTGAACGTGAGCAGCAATTGCCCGAAGCCAGCCTTCATCCCTGACAGCCACTTCCTGAGGATCCCTGTCAATGACAGCTACTGTGACAGCCTCCTCCCCTGGCTCAACAAGTCTGTGGAGTTCATAGGTAGGTCGAAGACATCAATCAGGATAAGGAGTTAAACTGGTGTGTGAGCAAGGGCATCAGCAAATGGCACCATGAATTGTCACTCCCATTCTTGCTAAACGTTGGACCCTCACGAGCTCCCTCACAAAAAGTATACCATCTGGGTAGCCTCCAAACTGATACCATCAACATCTATTTCTCTAACTTCCAGTAATTCCCCCTACTCTTTCTCTCTTTTTCCATTTCCCATTCTGGCTCCCCTCTTACCCCTTCTCTTCTCCTCAAGAGCTGCCAATCACCTTCCTCTGGTCCCCCTCCTCCTCTCCTTTCTCCCATGGTCTACAGTCCTTTCCTAATGATTCCTTCTTCTTCAGTCTCCACCCATCACCTCCCAGCTTCTTATTTCATCCCATCTCCCTCACTTACCCACTTCCCTCACCTGGTCTCATCTACTACCTGCCAGCTTGTGCTCTTTCACCTCCCCCTCACCTTCTTATTCTGCCTTATACCCCTTTCATTTCCAATCCTGATGAAAGATCTCAGCCCAAAACATCGACTGTTTATTCCTCTCCATAGGCACTGCCTGACCATAAAAGATAGGAGCAGAGTTAGGCATTGCGGCCCATCAAGTCCACTAAACCATTACATCATGGCTGATCCATTTTTCATTCTCCTGCCTTCTTCCAATAACCTTTCACGCCCTGATTAATAAAAACCCATCAACCTCTGCCTTAAGTACACCCAATGACCTGGCCTGCACAAGCATCTGTGGCAACAAGTTCCACAGATTCACAACCCTCTGGCTACAGAAGTTCCTTCTCATCTCTGTTCTAGGTGGGCATCTCTAAAGGGAAGTCCTTCTATTCTCAGACTGTGTCCTCTGGTCCCAGACTCCCCCACTACAGGAAACATCCTCTCCACATCCACTCTATCTGTGTCCTCTGGTCCTAGACTCCCCCACTACAGGAAACATCCTCTCCACATCCACTCTATCTGTGTCCTCTGGTCCTAGACTCCCCGACTACAGGAAACATCCTCTCCACATCCACTTTATCTGTGTCCTCTGGTCCTAGACTCCCCCACTATAGGAAACATCCTCTCAACATCCACTCTATCTGTGTCCTCAGGTCCTAGACTCCCCCACGACAGGAAATATCCTCTCTGCATCCACTCTATCTGTGTCCTCTGGTCCTACACTCCCCCACTATAGGAAACATCCTCTCCACATCCACTCTATCTGTGTCCTCTGGTCCTAGACTCCCCCACAACAGGAAATATCCTCTCCGCATCCACTCTCTCTGTGTCCTCTGGTCCCAGACTCCCCCACTATAGGAAACATCCTCTCCACATCCACTCTATCTGTGTCCTCTGGTCCCAGACTCCCCCACTATAGGAAACATCCTCTCCACACCAACTCTATCTGTGTCCTCTGGTCCTAGACTCCCCCACTATAGGAAACATCCTCTCCACATCCACTCTATCTGTGTCCTCTGGTCCCAGACTCCCCCACTATAGGAAACATCCTCTCCACATCCGCTCTATCTGTGTCCTCTGGTCCTAGACTCCCCCACGACAGGAAATATCCTCTCCGCATCCACTCTCGCTGTGTCCTCTGGTCCCAGACTCCCCCACTATAGGAAACATCCTCTCCACATCCACTCTATCTGTGTCCTCTGGTCCCAGACTCCCCCACTATAGGAAACATCCTCTCCACACCAACTCTATCTGTGTCCTCTGGTCCCAGACTCCCCCACTATAGGAAACATCCTCTCCACATCCGCTCTATCTGTGTCCTCTGGTCCTAGACTCCCCCACGACAGGAAATATCCTCTCCGCATCCACTCTCTCTGTGTCCTCTGGTCCCAGACTCCCCCACTGCAGGAAACATCCTCTCCACATCCACTCTATCTGTGTCCTCTGGTCCTAGACTCCCCCACTATAGGAAACATCCTCTCCACACCCACTCTATCTGTGTCCTCTGGTCCCAGACTCCCCCACTATAGGAAACATCCTCTCCACATCCACTCTATCTGTGTCCTCTGGTCCCAGACTCCCCCACTATAGGAAACATCCTCTCCACACCAACTCTATCTGTGTCCTCTGGTCCTAGACTCCCCCACTACAGGAAACATCCTCTCCATATTCACCCTATCTAGGCCTTTCAACATCGATAGGTTTCAGTGAGATCCCCCTCATTCTTATAAATTTCAGCGAATACAGGTCCAGAGCCATCAAATGTTCCTCATACGATAAGCCTTTCATTTCTGGATTCCCCCTTGTGAACCTTTTCTGAACCCTTTCCATTGTCAGCATCTCCAAGGTAAGGGGCCAAAAACTGCTGACAATAGTCCAAGTGAGGTCTCACCAGTGCCTTAAAAGCTTCAGGCATCACATCCTTGCGTTTCTGTTCTAGTCCTCACAAAATGAACGCTAATGTGTATTTGCCTTCCTCACCACTGACTCAACCTGCAAGCTCACCTTTAGGGAATTCTGCATGAGGACTCCCAAGTCCTTTTGCACCCCAGATTTTTGAATTTTTTTGCAATTTTAGCAAATAGGTTATGCTTTTGTTCTTCCTACCAAAGTGCATGAGCATTAATTTCCCAGCACTGTATTTTATCTAAGCTTTTTGCTTATTCTCCTAATCTGTCTGAGTGTCTCTGCTTCCTCAACACTCCATGCCCCTCCACCTATCTTCATATCATCTGCAAACATGGCCACAAATTCATCAATTTCATCATCCAAATCATTGACATGTAACGTAAAAAAAAAGCAATCACAACAAGCCCTGTAGAACATCACCAGTCACTGGTGGCCAACCAGAAAAGGCTCCCTTTATCCCTACTCTTTGCCTCCTGCCAATCAACCAATGCTTTATCCATGCTAGTATCTTTCCTGTAATATCATGATCTCTTAGCTTGTTGAGCAGTGCCATGTGTGGCACCTTGTCAAAGGCCTTCTGAAAACCCAAGTACTCAACATCCACTGATTCTCCTTTGTCTGTCCTGCTTGTTATTTCATCAAAGAATTCCAACAGATTTGTCAGGCAAGACTTCCACTTAAGGAAACCATGCTGATTTTGGCCTATTTTATCATGAGCCTCCAAGTACCCTGAGACCTCACTCTTAACTATCTACTCCAACATCTTCCCAATCACTGAGGTCAGGCTAACTGGCTTATAATTTCCTTTCTTCTGCCTCCCTCCCTTCATGAAGAGTGGAGTGACATTTTCAATCTTCCATTCTTTCGGAACTATGCCAGAATCTAGTGATTCTTGAAAGATCACCACAACTGCCTCTGCAATCTCTTTACCTACCTTTTTCAGAATGCTGGGGTGTACACCATCTGGTGCGGGTGATTTATTAGACTTCCAAGCCTAATAATGGTAATTGCATAGTGAAGACAGATGCAAAATATTTATTTAGTTCACCTTTGTTCCTTATTACTACTGCTCCAGCATTATTTCCCAGTGGTTCAATATCTACTATCGCCTCTCTTTTACTCTTTATATATCTTTTAAAACATTCGGTTATCTCTTTGATATTATTGGCTAGCTAACCTTTATATTTCATCTTTTCCCTCCTTATAACTTCTTTAAAAAATGTTTTTTAATTGATATTTTTATGCATTTTCTACAACACTACAAAAAAAAACCCAAGAACGAAATAGGAAATTAATACAGTGCAAGATAAACATACAATGGTAATATAATACAGAATATGATCATTGAAAAAGCACCCAAATTGAAGTCATGTAAAGTTAGTATCCACCCCCACCCCCACAAGAAAAAAGACTCCAGACCAACCACAGCAAAATGTAGGAAATATAAATCAGAACATTCAAACCCCCAAAACTGTAAATACAATTAAAAACAGAAGATAATAATGCCTACTACCAAAAAAAAAGCTGAAAGCAAGGGACTGAAAAAGAAATTTAGTCAAAAGGAAAGTTATGAAAATACTCAATAAAAGGTCCCAGACCTTATGAAACTTTATGTCCGAATTAAGAATTGAGTAATGAATTTTTTCAAGGTCTAAACAGGACATAATATCGTTAAGCCATTGAGCGTGTGTGAGCGGGGCAACATCTCTCCATCTAAGAAGAATTAGATGTCTGGCCAGGAGAGAAGCAAAAGTTAATATTCGACGTTTAGTCAAACTCAGACGTATATCTGTCTCAACCAAGAAACCAAAAAGAGCAATTAAAGGGTTAGGTTCTAAGCGGTGATTCAGAATACAGGATAAAGTTAAGAAAACATCCTTCCAAAATTTCTCTAGACTAGGACAGGTCCAGTACATATAAATGAGAGAAGCCTTGCCACTTTTGCATTTATCACAAAGAGGACTAATATTAGGATAAAATCGAGATAATTTAGATTTGGACATATGAGCCCTACGAACAATCTTAAACTGTAAAAGACAGTGGCGAGCATAAAGAGAAGTTGAGTTAACCAACTTGAGAATTGAGTTCCAAACCTCATCAGATAAAGGGATATTTAAGTCATGCTCCCAAGCCATTCTGATTGTATCCAAAGGATACTAATTTATCACGAATAAAAGATATTCATTAATCCTTTATTACCCAACTTCCCTGAGATGCCCGAGAAAAATGCTATGGACTTGTTTCTTTCTATTAATCCATTGTGTAAAGGTTTAATATCTTTTATTTGTGATAACTTTTTAGTGGCTTTTGTTGGTTTTCAAAAGCTTCCCAATCTAACTTCCCGTTCATTTTTGCTCTATTGTATTTCCTCTCTTTTGCTTTATGTTGGCTTTAATTTCCCTTGTCAGCCTTGGTTATGTCATCCTGTCTTTAGAATCCTTTTTCTTTGAGATGTCCCTGTCCTGCACCTTCCAAATCCCTCCCAGAAATTCCAACCATTGCTGCTCTGCTGTCATCCCTGCTAGTGTCCCGTTCCAATCAACTTTAGTAGGTTCCTCTCTCGTGCCTCTGTAATTCCCCTTATTCCACTGTAACACTGATTCATCTGACTTTAGCTTCTCCCTCTCAAATTGTGGGTTGAAGTTAATCATATTATGATAGACTTGTGGAATGAGCTTCCAGTAGAAGTGGTAGAGGCAGGTTCGGTATTGTCATTTAAAGTAAAACTGGATAGGTATATGGACAGGAAAGGAATGGAGGGTTATGGGCTGAGTGCGGGCCACTGAGACTAGGTGAGTGTAAGTGTCAGCACGGACTAGAAGGGCTGAGGTGACCTGTTTCTGTGCTGTAGTTGTTATATGGTTATATTATATCACTGATTCTTTCCCAAGCGTTCCTTTACAAAAAGCCATCTAGTAGGTATTCTACATCTTCCAAACCTATGTCACCTCTCTCTAAGAAATAGTTACTAACTGAGCCATCCTACCCCCTCTACCTGTCTTTTCAATACAATGTGTATCCTTAGATGTTAAGCTTCCAACTATGATCTTCTTTCAGCCACAACTCGGTGATGCAAACAACGTCGTACCTGCCAATCTCTAACAGTGCTACAAGATCATCTACATTATTCTGTGTACTGCATGCATCCAGCTATAACACCTTCAGCCCTGTATTTGTCACCCTTTTCAATTCTGTCTCCATGTTAAACTTCAACTACAATTTTGCCCTATCACCTGTCTGTTCTTCCTGACAGTCTTACTAATCACTGTATCTATGTGCACACCAACTGCTGTATCCTCAGCCCTATTACTCTGGTTCCCATAGTCCTGCCAAATTAGTTGAAACCCTCCCCAACTGATGCACCATCAATAACTCTCCGAGACGTGAGGCAAGATAAAGGTTCTTATTGGCTGGAAGAAAGAACAAGCAGCAATTGACCACCACACTACATCCTGGAGACTGAGACCGGGGCTCAGGCTCCAATTGTCTTTATACCAGGGTCTGTGGGAGGAGCCACAGGAGCAGTCAGCGGAGGGCGTGTCCAGACTGGTATATGTAGTTCACCACACCAACAGCTCTAGTGAACCTGTCCTCAAGGATATTTGTCCCCTTCAGGTTCGGGTGTAACCTGACCCGCTGAGATCCTCCAGCATTTTGCGTGTGTTGCTCACTAAAAGTGTGCTCTTTATTTGTTTGTTCATGGACATTGTCCATCCTTAAATTCCCTTGAACCGAGGAGGCAGCTGAGATTCAACCACACTGAAAGTTCTGTGGGCAAAAATGCCGTGTTAATGACAGAGGCCGCAGGAGAATGGCCAGACTGGTTCAAGCTGACTGGAAGGCAACAGTAACTCAAATAAACACACAGTACAGAAGAGCATCTGAACTCACAACACATCAAACCTTGAGGTGATTACAGCAGCAGAAGACCGCAAACATACACTCAGTCATCACTTTATTAGATATAGGAGGTTCATAATATAGCCAGAGTATACAGTTCTAGGATTTGAACTCACGTCTCTAGACTAATAGTCCAGACCTTCAGCTGTTAAGTCAAACTGCCAGGGTATGTATGATATGGAGCCACTGCCACGCACTGTAGCATAGTGGGTATCACCTCACTTTACTGGCTGTATGATTGGGGTTCAATTCCTGTGCTCTGTTAGGAGTTTGTACAGTTCCCTCTGGGTGCTGTGGTTTCTCCTCATTTTTCACTGCTGACCTGTTGTGTGTTATTTACTTTACACAGACACAGTGCGCTCCATGCAGTGCCGAGTCTTGGTTCACTGCCTGGCTGGGATCTCAAGGTCTGCAGCGATCGCAATCGCTTATGTCATGAGGACAATGGACCTCTCCCTGGATGATGCCTACAGGTATGAACGGGGTGAAACACCTTATGCGGCTCATGGGAATTGGCCAACAGGCTTGAGGAACACAATCCATTCTGCATCAGGTTCTTCCTGCAGAGCTGGGGGATAGAGATGAGATTGCATATATCACATCTTCTCTGCAATCGTCACCTTGTCATGGTGGAGATCCCGAGAGTGATGCGGCCTGGTAGTCTGTGACTATTGGAGTCCCACAAGGATTAATGCTGAGTCTTGTTGTTTGTCGTTTATATCAACGATCTGGATGATAATGTGGTCAACTGGATCAGCAAATTTATAGATAACACCAAGATTGAGGGTGAAGTTGGCCAGCTGGAAAAATGGCAGATAGAACTTAATGCAGACAAGTGTGAGGTGTTGCATTTCAGTAGGACCGACCGCGGCAGGTCTTACATGGTGAGTGGCAGGGAACTGAGGAGTGTGGTAGAACAAAGGGATTTGGGAATACACATCCATAATGCATCAAAAGTGGTGCCACAAGTAGATAGGATCATAAAGAAAGCTTTTGGTACATTGGCCTTTATAAATCAAAGTACTGAGTACAGGAGATGGGATGTTATGTTGAAGCTGTATAAGACATTGGTGAGACCTAACTTAGAGTTTTGTGTGCAGTTTTGGTCACCTACATACAGGGAAAATGTAAACAAGGTTGAAAGAGTACAGAGAAGATTTACAAGGATGATACTGGGACTGGTGGACCTGAGTTTTAAGGAAAGATTGAATAGGTTAGGAATTTTGGAATGTAGAAGATTGAGGTGAGATTTGACAAATCATCAAGGGAAAAGATAGGGTAAATGCAAGCAGGCTTTTTCCACTGAGGTTGTGTGCGACTACAATTAGAGGTCACGGGTTAAGGGTGAAAGTTGAAAAGTTTATAGGGAACATAAGGAGAACCTTCTTCACTCAGAGGGTGGTGAGAGTGTGGAACAAGCTACCAGCATAATTGCTGCATGCCAGTTCTATTTCAACATTTAAGCAGTTTGGATAGGTACATGGAGGTAGGGGTTTGGAGGGCTATAATCCTGGTGCAAGTCGATGGGACCAAGCAGTTTAAATGATTCAGCATGGACTAGATGGACCAAAGGGCCTGTTTCTGTGCAGTATTTTTCCACGGCTCTATGGCTCCTAATAAAATACAGCTGCTGTTTTGCCTTGTTTGTAATGGCATCAATATGTTGGACCTAGGATAAGTCTCAACATATACTAAGCCATAATCTGCCTTTTATGTTGCCTCCATAAAAGCTGCCATAAAAGATGGTAAGATGCCAAATTTCTTCAGCGTCCTGAAGAAATAGAAAGGTTGGTAAACTTTTTTGGCCATGGCATCTGTATGATTGGACTAGAACAAGCTACTGGTGATGTTCACTCACAGGGATGAGAAGTTCTCAACCCTCTCATCCTCAGCTGATGTAGGCAGGGGCATGTGATTTGCCCCACCCCTTATGGGAGTCAATAACCAGCTCTTTAGTTTTTCTGACATTCGGTTCTCTATCTCCATCCTGTACTCTATCTCAGTGCTATTTGAGAAGTGGTCCACTATGGTGGTGTCATCTGTCAACTTATAGAGGGAGTTTGGGCAGAATTTAGCCACACATTCATGAGTGTGCAGTGGGTAGAGCAGGGGGGTGAGAATGCAGCCTCGCAGGGCACCAGGGTTGAGGATAATCATGATGGGGTTGTCCTCAGTTGTAAATTGGCTGCTGTAATTGACCCCTGGTGTGGGGGGGGGGGGTGGTTGAGTTGGGTGGGGAAATTCAGGAGATGTTTATTGGCATGCATGGGTAAGAGTGGCAATGACTGAGCTAGAACTTTTCTCTTCGGATTGAAGGAGGATAGAACATAGAACATAGAATAGTACAGCACATTACAGGCCCTTCAGCCCACAATGTTGTGCCGACCCTTAAACCCTGCCTCCCATATAACCCCTCACCTTAAATTCCTCCATATACCTGTCTAGTAGTCTCTTAAATTTCACTAGTGTATCTGCCTCCACCACTGACTCAGGCAGTGCATTCCACACACCAACTGCTCTCTGAGTGAAAAACCTTCCTCTAATATCCCCCTTGAACATCCCACCCCTTACCTTAAAGCCATGTCCTCTTGTACTGAGTAGTGGTGCCCTGGGGAAGAGGTGCTGGCTGTCCACTCTGACTATTCCTCTTAATATCTTGTATACCTCTATCATGTTACCTTTTATCCTCCTCTCCAAAGCTTAAAGCCCTAGCTCCCTTAATCTCTGATCATAATCCATACACTCTAAACCAGGCAGCATCCTGGTAAATCTCCTCTGTACCCTTTCCAATGATTTCAGTCCTGACGAAGGGTCTTGGCCCGAAACATCGACAGTGCTTCTCCTTATAGATGCTGCTTGGCCTGCTGTGTTCACCAGCATTTTGTGTGACTTTTTTCCAGGGCGTAAATGGCTAATACAAGGGAGCATCATTTTAAAGTGATTAGAGGAGCTTATAAGGGGGATGTCAGAAATAAATTATTTACACAGAGATTGATGAGTGCACGGGCACTCTGCCAGGAGTGGTGGTAGAGGTCGACGCATTTGAACCATTTAAGAAATTCTTAGATAGACACATGGATGAAAGGAAAGTGGAGGGCAATATAGAGGGAAGGATTAGATTAGGATCTTAGAGTAGGTTAAAAGATCAGCACAATATTTTTGGGCCAAAGGGCCTATACTGTAATGTTCTATGTTCCATGTTCTATTAGCTTAATTGGTTGGTTAGCCTTGAAAAAGAAATACAAAATATAAAATAATTGCCTTGCGTAGATTGATAGTATTCTGCCTCTTGTAGGTATGTGAAGGACCGAAGGCCCACCATCTCTCCAAACTTCAACTTCTTGGGGCAGCTGGTGGAGTATGAGAAAACCATCCAAGTTCAAGGTTCTGCCTACGTGGATAATGGTGTCCTCCTTCCTGGCGATGCCTTGGGAAACATTGGAACCCCTAAGCCTGACACCAGCGAGGAGCCAACTGATGAAAGTCCAATGTTTGCCTCTCAGCTTTCCACCCAAAACGTTGCAGACCAATGCACAGCTCACCCAGACAATGACACAAGCAACCATTCCGAGAAATCTGGGGAGGGCACCCCCAAGATGGCGGCTTTGCACCTAGGGCTTACCAACCTCCGACTCTCACCAGAGCGCGCAGCACAAGCAACCTGCATGAAGCGGTCCTTCTCGTTGGATGTGAAGTCTGCCTACCCTCCAAGCCCACCTGTCAGCTGCTTCCAGACCCCAGAGAGAGGCACCGTCCCGAAACTGCTCGGTCTAGGGAGCAAGCTGGCAGCCGGCGCCTTCAACCCCTTCACCCTGCTGTTCGGGAATGTCAGGAAAGCCCGCGGAAAAGAAGTCACGCGGACGCTCAAGCCTCAGCAGAAATGTGGCAGTCTCCAAGCACCTCCTCTGCCCACCAGCCTTGACCAAGGACTGACTCAGCCATCTTGCCTGGTACACAAGAAAGATGGTGGTTCAGATACTTCCAGAAGGCGACTGCCTCTGACCTTGCCCATTCCCAAGCAGGCAAGCTCATCCCTTCTCAACTGCAGCTCATGCCTAATTACTGTGCACGCAAAGAGGACAGAGTTATCGTTGTTCGATCACCCTTACAGCGATCCCATTAAATCTGGCCACGTCACGGGGAATGCAGCCCTCTACACTGAAAACATGGTGAAATCATAATGCCACCTAACAAATGGACAAATTCAACTCATACTGAAATCCATCCAAACTGGGTGTGCTCCTCTTAAGAGGAAGATCAAAGAGGTCAAAGAGCTGTCGTCTGACCTTTCACCTGCCTCACTTTGTTGACTTTGCTGTTGGTTACGGGCTCCCCAGACCACACTGAGTTGACTTTCAGTCAAATCCCACTGGAAGCAACGTTATGCTGGAGCACAGTTACATGAAGAAGATGGTGTGCACCTCCATAACATGCAGGAACTCGGTGAACATGCCTGAAGGCTGGAGATCCTCATTTCTTTTGTTGGTCAAATTTAAAACTTGAAATTTGAGAATTTTTGGAATTAGGATCAAAAATTCTTGGGGGAAAAATGGGCTCAAAGTTCTTTTGAAAAAGAGCTTAAGGCTAAAACTATTTCCGGGTATATGCTGATACAGAATCGCAGTAATCCAATTCTATTCAGGCCTCCAATGTTGGTGGCCATTAATAGTGAAGGTTTCTGGACTTTAGTTATACTGCATGAAAGGCAGCAATGCCCGCACTGCTGAGGTGACTGGATGTTATTTTTGGAACTAAAATGGACAGCAGTGGATCACTGAAATAGATAGAAACTTTGAGTTTTCGACAATACTCTGTGTGTGTATTGAGTGGAATTATGTATTGCACAGTGAAGCACGATTTGCACTGCACTCTCTCTGGAAGCTAAATGAAGAGACTGATATGCTACTTTGTACATGTTTTTGAAGGGGTGAATGGCCCCTGTAGGATTCTTTTGTCTTTATACAGGGGAAGTGGGTGGGTGGAGGGCTGTGTATCGAGAGGAAGCCATGAACAGTATGTGTTAGTTCAGAGTGGTTGTCTTATTTGATTGAGTGTTAGGTTAGATTTCTTGCTCCATGTTCTCAAAGGGTTAAATAGATCTGTGTCTGAAGAGAGTTCATATTTTTCTTACCGACTCCCAAATGAAAGTTGATGGGGGAGGTTTAAGCCGCCAAATTCTTCTGGTGGTAGGACAAGGTCCAAGTCTGAAATATTTATGGTGAGGCCTGTTGATTTATTTGTATCGGTTCATGGGATGTGGAAATGACCGTCAAAGCCAACATTTGCTATGCATCCCTGTGGCTTGCTGGGCTATTTCAGAGGTACAGTTAAGATCCGATTCTGTTGGCAGGTCTGGAGTCACACACAGGCCACAGCACAGAAGGACAGCGGAATAACTCTTCTAAGATTTACCCTGTGGACAAAGTTCTACCCACATCTGTGTCAGTACCTCTCCCGTTTGTCTGTACCTTGAGTGAATGGTGACTTGTGGCCCATAGGATCAAGACATGTACTAGAACGCACCACTTACGGAAAAGCCCAATGTGTCAACGTTGGGCTGGATTTCTATGACAAGGGTTTTCTTGTGGTGTCCAACGAGATCAAGAAGATATACACTTATTTTGACATCTTGCTACCTTAAGTGGCCAATCTCAAGATCAGGTGGACTGTGATAGGAAACCAGAGCACCCGGAGGAAACGCATGCACTCACAGGGAGAAGATACAATCTCCCCGCAGGTCGTGGCAGGAATTGAACCCAGGCTGCTGCTGCTGATATAATAGTATTACACTACCATGCCACCCCTAGAAGTTGAGAGACCCAGGCGCCATAAATCCTTTTCATAATGAGAAATAGCTTTTGTATCCATTTCTGAGCAAGTCTCTTAAACCATTTCCGTTAAACAGTCCGAGCATTTAATTTGTTTTAGTCTCGAAGGGTATCTGGAATTTTAATGTTATGATCACTTTTCTCTACTTTCCTGCAGCCTGGAATGTTGACTGTTTATTCACTTCCATAGATGCTGCCTGACTTGTTGAGTTCTGACAGCATTTTGTGCACAGTGGTCAAGTATTCCAGCATCTGTAACATCTCGAGTCTAACTTTTAGCATCTTAGCTTGGTGTGAACTGAAGACCAGGGGGGCTAAAATCTTGTGTAACTAAAATTCAACTCAACAGAGACAAAGGCCAAAACTATCTTCAGTGAGGTGAAAAGAAAGTAAGATGCAGATTATCAGGATGACCTCAAAGAATTAAGCATCAGTAACCCAGGTCCATTTTCTGCCACTGCTTAAAATGGGCTTGTATGCGCTCCCCATGACCATGTAGGTGTCCTCCAAGAGCTCTGGTTTCCTCCCACATTCCAAAGATGTACAGGTTAGTAGAGTAATTGGTCTCATGAGTGTAATTGGGCAGCACAGACTCATTAGGCTGGAAGGACCCATTACCAGCTGTACCTCTAAATAAAATGATTCCCCTTGCTCTGACATTGGAATTGGAAAGAATATACTATCATTCTTACAGAGGAGAAAGCACATTCTCAAGGCAAGTGCAGAGGGAGATTTATTTTGCATCCAGTCTTCTTGTCTTCACCCTGACATCGCTTTTGTATAGAGTGAGGTTTACCCTGCATTTAAATGACCTACAATGCATTGGAGCAGCCTGTGTGAGACTTTGTGCATGATGATTGTTGTCATGGTTTTGTACTTAAATGTTGATTAAAGATGTTCTTGTTTTGTATTGGTCAGTTTATTTTTCTGTTTTTGATTTCATTCTGGGGATGAAGAACAGGACCTGAACATACACTCAGTGGCCACTTTACTAGCTACACCTGTACACCTACTCATTAATACGAATATCTACTCAGCCAATCATGTGGCAGCAACTCAATGCATAAAAGCATGCTGACATGGTCAAGAGGTTCAGTTGTTGTTCAGACCAAACATCGGAATGGACAAGAAATACGAACTGAATGACTTTGATTGTCGCTGCCCAACAGAGTGGTTTGAATATCTCAGAAACTGCAAATCTCCTGAGATTCTCTAAGGTTTACAGAGAATGGTTCAAAAATCAAAAATAAGATCATCCAGTGAGCAGCAGTTCTGTGAGTGAAAATGCCTGGTTATTGAGAAAGATCAGAGGAGAATGGCCAGGCTGGTTCAAGCTGACAGGAAGGCAACATGAACTCAAATAACCACACATTACAACAGTGGTGTGCAGAAGAGCATCTCTAAATGCACAACACATCGAATCTTAAAGCGGATGGGCTACAGCAGCAGAAAGACACACCGGGTTCCACTCCTGTACCTAATAAAGTGGCCATTGACTGTATTTCCTCAACGTAAATTTGTGGAATTAATCCTTCAATGTTTTCCCTCTGCAAAGGTGGTGTTTTTTATGACCTGTGGGATTTTTTGGCCAACTTTGCTTATCTGGTTGTCTAGTCTCTAAATCCAACCTGCTCCCCCTATCTTCATTAGGTCAACACCAGGAGCTGTCTGAGTAGCCTCTCTCCAAGTTTAAATTCAGAATCAGATTCAGGTTAAACATCAATCACATATTTCATGATATTTGCTGCTTTGCAGCAGCAGTACATTACTATACAAAATAACAAAAAAAAAGATAAATTAACATAAAATAATTAAATTAGTGCAAAAAGAGAGCAAAAGCTCTCTTCAGAAAAGCTGTCCCTTCAGAAATCTGATGGTGGTGGGAAAGTATTTGTTTCTAAAATGTTTAATGCATATCTTCAGGCTCCTCTACCTCCTCCCTGATGGTAGTAATGAGAACAGAGTGAAGGGGTTCCATTAATGATGGATGCTGCCTTTACGAGGGATGTCCTCGATCCTGGGGAAGCGCTCGTGCCCATATTGGAGGTAGTTGATTTTGCCACTTTCTGCAGCTTTCCCAAATCCTGTGCCGTGCTCCTTCCATAGCAGATGGTAATTTGATTTTGTGATAATATTAATCCATGGGAGGGAGTGTTGCTTGCTAAACTGACAGTTCAACTGATTCTTTAGCCAGAAGATGTTAAATCTGTGGAATTCATTGCCACGGATGGCTGTGGAAGCCGAGTCACTGGGTTTATTTAAAGCAGAGTTAATAGCTCTTGATTAGTTAAAGGGGTCAAAGGTCATAGGGAGAAGAGGAGAATGGGGTTGAGAAGGATAATAAATCAGCCATATTCAAATGGTGGAGCAGACTCAATGGGTTAAATTCTGCTCCTATGTATTATGGTCTTATTAATGCCCAAACTGCTGGATCATTTTAGATGACAGCTGAAGGACAATTCTATTACAAACAAGAAAAAAATCTGCAGGTGCTGGAAATCCAAGCAACACACACAAAATGCTGGAGGAACTCAGCAGGTCAGGCAGCATCTATGAAAATAAGTACAGTCGCTATATCGGGCTGAGACCCTTCAGCAGGACAATTCCGTTGCTGGGTCTGGAATCACATGTAAACCAGTCTGACTATGGATGGTAGACACTTTCTCCTGAGAGATCTTAGTGAACCAGACAGAGTATCCAGGCATTTTAATATTATCACCACAGCATATTTAACTACTTGAATTCCCCAGGGTAGGATTTGAACTGGTATCATGATCTAATAATTTAACAAGTGTACAAAATATGAAATGCTTTGCCTCTCATGAAACTGCCCTTTTAAATTCAATAGGCATTTGCAAAGCCATCATTGTCTAGTTCCTGCTCTTTCCTGACCTCTTGGAATCGGTCCAAAGCTTGGTGCATCTCACTCCAGACAAAGGCTACAGGAAAACTTCACCGATAATAATAATAACTATAATAAACATATTATAACCACAGATGATGTGGTTCACAGTGGTTCAATGGTGGGATAAAGTGCAAACATGAAAATAAAAGATAAAAAGATGTTAGTTAAAAGCAAGGTTAAATAAATAGTTGGTGTTTAAAAGCCTCAACTGAGTCTGCATCCCTCACAGCTTTAGGATTGATTCCACAGTACCTAAAATTATAAGGTTTAGTACCTGTTTTGAGCATGGTTTAAAAAAGTTGACCTGCCAATTCCCTTCTGAGGGAGAGTGTTTAAATTTAAGAGACTAGCTGAAGAAGACCTGACAGCTTGAGTTCTGGTCCCACAACACTGAGAGCTTTAAAAAACAAGTAAGACAACTTTAAAATCAATTCTAAAAGATACAGGATCTCAGTAAAATGATCAGAGTAGCTAGAATGGGAGTGATATGTTCATTCATCTGGGTTTTGGTTAAAAGTCTAGCAGTGGCGTTCAGAATGAGTTGAGGTTTGTCAATAGATTGCTTTGGAAGGCCAGTAAGTGAATTGCAGTAATCTAATCTATTGAATATAGAGACGTGACTTCATTTTTTCAGCATCATTATGTTCCAGAAACAAATGTACCTTGGCAATATTTCTTAAGTGTGGAAATGCTGTTCTAGTCTCTTCCTTAAAATTCAAATCTGAATCATGGATGACACCCAAGCTAGTTCTGACTTTACAAGAGATGCCAAGTTCCCAAATTTATCAAGAGATTTATCTCTTTTGGTTTTAGGACCAACCAGAATTATTTCAGTTTTATCTTCTTTTAGTTTTAGGAAATTATTGCTCATCCATTTGTTCCTGCAGCCACACCCGAGTCAGGGAAGACAGGGTGTTATCATCGTCAGGCTCAGCCGAGATGTACAATTGTGTGTCATCTGCATAACTGGAAATAAGTTTATGCTCTGCAATGATTTCTCCTCAGGGAAGTATATATAAGAATTGGGGACCAAGACAGTTTCCCTGAGCAACACCAAAGGTACATTGTATCTCTTAGAAAATTAGTATCCAAGACAACAAAAAAAATTCTCTCTAGGACATATGACTGAAACCAATTAAGGGCGCTTCCAGAGAGGCCAACTCAGTTCTCAAGTAATCTAAGAGAAAGTCGCGGTCAATTGTGTTGAAGGCAGCACTTACACTGTAGATCTAGAAGATTTAGAACCGAGGCTCTGTTGACATCAGCACTGAGCCTGAGGTTGCTGACAATTTTGGTAAAGTCCATCTCCGTGCTGTGATTTGCTCTAAATTGTGACTGAAACTTCTCTAGAAAATTGTTCTCATTCAGAAAGTTGTTGAGTTGGTAGAAAATGACCTACCCGAGCACCTTGGGAAGATTTGATACAGTTAGGTAGTATCTCACTTTCAAGGTTTGGTGAGCGGTTTGACAGTTGCAATTTTGAAGGCATCTGGAAAAACTCCTGTTTCAAGTAATGTGTTAATAATTTTCCTAACAGAATTGAAAACACTATTAACAGACTGTCTCTATAGTGATCGGTTTTGACAGTGCATTAAGGTGCATTCCATCAGCAAAGAATGGATTTCTTATTGATATTTTGTATTTGGCATTGAAGGTCTCCAGTATTTTTTTAAACTTCTATTTAAGTATTCAAATAAAGTGAATTTGTCTGAAGTTGCGTAATTTTCCTTTTGAATGTCAAACACCCTGGGATACAGGCATCCTTACATCTTGATGAGAAAAAGGGTTTGGACAACTCTGACTGTTACCCGCTAACAATATTTCCCCCGATATGGTTGCTCGAGGCTACAATGACAAAGGCTGACATTGGCTTTAAAGCCTTCTGAAATGGAAATCAATGTTGCTATAAAAACCAAGACCATCCTCTCCATGAATGATGCCGGCCCTGCAGGGTTCCTCTATTACTTTATGTTGCTTCCTCTAGATTTACAGCGTCTGCAGAATCTCTTACGTTCTTGATTTTTTTCCTGTTCTCTCACAGTATAAACTGGAAGATAAATGTAATCCAATCAATAACTGATTCACCTCCCTACTCACAATAACTGTGTTCACTCCCTACTCACAATAACTGTGTTCACCCCCTACTCACAATAACTGTGTTCACTCCCTACTCACAATAACTGTGTTCACCCCCTACTCACAATAACTGTGTTCACTCCCTACTCACAATAACTGTGTTCACTTCCGTATTTGCAATAATCTGCAAGATGAGATTCAGTATAGAATCACATGCATGGACACCAGGCTCTTCAGCCCAACTGGTCCATGCTAACCAAGATGCTCTATCCAAGCTAGTCCCATTTGTAAGCATCTTCTAAGCCTTCACAACCCCAGTACTTGCCTTGTCTGGAGGCTTCTCTGCACAGGATCACTGCAGAGGGTTGTGGGCTCAGCCAGCTCTATCATGGGCACAAGCCTCCCCATCATCATGGACATCTTGAAGAGGCCGTGCTTCAAGAAGGCAGCATTCATCGTTAAGGACCCTGACCATCCAGGAATGCTTTCCTCTCATTATTACCATCAGCGAGGAGGTACAGGAGCTTGAAGACGCTCTCTCATCATTTTAGGAACAGCCATCAGATTTTTGAACAGACCATGAACCCATGAGCACTAGCTTGCTTTTGTACCCTTTATTTATTTTTTTATTCTGATTAATACAATTTTTTTTGTCTTACACTGTAGTTCTGCATGTTCACAACATACAGCGTGTCAATGATAATAAACTTGATTCTGAACTGTCTGGTAAACACTGTCATTGTACCTGCCTCAGCCTCTTCCTCTCGTTCCATATATGTACCACACTTCGTGCAAAAACAACTTCCCCCTCAAGTTGCTATCAAATCTCTTCATCTCACCTTAAACCAAAGCTCGCTAGTTCTTGATTTCCCAACCCTGGGAAAAGACAGAGTGCCTTCATCCTATCTATGCCTCCTCATGATATTACACATCTCTAAAAGGTCACTTCTCAGTCTCCTACACTCTAAGGAACAAAGTCTTAGTCTATCGAACCTCCCTCAAGTCCTGCAGTATCCTTGTAAATCTTTCCTATAGCAGGGTGACCAAAACTGAACCGCCTCACCAACGATCTGTACCATGACCTCCTGAAGGTTACGTTCAGTGCCCTGTTTTATGAAGGCCACTGTGCCAAAGGCCTTCTTCACCCCTGCTGTCCACCTGTGACAGCGTGGAAGGTGTGATGGCAGTTCCATCAAGTTGAACTTGACCTTGCTTAGATTCTCTCAAAGCTCCTTCACTCCCGCGGGATTCAGATTTATTGATCACATGCACAGCGAGACAATCAGTGAAATGTGCCATTTGTACTTAACAAGTAATACCCCTACAAGTGTCGCCACACATTCCAGCACCAACATAGCACGTCCACAATGCTTAGCAGAACGACACAGAAAACAACAAAACAGAGTTCAACAAGTGACAAAGGAACAACAAAACAAGCCCAGTTCCTCCCTGCCATCCTGCACACATACCCACCCACCCCTACACATCCTCTAGTCCAACGGCATGCCACCTTCAACCTCCAGTCTCCAGCAGACATGATGATCCGCAGGCACTGTGCCCCAACTTTCCCAGCAGACCCGCAGAGATTCACAGAAATAGACCACTTGCAGCCTCTCCGGTTCAGTAAAGTAGAAGGTAATTTAATCTGAGGGGTTGGCCTAGATAGAGTGGATAACACAGAGGATGTTTAAAATAATTGTGGGGTCTAGGGGTTGAAAAGAGAAAGGCCTAAATAGAATGTGGAGAGGGTATTTCCAGTTATGGGGCAGTCTAGGACCAGAGGGCACAGACTCAGAACAGAAGGACATCTCTTCAGAACAGAGAAGAGGAGGAACTTTTTTTAGCCAGTGGGTGGTGAATCTGTGGAATTCATTGCCACGGACAGCATTGGAGACCAAGTCATTGGGTATATTCAAAGTGGACATTATTGATTAGTAAAGGTGTTGAAACTAATAGGGCAGGAGGGTGGAGATTTGAATTCTCTCACATCAGTTATGATCAAATGGCAGAGAAGACTCAACGGGCCAAATGGCCTAACTCTGCTCCTATGTCTGATGGTCTACTCATATAAAAGACCTTCAATACATTGAGTGTATGGTCACATAATTGGGAGAAACGTACAGTACTGTAGCGCCTCATTTCCTAGCGTATCCGAACCGACTCACAATTAGATAGCCTACGGGGGTTTGCGAGCACAGAGCTTTGGAGCCTCTTCGCCATGGGGGGCCGGTTGACAGAGGCTTAAAAGTGAGGCTGAAGTTTTCGAATAAAGTTTTTCCTTCGACTGCAGTTACCGACTCCGTGTCGTAATTTTAGCGCTGCTTGTAGCACACCGCTACAATTGGTGACCCCGACGGTCCAAACGATTTTTGGACCAGAAATGACCGACGCCGCCTCTGTTCATGCGGTTTCGTTGAAACTGCCGGGTTTCTGGACACAGCGCCCGGACCTATGGTTCCAGCAAGCCGAAGCCCAATTCCACGTTCGCCGGATCACCTCAGAAGACACCCGCTACTACTACGTGGTGGGCTCCCTCGACCAGGACACAGCTGCCCAGGTCGCGGAGTTCGTACAGTCGCCCCCGGCAGACGGCAAGTACACGGAATTCAAAGCCCTGCTCCTCAGGACTTTCGGACTCTCACGGCGCGAGCGGGCTGCCCGTTTACTGCACCTGGATGGCTTGGGCGACAGACCTCCATCGGCTTTAATGAATGAGATGTTGTCTCTGGCCGAGGGACACACAGGCCTCATGTTTGAGCAGGCATTCCTGGAGCAGCTGCCCGAGGACATACGCCTGCTGCTGTCCGACGCGGATTTCAGTGACCCCCGGAAGGTGGCAGCCCGGGCGGACTTGCTGTGGAACGCCAAAAAGGTGAGCGGGGCGTCCATCGCACAGATCTCCCAGCCACGCTCCCGGCAGCAAACCAGTCCAGGCCCGGCCGCAGAGCCCACTAACCCCCGGCCCAATGACCACTGGTGCTTCTACCACCAGCGGTGGGGCGCAGAAGCCCGCCGTTGCCGCCCGCCCTGCAAGTTCCCGGGAAACGCCAGGGCCAGCCGCCGCTGATGGCTACGGCGGCTGGCCATCGGGATAGCCTCCTGTATGTGTGGGATAGAAGGTCGGGACGCCGGTTTTTGGTCGATAGTGGGGCTGAGATCAGCGTTTTACCTCCGACGAGTTACGACACCCGCAGCAGGGCACCGGGTCCCCCCCTGAGGGCCGCGAATGGCAGCACAGTAAGGACCTATGGCACCCGTCAGGTGCAGCTACTGTTCGGCCCCAGCCAGTTCACGTGGGACTTCACACTGGCCGCCGTAGCCCAACCGCTTCTGGGTGCGGATTTTTTGCGAGCTCACAGCCTGCTGGTTGACCTGCCCAGGAAGAGACTGGTACACGCCGAGACCTTTCAGACGTTCTCCCTGGGCGCGGCCCAGTTGCCAGCCCCTCACCTCGGCTCCATCACGCTGTCCGACAACGACTTCACCAGGGTCCTGGCGGAGTTCCCATCGGTTCTGGCACCGCAGTTCACAGCAGCCATGCCCAGGCACGGCGTACAGCACCACATCCCGACACAGGGACCACCCCTCCATGCCCGTGCTCGGCGGCTTCCCCCGGACAAGCTCCGACTGGCGAAGGAGGAGTTCCAGAGAATGGAGGAATTGGGGATCATCCGGCGGTCCGACAGCCCCTGGGCTTCCCCCCTGCACATGGTGCCCAAAGCGACGGGGGGCTGGAGACCGTGCGGCGACTACCGCAGGCTGAACGAGGCTACCACACCGGACCGCTACCCTGTGCCGCACATTCAGGACTTTGCGGCAAACCTGCACGGCGCCCGGATCTTCTCCAAGGTCGACCTTGTCCGAGGGTACCATCAAATCCCGATGCATCCTGACGACGTCCCCAAAACGGCTCTCATCACCCCGTTTGGCCTCTTCGAGTTCCTCCGCATGCCGTTCGGCCTGAAGAATGCCGCACAGACGTTCCAGCGGTTAATGGACGCGGTGGGACGGGACCTGGACTTCGCGTTCATCTATTTGGATGACATCCTCATAGCCAGCGGCAGTCGTCAGGAGCATCTGTCCCACCTCCGTCAACTCTGCGCCCGACTGAGTGAGTACGGTCTTACAATCAACCCTGCCAAATGCCAGTTCGGACTTGATACCATTGACTTCCTGGGCCACAGGATTACTAAAGACGGGGCAGCCCCTCTGCCCGCTAAGGTAGATGCGGTCCGCCACTTCCCCCGACCCACCACGATCAAAGGCCTTCAGGAATTCGTAGGTATGGTCAATTTCTACCGCCGCTTCCTCCCTTCAGCTGCCCGGATCATGCGCCCCCTGTTGGCCCTGATGTCGGGTCCGAGCAAGGACATTACCTGGGACGAGGAGTCCGCCGCCGCTTTCGTTCAAACGAAGGAAGCTTTGGCTGACGCCGCAATGCTAGTACATCCCAGAATGGACACCCCTACCGCCCTCACAGTGGACGCATCAAACACGGCAGTCGGTGGGGTGCTGGAGCAGCTCATCGCAGGTCGCTGGCAACCCCTGGCGTTTTTCAGCAAACACCTGCGGCCACCCGAGCTCAAGTACAGTGCTTTTGACCGGGAACTGTTGGCGCTCTACCTGGCAATCCGGCATTTCAGGTACTTCCTAGAAGGTCGGCCCTTCACCGCGTTCACGGACCACAAACCGCTTACCTTTGCGTTTACGAAAGCATCCGACCCCTGGTCATCCCGCCAGCAACGCCACCTGTCCTACATCTCTGAATACACGACGGATGTCCGGCACGTCTCGGGTAAGGACAATGTCGTGGCGGATGCGCTCTCTCGCCCTACCGTTCATGCCCTTTCCCAAGGGGTAGACTTTGAGGCACTGGCAGAGGCACAGCAGGTAGATGAGGAGATTCCGAGTTACAGGACTGCAGTCTCTGGTTTGCAGCTCCAGGACCTCCCCGTGGGCCCAGGTGAGAGGACCCTACTCTGTGACGTCGCCACCGACCAGCCCCGTCCAGTCGTCCCCGCAGCCTGGCGGCGACGTGTTTTCGACTCCATTCATAACTTGGCGCATCCCTCCATCCGGACAACTGTCCGGCTGGTTTCCAGCAGGTTCGTTTGGCACGGTCTCCGCAAACAGGTCAGTGAATGGGCCAGAACGTGCATGCACTGCCAGACGGCCAAGGTTCAGCGGCACACCAAAGCCCCACCGCAGCAGTTCCATCCCGCCCACCGGCGTTTCGACCACATTCATGTGGATATCGTGGGCCCCCTGCCAGTGTCGCGCGCCTCCCTCCTGACTATCGTGGACCGGTTCACAAGATGGCCAGAGGCGGTCCCGCTCACCGACACCACCTCCGAATCTTGCGCCCGAGCCCTGCTCGCCACCTGGATATCCCGCTTTGGTGTACCGGCCCACATTACCTCTGACAGAGGCACCCAGTTCACCTCCAGCCTGTGGTCAGCTATGGCCAGCCTTTTGGGGACTCAGCTGCACCACACCACTGCCTACCACCCACAGTCGAACGGGCTAGTGGAGCGTTTCCACCGTCACCTGAAGTCGGCCCTCATGGCCCGCCTGCGAGGAGCCAACTGGGCGGACGAGCTTCCCTGGGTCCTTCTCGGCATCCGCACAGCGCCCAAGGACGATCTGCACGCCTCGTCGGCCGAGTTGGTATACGGCGCGCCCCTGGCCGTCCCCGGGGAGTTCCTACCAGCCCCGAGGGGGCAAGAGGAAGAACCCGCTGCAGTCCTGGGCAGACTTCGCGAGAAGCTCGGTAACCTGGCCCCCATACCCACTTCACAGTATGGGCGGCACCCGACCTGCGTACCCAAAGACCTACGGAACTGTAAGTTTGTGTTTGTACGAAGGGGCGGGCATCGGCCACCGCTGCAGCGGCCATACGAGGGGCCGTTTACGGTGCTCCGGAACAACGGGTCCACGTTCGTGCTGGACGTTGGGGGGAAGGAGGAGGTTTTCACGGTGGACCGCCTCAAGCCGGCCCATGTGGACCTGGCGCAACCGGCCGAGTTTCCGGCGCCTCGGCGCAGAGGCCGACCTCCCAAGCAGGTTCTGGCCCAGGCTGTGGACATTGGGGGGTGTATCGCCGGTTCTGGGGGGGGGTTATGTAGCGCCTCATTTCCTAGCGTATCCGAACCGACTCACAATTAGATAGCCTACGGGGGTTTGCGAGCACAGAGCTTTGGAGCCTCTTCGCCATGGGGGGCCGGTTGACAGAGGCTTAAAAGTGAGGCTGAAGTTTTCGAATAAAGTTTTTCCTTCGACTGCAGTTACCGACTCCGTGTCGTAATTTTAGCGCTGCTTGTAGCACACCGCTACAGTACATACGTAATTCACAACCACTGACAGTGAATTGGGGCTTTGCTCTAAGGAGCTGATCTGACGTGATGACATTATTACATTAAGATTTAGAACATAGAATAGTACAGCACATCATAGGCCCTTCGGCCCACAATATTCTGCCGACCCTCAAACCCTGCCTCCCATATAACCCCCAACTTTATAGTGCTTTTTTGCATTTAGGTTTTGGAGTTCACTAAAGCGTGTTGTGGGTTTCATTAAACATAAAATTCCTCACTTTGTTTTATTTGTGATCCCGATGCTCTAGGATGATTCCAGAGTTATTGAATATGTCAGACAACACAGTCACTTTCAAACTGCCGGAGTCTTGGGAGCAAAATGCCATTCCTCGGTTTGTACAAGCTGAGGTCCAATTTGCACTGCGAGAAATCTCTGCCAACGACACCAAATTCTACTATGTGTTCGTGTTGCTCAGCAATGCCACAGCTGCAAGAAAGGTGAGTCTGCTTGAACACCTGCCTGAACAAATAAATACCGATCACTGAAAATCCACTTTTTACAGACTTGTTGACCATCACAGTCTGAGTTGCTCTCCTTGCCCAGCCTCAGGGACGCTAGGCCTTCGGAGCTAATGGACCACATACTGGGAAATCACCATCCTTGTTTAATTTTTAAAGAATTCTTCACGCAGCCCTGATCAAGTTCACATAGCCCTCATTACTACACCTGTGAAGAACTATAGGGAACTTGCTGAAGTGGCTGATAGTCTCCTCCACCTCCTTTCTCTACCTCAATAAGCCTGGTCAGCAAGGCCCCCAATACATGCATGAGCATATTTGCAAAACGGACAATGCTAGGCCTGTGTTTTTACCATGCTCACTTTGGTACGAGTGCTAGGAAGTACTGACCACCTTGCAGCTTTGACAGTGCCAGCACATTGGGACACCTGAGGTCTGTGAACACACTGGGTTCCAGCTGCCAGGGTTGTCTACTGTTCAGGGTGACACTTCCTGTGTGACACGGGTGCTCAAGTGAGTGTGCTGCCAGCATCACCTACTGATCTGAAGGCAAAGAGTGATAGAAACTTACAGGAGATCGCCAATGGCAGCAAGATCCAAGACATGATGGGTGACACTCTGCTTCAGTGGGCAGCACTACACATAAGACTTCGTCCTGGCTCCCTGCTGCTCATTAGCCTGCTCCCCCAGTAAGTTCCCCACAACGATTTGCAAAACATGGGGTTGAATACCACGTTCTCATAACTGACCTGTCAGTCCATCCCCGCACACATAGACTGGACTCAGAAAAGCTGGCAGCTGTGAAGGCTAAGTTTCCCAACATGGAAAGACTTCACATTGTACACAAGTTGAATAGCCGCTGGGCTTCACCTCTGTATTATCCCTAAGGGGATCTCATAGAAACATTTCGAATGTTGAAAGGGTTGGACAGAGTAGATGTGGAAAGGCTGTTTCCCTTGGTGGGTGAGTCCAGGACAAGAGGTCACAGTCTTAGAATAACCATAGAGGGTACCCATTTAAAACAGAAATGTGGAGAATTCTTTTTAGCCAGAAGGTCATGGATTTATGGAATTCGTTGCCACATACAGCTGTGGAGGCCCACTCATTGAGGGTTTTTAAGGAGGAGATTGATAGGTATCTAATTAGTCAGGGTATCAAGGGATATAGGAAAAAAACCAGAAATTGGAACTAGATGGGAGAATAGTTTAGCTCATGGTGGAGTGGTGGAGCAGACTCGATGGGCCAAATGGCCTATGTCTGCTCCTTTGTCTTGTGATCTTGTGAAGTCTGATGGCGGTTGCCGCCCGTGGGTGATTACTGAGGCCAGTAATCAATTGTTGCCTAGTCACACACATTTCAAGACTTTTTGGCACATTCAGCTGCTAAGTTAATTTTTTCCCAAAGTCAATCCAGTTAATGGCCACCATTAGGTGCCTGTGAGCTCCGAAGACATTTCGAAGATGACATTTCCTTCTGTTTGCCAGGAGGATATACTTGTCACCAGTGCATCCATATCCAAACACGCATCTCATCTACTCACACTTAAACCATAACAAGTTGATTATTAACTCTGCTAAATGTCAGTACTACAGGAAACTACAAGAGTTTTTAGGTATGGTAAACTTCTATCACCACTTCATTCTGCAGGCTACTCTTAAAGACAATACCCCTAATAAAGTGCTTGAACGGTCAGCGAATGTGAGCAGGGCTTTTGATGATACCAAATGAGCCCTTTCTAATGCGACCACACTGGCACACGCCCTGCCTGACCATAGCCATTACTACTGACACTTCAGACTGTGGGTGGTCAGTGCGAACAGTTGGTCGGAGGCGTGTGGCAGCTGCTCACCTTCTTCAGCCAGCAGCTCCATCCCCAAAAGGAGGACCGTGAGCTTCTCCATCTCTATCAAGCTGTCCGCCATTTTTCTTTTCTTCTAGAGTGTCACCATTTCACAGCATTCGTTGACCACAAACCCCTCGTGCAACCTATGGCCAAAATTTCAGATCCTTAGCTATATGGCAGCAATGCCATCTGGCCTACACATCAGAATTCACAACTGATACACAACATATTGGGGAAAAATAATGGTGTGTGTGTGTGTGTGTGTGTGTGTGTGTGTGTGTGTGTGTGTGTGTGTGTGTGTGTGTGTGTGTGTGTGTGTGTGTGTGTGTGTGTGTGTGTGTGTGTGTGTGTGTGAGTGTGAGTGTGAGTGTGAGTGTGAGTGTGAGTGTGAGTGTGAGTGTGAGTGTGTGTTTGTGTGTGTGTGGCAGTAGACCGAGCCAGCACAGCAGCTGACCAAGTTACTGACGTTAAGTTCGGGAAAGTCGGGAGTTCCCTCCTGTACGACATCTCAGCCGGTCACCCTCACTCCATCGTGCCTACAAACTGGAGACAGACTGTTTTTGATTCCATACATGGCCTCTCACATCCAGACAGGAGGGCTTCACAGAAACTGGTTGCATTAAAGTTTGCTCGGCACGGCCTCAGAAAGGACATGCTTAATTGGCTGCAGCCTGTGTGTACTGCCTCTGACCGCAGCCCCCAATTCAGTTTATACCTCTGGGCTGCACTGGCCTAGAACCTTGGCATTAAGCTATATCACACCACAGAGTATCACCTGCAGTCCAAATGCCTATGTGAGAGGTTTCACTGCTCCTTTAAGGCTGCTCTGAGGGCTTACCTGGCTGATCAGTGTTGGCATTATTGTCTCCTATGGATCTCGCTGGGGCTTAGATCTGCTCCAAAAGAGGACCTGGCAGGGTTGGTGTAGAGGCAGTCATCACAATGCTAGATGATTTCATTCCTGACGCCACAACTGCCTGGTTGATCTCTCAACAATGTTCCACCCTCCTCAGTGAATTCAATTCCTTTTCACCTATTCCTACCTCCCATCATGGCGTACAGCACTCTTGGGTTCCGCCTTGTTTGTTTTTGTCTGCCATGATGCTTGTTCCACATTTTGGAACGGGGAGAAAAGACTTTTGTCATAGATAGGAGGGGTAAACTCAAACATATTTTGGTAAATCACCTGTGGTGTCACAACACGACCATGACCCTGGACGAGCCTGCAGTCTCTCCACCCACGGAGCAGAGGACCTGAGCCAGGCAGCTTGTCGGGCTTCCAGCCAGGCTCACAATGCAGGTTTTAGTGAACTCTGTCTCGGCTTACGTAATTGGGAGAAATGTACAGTCCATAATTCATAACCACTGACATTAAGTTGGGTCATTAACTTTGAGAGGTTGGTCTGACATGAGGACGAGTCATATAAAGATTTTTAGTGCATTTTTGTGTTTAGGCTTTGGAGTTCAATAAAGTGTATCATGGGTTTCATTTAACATAAAACTTCTCACTTTGTTTTATTTGTAAAAACATATAATATAGAAACATAGAAAACCTACAGCACAACACAGGCCCTTTGGCCCACAAGGTTGAGCGGAACATGTCCCTACCCTAGAAGTTACTAGGCTTACCTATAGATTTAAGATTCAAAAACTTTATTGTCATTCCACACATACATCAGCTCTGCAGGGCAGAATGAGACAGCGTTTCCCAGGGGCAAGTGCAATCATAACATAACAAATGCAACAAATAGTAAACACAACAATAAATAGTAAAACACAACAGCCACATGTCGGTTAAAATCAAGTTAAAAGTGTCCAGTGCAAGTTAACAGTGTCCAAAGCAGAGTCAGGTAGAGCAGCTATTTAGCAGTCTGACTGCCTGTGGGAGGAAGCTGTTTAGTAGCCTTGTGGTTTTAGTTTTGATGCTCCTGTAACATTTGCCTGATGGCAGAAGAACAAACAGATCATGGAGAGGGTGTGAGGGGTCTTTAATGATGTACCGTGTCTTCTGGAGGCATCAACTCTGAAAGAGGTCTTGGACAGAAGGTAGGGAGACCCCAATAACCTTCTCTGCTCCCCTAACCACCCTCTGCAAGGTTTTTTTGTCAGTAGCACTGCAACTGAAGTACCAGGTTATGATGCAAAAGGTCAGCACACTCTCAACCACGCCTCTGTAGAATGTAGTTAAGATGTTAGTGGGGAGTGATGCTTGTTTAAGCTTCCTTTAAAAAGTGCAGTCTCTGCTGGGCTCGTTTCACAATCCCAGTGGTGTTCCTGGACCAGGTGAGATTGTCCGAGATCTGCACCCCAAGGAACTTGATGTTTTCCACTCTCTCCGCTGTGGAGCCGCTGAAGCTGAGGGGTGTGTGCTCAGGCTGAGACCGTCTAAAATCAACAATCCTCTATTATATAGCCCTCTATTTTTCTAATATCATAGTATAGTTTTGAGCACAGTGGCTTGTACAATCTTCCTTTTATTTCTGGTTGCCCAATGTACCCAGGGTGTCATTACCCACCTCATTACAGCCTCCAGAGTCATATCCTCCAGTTGGGAAATAGCTCACCCTCTGGTGAGAATGTGTCATTACAATGCAGCCTTTACTCTGAAAGTCACTGAATTTAAAACAGCAAAAACACAAAAAGATATATAAATACAGTATACTCCATTTACACAGGTTACACCCCTACAATTCCAAACAATCCTTCACTGGTGGTTAGAGAACAGAGTCGGTTGTCCTGAGTTCAGAAAAAAAGGGGGTAACTTTTCAGAATTAAGGCACTTCAAGCCCTTTTGAAGATCCAGTGAAGTGTGTAAATAGAATTTTATTTTTACTTCTGTCACAACTCCTCCTGCTTACTCAGAAGGATATACACAAGACCAAAAGACCATAAGACATGGGACAAACAAGACAAAATCTGCAGGTGCTGGAAATCTGAGCAACGCACACAAACTGCCAAAGGAACTCAGCAGGTCAGGCAGCATCCACAGAAAAGAGTACAGTCGATGCTTCAGGCCAAAACTCTTCAGCAGGACATGGGAGCAAAATTTGGCACATTGAATATCCACATTCCATCATGTCTGATTTATTATCCCTCTCAACTCCATTCCCGTAAACTTTAATGCCCTACTAATTAAGAGACTATCAACTTCCTCTTTAAATATACCTAATGACCTGGCCTCAAAAGCTGTCCAAGGCAATGACTCTAGTCCTGATCCCTGTCAAATACAGCTGACAGCTGGACGTAAAGTGTGTTGGCGCATTTACAGAGCAGTGGCAGTACCATAGAAATGCATGTCAATTGGTTTATTATTGTAACACTTACTGAGGTACAGTGAAAAGCTTGTCTTGAGTACCATTCATACAGTCCAATAGAACAGTTTACTACAACCGTGCATTGAAGTAAGTCTTCAGAAGGAGGAAACCAAAGGTTCATGAGCCAGTCCTCATTGGAGGATCAGAGATGAAGACAGTCATCAACTTTAAATTCCTCTGTGTTATTATTTCAGACGACATGTCCTGGGCTCAGCACAAAAGCACTGTTACAAAAAAAGCACGGCAGAACTTTTGCTTCCTTTAGAGTTTGTGAAGATTTGACAAAACTTCCATAATGTGTAGTGGAGAGTATATTGACTGATTGGATCACTGCCTGGTATGAAAACACCAATGCCCTTGAATGGAAAATCCTACAAAAAGTGGTGGATATAGCCCAGTTCACCTCAAGTAAAGCCCTCCCCACTGTTGAGCACATCCACATGAAGTATGGCCACAGGAATGCAGCGTACATCATCAGGTCATGCTATCTTCTTGCTGCTGCCATTAGGAAAAAGACACAGAAGTCCCAGGACTCACACCACCAGGTTCAGGAACAGTCACTACCCCTCAGCCAACAGGCTCTTGAACCAAAGGTGATAACTTCACTCAACTTCATTTGCTCCATTGCTGAAATGTTTCCACAACCCACAGACTCTCTTTCAAGGACTCTTCATCTCATGATCTTGATATTTTATGCTTATTTAATATTATTTTATATTTTTTCAGTTTATGTCTTTTGCACACTGGCTGAACGCCTAAGTTGGAGCAGTCGTCTTATGGATTTATTGAGAATGCCCGCAAGAAAAATGAATCTTGGGGTTGTGTGTGGTGACATACATGTACTTAGGTTATAAATTTACTTTGATAGAAAGAAGAATAAAGTGTTAGAGTTGCAGAGCTGGTATGCTACTGTGGGGCACCACAGTAGCATATAGCATAGCGGTTAGCGTGGTGCTATCACAGCTCGGGGTGCTGGAGTTCGGAGTTTGGACTTCAATTGTGTAAGCAAGTTCGTACGTCCTTCTTGTGTACACATGGGTTTCCTCCAGTTGCTCCAGTTTCCTTCCACAGACCAAAGATGTACAAGTCAGTAGGTTAATTGGTCATTGTAAATTGACACATGATTAGGCTGGGGTTAAATCAGTGGTTGCTAGGCAGCATGGCTCAAATGTGGAAGGGCCTTTTCCACAATGCAGCTCAGTAAATAATTAAATAAAATTGTACAGAGAAAATTTACAAGGATGTTACCAGAACTTAAAAAGTTATAAGGAAAAGTTGAATAGGTTAGGACTTTATTCACTGGAGTACAAGAGAATAAGAAGGGATTTGATAGAAGTATATAAAGTTGTATGTATCCAGATGGTTATTATGGATTATCCGGTCTGTAATAATGAATCGGTCGTAATATAATTTGAAGGACTTTGTCTCTAAAACTAGATCAGGCTTCTTTTTCTTCTATGAATTTGCATTTTAAAGCAAGATTTTGGTGAATAATGCTTGCCACTTGATTGTACTTGTGTAAGTAATCAGGTTCCTGTAATGTGTTGGATTGCTTCTCACTTCACTTGCCATTTTCTGCAGTTGTCGTCTTGAATTTGTTGGGTCTTTTATTATGTATCATCAATTTTTGGTGTTAACTACTTGGTTCTGAATTGCCACGAGGAACCCCTCTGTTTCTGGAAAGAGGTCTCCAACTCTGAGCCAGGCATTCATCGCTTCCTTGTCAACATCTAGTCTGCTCAGATTGTGGGGATGGAGTGTACATGGAGAGTCATGCTTTTCCTTTGGTTTAATTTTCCTTCTGTAGTGATAATGTCTTCATTTTTCTGGGTTCTGCTTTCATTTAAGTTTAGTGGTGTGTAATTCTTATCAGAACTGTATATGCTCATGTGGAATGGTGAATTCTGTTTTTGTTGATTAAAGCATATCCTGAGAAGTTTTATCTGACTGTTGTATAAATTTATGTCTGCTATTCCTCTTTCTCCTTCTAGTCTAGGTAAGTGTTCCAGAGTACATAGCCAGTTCTAAAATTTGTAATTTCAGTTTTTATTTTTCTACGTAAAATTTCTAGATCAGTTTCAGATCAAAATATTATTGCCAAAAATACATTAATATGGGTATTGCAGAAGTGTTTATTGCCATTGTTCTCTTTTTACTGTTGAGCTCTGTTTGGCAGATTTTCTTAAGCCTGGTAGTGAATTCCCATATATGTTTCATATTCATCCATCGGTTGTATTGTATCCTGCTGCTCTGTTTTGTATTCTATCAGCTCTATTGCAACTTTCTTTATGTTTAATGTTCTGCACTTATCCTGTCCAAAGTTCATGTTTATGTCTTTCGAAAATAGTTCTACTACTCGAATTATTTGCTTTAGCTTTACTGATGAACCAACGTATAATTTGAAATCCTCCATATATAGAAAGTGTGTCAACCTATAATTTGTTTGGTTATTTCTGATCTGATACCCTATTTTCATCTAATTCAGTTATAACCCTCTCACTGTAGGCTCGTAATGAGTTAGTTATTACTGTGAATACAGTCTAACAGCAACACAACTCTACAATGCATGGGGATAATGAAAAGGTCAAAACAAACAGGTCTAGGATGGATATGATTCAGGTAAACACAAAAAAACAAAGTTTGAATGTTTCTTCTAAGGGAAAGATAAAACAATTTCCTGTATGAATACTAACACAGCCATGCAAGTTTAATGTTCACCAGGAAGCAATAACTTAGCTCACACCAGTATAAATTTAGATTAAAATGCTATTTACAGAATATTTTTAACTATAACAAACAAAATAAAGGCCCACCAAATAAATTTTATATATTTATATTTGATGGGCTTTTTTCTTTATATATATCAGTCTATAGCGTGCATGCAATTGTTGGAGCTCATGTTTGCGTAATCAATCCAGTTTTGTCACTTTGTTTACTCACTGTACCAAAACAGTTCTGCGCTGAAGAACCAGTCCCAACAAAAACAATATCCACTCAATGTCCAAGGAAAAAGTCGAACTTTCTCCAATGCTGTGTGCTAGCTGGCTGATTGAAAGTTATCTGCACATTCTCCATGACACCATTGTGTCACACAGATTTTGACATCAATATCTGTCCTCCAAATTTGTTCTGTGAGCATTTCACCATGATCTTCTGCTATGTTTGTTGTTCCATTCCATTCTGTCTTTCTCCTTCTTCAATCCTATGGTCTGTGTAGAAAATAGCTACCCATTCTTTTCCTGCACTCTCTCTGGAATGGCTAGCCCAATTGTCCATTTCTTTCTCTGGGACATCTGATTGGTCAAAATGTTAACAAGACAAGTCCTATTGGCTAATTACAAGCCTAACTTAATCAACTGAATTTTTATTTTCAATATCAAAAATAAAACACTCAATTGTATAATGTAATTACAGGAACATTTGTATAGATTTGCAATTTGAGAAAATCCTCAGAAACTGAAACGCCCAACAGCATAACTGTATTACTAATAAAATAAAGCATCGTCTTAAACCAGGGTACTGCACTCACCCCCAGGAAAACAGGCATGTCCTCATGACTTTGTAAACCTTTGGAACTTATCAAACTCATTATTAATAACGCACTTGTACTCAATAATGATTATATTCATACTTACATTCTGACGGTATTCAGACTTACAGCATCCAAATGAACTGTGATTACAGGACCTCCGATCCACTTGTAAAAGGGAAGTAACACATCTCACCATTGGGATTGACACAACGCTCTGATTTTCAGATGTGTCCTATGCCAGCCTATCTGCAGGTTTCCTGACTAAGATCTTCTTTTCTCAGTTTCAGTTTCTTCTTCCATTAATAGTTGATTCTCAGTCACTATTTCATCACTGAGACTTTTCTCGTGATTTTTTATATTTACTCTGAGATCTATCTTCCTGTTTATCATTCATTCAGTTTCTCCCGCTTTCTGCTTCATCTTTAATTATAAGAGTCCATTTCTCTCTCACTATCTAATATCACATCCATTTTTCCAGAGCTTGTACTCCCCCTCTGGACTGAAAGGTTCCCACATCTCTACTCCAGCTCCTCTTGGGAGGTTTGCATAAGGCAAGTCACATCATATCTCAATTTCTCATCTTCTGGGTCTGTACAGTACTCACTGGATTCATCTGATTTCTCTTTCAGTTTTCTCTTCATGTCTTTCCATTGAAACCATAAGATTGCCAGACTTACCTGAAATTTGTTTCTGTTTTTTCTTTCCCCTCCTTTACTAGGTCTATGTCAGACTCTGGGTCAATGTGTACTCCTTGCCCAAGGCAAAAGATGATATCAATGCCGAATTTTTACAGGACCATTTCCATCTCTGGTTTCAACTGAAAAACTGGGAAGTTTAGCATCTGACTCCACTACACAAGGTGTAGAAACCCAGCAGTCAGCCAACTTATAGACCCGAATGTCTTATTAGAACTCCATCTCCAAGCATCAATTGAGAAAATGTAAGCTTTAGATCACATCTTTTCGTGTTTACTTGGTTTTGTTTTCTAGCTAAAAATGATGCTAATTCATAAGCTTTTTACAGTTCTTTATTTACATTGGACACATACATGAGATAAGTCTTCTGAGGCAAGTCCACACTAGAGGTTCCAAAACAAAGATCCAGAGGTAATCTTGCTTCACGTCCAAATGTTAAATAGTATGGCAAATAGCCAGTAGCTTCTTTTTGAGTACAGTTATGACATTGTACCATATGTCCAATATGATGGCTCCACTTGCTCTTTTTCCTGACATTAAGAGTTCCTAGCATGTCTCGCAATGTTCTGTTGAATCTCTCAGGCCAACTATCACCTTGAGGATGATACAGTGTGGTCCTTGACTTCTCAACTCCAAGCATGCTAATAACTCATGAATGATACAGCTCTCAAATTCCCTTCCCTGATCAATATGCATCCTTCTCAATAGGGCATAACACTTTTGCAACAGTGGATGCTCTCTGATCCTTTGTAGGAAAGGCTTAAAGCATATCTTGTGTAGTGATCAGAGATGACCAAGACATTTGCAGTTTTACTTGAATTGGGTTCTACAGAAAGAAAATCTATACACACTAGATCAAGTGACCCAGTGCTTTGTATGTGAGACAAAGGAGAACTCATTTAGGTAGCGCCTTTCTCCGAATACAACGAATGCAGGATTTACAGTAAACTTCAACTTCAGGCTTCATTCACGGCCAATAGAAATGGCCTCTGACTAATCTGTAAGCCTTGTCATCTGACCGGAGTCATCATGAACTGACCTCAGTACAATGTTCCTGTATTTCTCAGGCAAAATCAATTGAGAACATTGAGTTCTCTTTGGAGGAGAAGTAACTGTGAGTAAGACTTTGCTCCTCAGCTGCAATTTTTTCCCATTCTCTCATACATAACAGTATAGCAGGGTGTTTCACCTTCTCAGCTTTTGAAATATTTTCCTTGAAAATGGCTGACCATAGTTCAACGATGCAAGGGCCATCTTGCTGACAATTCAGCAGGGCTGTTGACAGGCAACTGTTTTGAATCCCACATAGTCAAGTTGCAATATGCATGGTTAGAAGCACCTAAATAATTGACAACTCTATTGGGTCATAGCCTTTGCCCTGATTAACCAACTGTGGAATACCTAAGGCAGGAATGTCTTCCCATTTATGGTCTGTTACTGGTATGTCATAAGAGCATCATGATAAGCATCCATGTCAACTTTCTGTTCTGCAGACTTGTATTGAAGGCTGAGATCACAGACGGGAAATACTGACAGCCTGTGATGACCGGTGGCATCTAATTTTGCTGACGTCAAAGTATGTTAGTAGGTTGTTGTTGGTTCTCACCTCAAACTCGGCATCATATATTCACAGAGTTTGTCTAGCACTGCCCAGTTCAATGCCAGAAGCTCCAATCTGTGAACAGGGTAGCTTTGTTCGGATGACAACATGCTCTAGCTAATGAAAGCAACAGGTCTCAGATCTTCACCTTGGTCTTGACATAAACACCACCTAACACTTTACAGCTAGTCTCTGTGTGCAATACATACAGCAAGTGGGGGTTTGCAAATGCAAGCACAGATGCTTTAGTCAGGAATTCTTTTAGCAGCTGAAAAGCCTCTTCACAAGTTGCGTCCCATCTTTGCCCGAAAGGCTCCAAAGGGTTAAGATAAGCCTTGGCTTCAGTTCTGTTGGCTTTCTCCCTTTCTTGTCTGAGGGGAGATAGCCACACAGGAGTTGATTCAAAGGGTGACTCACTCAGGAGTAGTCCTTCACAAGTCTCCAGTAGTATCCACAGAGCTCAAGGAATGATCCCAGAGCACTCAGAGTTCTGGGTATTGGTCCTGTGGTTACTGCCTCTATGTTAGACAGATCTGTAGCCATTCCACTCCCTACATGGTTGACTGATGTTTTACAGAACTACACCTATCCAGTGACAGTTTTAAACCTTCAGCTTTCAGGTGGTCTAATACCTTCAGTAGCCTTATCTCATGCTCCTCCAGTGTTGATCCGAACTCTATGAGATCATCCAAGTTCACCAGTACCTCAAGCAGGTTCATGTTTCCAATGCTCTGTTTTACAACACGTTGGAAGGTATCCTGATACGTCCTGGGGCATCCTTGCAAACTGGGAAAAAAAAGGGACATATGAATGTTGTCTTTTCTGTATCAGATTCACTCATTGGTATTTGGTAATACCCACTTCTTAGATCCAACACACTGATCTATTTGTTTTCACTTAAGCAGGCCAGAGCATCTTTGATCTGTGGAACTGTATATTGGTCTGGGATTGTAATATGTAATATGTGTTATGTAAAGTACAAATGGGGTTTCAATTTAAATATCGAACTAGTCCAAACAGCATTTCAGTATTTATCTGGCTACTGCTGGATGTTCAAATTGAAATGTCTTGGTCAGTCAGCCTTGGCACCACAGGGTTGAGATGTAGCTGCAAAGGGTATTAAGGTTTCTACTTTCCTTACAGATAACTTTTATTGTACCGGAGAACCACATAGGCACCAGGATATGATGGCACATAATCCCAAGGGACCATTTGTATCAAAATAATAAGGGGAAGTGAAAGGAGATTACAAAGCCATAGCCAAGAACACAGGGACACAGACAAAGGGAAAATGCAAAGGAAAAGCACAATTTTTTTTAGCTGGTTCCTCATCAGTACAGATGGGTGAGAGGAAAACTGGGCGTGGTATATACGTATGTTGAAGATGAAGATGGCCAGGAAAGGCAAAGCTTAGCTTTAAAGTTACCATGAGTGCATGGGCAGCTGAGCATACGTGGTTAGCTGCTCAGAATGTTTTCTGCTGGGATCTGTCGTACATTCCATTAGAATGTATGTTTGGAATAGCCTCTTTGGGAAGTAAGAGGGTTTGTTTCAGCTGACAGCAAGCTGCTGTCTTATGGGATGCATCTGAGGAGGCAAAGGGGGAAGAATATGGACTCTTAAAGGTGAAAGCCCAGTCTAAATTATCTCCTGTGAGGAATAGGGAAGGCTGATGGATTAGTGAAGCAAAGTGCTTTAAATGGGCAGAAATGGCAGCCGCAGTTTGGGGAGATGAGAAGGCAGAAGAATCAGTTTAAGATTATGGATTTAACCAAGGAGCAGAAGAAAGATAAAGAATTTTAAAAATTAATAGACGAAGCAGGGTCAGAAATGTGCAAAGAGCATAAGAGTGGACATGTTAAGGATGGAGTAGTCCTGTATGAAGGGAAATTTGTGGTACCAGACAGAAGAAGAAATCTGTTAGTACTGTGATCTATGGGGATGCCAGGAAGCCGATAGTACCCTGGAAAAGATAAAGGAGGTGTGTTGGTGGCATCGATCAAAGGGTGATGTGGAGCACTATGTCAAGAATTGATTGATTTTACACAATACAATCCTGATAGGAATGTAAAGAACATCAGACCAGTGGAAGGGCCTTGGACTAATTTACAGAGTTGGGGAAGGAGAGCCAAAGAGGTCAGAGAGGATTTGAAGGGGCTGACCTGGGTGCAGACCATGGTGCTGCCAGCTACTTGGAGGCATCGGAGTTGGTGCGCAAAAGCAGCATGCTGTGTAACCGTGAGTGACTGCTTTGGACGTTTCTCTTGCAATCGCAAGACCCTGTTGGACATTGATAGCGTAAGATGCCGCAACCATGATTTCCTCGTTTGGTGGAGCAAGACAGGCGACGAGGAAGCAGCATGCCTCAGTTGTAGTGAGGACAAGGCCTCAAGCCGTGGGCTTGCCTGCTGCTGCAGTCCAGGTGAGATGATGCTGGAGGCAGTGTAGTGTGGGGTCTGTGCTTGGTCGGGAACTGGCCTCTCCCATAGGTGCTGCCCTCCAGTGTTCAACCAGTGGAAGGACAGGCTGAATTGCCTGGAATTGTATTATCAATTTGCATATCAGTCAGGATCTTGGACAATACATGTGTTTTCTTGCAAAACGATGTGTGTGCTTTTTTTTTCCTCTTGCTATTTTGAATGTATGTTATGCACTTTGGTCCCAGAGGAACGCTTTCTCATTTGACTGTATCCATATATGGTCTGAATGATGATTAGATTTGATTGATTAAAGGAAGGTTTTATGTTGGTGTGGTATTTTATATTCCCCAACATGGAAGTAGTTTAGCCTACTTTTTGAAAAGAATTCATAATGGTGTAAATATCTTGAGAAGACTTATTGTATGTAACCCACCAACACGTTATTGTTATGGATGGTACCGGGAAAGGGATAGATTTATCAAAATGTCTTAAAAGGGGAAAGCCACTGGGGCTTTACCAGAAGAGATGACAAGACAGAAATTTGTAGATTGTGGTTTCAGTATTTGAGAATTGTTCACTGTATATTCTGCCTGTAAATAATGAGTTTTTCTTACAACATGCATTGGTGAGACAGCAACAGCAACAATGAGTTACGCCAAGGGATGGAAAGAGTGTCCTCCGGAAAGTCACAGTGTTGCACTTAGGAGTGTGAATCTAGATTTGAATATGGATTTGAGGATGAACTTTGTCTCTGCCAGCAATAAATGCAATATTGAAGGAGAACCTTTCAATCCAATGAATTGATATTTGTGGGATTATGTTGTTAATGAGTTGTCACCACTTAACAGCAGACTGGACATGAGTTGTGGATGAGGCAAAGGAGATAATCTATTAGTGAACCAAACTTACAGAAGTTAATAAGGCAAACAGATAAAGCAAATGACATATTGCAAAACTCAGACTCATGGAATAAGTTTTAAAGTTGGAGATCAAATGTTTAAATACATCCACGTGAGGATGGTATTGTATGCTGCTGTAATATCAATTTTAGTGTTTTATGTGTATCACCTTGCAAGGTAAAAGGCTGACGTTATGCAAAAGGAAGAAGATGTTGGTTTTGTGTAGAGAAAGCAATTATTTGTATGCAGAGAATATGAATTCAGTAAGTAAATGCTAACTTTATCTTTGTATAATGTAAGCATTGCATACCTACTGGAGGTTCATGGAAGTCCTATGAGTAGACTATAGAATAGAGAAGCATAGTGATCCGAAGGTAAGGGTCTTTGGATCACGAGGAGGGATATTTTAGCCAGAAGTAACTACATGTCTACAAATTAGTGAATTTGAATGAACCAAGGGCAATGGAGCCTTTGACCTTGCCATGAGGGAAGAGTGGAACAGCCATTTTATGAAGAAGCTCTGTTCTCCATTTTGTGAGATGAAGTTACTTGGCTTGATCAGTGTTTTAAAGTGGACACAATGATGCCTCAGGTAATCTGCTACACTAGAGATCATTTCCAAATAAGAAGTTATTTGTGAGATTTCTTTGGTTGGATATAACATGGAACTTGGTGACTATTGGGGTCCGTATTTGACTTGCATGATTCGAGCTGGTTACTGAAGAGACCAAAGAGCCATAAATTACTGATTGTCACTTGCTAGGAAGAGGGCAATAAATGGATGCAGGCCTGTAGTAGTGCCAATAAAAAGGTGTAAAAGATCAGACACATGGCCTACAGCCAATAATACTGGAATGCAATATTTGATAGCTCAGAGGGGTGGAGCGAAGTCAAGATTGCACTAAATGGCATCTCTTTGTTTGCATCTTTGGAAACAGCTCTATTTCTATCTGCGATATTTCTTTTTTTTTCCTTTTCAAGGTTCTTTTGAAGACCCTGACCTGGAGTTACATTCTGACTTTGGCTGTCTGTGGGAATGGGACCCATTCTCAGGGCTTCACGACTGGCTGCTTTTTGATATGCCAAGGACGTGGCCTGGAAGGTGAGCATGCCTTCGGGGTTCTGGGTTTTCATGGCTCTGGAGACATGCTAATTCTATGCTGGTGACCCTGGCTGAAGTGTCGTAGCAGAACATGGAACATCGGGAGCAGCAGGTTAACTGCAGGTTGTGCAGTTGTGTGCCTGAAGTGCTGTGCTTTTCTGGGGTCAACTCTCTGGAACAAGTGACACAGCATTGTAAATCAGTGAGTTGTTTGTTATGCCTCCCCTCTCGCTGTGAAATGGGGACACTTCTTTTCCCCTTATTCGGAGGAGAGAGAGACTGTGATATGTCGAATTATCGTATGAAGGAGTGGTTTCTGGGGCACTGCAAGTCTGTGTCTTTATTGATGCTTGCTGCACACTGAAGTGCTCGGTGGAGGGCGCTGATGCTTTTTTGCTGGTGGGGGTGGAGAGGGCTGTTGCCTTGCTGCTACTTGTGCGTAGGAGGGGGGAGTTGTGAGGGGCTTTGGGGTTCTAACATTTAACTGTCATTCACTCTTTGAGGCACTCCTCTGTTTTTGTGGATGTTTGCAAAGAAAAAATTTCAGGATGTACATTGTATGCATTTCTCTGACATTAAATGTACCTATTGAACTGGTAAGAATTGAGTATAAAAGCAAAGGTTTTCATATAGAAGACAGCGATGACTCGGTAGCAAGTTCACCATCGTGGATGTGAAGTATCCTATGGACATGTGGAGATTTGAAATTGACAATAGACAGTAGGTGCAGGAGTAGGCCATTCAGCCCTTCTGTGATCATGGCTGATCGTACACAATCAGTACCCCATTCCTGCCCTCCCCCCGTAACCCTTGATTTCCTTTAAATAAGACTACGAGGAGCATGTGACCAGCGGCAGAAAATCCTTTCTAACTGGTATTATATTTTCTGTACTTTGACTGTACATGGAAGGTCAGGGGAACTTGGTGGTGGCATCCGTCGGTCTTGAGAGACCATGGATCTGCGCCTGGAGTTTCCAGGGCGTGGGCCTGAGCAGGGTTGTATGGGAGATTGGCAGTTGCCCAAGCTGCAGGCCTTCCCCTCTCCACGCCACTGATGTTGTCCAAGGGAAGGGCACTAGGACCCATGCTGGTTGGCACTGGTGAAGTCGCAGAGCAATGTGTTGTTAAGTGCCTTGCTCAAGGACACAAACACGCTGCCTCAGCTGAGGCTCAAACCAGTGACCTTCAGGTTACTAGTCTGATGCCTTGCCCACTAGGCCACACGCCAAGGGGAACTTAGTAGGTGTGTATACAGGTATTTGCTTGTATAAGTTCAGCTGTTCCTCCCTTGAGACAATTTAGTTATTTGTTGGTAATTACAGATTCTCTCTGTGACTCCCTGATCATTATTACAAGAGGTGATTCTTGCAACAATACACTAGTGTTGGTCTCCCCAGATCTGGCCGTAAAAGGTAAAGTTTACATTCTTGTGGGAAAGAAACACTTCCATTGTGAGAAGGTTCATAGGAGCATGTAAAGAGAGAAGGGGTGAGAGTTTTCTGAGAGCCCTGTGTATTCACCGTTTATTCAGACACTTTTGTGAATGTGCAAGTTTCTCTGTTGCAGGATGAGGAGCATAAAAAAGGAACTGTGTGGTATAGTCCTTTAAACCAGCCACTTAACATCTTGATTGGACATAGCATCAAAGATTACGGGGAGAAGGCTGGGAACTGGGATTGAGGAGCAGAAAAAAGGGATCAGCTGTGATTGAATGGCACAGCAGACTCGATGGGCCAAATGGGCTAATTCTGCTCCTTTGTCTTATGGTGGAGTAGCTAGACTGACTGGACACCCAGATTTACAGGGGTGCTAGCATCCCAGCCATTCTTAGGATGCTGCTGATAATCAGGAAAATGAGTTGCCCTACCTGCAGAAGTGCTGATGAGAGCTGAATTGTGGAAATCTTCAGTTGTCTGTGCAAACAGGATAACAGTGATTGTCAGGAACACCTCAGAGAGAGGTGTCATCCTCAGTTTGCACATCGTTTTCCTGTGACAGTAGTTTCTAGCTCTCTGATGGAGAAACAGTTTCCTGTATCGGGAAAGTTGACACCCCAATCCCAGAGGAATGGAAAAAGAGACCAACTGATAAGATGTGGAACGCAAAGATGTCTCTTCTCCCTATGAGCTTGATGTTGATTGCTCCACAAATGCTCGCTACACTGTAGGAGTGACAGAGGTCTCACTGGTTAGCTCCAGTGGAGAATAAAGATGTGAGGCAGCACCTGCTGAAATTTAAGATACCTGGAATTATCACTGAGTTGAGGAGTCCCTATGTATCACCTATAGGGGTTGTGGGGAATATGGGAAAATATGAATATGTGTTCATCTTTACATAACACTGGTTGCTTCATGGATCTCAAGGGATCTCAAACTCAAAATCAATATGTCAAAAGACTTGAGCAACATCTATTATATTCTGTGAAAGGAAGCAATGGTGCTAGTAAAAGCAACTTTTAGGGTTGCTCTCCACACGTTCCAGTCTCCCAAAAATGTTTAATTCAAATTCCAAACCTAATGAGCAATTTCTCTGAATGCCCATTTCCCTCAGAAATGGGAGCATCTCATATCCAGAATATAGATGCACAAATTTCATTCACAACCCAGATTACACCTGTGGAATATGAGTTTATTTAAATTCAATTCCAAGGAAAATAAGTAAAGAAACACAGACAGGACAAATTAAAAAAAAACACGGGATCTTCCTTCAGAACCTTCCACAAATAACTGCAAACCTTTAAATAAACAGTTAATTACCTCCATGAAAAACTAGCACAAATTTTTCAAAGGGAGAAAAAAAACTGTTGGGTGGGGCCCTGACATATTAACACATTGATGCAACCTCTTAAAGGCATAGTCACTTTAAAAACTCTCTCCCCCTCTCCCTCACATAGACACACATTCTCTCTCGGAAATGAATTCATGTGGTTACACTTTACACACTTGAAACATGCAAACATGTTTCACCATTTCAGAAAACCCCTTGCACCTAAAAGTTAAGCTGCTGCCAAAATATTCGTTACAATCCGACAAAATGAGGAAATGTGTTACTCTAAGCCTTTAAAACAAAGATGTTGGAAGTTACTCATCACGCACAAGTAAACAATATTCAACGTTTAAAGCATGAAGTAAACACATTAACCAAAATTTCAACATATTCTGACCCTCCTGCAACTCCAATTTATGATTTTTGTTGGAATTTGGATTGCATGAACTGTCTGCTATACATTTCCGAGCATAATCACCTTTATGCCCATATCCGAAACAGATTTGAGCGCCGCACTGCCCCTGATAACAACTTCCCTGACTGGGCGAAGCCGTGTTACTTCCATTCTCTAATCTCTCTGCTGGCTTCTGTCCTGACCCACATTTCCCACACGAGATCCCGTGTATTTTCTCGAAGGGAAAATGCTTTAGCTGCCTCGGGCGTATTCCTAAAGTTAAAGTCCAACTCCTGCCCTTCTTTCTGCCAAGCTCTAATCACTTTCCTAAGTGCCCGTGTCTAGGGTCATTGGGGCCAAGCAGTTCCTACATTTTTTAGATTCGTCTGTGCTATGAGACACTAATGTTCTTAACCATCTATTTGTGGGTTCAGGCTCTAAATGATTATGATCAATCAACACCATTGCTCTCTATTAAATTGAGACATCATTGGAGCTGGAATTCCTTGCAGCACGGAGCAGAACCAAAGTGCAGGACACAGGCGCGGAGAATGAGTCGGGGATGCTGGCATCGATGTGAATGTTGAACAGGAATCTTGACACGGAGACCCTTGGAACAGCATCCACGGATAGCAGTCAAACACCAGGGCGTTCTCCTTTCCTCTGCGTGTCTCTCGACTGGTTCCCAGCTGTTATTACCCATATTCGTCAGTATTGCATTCTTTGATAACTCATTTGTCGCTGTGCTTCCTGGCAAAGCCAGCGTATGTTCGGATGCAAGCACATTATAATCAACTTTCTTTGTTCGGCATTACCTAGTCCGTGTATTGCTTTCTGGTAACGAATTGCTTGGAACAATTCCCCAGGACATACATGTCGCGATATCCCTCGGCTGCTGACACAACGGTATAGTGCATGTACATTCTGGGTCTGATTTCTTGCCCCAGCTTTTTTATGTTTTAAATTTGTATGATCATTAATTTTACTTTGTGTTTAGGAAACTGATTTCTGTATCACATGATTGTTGCTTTTCAATCGCTGTTTCTTTAATTCCTCCGACAAGCTCTGAGCCAAACTGGCTTCTTCCTGTTTACTCCCTTTAATCAATTTCTCGCACTTCAGCTGAAATTGCCCCAAATCCATACAATTCGGTAACTTTTCCCTGAATGGTCTCTACCTCTTTCTCTAATCTGTCCTGCTCTACCTTAGTTTCTCGTCGATATTTCGGTTATTTCCTGTTGTAATCTACCTCGCTGGTTTCAGCATCTTGCCAGCATTCCAGGATTTCCTCTTGTAATCCATCCTGCTCGGCGCAGCTTTATGCTGACATTTCCTGTTGTAAGCTATCTCACTGGGCATTAGTTTTTTTTTTGCCAATATGGTTTTAACCCCTCGATAAGGCGGGGCACTGCTAATGGTTTCAGTAGCTGCTTACATTCCTTGTCTGATCAATTTTAAAAAGTACTTTGCCGCCTTCACCGCTGGTATGTCCAGCACCCTCCCCGTATCGTGGCCATTTCCCCAATACGTACTTCTGGAGACATTTCCCCTCCAATCAAAACAATCCGAGTCCTCCAGGCTTCTTCATCCTGGGTCTCCACTAACGAGCTACCCAGCCCCCAGATCTCTCTCTCACCCAGGCGGTCCGACTCAAGTCTCCCGCTGACGGAGATTTATTCTCGACCCCACAACAGGGACTGCAATTCTGTTGCAGGAACCACCCCTCGTCATACGGATCAAGGAAGCACAAATCTGTCATTACAAACAAGTACCTTTATTGTCTCAACAGAACAACTGAATACCTGCGTGCATACCTACCAAGTTCCCTGAACAAAAAACAGAAGCATCGATGAACAGCAATGAGGATAAAAAGGGGACGATAATTTAAGTAGAACTGGGGGGAGTAATTCTGGGATGTGTTTTAGTGATGGGAGTCCAGAGAAAGATAAACTCAATGCTCAAAAGGATGATGGAGGTAGTGGCCCTCATAACATCTGAAAATATTTGGATGACCGCTTGAGGTACAGGTCTATAAACTAGGAACTGAAGAGTTGTGTAAACCTTGTCCATTTTTGATTGGCATGGATCAAATGGACTCTTCCAACACAATGTTTCAATGGTTATATGATTCATTGGTGCACACATTGCCAGAAGACATCTGATGACTGGTGTCAAGCTGATTGACTTAAGCAATGCTGTTTTTATACATTATTCACTACTCAGACTTCAGTCTGGAATTTCCTTCAGCCAAACTGAAAAGACTGAAGCAATTACCAGACACTTTACAACCTCATTGTTTCTCAAAAGTGCAACTATTAATACATTCTCACTATTGCTAAGGCCACTTGTATTTGCTTCTGAAAAGTGCCTCAACTTCATTTCTGTGATTTTTTTTTCAACTATTCTTTTGGCCTCTTAACTGCTTTCCTACATCTGGCAACAGATGTTTATATCACTGTGACTTCTGAGGACCTTGCTCCACCTTCAACTCAGGTCTTATTAGTTGGCATGGACAAAGATATTTTAGTACAGTTGAATGAAAGGATATTATTTGGCTTTTGCTGTTGGAGTCACCATCAGAACTTGAGTATTGGTCTAACAGACGTCTAAATCTTCTTTGTTCAATTTTTATTGTGATCAGAAGTGTCCATATGAATTGTATCTCATGTATAACCCCATATTTAATCACTATTGGCTGTGTTTTGTTTCTTATAGTGACTTCAAAGTCTTTGTTCAAGAGTATCATGGAGATAACATTGCTCTCTATTGATACATCATTGGAGCTGGAATTTCTTATTGCACGGAGCAACTGAGCAGAACTCAAGTGCAGGACACAGGCACGAGACGGAGTCCAAGGATGCTGGCATTGACGTGAACGTTGAACAGCAAACAGGAATCTTGACACGGAGCTCTGATATGGAGTCTTGACACAGAGATGGGGTTTTCATGGAGTATCTTGAAACTGGAGCTGAACTTGGAACAAATGGTTCTAAGCAGTCGAGAAACAAAGTTATCACATGGGAATAGACCAACAAACCGGCAACCTGTGATAGTGACGCCATTGTACTTATTGCAGTCTGATGAAAACCAGGTGTACTGTAATTGAGTAAATAGCAGCAACTGGAGATCTAATGACTGAAATTAGGGCATAATCAGGGAGAAAGGAGCATTAAAGGGGAACAGCCAACCAGAACCATGATATTTCTCCTGTAATTATAAATGATCTGTGAATAACATGAATGTGATGTTAAAGGTACACTTAACTGGGTTTAATCGCACAAAAGTACAGATTGAAAGATTTTGAAATGGCAAGTTAGAGGGCCTTTAACCTGTATGTTGTGTACTTTCTGAAAGCTTCTTCAGGAGGCTAGTCTGCAGCTTTGCCTTTGCTCTGTTTTCAGCTATGGTTGAAAACAAGGGAATGGCTGATCCAAACTCCTAAATACATTACAGAATCCACATTTTTCGCTTGATCATTGGAGGGCCTATTTTCTTGCTTAGACCTTAAGACAGGAGCCAAAATAGTTCATTCAGCCTATTGAATCTGCTCTGCCATTCCATCATGGCTTTGTCTTCTGACTGTATACATATACAACTAAATGAAACTACGTTCCTCTGAACCATGTGCATCCATGATCCAAGTATCACACACAGCATATAAAACAAAATTACCACAAATAAGTTACAATATAATTCAAAATGTAATGTGCAGCACAAGTAAACAGTTTGTTGGCCTAGTGACGAGACCTTTACACAGAGAGTGGTGAGTGCGTGGAATGGGCTGCTGGCAACAGTGGTGGAGGCGGATATGATGGGGTCTTTTAAGAGACTCTTGGAATAGGTACATGGAGCTTAGAAAAATAGAGGGTATGGGTAACCCTAGGTAATTCCTAAGGTAAGGACATGTTCAGCACAGCTTTGTGGGCTGAAGAGCCTGTATTGTGCTGTAGGTTTTCTCTAACACCATTTAAAAAGGAGTTTCTGCTGCAGGCCACATGTTACTCGTCATCCTATTTTGAATCTCCATGTGTCCATGAGGTACCTCACACCCATGATGGTGAACCTCCTACTAAGTCATTGCTGTCTTCTATGTGAAAACCTTTGCTTTTATACTCATTTCTTACCAACTCAAATATTGCATTCCTGTGTCATTGGCTGTAGGTAATGTGTCTGACCTTTAAAATCTTTTAATTGGCTCAGCTCCAGGCCAGCATTCATTTATTGCTCTCTTCCCAGCAAGTGATAATCGGTAATTTATGGCTCTGTGTTGTCAATCATACAAGGCAAATACGGACCTCAACAGTCACCAAACTGCATGCTATATCCAACCAAAGAACACCTCACAAATAACTTCTTATTTGGAAATGATCTCTATGTAGCAGATTACCTGAGGCATCATTGTGTCCACTTTAAAACACTGATCAAGCCAAGTAACTTCATCTCACAAAATGGAGAAGAGATTCTTCATAAAATGGCAGCCTAATAACCCTGCGTCTCAATAAGTATGCTATGGTATTTGTTGGCAGCTTCATCAGCGCTGGACTCCGGAATGGAGGTTCCCGGGTTCGAATCCGGTTCCTGAGTATTCTTTCCATCTGTGCCGGGTTGAGTGTTGAGCTTGCAAATCGACCTTGTAAAATAAAGAAAAATACCGCAAAATGTCTGTGTGAGGAGTGGCACATGAAAATGCCCGACGCTGGCCTCTCAGATCTGAGTCGACATCGTCATCATCAGTGACATGATAGCAGGAACCAGCTCAGAATTTAGATCAAAAGCAGAAGGACTTAGTAAATTTTTTACATCAATCAGAGTTTTCCCTTCATTCCTCAGAGCAGAGAGCAACTTGCACTGAAAATCTTCACCCTCAGCAGCATCTGGAGTTGTATTCAGTGCAACTGTAAACATATGAATTGGCCACAGCCTGCTTCTCCAGGTATTCTAGTCACATCACTGGAGATCTGGACCCCCACAAAATATTTGCCAAACTGATTAACTCAAACTGTGGTCAATCAGAGTAACTTTTCCCAGAGCTTTCACGAGATTCAAAGCTTTAAGTATCATCACTAACATCAATAGAAACATTACGCAGTACACAAGCATTGCAAGTGGATAATCTCTATTACAATTATACCATACCTTAATCTCTGCAGCATCCATATCACAGTAGCTTAATTATGACGTACTTTAAATTGTACTAAAAGAATACACTGGTGTAACACTGGCTTGAACACAAATAAACAGGCTATTCAATCAATATATAGCTATAGAACAACATTCATACATCATTACAAGTATCCTGCCTCAGACAATGTGCCCAAAAATGTAACCCTCCCACTGTGGTCTCGTAGTGAGTTAGCTATTATTGTGAATACAATCTAACAGCAACCTAACTCTACAATACATGGGGATAATGATGAAAAGGCCATTACCAGTAAATAAACAGGTCTAGGACCAATATGATTCGGGTAAACTCAAAAAACATAAAATTTAAATGTTTCTTTTAAAGGAATATAAGACAATTACTTGTATGAATACTGACACACCCATTTTGATTTACCTTTGCTGAAATATCAAAGTCTTCAGCATTCATTGACTTTTCTTTTAGCACAATATCCAGTTTACCCAACACAGCTTTAAACTTCACTTGATAGCCATTGTATCGAACACTTTTCCTTGTTTTGCCTTTGGTTTCAGATCCATTTAATTATCACATGTGTAGTGGTTACTTTAAAACAAACCAGAGCCGCTGAGAGCCTAAGCCAGAGAATTTACACCATACGACGCGCTTCCAAAATAACAAATTTCCAAAGTCGAGAAGTTATGTTCAATCACTTATTACGAAACCAGTAAAAATTAATGATCTTATAGCAATAAAAAACTAACAAAACCAGCAATATAACGATCTTAGTGTTGAAATCACCGTAACTAAGTGTTTTAATTAGCAATATCAGAAATAGTGTTCTATACATAGTTAAGTGGTCTAATAACATTCCAATTAGAATCTTAATTAGCATAACTAAGCAGTCAAACTAGATTAGGAGCCAACAAAAAAAAAATCACCCCATGGCTTACCTCCCCCAACTAAATTAATCAAACTAAGTATGAATATGTAACCGTACTCATTTGCTTCTACCATGCCTCCACCCACATGACGGATTACCATAATAAATGCACCACAAAATACAATGCAGACAGAAAATAAGATACTTGGCACCTACAGCATGTACATTGAAACAAGCAGTCCAATGCGTCATCTGCAAACACGAGGAAATATGCAGATGCTGGAAATTCAAGCATCACACAAAATGCTGGTGGAACACAGCGGGCCAGGCAGCATCTATAGGAAGAAGCACTGTCGACGTTTCGGGCCGAGACCCTTCATCAGGACGTCATCTGTATTGACGACCTACACAATCAGACAACTTGTTTCGGGCAGACCACAATTGTTGCCAGGTTTCTGGCGCAAACATCGTGTGCCCACAATTCATTAACCCTAACCTGTATGTGGGGAAAACCAGAGAATATTCTCCATGGGGAGAATATAACAGGCAGTGGTGGGAATTGAACCCTGAATGCTGATTGCTGGTGCCCTAATGGCATTATACTCATCGTTATGCTTTCATGTCCACTAACAACAGTCAACATTTGGGTTGAGGCTCTCTATCAGTACTGGAAAGGAAGGAGGGAAGGAGGGAAGCAGGGACAAGTATAAGCTGGTGGGTGATATGTGAGACCAGGTGGGGAGGGAGGTGGAGGGGGTGAAGTGAGAAGCTGGGAGGTGATAGGTGGAAGAGCTAAAGGCCGATGAAAAATTAATCTAGTTTCCAGTGACGTCATTGTCGAGAATGGCAGCTTAAGTCACCAGCTCCTCCGGAAAACATGAATTAAGCCCCATTAACCCGTCAAATATAATATTTTTCGAAAAATATTTGAACTGAAAAGAAGGGCAAGAATGGGTAAAAGGAACGGAAATTAAAAAAGCGACTCTGCAGAGCCTGCGGCCGAGAGGAGTGCAGCGAGCGGTTCTCCGACCCGAACGCGTGTGAGCGAGGCAGCCGCCGGGCCTCGTTCAGTCGAAGTGGCGAATGTCTTTGAAATCCTGAAAGAAATAATGGAGGTCCAGAAAGATATAAAGCAGCAGCTCTGTGATATTAAGGCAGAGCTTGCCAGCGTTAATCAAAAAATAGCGGTGGCAGAGACTCGAATTGAAAAGGTGGAAGATCATGTTCAAAACGTGGAACGGTTACTGAGCAAGACAATAAAAATCATACATCACCAAGAAGGTAAACTGCTTGATCTGAAGGGAAGATCACGGCGGAAAAATATCAGAATCTACAACGTTCCCGAAGGAGCGTCCATGACGGAGTTTGTCAGAAAGTTACTGCAGGACGCGCTGGAGCTTCCCTCGGCTACGGAGCTGGAAATCGAGAGAATGCACCGCACATCAGTCCCGAAACCTACCCAGGATAGAAAGCCACGCTCAATAATAATAAAATTCCTTCGGTACAACACCAAGACGGAGATTCTACGAAGGGCCTGGGGTAAGAAGAGAGCGTTTTTCGATGATAAGTTAATATATTTCGACCAAGATTACCCCCCCCCTCCAGAAACGCAAAGAATACTTTGAAGTAAAGCTAGTACTAAATCAAAATAAGATTAGATTTCAAACTCCATACCCCACTAAACTTTGAGTGTTTTATGACAATGGGACGTGGTTGTACCAGACAGTGGAAGAGGCGACTACAGACATGAAGGCCAGAGGGTTGCCCGTCAGCGTGACCAAAATGAGGGAAAACCTGGCTGGGGAATTATCCCGCTCCGCTTGGGAAATAGTGCAAGAATTGAGAAGGCAGGAGAAAGGAGGAGGCTGAGAGAAATATATCAGGAAGGGACCGGGAGTTTCCCAAAGACAGTCCTCACCCCCTTCAGAAGAGCCATAAGGTTTGGCTAACTTTTAAAATGTTGAGAGGCTAAACAGAAGCAAAAGTACATGGTGATGTACCTATCTCGAGAAACACTTATTATTATGTGGATTTTATATTACTTGTGTGTATATATGTGTATGTATGTAATGTGTGTGTGTGTGTGTGTGTGTGTGTGTGTGTGTGTGTGTGTATATGTATATATATTTGTGTGTGTGTGTGTCTATATATATATGAGGAGTACAGAGGGAAATCTTTTCTGTGTAATGGATTTGTTCACTGACTTTTATGAATACTGCAATGGGGGCCCTCAATTCACAAGTAGGAGGGGTTATCCCCCACATCTAGACATTTCCTCCAGCTCAACACAGGGTCATCTACTAGAGACCTCAGCCTTGGAATCACACGTTTGTTGCCATTTGTGTTATTATTTGCATTTCTTGGTTCTTATTTGTTCACGGAGTAGATCGATTAAGTTTTATTCTAATTTCAAGGGTACATTGACAGATGAATACAGATGGCTAAGGTCAAGGTAAAATTCATTTCTTTTAACGTCGATAGGCTATTAAATCCAATCAAACGTAAGAGAATTTTATCCAAAATGAAAAAAGAACAAGCCCATGTAGTATATTTACAGGAAACTCATTTAAGTGATAATGAGCATAAAAAACTAAAGAGAATGGGCTTCACTAATCTGTTTTTCTCCTCATATAAATCAGGACACAGGAGAGGAGTTGCTATTCTTACCTCAAGTAAGCTAAATTTTGAAAAAGTATTCGAAATGGGAGATAAAGAGGGCAGATATATTCTGGTAAGGGGGAATATAGACAGAATTTAAGTTACTCTATTGAATATATATGCACCCCCGGGAAGTGATATTGGTTTCTTTCAGAAAATTACTGATATTATGGTAATGGAAACAGAAGGTCTCCTGATATGTGGGGGAGACTTAAATTTACAATTACAACCAAACTTAGACTCTTCCAATAGAAAAACCTATGAAACAAATTCTTTACACAAGAAAGTTAATACACTTTTTGAGGATGTTGGTTTAATTGATATATGGAGGGACCTTTTCCCCGACAGAAGGGATTACACTCATTATTCTGCTCCCCATTCTATATATACAAGAATAAACTATTTCATAACATTTGGAAAAGACAAAGACAAAATAAACACCTGTGGAATTGGGGCAATAGATGTAAGTGACCATGCACCTATACATTTATCTATTGATTTTGACCTACAACCAAAGAATACTATTTGGAAACTAAATTCAAGTCTACTCTATGATCCGTACTTTAAGGAACAAATTAAAAAAGAAATTGATCTCTACTTCGAATTTAATGATAATGGAGAGGTTTCACCTCCCATGTTATTGGATACTCTGAAGGCGGTCTTAAGAGGGAAAATTATAGCGATATCTTCATATAAGAAAAAAAATAAGGAATAAAACATTAGAGGAATTACAAAATAGACAAGGAACTAGAGAAAAAACACAAATTGAATTTGGCACAGGATACATTAGGGGAAATTAAAAGAATTAGGGACGAAATAAATAATTTGGCTACGCAAGAAATCAGGAAAAAATGTTTCTGAAGCAGAGACATTATGAAAGTGGATTGAAATCTATGAAAATACTGGAGTGGAAACTGAAAAAAAAAGATAGCAGAAAATACAATTCATAGAATTGGGGACCCAAGAACGAAAATGATAAAAAATAAGCTAAGTGAAATTCTACTGTCAAAATGAATCCAAACTCAGGTTGGAGGAACAACACCTTATATACCGGCTGGGTAGCCTCCAACCTGATGGCATGAACATTGACTTCTCTAACTTCCGTAAATGCCCCTCCTCCCCTTCTTACCCCATCCCTGACATATTTAGTTGTTTGCCTGATCTCCATCTCCCTCTGGTGCTCCCCCACCCCTTTCTTTCTCCTGAGGTTTCCCATCCCATGATCCTTTCCCTTCTCCAGCTCTGTATCATTTTCGCCAATCACCTTTCCAGCTCTTAGCTTCATCCCACCCCCTCCGGTCTTCTATCATTTTGCATTTCCCCCTCACCCCACTACTTTCAAATCTCTTACTATTTTTCCTTTTGGTTATTCCTGACGAAGGGTCTCGGCCCGAAACGTCGACAGCATTCCTTACTATAGATGCTGCCTGGCCTGCTGTGTTCCACCAGCATTTTGTATGTGTTGTTGTTTGAATTTCCAGCATCTGCAGATTTCCTCGTGTTTGCTAAGTGAAATTCAAGAAGCTTTCGAAGTGTTTTACAAAACTCTATATTCCAAAGTTCCAGGGGGAAGCATAACCCAAATTGACACCTTCTTGAATTCTCTAGAGTTGCCCACTTTAAGCGAAGAACAAAATAGAACGATGACTGCTGATATAACTGGTTAAATTAAAAGATGTAATTAATAGGCTTAATTTAAGCAAGTCACCAGGATCAGATGGGTATATGGCAGAGTGGTACAAAGAATTTAAAAATGAGTTAATTCCTGTTTTACTCCCCATATTGAACTGGGCTCTAAAAAAAGGCACAAATGCCACCCAGTTGGAAGGAAGCGATAATCTCAGCTATACCGAAAGAAGGCAAGGATAAAATGGAATGCAGCTCATTTAGACCAATATCCGTTCTTAATGTAGATTATAGGTTATTCACCTCCATCATGGCCAAACGATTAGAGGAGTTTCTACCCATACTGATATGTAACGATCAGACAGGTTTTATACGACAACGCCAGACACAAGACAATATAAGAAGGACACTCTACATTATGGATCATATACAAAAAAATAAAATCGAAGCAATAGTGATAAGCGTGGACGCTGAAAAAGCATTTGATTCAGTTAATTGGAATTTTCTTTACAGAGTTTTACATAGATTTGGTTTCCAAGACACAATTATTAAAACTATACAGACATTATATGACAATCCTACTGCTAGGATTAAAATCAATGGATATTTATCAAATAGTCTTACCCTAGAAAGGGGCACGAGACAGGGTTGTGCATGGTCACCACTATTCTTTGTGTTATATCTGGAACCATTAGCTCAATACATCAGACAAAATGAAGATATCAGGGGAATTACTATTAAAGGGACAGAGCATAAATTGGCTTGTTATGCGGATGACATTTTGATCTATCTAGGGCAACCAACATACTCTTTGCCTAAATTGATGCAATCCTTTGAACAACATGGTCAATTATCAGGATACAAGATCAACATAGATAAAACCCAATTACTTTCATATTACTATAGCCCACCAAAAGAAATTGAAAGTCGATACCTCTGGGCATGGCACACAGAGTCTTTCAAATATTTGGGCATCATTATACCAAAAGATTTGGCAAAATTATCAGAATGTAATTATCAGCCTTTATATAAAAAAATTAAGGAAGATGTGGCAAGATGGAACATGATTCCTTTTCTCAGTCTCAGTTCAAGGATTGAGTCTATTAAAATGAATATACTGCCCAGACTGTTATATCTCTTTCAGACCCTATCAATAGAGATTAATCAAAATCAATTCAATGAATGGAACAAGATGTTATCAAGGTATATTTGGCAGGGTAAAAGGCCTAGAGTTCATCTCAAAACTTTGCAATTAGCAAAGGAAAAGGGGAGATGGGGCCTACCTTCTCAGAGATTATTATTTTGCAGCACAGTTGAGAGCTGTGATATGTTGATGCAACCCATCATATGACGCTCAATGGAAAAACATTGAGGAGCAGGTACTTCCCATCCCCATACAAGCAATTTCGGCTGATAACAACCTGCAAAGGTACATAAATACTATTGATAACCCATGGGTGAAATTGACTCTTAAAATATGGAAAACTACTATAAAAGAATATAATCTAGAGGGAGATGTTGCAATTCTTAAATGGACTCTGATTTTACACTAAATAAATTGGATGCTAGATTTAAGGACTGGACAGCTAAAGGAATAACAGTTCTTTGCAACGTAATGAAAGAAGGAACACTGTTCAGTTTTGAAATGCTTAAAGAGAAACACTTATTAGAAAAACAAGATTTTTATTGGTATTTACAGATGCGACAATATGTTAATAAGACGTTTAAAAATGTAACCAAGGCAAATACATGTTTGATAGAGCTCTTTAGAAAAGCATATAATACAGATAATGGTAGTAGAATCATTCCAAGCATGTATAAGGGGTTGTCAAATCTTAAAACACATTCGACTTCATACATTAAAACATAATGGGAGAAGGAAGGAGGGACAATAATATGGAGATATCAATGGAAGTGTACCAGTTCACAGAAATGGAGGGAGTTCAGATGGAAAAACTTGATAAGATATTTTATTACACCCTCTCAGAAATCCCATTATGATAGTAACCTCCCTATTTGCTGGAGAAATTGTGGAAATCAAAATGCAAATCACTATCGTATTTTTTGGATCTGCCCTGTTATCAAAAACTATTGGAGGAGGATACACAATGCCCTACAAGACATCTTTAAATGTGAAATGCCCTTAGAGAGTAAGACCATATATTTTGGATATATACCTCAAGAATAGTTGAAAAGAGATAAATATTTACTGAATATACTGTTGGTGGCTGGTAAAAAGACTCTTACTAGGAAATAGTTATCACAGGAGAGCCCAACTTTAAATACATGGATGGAAATTACAATGGACATTTACAAAATGGAGAAGATAACAGCATCTGTTAATCATAAGCTGGAACAATTTGATTCATACTGGGAAAAATGGTTTATCTACATAATGCCTGATTTTATTCTCACAAATCAGTGAATCTGTTGTAAAAAAAAACACTCCCTACTTGTTCATAGTTATTTCCTTTTGCTTGTTCTTTCTTTCCACTCTTTTCTATAAGTGTATACCTCAGATAAATACTTTGTGGAGATTTGTGATATATATGATTAGATGATATATATGTACAATGTCTGAAATACATCTTATGGAAATGTTTGGTTGATGATGAACTTCGATAAAAAAATAAATTACAAAAAAGAAAAATTAATCTAATAGGAGAGAAGGAACCATGGAGAAAGGGAAGGAGGAGGGGAACCGAGGGAGATGATGTGCAGCTGAAAAGGAAACCAGAATTGAAAAAGAGAGTAGGAGGGAGAGGAGAGAAATTATCAGAAATGTTCATGCCCTCAGGTGGGAGTCTACTCAGATGGAAAATGATGTGTTGCCTCTCCAACCTGAGAGTGGCCTCATCTTGATAGTAGAGAGGCCGTGGACAGTTAAGTCAGAATGGGAATGGGAAATCAAATTGAAACAGGTAGCCAATGGGTGTTCCTGTCTTTAGTGACAGACAGAGCAAAGATGTTCTTCCAGCATTTTCTCTGTGTTGTTAAAAATTTCCAGCATCTGCAGAACCCCTTGTGCTGAAGAATGTCAAGCACCAATCTTTTATATTTATTAATTTATTATTTTGAGTGACAGAGTGGACCAGGTCCTTCCAACTCACCTGTTTAATACTAGCCTAATCACGTGACAATTTACAATGACTAATTAACCTACTAACCAGTATGTCTTTGCACTGTAGGAGGAAACCGGAGCACCCATAGAAAACCCAAGCACTCATGTGGAAAATATATGCAACCCTTACAGACAGCGCTGGGAAATGAACCTGGGTCGCTAGTGCTGTAAAGAATTACGCTAACCGTTATGCAACTGTGCCACCTCAAATTAAGTCTATATTTTCACAGGAAATATCTCATGCCAAACATGGTGTAAACAGCAGTATTTAGACTAAATGGTTACAACTATTTAGAAATGGTTATTTTTCAAATGACTCAATTTAAAGAAGAGAAATGTTAACAATTCGTGATGAAGAGTCTTGGCCTGAAACATTGACTGCTTATTCCTCTCTTTGATGCTGCCTGACCTGCTGAGTTCCTCTAGCATTTTGTGCGTGTTACAAACAGACAGACATACTTTATTGATCCCGGGGAAATGGGGTTTTGTTACAGCCACACTAACCAAGAATAGTGTAGAAATATTGCAAAATAAAACCATAAATAATTAAATAATAATAAGTTAATCATGCCAAGTGGAAATAAGTCCAGGACCAGCTCAGGGTGTCTGACACTCCAAGGGAGAAGTTGTAAAGTTTGATGGCCACAGGTAGGAATAACTTCCTATGACACTCAGTGTTACATCTCAGTGGAATGAGTCTCTGGCTGAATGTAATCCTGTGCCTAACCAGTACATTATGGAGTGGATGAGAATCATTGTCCAAAATGGCATGCAACTTGGACAGCATCCTCTTTTCAGACACCACCGTCAGAGTCCAGTTCCACCCCCACAACATCACTGGCCTTACGAATGAGTTTGTTGATTCTGTTGGTGTTTGTTGGTTCTGAATTTCCAATAACTACAGAATCTTTTGTGTCAATGTGAATAATTTTCAAATTGAAAATGCTTTATTTATTTCAATCTGCTTCTGTTAAGTTTCCATTAGTAGCAAAACAATGAAAAGAAACGAACAAGCAACAGGAGTTAAACTTTACCCTAAAAATACTTCTACTAATTCATTAATTAGTGATAATCCGCTCAAAATTACTATAATACGCGAGAGAATTTTCTGGAAGATTATTACGAATTTGGGCACATGCTCACAAAAATGTTTGCCACTCCTGGTTTAGCTCCTCTGCAGAGCCGTAGACAAGCTCCTAATCTAACAGTTCTTCAACACAACAACTTTGTTTCCAGAGGTTTTTGCTCCAATATCCCATCCAAAGATTAGCACCACCAACAGTCCAGCATTCCCTCCATATGTACTAGAGTACTGATATGTACTCAAAAACTTCTATAGATGTACTGTGGAGAGCATTCTGACAGACTGCATCACTGTCTGGTATGGGGGTAGGGAGCTACTGCACAGGTCTGGAAGAAGCTTCAGAGGGCTGTAAATCTAGTCAGCTTCATCTTGGGTACTAGCCTACAAAGTAGCGGTGTCTCAGGAAGGCAGCGTCCATTATTAAGGACCCCCCCCCACCCCCACACCCAGGACATGCCCTTTTCTCACTATTACCATCAGGGAAGAGATACAGGACCCTGAAGCAATTCAGGAACAGCTTCTTCCCCTCTGCCATCCGATTCCTAAATGGACACTGAAGCCTTGAACACTACCTTGCTTTTTTCATATATGTATATATATGTATGTATGTGTACATATATATATATATAATTGTTTTTGCACAATTTTAATCTATTCAATATACTGTATACTGTAATTTATTTATTATTTTTTCTTATATATTATGTATTGTATTGAACTGCTCCTGCTAAGTTAACAAATTTCACTACACATGCCGGTGATAATAAGCCTGATTCTGAAGTAAAAGAAAATCTCAAAAATCTACAGTTATGGGAAATCTACAAAAGAAAAGAAAAGCTGTAAGCATTCAGCAGGTTAGGTAGTATCAGTGGAGGGAAAAATCACGATTTTTCCTTTTACAGATGCTGACTGACCTGCTGAGTGTTTCCTGTATTTTTATGTTAATCTTAGGTACAATGTTCAACTCCCAAGAGGCTTATCATTAGTAAGTTATGGGTATGCTTGATTGATGCTGGAAGCATGGTGACACTTGTGGGCTCCACACTCTCCATGCAAACAATGGAATGCACTGTATGCTTTGATGTACATGTGCCAAGTAAAGCTAATCTTTAAAAGGAAATGAAGAGGCAAATGATGTATTACAACTTGATGTTTTAAGAGTAGAGCTCCAAGCACATGAAAGAATGGGTTGATCACTCAACATCCACAAGGGAAAGATCCTGCCTTAGATGAAGCACGCTCTTGCCTTCACCATTTTTTGGGGGGATTTTAACCAGGCCAGTATGAAAAAAAAAATCACTAAACAATTACCATAGACAGATCACTTGCAATACCAGAGGAAACAACACACTGGACCATTGTTACACCACCATCAAGATTGCCTACTGTGCTATTCTGATCACCTGGCTGTACTCCTACTCCCTGAGAATAGGCAGAGACTGAAAACTTCAGCACCAGTAGTGTGGACCAAGAAGGTATGGACAAGGGCCTACAGGACTGCTTTGAATCTGTAGACTGAACTGTATTCAGGAATTCATCTTCAAATCTGGATGAGTATTAAAAACTGTGTGGATGAGTGTGTGCCTGCAAAGACTTGCTGTACATTCTCAAACCAAAACCCGTGGATGAACCAGAAGGTATGTCATCTGCTGAAGGCCAGATCTGTGGTATTCCAGTCTGGCGGCCCAGGCCTGTACCAGAAAACCAGGTATGACATGCAGAGGGCTATTTCAAGGGTGCAGACAATTTTGAACCAGGTTGGAGGCGACATCGGATGCATGACAACTCTAGCAGGGTTTGCAAGACATTGCTTCCTACAAAGCAAATCCCAATAGCATGAATAGCAGTGATGCTTCACTACCAGATGATCTCAACACCTTGTATGCCGCTTTGAAAAGGAGAATATCACTGCAGTTGTGAAAATCTCTTCTGCACCTGATGACCCTGTGATCTCTGTCTCAGAGGCCGATGTTAGGCTGTCTTTAAAAAGGGTGAACCCTCATAAGGCTGAAGGCCCCAACAAAGTAAACGGAAAGGTTCTGAAAACTTGTGCCAACCAACTGGCAGGAGTATTCAAGGACATTTTCAACCTCTCACTGATAGGGGCAGAAGTTCCCACTTGTTTCAAAAAGGGACCAATTATACCAGTGCCTTAGAAGAATAACGTGAGCTGCCTTAATGACTATCGCTTGGTAGCGCTCACATCTACAGTGATGAAATGCTTTGAGAGGTTGGTCGTGACTAGACTGAACTCCTGCCTCAGCAAGGACCTGGACCCACTGCAATTTGCCTATCGCCACAACAGGTCAATGGCAGATGCAATCTCAAAGGCTCTTCATATGGCCTTAGACCACCTGGACAACACAATCACCTATGTCAGGACGCTGTTCATCAACTATAGCTCAGCTTTTAATACCATCATTCTCACAACCCTGATTGATGTTAGAGAACCTGGGTCTCTATACCTCCCTCTGCAGTTGGATCCTCGACTTCCTAACCGGAAGACTACAATCTGTGCAGATTGGTGATAATATCTCCACCTTACTGATGATCAACACTGATGCACCTCAGTGCTTAGCCCACTGCTCTACTCTCTGTATACACATGACTGTGTAGCTAGGCATAGCTCAAACACTATAAATTTGCTGATGATACAACTATTGTTGGAGACGAGAGGGCGTACAGGAGCGACATATTCCAACTAGTGGAGTGGTCTTGCAGCAACAACCTTGCATTCAATGTCATTAAGATGAAAGAGCTGGTTGTGGACTTCAGGAATGGTAAGACAAAGGAACACATACCAGTCCTTAGAGGGATCAGAAGTGGAGAGAGTGAGCAGTTTCAAGTTTCTGGGTGTCAGATGTCTGAGGATCTAACCTGGTCCCAACATATCAATGCAGCTATAAAGGAGGCAAGAGAGCAACTATACTTCATTAGGAGTTTGAAGAGATATGGTGCGTCGACAAAAACACTCAAAAACTATAATTATATTGTGGAGAGCATTATGACAGGCTGCATCACTTTCTGATATGGGGGTGGGGGGGGCAACTGCACAGGACTGAAAGAAGCTGCAGAGGGTTGTAAATTTAGCTGGCTCCATCTTGGGCACTAGCCTACAAAGTACCCAGAACATCTCCAAGGAGTGGGTCTCAGAAAGGCAGCATCCATTATCAACGACCTCCAGCACCCAGGGCATGCCCTTTTCTCAATGTTACCATCAGGAAGGAGATACAGAAGCCTGAAGGCACACGCTCAGCTATTCAGGAACAGCTTCTTCCTTTCTGCCATCCAATTCCTAAATGGACATTGAACCCGTGAACACTACCTGACATTAAATATATATTATTTTTGTTTTGCATGATTTTGATCTATATACTGTACAGTATATGTAACTGATTTACTTATTTTTACTTTTTCCCATCTATATTATGTATTGCATTCGACTGCTGCTGCTGAGTTAACAAATTTCACAACACATGTGATGATAATAAACCTGATTCTGATTCTATTGGCCTCTGAAATAACATTTCACAGTGAGACAATGGAAAGGCGTGGGCCAATTACCAACCTTTGGGAGCCACTGGATTGGCATTGATGTGAAATTCATCATTACCTTCAAAGCACAGGCACAAGTAAATGGTGTATGGTGGAAAACATGCTGGTTGCATCACCGCCTGATACAAGTATCACAAGAGGCTGCAGAGGGTTGTGGACTCAACCAGCACATCATGGGCACATCACTGAAGGCCATCTTCAAGAGGCTGTACCTCAGGCATGCATCACTAAGCATCCTCACCACTGGGGATATGCCCTCTTCTCATTACCTACCTTCCAGGAGGAGATATAGGAGCCTGAAGATCCCCCCTGAACATTTTAGGAACAGTTTCTTCCTCTGCCATCAGACTTCTGAATAGACAATAGGTGCAGAAGTAGATCATTTGGCCCTTCGAGCTTGCACCGCCATTCTGAGATCATGGTTGATCATTCACTATCAATACTCGGTTCCTGCCTTGTCCCCATATCCCTTGATTCCTCTATCCACAAGATACCTATCTAGCTCCTTCTTGAAAGCATCCAGAGAATTGGCCTGCACTGCCTTCCGAGGCAGTGCATTCCAGACCCCCACAACTCTCTGGGAGAAGAAGTTTTTCCTTAACTTTGTCCTAAATGACCTACCCCTTATTCTCAAACCATGCCCTCTGGTACTGGACTCTCCCAGCATCTGGAACATATTTCCTGCCTCTATCTTGTCCAATCCCTTAATAATCTTATGTGTTTCAATCAGATCCCCTCTCAATCTCCCTAATTCCAGCGTGTACAAGCCCAGTCTCTCTAACCTCTCTGCATAAGATAGTCCAGACATCCCAGGAATTAACCTCGTGATTCTACGCTGCACTTCCTCTACAGCCAGGATGTCCTTCCTTAACCCTGGAGACCAAAACTGTACACAATACTCCAGGTGTGGTCTCACCAGGGCTCTGTACAAATGCAAGAGGATTTCCTTGCTCTTGTACTCAATTCCCTTTGTAATAAAGGCCAACATTCCATTAGCCTTCTTCACTGACTGCTGCACTTGCTCATTCACCTTCAGTGACTGATGAACAAGGACTCCTAGATCTCTTTGTATTTCTCTCTTACCTAACTCTATACCATACAGATAATAATCTGCCTTCCTGTTCTTACTCCCAAAGTAGATAACCTCACACTTATTCACATTAAACATCATCTGCCAAGTATCTGCCCACTCACCCAGCCTATCCAAGTCACCCTGAATTCTCCTAACATCCTCATCACATGTCACATTGCCACCCAGCTTAGTATCATCAGCAAATTTGCTGATATTATTGTCAATGCCTTCATCTAAATCGTTGATGTAAATCGTAAACAGCTGTGGCACCCCACTAGTCACCACCTGCCATTTTGAGAAACACCCATTCACCGTCACCCTTTGCTTTCTATCTGCCAACTAGTTCTATCCATGTCAATATCTTCCCCCCAATGCCATGAGCTCTGATTTTACCCACCAATCTCCTATGTGGGACCTTATCAAATGCTTTCTGAAAATCAAGGTACACTACATCCACTGGATCTCCCTTGTCTAACTTCCTGGTTACATCCTCGAAAAACTCCAATAGATTAGTCAAGCATGATTTGCCCTTGGTAAATCCATACTGGCTCGGCCCAATCCTATCACTGCTATCTAGATATGCCACTATTTCATCTTTAATAATGGACTCTATCATCTTCCCCACTACTGATGTTAGGCTGACAGGACGATAGTTCTCTGTTTTCTCCCTCCCTCCTTTCTTAAAAAGTGGGATAACATTAACCATTCTCCAATCCTCAGGAACTGATCCTGAATCTAAGGAACATTGGAAAATCATTACCAATGCATCTGCAATTTCCAGAGCCACCTCCTTTAGTACCCTAGGATGCAGACCATCTGGACCTGGGGATTTGTCAGCCTTTTCAGTCCCATCAGTCTACTCATCACCGTTTCCTTCCTAATGTCAATCTGTTTCATTTCCTCTGTTACCCTATGTCCTTGGCCCATCCATACATCTGGGAGATTGCTTGTGTCTTCCCCAGTGAAGACAGATCTAAAGTACTTATTAAATTCTTCTGCCATTTCTCTGTTTCCCATAGCAATTTCCCCCAATTCATTCTTCAAGGGCCCAACGTTGTTCTTAACTATCTTCTTTCTCTTCACATACCTAAAAAAAACTTTTGCTATCCTCCTTTATATTCCTGGCTAGCTTGCATTCGTACCTCATTTTTTCTCCTCGTATTGCCTTTTTAGTTAAGTTCTGTTGTTACTTAAAAATTTCCCAATCATCTGTCCTCCCACTCACCTTAGCTCTGTCATCCTTCCTTTTTTTTAATACTATGCAATCTCTGACTTCCTTTGTCAACCACTGTGGCCCCTTTCCCCCCTTTGAATCCTTCCTTCTCTGGGGGATGAACTGATTTTGCACCTTGTGTATTATTCCCAAGAATACCTGCCATTGCTGTTCCACTGTCTTTTCTGCTAGGATATCAGTCCAGTGAACTTTGGCCAGCTCCTCCCTCATGGCTCCATAGTCTCCTTTGTTCAACTGCAACACTGACACCTCCGAGCTGCCCTTATCCTTCTCAAATTGCAGATAAAAACTTATCATATTATGGTCACTACCTCCTAATGGCTCCTTTACTTCAAGATCGCTTATCAAATCCTGTTCATTACATAACACTAAATCCAGAATAGCCTCTCGGCTCTCGTACAAGCTGTTCCAAGAATGCATCCTGTAGGCACTCTACAAACTCCCTATCCTGTGGTCCAGCACCAACCTGATTCTCCCAGTTCACCTGCATGTTGAAATCCCCCATAACTACTGCGACATTACCTTTGCCACATGCCAATGTTAACTCCCTATTCAACTTGCACCCAATATCCATACTACTGTTCGGTGGCCTGTAGACAACACTCATTAGGGTCTTTTTGCCCTTACTGTTCCTGTTTAAATCGCAGCCTATTGTGCTTAACCCAGCTCCCCGAACTCCCATCGGGCTATACGCCCCTTGAATTTTGTTGTCCTTTCTAAATTTACTTATTCTTTCTGCACATTTAACTCCATGTTCCGTCAGACCATCCCTCTGTACATGTGTCCTCCTTATCACTTGTTCCGCCTCACCTTTCTCTACTACACACTTAATATTCCGGAACCGTGTCGTCCCCACCTGTCCTTTATTCTTCATCTTGCATTCTGGATCTCTACCCCCTGCAAATTTAGTTGAACCCCCCCCCCCCCAAGAAGCACTAGCAAACTTCCCTGCAAGAATGTTAGTACCACTCCAGTTCAGGTGTAAACCGTCCCATCGGAACAGATCCCACCTTCCCTGGAACAAAGCCCAATTATCTAAAAACCTGAAGCCCTCCCTCCTGCACCATCCTCTCAGCCACATATTAATCTGTATAATCCTTTTGTTCCTTGCCTCACTCGCACGTGGCGCAGGTAGCAATCCTGACATTGTTACCCTGGAGGTCCTGCTCTTCAGCTTCGCATCTAACTCCCTGAACTCCCTACGCAGGACCCCCTCACTCTCATCCTACCCACGTCGTTGGTCCCTACATGGACCACAACATCTGGATTCTTGCCCTCCCTCTCGAGAATAACCTGCACCCGATCTGAGATGTCTCGGACCCCGGCACCAGGGGAGCAACATACCATCCGAGACTCCCGATCTTCCCCACAAAATCTCCTATCCGCCCCCCGACTATAGAATCCCCTATCACTACCGCTCTCTTCTCTTCCCTCTTCCTCTTCTTACCTCCCCTTCTTAGTCGAGGGTCCAACCTCAGTGCCAGAGACAGGACCACTGCAACTTGTTCCTGGAATAGTCCATGAATACATAAACATTGCCTTGTTATTATTTTTTTTGCACTATTTATTTGATAATTTAAAGTACTTTATGTCGTTATACTCTACTTCTAAGCAAAACAACAAATCTCATGCCATATAAGACAGTGACAATAACATGTGATTCTGATTCTTAAAACTAAAGAATCTCATCCCACACACAAGAGATGCTGCATATGCTGGAAATCCCGAGGAACTCAGCAGGTTATCAGCAGAATCTCTGGAGAAGACTGAGATCCTTCAACAGGGCTCATCCCAAAAGACAGCATCTCCGACACTGCTGCTTACGTCTCAAGATTTCTAGCATCTGCAGAATATATTGTGTTTACAACCTATTCCCTACGCCTGGTTTTATTCTACTATGCCTCGAGCAGGATTTGAACTCACGACTTTCAGGGGCCGGTGCACACTCGGAGAAGGCGGCTGCTCGTGATGTCATGACGCACCGAACGCAAGGCGCGTTCTGGAGGCTATAAATAACGCGCCCAGTGACGTCACACGGTAGTGTTTACTTCCGGTGAGCGAGGAAAACTCCGTTTGAATGACAGATCTGGGGCTCCGACGGGATTCTCCTTCAGTGCCGCCGCACGAAGAGTCACAACTCTGGCGCTTCTGCAACCTACCTGCAGAAAGAGCTGCATTAAATTAACGTCTTCTATCTGAAAAAGACGTTTATTTCTGCATAAATTACGTTGGAGGCCGCGAAGAGTGCAGAGCTTATGGATTGGTTAATGGGGTAAGCCTGGGTAGTCTCGCCAAATACAGTTGTATTCTTCAGTTTTTTGTGAGGAAAAACTGTTTTGCTCGCAGTCCTGTATAACGGGATTTTTGCCTGACGGTTACGCATGCTCTGTGGGCGCGGGGCATTAAGGGAGCTGTAGTTTTTGTTGTCCTCAGTAGATGAGAATTGGCGCCCTATGGACTGCAAGTACCGGGGTGCACTGCGCCGGCCATAGGCGGCGACCTTATCCCCGTGCATGCGTGCTGGCAGCCTGCACATGGGCAAGGGGCTGGGATTCCCGTGGGCAGATGCTCGTTGCCAAATGGTCACCAACTCTCCCAGCTCCTGGTAGAGAGCAGTGCTCCAACCCACCTAAGGAATTGGGATGGACGGCAACCAAACTGTGTATTCATCTAGGACAATGTGAACCAGGGCATCCTGGTCACACCAAATGCCATCCAGTAGGATTGTGACTTTGGTGGGCACGGCTCAGGTTTCATATGCCCAGAGTGAAGGTCTTGGAAGGTATGCTTGCGTTTTCCCTACCTTCACAGCTGGCTGCTTTTTTTGTTTCCCCTTGCCCATCCCAATATGCTCAGTAGCAGTCTGCATCCTCATTAAAGGCACCTTCACCCTGTTGACTGAGTCTGTTGTCTGGCTGTTAGAATCATAACAAATCATTAGATTATTTCAACACCCAAGTATATTGAGCTGGTACAAGGGTGGAATATGTGTTACAGTTACAAAGAGAACAGTGAAGGTTCAAAGTAAATTCATTATCAAAGAACATTTATGTTACCATATTACTTTGGATTCATTTTCTTCCAGACATTTACAGGGGAAAGAAATACAATAGAATTTTTAAAAAGTATACACAAAGCTTGATAACTGCCAATGTTTAAAGTGCAGACGGTGCAAATAGAAATAAAAATGAGAATGTATAGAATCCTTGAAAATGAGTCTGTAGATCGTAGAATCAGTTCAGAATTGAGATGAAATTAATTATTTATCAAGCAATTTCATACAAATGATGTAATTCAAAGGGGTTAAAATAAACATTAAAATAAAAGACAAAAAGATATACACACAAAATGTTGGAGGAACTCAGCAGGTCAGGCAGCAGCTATGGAAATGAACAGACATGAACGAGACCCCCTTCAGGACTCGAAAGGAAAGTGGAAGATGCCAAAATAAAAAAGTGTGGGGAGGGGAAGAAGGTTAGCTAGAAGGCGATAGGTGAAGCCAGGTGGGTGCAAAAGATAAAGGGCTGGAGAGGAAGAAATCTGATGAGGGAGAAGAATGGACTCTAGGAGAAAGGGAAAGTGGAGGGGCACCAGGAGGAGGTGGTTGGCAGGTGAGAAAAGGAGAGGCCAGAGTGGGGAATTGAAGAAGAGGAGAGGAGAAGGGAATTTCTTTTTTTATTGGAGAAATTTCATGCTGTCCGTTTGAAGGCTACCCAGATGGAATATAAGGTGTTGTTCCTCCACCCTGAGGGTGGCCTCACAAGAGGAGGCCATGGACTGCCATGTTGGAATGGGAATCGGAACTAAAACGTTTGGCCACAAGCAAGTTCCACTTTTGGTGAATGGAGTGGAGGTCCTTGGCAAAGCAGTCCCCCAGTTTACATCGGGTTTCACTAGTGTAGAGGAGGCTGCATCGGGAGCACCGGACACGGTAGACAATCCCAGGAGATTCCCAGGTGGTGTGTTGCCACACCTGGAATGACTGTTTGGGGCTCTGAATGGAGGTAAAGGAGGAGGTGAATGGACAGATGTAGCACTTCAGCCGTTTGCAGGGGTAAGTGTCAGGAGGGAGATTAGTGAGGACCGATGAAAGGACAAGGGAATCACAGAGGGAGCACAATAAGATCTTGGTTAAAAGCAAGTTTAAATAAATAGGTTTTGCGCTGGCATTAAAAAGTGTCAACTGAGTCTGCATTCCTTGTATGGTGGTGTTAGTTATTGAATTCTCCAGCTTAGGAGCCTTGTTTAAAAAAAGCTGACATGCCAATGATCTTTTGAAGGAGATTCTTTAAAGTTAAGAGACCAGCAGAAGACCTGAGAGCTCAGGCAGGATTAAAACACAAAACTGATTCTGTGACGTAGTCTGGTCCCAGACCATTAAGAGCTTTAAAAATATGTAAGAGAACCTTAAAATCATTTCTGAAAGACAGAGGAAGCCGATGCAGAGCAGCTAGTACAGGAGTGATATGTTCCTTCATCCTGGTTTTGGTTAAAATTCTAGCAGTGGTGTTCTGAATGAGTTGAAATATGTCAATAGATTTCTTTGGAAGGCCAGTAGAAAGTCCAATACAGTAATCTAGTCTATTCGATATAAAGGCGTGAATTAGTTTTTTAGCATTATTACAATACAGAAACAAACATGTCTTTTCAATATTTCTTAAGTGATATGCTTCTCTAGTAACTTTCTTTATTTGGTATTTAAAATTCAATTCTGAATCAAGGAATACACACAGGCTAGTTACTTCTGATTTTACAAGGGGAGCTAAGTTTATCTCTTTTGGCTTCAGAGGATTTGTCCTGGGTCCAGCACGCAAGTGCAGTTACAAAGAGAGTACACCAGCATCTCTGCTTCCCTAGAAGTTGCGAAGATTTGGCATGTCATCTAAAACTTTGACAAACTTCTACAGATGTGTGGTGGAGAGTATATTGACTGGCTGCATCACAGTCTGGTATGGAAACACCAATGTCCTTGAATGTGAAAACCCTACAAGAAGTAGTGGATATGTCTCTGTCCATCACGTGTAATTCCTTGCCACCATTAAGTACATCAGCGTGGAGTAGTGTCACAAGAAAGCAGCATCTATCATCAGGGTCCCCCACCATCCAGCTCACACACTCTTTTTGCTGCTGCCATCAGGAAGGAGGTATAGGAGCCTCAAGACTCACACGACCAGGTTCAGAAATGGTTATTACCCCTCAACCATCAGGATCTTGAACCAAAGGGGATAACTTCACTCGCCGCATCACTGAACTGCTACAACCTGTGGACTCACTTTTAGGACTTTTTTTAATTTAAATTTTTTTTTTAACTTTCATTTGTATTTGCACAGTTTGTCTTTTGCACATTGGTTGTTTGCCCATCCTGTTGGGGGTGATCTTTCATTGTTTCTATTACGTTTCTTGTATTTTTTTGTGAATGCTCACAAGAATATAATCTTCAAAGTAAATTTAATATCAAAGTACATACATGCCCCCATATGCATGCCTGAGATTCATTTTCTTGTGGGTGTTCATAGTGAATACAAGAAACAAAATAGAGTCAATTTTGTTTCTGGACTGGACCCAGCAAGGTGGACAAACAGCCAGTGCGCAAAAAAAACCAATACACTATGCCAATGTAAAAGAAAGAGAAGAAACAGTAATGATAAATAATGAAGCAATGAATATCCAGAACATGAGATGAAGAGTCCTTGAGAGTGATGGTTCAGGGGCAATTGGTGAGGTTTCTGTGCCTTTTTCCTAATGGCACCAACAAGAAGTGAGCAGAGTTGTGTTCAGTGACATATATGTACTTTGATAGAAAGTTTACTTTGAACTTTAAACTTATTCCAGACTGAGAAGGGCAGACCTTATATGAATAGGTTATTGGGTAACCTATATGAACAGGTAACAGGGCATGGAAGAATAGGTTGCAGGGAAGTTGGGTGGGGAGTGGTTGCTGTATGTACTTTGTGCATGGATTGGCTTCTAATGTCCTGAGAAAATATGAAAAGAATAAGCCAGTTAGCTCTCAAACTATATTTGTTGTGTTATTCTTTTAAGGTAAGGTTACTTTTCTATCTTGCTTTCCTGTATGAATCCCATATCCTTTATTGTTTTTAATGATTTAAAATATGTCAGACTTCCTGGGTAGACAATTGCAAGGATTCACTATACTCTGGGAAAAGTTACTGCTCATATCTGTCCTGAAGGACCAGTCCTTCAGGACACCCAGGACCCAGGACCATATTCTCTAAATATTCTAGCCAGGGAAAGTGCCAACTCCAACTCCAAATCTGCACTTTTGTTTGTTTCACTGATGTCACACAATATAATTTTTATTATCTGTTAATAACCTTTGTGAATATCCCAAACCCTCCATCACAGGAATTCATCTGGCAAAACTGTACTACAGTCCCTCTATAACAAATATCTCTCCTTGTACACATCATTCCTAGCTGTCTTCTGACTGTAGTGCTTTATAATTGGAGTAAGTCAGTAAAGGTCCATTTAATGTTTTCCTTCCTAATGGGTTGGCATATTTACATATTAACTTCTGTGATACACCCAAGTCTTTCTGAACACTAACACTCTCACCATCTAAAAGTAAACACCATGTTTCAATATTCTATTTTATTGTGGGTAAAGGAAAAAACTAGAATTGAGCCAAGATGAGTTAATCCATTGTTTTATCGACTGACTAGCAAGCTTTAGGGTTCGTTTGCTGAATCTTGTTTCAATACCTTATGCTGTTATACTTGGTTAATAACATGTTCTTGTGTCCAGATTCTCATTGTTCTCATGCTGCTTGCATTGACTAGTTTTAATTTCTCCAGCTTTCGGTAATTTCTCCCCACCCCCAACCACCCTGTTTCTCTCTGTTTTCCATTCTCCATTCTGGCTCCCCTCTTACCCCTTTTCTTCGTTTCACCTGCCTCTGGTGCCCCTCCACTCTCTTCTCCTATCAGGTTCTTTTTCCTTCAGTCCATTACCACCTATCAGCTCTCAGGCTCTCACTTCACCCTCCTTCCCCTTCCCCCACCCACCCACCTTCCCCCTCACTTGGTATCACCATCACTGCCAGGTTGTGCTTCTTCGCTTTCCCCCCTCCCCCAACCACCTCGAACGGGTTTCTTCCCGCTTTCTTTCCTGTCCAGATGAAGTGTCTCAGCCTGAAATGTCGACTCTATTCCTCTCCGTAGATGCTGCTGAGTTCCTGCAGCATTTTGTGTGTGTTGCATTCACCAGGACTTGATACATTTCTTGCCACAGTTGGATGTTCCAAACACTAAGATAAATCATGACTTGAATTGTGGTTACTGCTGCACAATGAATCAAAGGAGAGCATGTATCTCATGAGCAATTTGATAGAAATTTTGGAAAGTGGCAGTCAATATGTGCACGTACATTGTATTAATAAGCACGATACTGTACCTTGATAAATAAAGAACGTGATACTGGGCTGAAATCCCTATTTGTCTTTGAATTAGTGCCAGAGGGATCTTCTAACCACCTAGAGGGTAGTCAACAGCTCAGTGCATTATGCCTCAATCATACATTGGATTGCAAATTTGTAATCATCTGTCTATTGAGTGGAGCTCAGACCTTAGTTCAGTATATGAAGGAAAGGCACTTTACTGGATACGTAAGATTCATTCAAAAGCAAAATTCTGCAAACTATTATTGACTTATTTATTTCCGCATGTACTGAGATGCAGTGAAAAGCTGTCTTGCATACAGTTTACACGGGTCAATTAATTACAGTAGTGCATTGAAGTAAAACAGAAAGTGTTACGTTTGCAGAGAAAGTGCTGTGAAGGTAAACCATAAAGCTCAGGACATAGGGAAGTAAATTATGAGATCAAGAGTCCATCTCATCGAAGTAGGGACCCATTCAGTGGTCTTCTAATAGTGGCATGAGGGTTGTTCTTGAGCCTAGTGGTATGTGCTTTCATCCTTTTGTATCTTCTATCTGAAGGGAGAGGGGAGGAGAAAGAATGTCCAGGTGTGGTCTTTGATTATGTTTTACCAAGGCAGCAGGAAGTGTTGACAGAGTGCATGGAGGGGAGGGCGGTTTCCATGATGTGCTGAGCTATATCTCTGCAGCTTCTTGCAGGCACAGGCAAAGTAGTTACCTACCAAGCCGTGATGCATTCAGATAGGATGATTGCATTGATTAAAAATTTGGTTAGGGTCAAAGGAGGCATGCCAAATTTCCAAGGAAGTAGAGGCACTGGTGAGCTTGCTTGCTGGAAAAGTTTAGAGGATCGATCAGCCCTGATGGAGACAGAAGCAGAACACTTCATTTGATGATCTATCTAAAGTTTTAACTGTTTTTCTCAGCAGGCACTACTTCAGCGGCTGCACATTTTCCAGCATTTTAGTTTTTATTGTATCAGAATCAGGTTTATATCACTGGCATACATCTTGAAATGTGTTTTATGGCAGCAATACATTGCAATACATAATAAACAATCTAAAATTTGCAATAAGATATATATCTTCCCTACAGTGGATTCAGGTTAATTGGGACACATTGGGACCAAGTGCATTTTAGCCCAGTTAAGCAGCTGCCACATTTAGCTAAAGTTTCATGGAAATATTTAAAAATGTATTTAAAAAAAAGACAAACTACCATTAACTGAGTACCAAATGATGTATTTAAGTGAAGTACAGAACAAATTAGAGCACTGTCAAAACTAATATAATACTACAAAACTTATACTACAAAAATTATTAGTTCCTAATAATTATTGGAGGAATTAATCCAGTGTACTCTACCTGTTCTTTTGATTGACTGTAATTGAATAAAATCAGTGCAGATAAGGGACTGTTTTCAAACAATGCTTTCAATAGTTGCATCCTCCAAATCTTCATTTTCATTGTAACATTCAAGATGATTGTCAATATCTTCAAATTCTTCATAACCCTAACTTGTTGAAGTGGTGAAATCATTTCATTTCTAGCATCTCCTAGCCTGAATGCTTGAAACTACAGTGAACAAAACAGTTCTGAATTGTCTTGATGTTTATTACTCACCAGTTATCAGTGATAAAAATCTCTTTTTGAACATAAACACATGCAAGCTTTTTAAAAACTGTTGACTCTAAGCATGGTGTGTCGAATGGCCACACAATGCGCATGTGACTAATGCTATTTAAAAACTGTTTAGCAACAGTCTTCCATCCCAATTAAGCAGCAAAGTATCTCAAATAAACAAAGGGAATCCCGACTATTTTCTTGATTAGTTTTTGTTCCTTAAGAGTTGTCCGAAATAAGCAGCTACTCCGATAAACTGGTGGCCCAATTAACTGGAATTCACTGTATATGTAAAATTAAATCAGAGGTTGACCCTACCAACTGTTGGCCTCAAGTTGTTAATTCAACCAGCTTTTGGTATTGTCAATGGCGGTGTCATCTTGTCGAAGTCAGTTTTCCAGCAACTGGTGGAATTATAGAATTGTTTTTGCGCCATGCCCACTCCCGCCCATATAATTTTCTTAATATTATGTTTCTACATTTGAACTTTATTTTCCACTCCTGTTGGTAAGAGAAAGATAATTGAATAAAGCTAAGACAAATATGAAGGTAAAGTTAATCAATTTTGCGGTATTTCCAAGAGATCAACACAGTTATTGAGTCTGCATATGGAACTGAAATCAGTAAGAGGTAAAGAGTTGTCCCTACACTGATTTTAAAAGTTGCTGTCTCAGGAACATTAGCAGGGAAGTTGGAAGAAAGGGTTGTTTCTGTACCTTTAATACTGGTGGTGGTTGTCTGTCTTATCCGATGACAGGAAACGCGGGCGGCCTTTTAAAGTTGAAAAGCTGTTGCACTGGTCAGTTCCACTCTTTCTATCTTGAAAGTCTAAGCCCAGTACTTTGTCACAACCTAAGGTCTTCATTGTTTGCAATGGATGGCCATGACTTCTTCTGTGCCTTGTTGTGCCCTTCGCTCTCTATGGAGCATTGCAGAACTGCCTTCCTAGCCTTTGGACCTCACGGTTGATCTTTTCCACCCAGTCTGGTGGAGCTGACTTCATATAGAAGGACAGGCATATCCCTATCTCACAGGGATATGTGGTCCACTGGCTCTGAAGCATTGTACCAGGGTGTGGCTGCTGTCACATGCAAGCAGTTACTTGGAGACATGGATGAGAACTGAGTGCCCGGTGGGGACCAAAGGTGAGGGAACTGCCCTAGAATGGATATGACAAGCCGCTTCACCAGAGATGCTACTCCTCCCTGGACACCCCATGCACGCTACTTTAAGCATAAAAGATAATGCTTATTTTGGGGAATAGTGCATATTCTTCTTTAACTAAATGCATTCAAATACTCTTAAAGTTACTCTTAAAGTCTATACATAGTAACATAGAAAACCTACAGCACAATACCGACCCTTCAGCTCACAGTGCTGTGCCGAACATGTACCTACTTTAGAAATTACCTAGGGTTACCCATAGTCCTCTATTTTTCTAAGCTCCATGGACTAATACCAATGGACTACTAAAATCATAATGTGAACTCAGTCTGTTGGATTCACAGAGGTGGGTTTGTGCCATCATCCCATCAGGCAGCTCACTTCAAAATGTTTTTGTTGCTTGGCTGCAATTGTAAACATCGCTGATTATTGTGTCATGGGCAGGTCCAAGGAAAGCCAAATCCATCCATTTAACTGGGGGAAATCAACTTGCAGTTGGCTCATATTTCACTGGTCCAGATTAGAATCATTGCAGCAAGGAAGTCAGCAGCTAAAGTAGGTCAGGCCTGAAATGTCACAGATTCAGCAGGCTATATGTTCCTTGGGAGAGCAAGATTAATTTCAGAATGCAGTCAGGGAAACTAAATCTCCTCAGCTTGCCTGAAATAGTGGCTTCAGTATTTGAATACATTTATTAAAGGAGAATGTGCACTATTTCCCAACATAGGCAATGTCTTTTATTGTTTAATAAACCATCTTGTTTCTCTGTGTAATGTTATCTTCACTTTGAGCATCATTTAATGTTTAGGAAGATGTGAACTTGCCTCCAGACATCTGAAACTGCTCTGTGCTCTATTTCTGACATTTCAAAAGTTGTTTAGAATCACGAAGGGCTTGCGTGACTACAGCCCCTTGGTGGTTTTGCATATCTCCTAACTCCTTCACATCTACATAACTGAGCACTTTACAAGTTTGCAGCTGCAAGAATTTTAAAAAGAAAAGTGCACTGGATGACGTGCACATTGGAGAATGAAAAAGCATTTTGCGTGTCAAATCAGGCCATGGCTGCACATTCCTCATCAGCCTAACCAGAGTAATAATAGGGGTGTTTCAGAGAATTCTAAAATGAAACTGGAATGGATAACAAGAATGGAAATACTAGAGCTGATGTTTACAAGTTTATGAGTATGTCTGTAATGCTATCATGAGCCATGTCTGGAGTTTGGAGGATATCATCTTACTCTAGTTTGCTAACCCTTCATAGCCTTCCTCGGAAGTTCAAATTCAATTGTCTTCCAAATGCAATCAGAATCAGGTTTAATATCTCTGGCATATGCTGTTTTGCAGCAGTACATTGCAATGCATAAAAAATATGAATTACAATAAGAAATATTTGTGTCCATTCAGAAATTTGATAACGGAGGAGAAGAAGTTGAGTGTGTGTCTTCATAGAAACATAGAAAATAGGTGCAGGAGTAGGCCGTTCGGCCCTTCGAGCCTGCACTGCCATTCAGTATGATCATGGCTGATCATCCAAGAATGTCTTTCCTCAGATTAGGGGACCAAAACTGCACACAATATTCTAGGTGCGGTCTCACCAAGGTCTTGGACAACTGCAGTAGAATCTCCCTGCTCCTGTACTCAAATCCTTTTGCTATGAATGCCAACATACCATTTGCCTTTTTCACCGCCTGCTATACCTGCATGCCCACCTTCAATGACTGGTGTACAATGACACCCAGGTCTTGTTGCATCTCCACTTTTCCTAATCGGCCACCATTCCGATAATAATCTGTTTTCCTGTTCTTGCAACCAAGGTGGATAACCTCACATTTATCCACATTAAATTGCATCTGCCATGAATTTGCCCACCCACTTAACCTATCCAAGTCACCCTGCATCCCCTTAGCATCCTCCTCACAGCTAACACCGCCGCCCAGCTTCGTGTCATCTGCAAACTTGGAGATGCTGCATTTAATTCCCTCGTCTAAATCATTAATGTATATTGTAAACATCTGGGGTCCCAGCACTGAGCCTTGCAGTACCCCACTAGTCACTGCCTGCCATTCTGAAAAGATCCCGTTTACTCCCATTCTTTGCTTCCTGTCTGCCAACCAATTCTCTATCCACATCAATACCATACCCCCAATACCGTGTGCTTTAAGTTTGCACACTAACCTCCTGTGTGGAACCTTGTCAAAAGCCTTTTGAAAATCTAAATATACCACATCCACTGGTTCTCCCCTGTCCACTCTACTAGTTACATCTTCAAAAAATTCTATAAGATTCATCAGACATGATTTTCCTTTCACAAATCCATGCTGACTTTGTCCGATGATTTCACCTCTTTCCAATTGTGCTGTTATCACATCTTTGATAACCGACTTTAGCATTTTCCCCACCACCGATGTCAGACTAACCGGTCTATAATTCCCCGGTTTCTCTCTCCCTCCTTTTTTTAAAAAGTGGGGTTACATTCGCCACCCTCCAATCCTCAGGAACTAATCCAAAATCTAAGGAGTTCTGAAAAATTATCACTAATGCATCCACTATTTCTTGGGCTACTTCCTTAAACACTCTGGGATGCAGACCATCTGGCCCTGGGGATTTATCTGCCTTTAATCCCTTCAATTTACCTAACACCACTTCCCTACGAATCTGTATTTCCCTCCGTTCCTCCATCTCACTAGACCCTCGGTCCCTTACTATTTCTGGAAGATTATTTATGTCCTCCTTAGTGAAGACAGAACCAAAGTAGTTATTCAGTTGGTCTGCCATGTCTTTGTTCCCTATGATCAATTCACCTGGTTCTGACTGTAAAGGACCTACATTTGTCTTGACCAATCTTTTTCTTTTCACGTATCTATAAAAGCTTTTACAGTCAGTTTTTATGTTCCCTGCCAGCTTTCTCTCATAATCTTTTTTCCCTTTCCTAATTAAGCCCTTTGTCCTCCTCTGCTGGTCTCTGAATTTCTCCCAGTCTTCAGGTGTGCCGCTTTTTTTTGCTAATTTATATGTTTCTTCTTTGGACTTGATACTATCCCTAATTTCCCTTGTCAGCCACGGGTGCACTACCTTCCCTGGCTTATTCTTTTGCCAAACTGGGATGAACAATTGTTGTAGTTCATCCATGTGATCTTTAAATGTTTGCCATTGCATATCCACCGTCAACCCTTTAAGTATCATTTGCCAGTCAATCTTAGCTATTTCACATCTCAAACTTTCAAAGTTACCCTTCTTTAAGTTCAGAACCTTTGTTTCTGAATTAACTATGTCACTCTCCATCTTAAAGAAGAATTCCACCATATTATGGTCACTCTTACCCAAGGGGCCTCGCACGACAAGATTGCTAACTAACCCTTCCTCATTGCTCAGTACCCAGTCTAGAATGGCCTGCTCTCTAATTGGTTCCTCGACATGTTGGTTCAGAAAACCATCCCGCATACATTCCAAGAAATCCACTTCCTCAGCACCCTTACCAATTTGGTTCACCCAATCTATATGTAGATTGAAGTCACCCATTAAAACTACTGTTCCTTTATTGCACGCATTTCTAATTTCCTGTTTAATGCCATCCCCAACCTCACTACCACTGTCAGGTGGTCTGAACACAACTCCCACCAGCGTTTTCTGCCCCTTAGTGTTATGCAGCTCTACCCATATCGATTCCACATCCTCCAGGCTGATGTCCTTCCTTTCTGTTGCGTTAATCTCCTCTCTAACCAGCAATGCTACCCCACCTCCTTTTCTTTCCTGTCTGTTCCTCCTGAATATTGAATATCCCTGGATGTTGAGCTCCCATCCTTGGTCACCCTGGAGTCATGTCTCTGTGATCCCAACTATATCATATTCATTAATAACGATCTACACACTCAATTCATCCACCTTGTTACGAATGCTTCTCACATTGACACACAAAGCCCTCAGGCTTGTTTTTACAACACTGTTAGCCCTTATACAATTATGTTGAAAAGTGGCTCTTTTTGCTTTTTGCCCTGGATTTGCCTGCCTGCCACTTTTACTTCTCACCTTACTACTTTTTGCTTTTACCCTTATTTTACACCCCTCTGACTCTCTGCACTTGTTTGCATCCCCCTGCCACATTAGTTTAAAGCCTCCTGAACAGCAGTAGCAAACGCTCCCCCTAGGACATTGTTTCCAGTCCAGCCCAGTTCATGCTCCTGTATGTCCTCCTTGAAGGTAGCAGTGAGAAAAGACTAAGACGTAGGAGCAGAATTAGGTCACTTGTTCTATTGACTCTGCTCTGCCATTCCATCATGGCTGATTTATTATCCCTCTTAACCCCATTTTCCTGTAACCTTTGGTGCTCTGACTAACCAAGAATCTATCCACCCCCACTTTAAGTATACTCAATGAATTGGCTTCCACAGCTGTCCATGGTAATGAATTCCACAGATTCACCACGGTCTGCTAAAGGGATTCCTTCTCCTCTCTGTTCTAAATTGACTTCCCTCTATTCACTATAGGAAACATCCTCTCCCCATCCCCTCTGTCAAGGTCTTTCAATTTTTGATAGGTTCCCCCCCCCCCCCCCCATTTTTCTAAACTCCAGCGAGGTGTCACAGAGCCATCAACACGCTGCTCATACATAAATCCTTTCATTCTCGGAATCATTCTCATGAACGTCCTCTGTACCCTCTACAGTGCCAGCACATCTTTGCTTGGATAAGGGGCCCACAACTGTTGGGTGTGGTGTGACCTGTGCCTTAGAAAGCCTCAGCATCACATCTTTGATTTTATATTCTAGTCCACTCAAAATGAATGTTAATATTGCATTTGTCTTCCTTACCACTGACTCAACTTGCAAGGTAACCTTTAGGGAATCCTGCACAAAGATTCCCTAGTCCCTTTACATCTCTGATTATTGAATATTTTAGAAAATAATCCACACTTGTTTTTTTTTACTGACCATACACTGCTTCTAGACACTATGTTCCATCTGTCACTTCTCTGCCTTCCTGCTTCCTCAACTCTGTTTGCCCCTCCACCTATCTTTATATCATCTGCAAACTTGGCCAGCCAACCAGAAAAGGCCCCCTTAATTCTAATTCTAACTCTTTGCTTCCTACTAGTCGGCCAATCTTCTATCCATGCTAGTATCTTTCCTATAATACTGTGAGCTCTTAATCTTGTTAAGCAGCCTCATGCTGCATCTTGACAAAAGCCTTTTGAAAATCCAAGTAAACAATATCTGTTGATTCTCCTTTGTCTATTCTGTATGTTATTTCCTCAGAGGATTCCAATAGATTTGTCAGGCAAGATTTCCCTGTATAGAAAACCATGCTGACTTTGGCCTATTTTATCATGGGCCTCCAAGTACCCCAAAACCTCAACCTTAACAATCATCCCAACCAGTGCGGTCAGACTAACTGGGCTATAATTTCCTTTCTTCTGCCTCTCTCCCTTCTTGAAGAGTGGAGTGATATTTGCAGATTTCTAGCTCTCTGGAACCATTCCAGGATCTATTGATTCTTGAAAGATCATTACTAATGCCTCCACAATCTCTTCAGCCTGTTTCAGAACCCTGGGGTATAGTTCATCTGGTCCAGGTGACTTATCTACATTCAGACCTTTCAGCTTCCCAAGCACCTTCTCCTTAGTAATAGCAGCTACACTTACTTCTGCCCCCTAACACATTCGAATTTTTAGCACACTTAACTGTGTCTTCTACAGTGAAGACTGACGTAAAATACTTATTAAGCTCACCCACCATTTCTTTGTCCCCCATTACTACCTCTTCAGTATTGTTTTACAGCAATCCAATCTTGCCTCTCTTAATCTTGATAGATCTGAAAAACTTTTAATATTCTTTTTGATATTATTGGCTAGCTTACCTTCATATTTCATCTTTTCTCTCCTTATGGCTTTTAGTTGCTGTCTGTATTTTTTGAAGCTTCCAAATCCTCTAACATCCCACCAATGTTTGCTCTATTATATACCCTCTCTTTTGCTTTTGTACTGCCCTTGACTTTCCTTGTCAGCATCCTCCCTTTGTCATAACCGTATGAGCTGTGTGCTGTTGGTGATGTGTTTTGCACCCTGAGCCTGGAGAAACTCTGTTTCAGTTGGTTACATTCATGTATAACATTACTTTTCAGAAAGATGTAGTGGGCAGGTCAGTCAGTTACTCTAGATTTGCTTCTGGTTCATAAGGGGTAGGCATTCTGTCCTGTTACCCACCCACGTGGTCATATGGGGTAGGCACTCTGCCCTCTTCCCCACCCACATGGTCATAAGTCAGCACACCAAGTATACTGTATGGGAAGTATCAAATATAGAATTATTATAGCAGTAGTTTGTAGCTGCATGGGATCCTTGGGTAACTATTCATTTACTTTGTGATGTTTCTAATTTCTGCATATTTCAATGAGATCCATAAGGAAGGAATTTGAGTATGTTCCGTTAAATTGCCGATTGGTACCAAGTTCCTTCAACAGATTTAGCTATATATACAACCAGAGAGCAGGACGTTTACTAAAATTGGAGCAATACAGAGAGGTAAGCACAAGGATGAAACTCATGAAGGGTTCCATACAAGCAGCAAGAAGAATGAATGAAAGAATCCCCCCCCCCACCTTCTTTATAGGGCCCCTGCCCCCTCCTTCTTTAGTCCTGACAAAGGGTCTCGGCCCGAAACGTTGACTGCTCCTTTCAACGGATGCTGCCCGACCTGCTGCGTTCATCCAACTTGTTTGTACGAAGAATGACTTGCTTCTGCTTCTCCCATTGCCCACCATTGTTTGCTCATTGGAACATTCAATCACTAAGCCTTTCAAACCAAAATGCAAAACTCATCGGTAACCAGATAAAGGGTACCTGTGTGACAGTTTAAACCTCTGCTGAGTCAGAGACAGACTGAGACCTGAGTGTAAACTGGAGGTACTGAATTGTTGGAATGGGTGACTTTTGTCTAATGTTAAACTGAGAACTCATCTATTTCCATAGCAGCAGTGAAAGTGTTTTTTCTGAGCATTGCAGTCTTCTGTTTGGCCTGTTTAAAAGTAAAATATAATACAGCATTAAACAAGGACAGGAATTGTTTTGATGTAGTGGGGGAAAATGTGTCACTTATCAACATCATCAGAAGTAGATTAAATTGTCATTTATCTCTACTGTGAATTGGCTGCCACATTTGACATTTATCATTTAGTATTGAGAGATACAGTGCAGAATAGGCCCTTCTGGCCCTTTGAGCCAGGCCACCCAAGTAATCCCCCAAAAACCCCAACTTAACATAAACCTAATTGCAGGACAACTTACAATGGCCAGTTAATCTACTCAGTGCATCTTTGGACTGTGGGAGGAAACTGGAGCACCCGGGGGAAACCATCGTGCTCATGGGAAGGATGTACAGAGACTCCTTACAGAGGATGTTGGAATTTAACTCTGAACTCCAAAGCCCTGAGCTGTGCTAACTGCTACACTACAATTCCACTCCATGGTTTGAGTTATTGTTTGATAAATAAACTTCTTGATAAACTTTTAAACTATAGATAACTGCTTACTCAGAAATCGGCTGGAGGCCAAAGAACACTGCTGAGTCTGTGGGTGGAGCTTGTTTTGCTGTTGCTTTGTTAAATTGTTGTGCTCTGTGTACTGCTGAGCCTGGTGGGCACACTATTTGGCGCCAGAGTGCGGGCAGCCCCCAATGCATACTTGGGTGTGATGGTTGTTAACGTAAATGATGCATTGTCGCTGTATGTTTTGATGCACATGTGATAAATAAATCTAAATCTGATCTGCCAGTTTGAATTCATATTGACCACCAGGGCTAAACTGGACACTACAATAACCAACCAGACTTTTTGACAGAACTTCCAAGTATGCAGCTGTAATCTAGAAAGATAAGGTCAGCAGATGCAACATTGCACCAATACCTGCAGATTCCCTTCCAGGTCACATACCCATCTTAACTTGGAAATGTTTGCTGTTCTGTCCTCGTTATTTCTTTTAATTTTTGAGGTACAGAACTGATTTGGTCCTTCCAGCACTTCTAACCATGCCGCCCAACAATTCCATGATTTAATCCTAGCCTAATCACAGGCTATTTGCAATGGCCAATTAATCTACCAACCAGTACATCTTTGGACTGTGGGACGAAACTGGAGCACCATGAGGAAACCCATGCTGTCACAGTGGCAACGTAAAAACTCCTGACGGGCAGCGCTGGGAATTGAAGCTGGTGGCAGGTACTGTATTGCTAACCATGCCACCCCTGACTTTGTTACTTGCACTGTATATGTGGGTCAAAGAAGGCAGATCACCATTTGCATGGAACTTAGGGATGGATTGTGGATGGAATGTCATGCTTAGTTTATTCAGAAGAGTAAAATATAGTATTATATTTCAAATATTGGTTGTCGCTAGAAAGTACTTTAGAAGAATTATACTAATTAAAAACCTCTTCCCATAAACTACTGCATAATTTCACAGTAAACCCACCATTTTAAAACAAGGTTAGGTGGTAAAGTTAGAAAATTATCTTTACATTGGGTGTTTCACAGCCTCATGGTGACTAATGTGCATTATAACAACAAATCTGAAATTATTTACCACCTTATCCAAGAGAAATGTACCAAGGTGGATCATAAGCACTCTTTGAAAACAAGGTTTGACATTAAGCCACATCTGATGAAATTGTGACAAAGAGAAGAGCTGACATGGGTAGAGAAGTTTAGGGGGTGAATTCCAGAGTTTACATATTGAGCAATTAAAATCAGCATCATCAGTGGTGCAGTTTTTAAATTCAGAGTGCACAAGAGGTCAGTTTTGAAGGAACAGAGAGGGTCGGGAGAGGTGAGATCATTGAGGGATTTGAAAGTCAAGATACCTTTTAAGAGCCAGTAACACTCAGTAGGGCTGGTAGATGTATCCCTACTTGAACTTGCACATGTTGTAAGTAGGGATACTTGAAGCAGAGTTTAGGATGAGCCTTTTTAAAACAAAAAGGCAGTTGACCAGTGTGATATCAAATATGCAATCTGTTAATTTAGTGGGTGGGTCAAGAAATGGACTGGAATGTTGTTGAATCAAGTTTGGTAGAGTGATGGCAGATGGAATTTAATTCAGGAATGTGTGAAGTAGGTAACTTTGGGAAGTCAAATTCTGATGAGACATGTCAGGTAAGTGGTTGGGACCTTGGGCAGGTTGATGAACAGAGAAGATGGGAGAGTGTACAGGAGCGGATACACAGGCTGATTGGTGGTGTCTTGGCAGCAGCTTGCACTGAATGTTCGTGGGACCAAAGAACTGAATGTGGATTTGGGGGTGGGGGGGGGGAGGAAGGGGGGAGGTGTGCAGGAAGGTTAAGAGGAGGAAACACGAACCGATCCTCATAGGGATCAGAAAAGGAGAAGGTGTGTAATTTCAGTTTCCTGGCTCTCAGTGTCCCTGGTCTCAACATCATATCGATACAGCTATGAAGAAGGCAAGACAGCAGCTATGTTTCTTTAGAAGTTTGAAGAGATTTGGATTGTCACCTAAAACACTCGAAAGTTTCTGCAGGTGGGCACGGAGAACATCCTGAAAGGCTGCCTCACCATCTGGTTGGGGGAGTGGGGGCTGCTATTTCACAGGATTGAGGGAAGCCGTAAAATTTATCAGCTTCTTCATGAGTACTAGCCTCCATAGTATCCAGGACACCTTCAAGGAGCGGTGCCTTGGAAAGGACCCCCATCACCCCCAACATGCTGTGTTCTAAATGTTGCCGTTAGGAAGTGGGTGCAGAGGCTGATGGCACACACTCAACGATTCAGGACTGCTTCTTCTCTTCTACCATCCGATTTCTAAATGGATATTGAATCCATGAACACTACCTCACTTTTTTAAATTATTTGTTTTTGCAGTACTATTTTTAACGTAACTAATTAATATGCATATACTTTAATTCATTCATTTTTTCTGTATTATCATGTATTGTGTTGTACTGCTGTCTCTAATTTAATATACACAGGTGATATTAAAGCTGATTCTGATTCTATGGGTGCAAGGACATGTCTTCTTGAAAATGGAGATAGTTGGGTAGGATAGTGAAGAAGGTATTTGGTCTTTATTGGCCAAGCCATTCTGTGAGTGGGAATGCCATGTTTCACTTAGAGTATTATGTGCAGTTCTGTACAGGTCGCTACACTGTGGGAAGGATGTAATAAACATAAGGAGTGCAGAAAAGAAACATCAGGACGTTGCCTGGAATGGAGGGCTGGAGTTGTAAGGAGAGATTAGATAGATTGGGTTTATTCTCACTGGAACATTGGAGGTTGAGAGGTGACGTTACAGAGGCTGAAAAAGTTGAGGCTTGTAGATGAGATATGATAAAAGAGTCATAGATAAGTCATCAATGAAGTTGCCAGTAGCACAACTGTCGGTGACAGAATCAGATGATGACAAGGAAGCATAAAGGAGTGAGATAGATTGGCTGGTTGAGTGATGTTGCCACAAACACTTTGCTCTCAGCATCATCAAGAGATGATTGTGGATTTCAGGAAGGGCAAATTGACAGCAGTGGAAAGGGTGAGCAGCTTCAAATATTCTAGGTGTCAACAGCTCTGAAGATCTATCCCAGGTCCAACTCTTTAACGCAATTGTGACAAAAACACGCTGGTGGCTATATTTCATTAGGAGTTTGAGGAGATTTGTAATGTCACCAAATACTAGCGATTTCTACAGGTGTATCGTGGAAAGCATCTGACAGCTTATAACACCATTTGGTACAGAGGTGCCAATGCACAGGATTGGAAAATTTGTAAACTCAGCCAGCTCCATTATAGGTATTAACCTCCCTTCCATTAAGAACATCTTCAAAAGGGGATGCTTCAAGAAGGAGGTATCCATCGTTAAGGATCTTCACCGTTCAGGACTTGCTGTCATCTCACTACTACCATCAAGGAGGAGGTACAAGAGCCTGAAGAGGCATGCTTGGTGTTTTAGAAACAGCTTCTTTCCCTCTGCCATCAGATTTCTGAGTGGTCCATGAACACTACCTCTCTATTTTGCTCTTTTTTTGTACTAATTATTTATATTTTAATATATTTTATTGTTATTTATATTGATTTCTATCTACTGCACTATACTGCTGCTACAAGACAACAGATTTAATTTATGGTCTTTGTCAATGATAATAAATCTGATTCTAAAGATGTACAGTAGGGACATTTTCTAATGGCAGCCTCGAACTTGGTTTAAGGTGAAAGGGGAGACATTTAAAGGAGATCTGATTGGTAAGTTTTTCCACTTAGAGGGTTCTGCTTATCTGGATTTGGATTGCCAGAGACAGAAGTAATCGCAACTTTGAAAAGGCATTTGGATAGGAAGGGCTTGGAGAGATATGGGCCACATGATGGGCAGCACAGTGACATGGGCAAAGTAAACTGAAGGATTCATTTCTGACCTGTTTGAGGATTGACCAGATTCTGAGGCTGAAATTAATTTGGATTCAGATGCCAGAATTTAAGAGATGGGTCTTAAAAGGGACACTGGCGCCAAAATAATGTAGTGGATCCACAACACGTAATGGATTTTGTGCTCGGCTAGTTTTCTCTCTTCTTGCCCCTGAGACAGAGTTAGAGAATGAACTAACCTGGATGGTTGCGTTGCATTCTCAAAAAGGCAGGTAATGTGTGTTCTTAGACTGGTAAATCATGTGGTTTGGGAAGTCAACTGGAAAACGAAGTCTTTAGCAGTTTAACTGGAAATGTTGCTGCCCTGAGCCATACACACTGACGGTACCATGTTTGATCATCGATCTGAGTCAAGTTAGTTTCATGTACTGGCGTTTCCAGTGGAACAAATAGCTTACAATGGGACTGCAGGTTAGGTATCTGTCATAACTTTAACACTTTAGATTCAGATTTATTTACATTGAAATATACAGTATTTGCCTTGTTTACATTCACAATTAACACTGTGCTGGGGGCAGCCTGCAAGTCTCACCACACATTCTGGAGCCAACATGACAAGCTCACATTGGTTGCGGCCCTGTTCCTCCCTCCTATCCTCCCACACATGCGGACAGGCCTCTGACCCCAGGATGGGCCTCCAATCTCCAGGCTTCGGCCACTGAGCTTTGACTTCCGGACTTCTGGTTGACATTCGGGCTTCGATCTTTGTTATTGACCCCCAGACTAGCTCGAACTCTAGGCTTTCTCCAGTCACACTGAATTACCAGCCCTCAAGCCTCCTGCTCTCACGGGCATTCAATCCTGGGACAGTCCGGTATCCATCCCCTCAAAGCTAATCAGTAAACACCAAGAGCTGGACCTCAATTCTCCCTTGTGCAATTGGTCCTGGATTTCCTCACTTGGCAACCCCATGCTGGACCCTAGTCAGTACAGATTGGCAAAAACATATCCTTCACAATCTCCATCAGCACAGGAGCACTGCAGGGATGTGATCTTAGCCCCCTGCTCGTGACTGTGTGGCTAAGTACAGCTTCAACACCATGACAAGGTTGCTGATGCCACCACTGTTGTGGGCTGTATCAAAGGTGGTAATTGATTAGCATACAGGAGGGAGATTGAAAATTTGCCTGAGTGGTGTAACAACAATAACCTCTCACTCAATTTCAGTAACACCAAGGAACTGATTGTAGACCTCAGAAGGGAGAAACTAGAGGTCCATGAGCCAGTAATCACTGGAGGATCAGAGGTGGAGAGGGTCAGTAACTTTAAATTTCTGGGTGTCACTATCTCAGAGGACCTGTCCTGGGCCCATCATATAAATATAATTGAGAAGAAAGCACAACACCACCTCTACTTCCTCAGGAGTCTGTGGAGATTCGTCATTTCAACAAAAGCCTTGGTAAACTTCTATAAATGTGTGGTGGAAAGTGTGCTGACTGGCTGCATTACAGCCTGAATGGGAACACCGATGCCTTTGAGTGGAAAATCCTACAAAAGGTAGTGGATTCAGCCCAGTACATCACAACCATTGATCATATATACATGAAACATTGCCATAGGAAATCAGCATCCATTATCAATGATCCTCCCACTCTAGCCAAGCTTTTTTTCTTGCAACTGCCATCAGGTAAAAAATACAAAAACCTCAGGACTTGCACCACCAGGTTCAAGAACAGTTACTTCCCCTCAACTATCAGGTTCTTGAACAAAAGGGAATAACTACACTCACTTAAGGACTCTGTTATGTTGTTATTTCATGCATGTTATTTATACCTGCATTTACACAGTTTGTTGTCCATTAATCCTGTTTACAGTTACTGTTTTATAGACTTGCCAAGCATGCCTGCAGGAAAAGAATTTCAGGGTTGTATGTGGTGATGTGTATGTACCCTGACAATAAATTTGACTTTGACTTTGGATGTTCCTTCGGTACTTGTTCATGTCATTGGCATTCAGGCACAAGGTGGAGGCCAAGACTCTGGATGTCCTTCATTTCCTGTGTTCACATCCCTGGCCATTGAGCACGGAATGGAGGCCTAAACTCTGGATGTCCTTCATCACTGGCTTTCGAGCCTGACTCCTAACTCCACATCACTGCCCTGTAACCAGAACCTTTCCTTGTAAAAAAAAAAGATTTAAAAAATCTTAATGTAATTTTTCAAAACATTTTTGAAAAGGTTTTTGGCTTGCGCAGTACTCACGGGGTTAATACATGTTGTATTTTTATTGCAATTACAGGGCTTGCTCAGGCTTGTTCAGTGAGATCATTTTCTCTTTTAGTTTACAGCACGATATTTTTCATGCAGATTTCAGTCTCCACCCAGTTGCTCCTCCCCATGGAGATCTTTTTGAATGACGATTTCCACCTTTCTCGTCACCTAGTCATCTGCTGCTGAACAGTCATGGTTGTAGCATTCCAGCTGCTCTTTGTCAGGGCAAGACAGTTGATGGAAATATGCTGCTCCATTGCTCCCGTTGGCTGAAGTGAGGAGGAATAATTATTGTTTAACCAGCAGCAATGCCCTTGTTTCTCTAGAGCATTACACACTTCTGCTGGGCTCCTTTTTAATAAAAAGAATACCTTGTAGTTGGATGGCTCTGGGTCTGTACTCACTGGAATTTAGAAGAATGAAGGAGGATCTCATTGAAGCCTATTGCATGTTGAAAGGCCTAGGTAGAGTTGATGTTTCCTATGATGGGGGACTCTAGGACCAGAGGACAGAGCCTCAGAATAGAGACATCCATTTAGATTAGAGATGAGGAATTTCTCTAATCAGAGGGTGCCACAAACAGCTTTGGAGACTGTCCAAAGTCATTGGGTATATTTAAGGTAGAGGTTAATAGGTTCTTGATTAGTCCGGGTGTCAAAAGTTACGGGGAGATGACAAGAGAATGGGGTTGAAAGAGGTAATAAATCAGCCATGATGGAAGGATGGAACAGACTCAATGGGCCAAATGGCAGAATTCTGCCCCTGTGTCTTATGATATTTTGCTCTTATGGATCATTCCTTTATAGTTATAGGAGTTGAAGTCCCTGACTTTGAACAGGCCAGCTCAATTTATAGTCATGAAGAACTACACAGTGGCGTAGTGGCAATAAGAGTAATGCTATTAAGCGCCAGCGGCCCAGATTCAATTCCCATCACTATCTGTAAGGAGTTTGTGCGTTCACCCTGTGATCACGTGAGTTTCATCCGGATGCTCTGGTTTCCTTCTGCATTCCAAGTAGGTGTAATAGGTGGCATGGTCTAGTTAGTCCAGAAGGGCCCGTTACTTTGCTGTATTTCTAAATAAAAATAACCTGCAGCATAGAAACAGATCTATCTAGTCCACGTCAAACTACACCTGGATGGACCATACCCCTCACATCAATGTACCTCTAAAGAATTCGCATCCACCACTTCCACTGGCAGCTCATTCCACACACTCACCAGGCTCTGAGTGAAGAGGTTCCCCTTAAATATTTCACCCAAATATCTCCTCAAATATTTAACTGTTTTTGCCGCATTGTGCCCTTGTTGCTCGGGTCTTTGTCAAACTGAAGTGTTCTCTAAATCAAATTATGGCAGCAGTGAATAAAGTAGCAGTGTTTTTTCTTAAAAAAGCAGTGAGTCCCTGCATTAATTACTCATAAAATATGGTCAGATCTCAATCCAAGACATTATAGTAGACAAACACTATCTGCCTAAACTAATAACTCATAAACAATTGTACTCGTTCTTGTCAATACTGAGTACTCCATTTAAAAAACCATAGTCTAGGTTCAAAAAATGTGTGAGAACCTCTGGGGTAATGCCTCCAACAAAAGCTATTCGGAGTCAGTTGTTGCAATCAGATGAGATTGGTAGCGGTGCCTTGCCCTATAAAAAAGACACATGAAGTCAGTTACTGACTGAGCCTGCTCTTCTCAAGAAAAGATCTGTTTATGTGCACCATGCGTCAATCAAAACAACTTTCAGAGGACCTTAAAAGAATTGTAGAGATGCATGAAGTTGGAAAAGGCTACAAAAGCATTTCTAAAGACCTGAGTGTTCATCAGTCCACAGTAAGAGAAATTGTCTACAAATGGAGGAAACTCAGTACTATTGCTACTCGTCCTAGGAGTGGGTGTCTTGCAAAGTTCATACCAAGAGCACAATGAATGATGCTGAAGGAGGTGAGAAAGAACCCAAGAGTACAGCAAAAGACCTGCGGAAATCTCTTGAACTTGCTAAAGTCTCTGGTCATGTGTCCTCTAAAAGAAAAACACTGAACAAGAATGATGTTCATGGAAGAACACCAAAGAGGAAACCACTGCTCTCCAAAAAAAAGCATTGCTGCACGTCTGAAGTTTGTAAAAGGCCACCTGGATGTTCCACAATGGTTTGTGGACAGATGAGACAAAAGTTTAACTTTTTGATGGAAAATGCATACCGCTATGTTTGGAGGAACAAGGGCACTGCACTACACCAACACCAAAACCTCATCCCAACTATGAAGCAGGGTGGAAGGAGCATCATGGTTTGGTATTGTATTGCTGCCTCAGGGCCTGGATAGCTTACAGACATTGAGGGAACAATGAATTCAAAATTGTATCACAACATTTTATAGGAAAGTGTCAGGGTAGCGGTCCGTCATCGGAAGCTTAATAAAAGTTGGATGATGTAACAAGCCAATGATCTGAAACTCGAGTGTCTTATTGTGGTTTAGATGAGCAGACCACACTTTGAGCCTTTAATACAGAAAACCAAGCGAAGGGTTCAACAAACCTTTTCTTGGAACTGTACATGCATCTGTACTTTATCATAAAACCGTTTTGCTTTTACTCCATCTACAAGTGACTTATAAAAATGTGATCATATACATGTCTCTGAGGTACTAATTGTAGTGTTAGTACCTTTTTTGTTCATGAAAGTAGAAGACAGGCACAATACTGTAGCAGCAGATGCACGCTCGAATGAATGCAATGCAGTAGATCTTGTATTCAGTTCACATTGCACCTGGGAGGATAAATTCGAGATTCTTGAAATAAAGAGCATCTGTACATATGGGTTTACGGTTAGTTGCTCCCTGCCTGAATAACTAACATGTAGATATGACCTAACCCGTAAAGGGAGTCTTTACAGAAGAAGATGCAATAAAAAATTGGGATGTTAAAATAAAATGTTGGAGGGACTCAGCAAGTCAGGTGGCATCTGTGAACATTTCCTTCGTCTGGGCCATCTGATCCAATCCAGTCTAGATGAAGATCTCAGCCTGAAACAATGAAACTGTCCAGATGCTGCCTGGCTTGTCAGCAATTTATTTTTTGCTCTGGACTCCAACAGTCTCTTGTGACTACAAAAATACTGGCCGGAATATCAGAGAACCAAAGTCTAGTAAGAATGTGAACCTGAAGAAGTAGGAATTTGTTTAAAAACAATAATGCTACAGAAGTGTGTGAGACTAAAACCTGTTAAGTATGTACCAGAGTTTAGAAGGTGACTGTAGAGAAGTTAAATGCCCTCCCAATGATCTGAGACTGAACTTTACAGAACAAAACCCTAGCCATTTTGGACTAGGGAAAGGAGAAATTTCTTCACTCTAAACGGTGATATATCTTTAGAATTCTCTGTCCTGTACGGCTGTGAAGGGTTGTTCCTTAAGTTCATTCAAAACATAGACTGACATATTTCTGAATATAAAGAGTTGGATGTGGGTAAATGGAACTGGGGTAAAAGATCAGCCAAGATAACTAATGGAGAAGCCTCAAAGGGGCTGAAGAACCTTATTCCTGCCTCTGTTTCTTATGTAAATCCAAGGATTGTCACCTCATCATGGTGGAGAGGCTTGTGAGTTCCTGAGATCCCAAGACTGATGCTGACTGAAACATCCATCTTTGTAAGGTTCCAGACAAAGAGCAATCCAACCAAGGCCTCAGCAGTGGAGCTGGCGAAAGATGATGGCACTTCACAATGGCAGTGAAGATGGAGGATGGCTGCAGCAGTGAAGGGTCCCCAGATGTCTTTCACTCCATGTCACTGTACACTGACCCTGATCTGTCGGGAACATGTGGTGACTGCCCGTGTCTCAGCCTCCCTATGTTAAACAAAATCACGCACAGGCATTCTCCATTAAGGCAATAACCTCTTAGGAGAACATCATTCTCAAACCAAGTGACTGCACATGTACTGCTACATAAAGTGATTGAACCTGCTGAGCAAAGTTTGGAACTTTGTATTACAAGATCTTTCAGTAAGCTGGCTTTCCTGCACTCCATCCCCAGTGATATCTGCCTGAAATGGCAATCTCAAGACAAAGATGCTGCAAACACATAGCAAGTCTTTCAGTTCCTAAAACAAGCAAAGGGCAAGTTGATGCTGACCCGCTGAGGATTTCTAGGAACTCCTTCCTTAATATCAGCCTTGCAGCATCTGCAAGAATTTCTTTTTCACGGGCCATTGGTTCCTTTGTCTTGTAGGTTATTCTTGCTCCTGAAACAGCATCGGTTTCACATCTAGCATTGGAGTTAACTGAATACTCAGTGATTCAGAGCTGGTCAGCACAGTGATTTATTGTTGGAAGACCCAGGGTCAGATTTGCCTTCATTAGCAATGTAATTACTTTATGATGTCACCAGCTCTGGTACATGGCTGTTTATATTGCAGCTTTGCAACCCACCATGTTTTATGGGGGAAAATAGATTCTGTAGTGCATGGTAACATTGAAGTATATTTAAAGTAATGTTGATCAGGGTTAGAGTAAACAAGTTTATTTGTTCTTTTATTTTATTTAGAGATCCAGCACAGTAATAGGCCTTTCCATCCCAGCGCTGTCTCTGAGGAGTGTATGTTTCCTCTAGGTCCTTAAAAACTCCTTACAGACAGCGGCAGGAATTGAACCCAGGTTGCTGCGCTGTAATAACACTATGCCACTGTGCCGCCCTAGTTTGCTGCATTTAAAATTTAGTTCTACTTTTTTATACTATTGACTATAAATGTAAGAATGAAAAAGCCTTGCATGGTTTATTCTTGTAAATATTTTTCTTATTATGAATAAAGTTTGTTGTGATACAAAAAACAGATGATAGCCTCATTTATATGACTAACCTCAAAGAGACTATGAAGCTGGCTCAAAGTCATTACTTAGTCGTTACTTAATTTTACTTTTTGTGTAACTACAGTGCTAATCAAGTCAGTATCTGTTGACTCACCAAGAACTGAGTTAGATTCAGAAAACTAATCAAATTAATCCTTGTCACAATCTTGTGTATATTTTATGGCCAGAATGAATTTAGCTTCAATACATTTTAAATGCCTAGTCTCTGCTTTCCCACATGTGATATGGCTGCTTTTTAGTGATGCTCCCTTAATAGAAGACTTCTGTCTCAAAGTAAGTGTCTATTTGTTTGGACTGAAGCTATCATAGTTGAAGAGGTGTGAAAGGATGTGCCCTTGGGAATGGGATTCAAGCAGCAAAGGTGATCTGAAGCAAAGAAATTGTTGTTTTGTGCTGTGTATGAATTTGAAATGCACTATGGGAGATCCTATAAAGACTGGTGCTTCATTGTGTTTTCATGCAGTTCTTGCTTTTATTTAAGTTGTTACCTTACCAGCACTGTCATGTTTTTTCAAAGAACAAAGACTCAAAGGGCTGAGGTCACATTTTCTTTTGTCTGCTCACATGCTTGTGGGAAGCCCTGACCTGCCCAGATATTTGTGTATTGTTAGGTTTGATTCTTGCAGTCAGTGATCAAAGATGAAAAGATGCAAAATAGTTATTGTGTTGGCAGTTATCGAATATTGACTACAATATAGATTATTTTCCATCAAAATGCAGAGTCATTGCAAAGAAAGGCTTGTTGGGTAGCTTTAGATAATACAAATGAATAAATTCACATTTGTTTAGAAAATTTAATGTGTATCTGGTATTTGCTTTGCACACACATATATTGGGCAGTATGTCAAGATGGCACCAGTGAACAATGTGACCAACAGTGATGTCCTGCTGACATGCCTGAAAACTTTTTTGCATAAAGTTTAGTACAGACTGGGCAGCTAATGCCCTAATCCTATTCTTACATCTTTATGGTCTTATGTTCTTGGTTAATCAGGGTGTCAAAGGTTACAGAGGGAAGACAGGAGAATGGGGTTGAGTGGGGAAAATAAATCAGCCAAGATGGGCCAGACTCGATGAGCCAAATGGCCCAGTTCTGTTCCTATGTCTTATGGATTGGCTGCCACAAGCCCCAAAATCAAGCCAATTTTGAAGATAAAGATTAGCTTTGTCACATGCAGATCAAAACATTGAGTGAAATTTGTCGTTGGCATCAAATCAGTGATCAGTAAATACTGGGCAACCTACAAGTTTACCATACTTCCAGCGCCAGTGGAGTATACCTACAGCTCATTAACTCTAATCTGAAACTCTTTGGAATGTGGGGGGAAGCTGGAGAGCCTGAAGAAAATGCATGTGGTCACGTGGAGAATGTACAAACTACATTATAGATAGTGGCAGGATTTTAACCATTGAACCCCAGTCTTGCAGCTGCTGCTGTAAAGTGTGCTAACTAACCATTATGCTATCATGCCACTACAAAATTTGCAAATACAGGAGATTCTCCAGATGCTGAAAATCCTAAATAATACGCACAAAATGCTGGAGCAACTCAGCAGATCAGGCTGTATCTACTAAGGGGAATACACAGTAGACATTTTAGGCAGAGAGCTTTCATCAGTCCAGAAACATTGACTGTTTTGACAAGTTTGACTGTTACAATTCTTCCATAAAGGATCTGCCATAAACTCTTGGTTTTGCTTCTCTTACTTCCTGCCTAGCCAGGAGCACTCTTTGCATTGACTGTGCAGAATTTCAGTCACACCAAAACAAGATCGGACTATTATAATTGTTTTACATTTTTCTAATAGGCGATCACTCCTCATCACTCCAACATTACTCACCCTCATTACATAATAGTGACTTGAAAAAGTATTCAGTCCCCAACCCATTGTTCACATAAATGAGTATTATAACCTTAATTTTACTGACAGTTTAAACATGGCTCTCCGATGCCCTACCTAAGTGTGGGTTGATGTAATACTTAAGATTCAGGTTTATCATCTCAGATGTATACAATGAAATTTGTTGTTTTGATGCAATGCAGTGCAAGACATAAAGACCTAGCCAATCTCAGCTGAACTTTGGTATTTACATTTTTGGACCAAAGTGATGATGAATCTGGAGCAGACTTGATGGGCCAGTTGCCGAATTCTGCTTCTGTGGCTTATGGTCTTTCCACAAAGCAGGTAAATAGATTCTATTGAATAACTTGGTAGAGGAATGGTTAGTTATAGATCCTTCAGTAATACACCCAGCATTTTATCTTGTCCGGTAACATTTGCTGTATCCAGTGCAATCAGCCATTTCAATTTTAGGTGGAGCAAATAGAATTGGCTAAAGATGCCTTCAACCTGCACACTGGACCACACCAGGTCTGTGGATGGGGATGTTCTACGTCCACTCATTAGCAGTTTAGTTGATCAGCATACAATGAAATTGCAGCAGTTCCAAGGCATTTTGAAACACTTTGGTTGATTAAAGCTTAAAGGTTAATTTTATTTGTCAGATAAATCTTGAAACATACAATGAAATGCATCACTTCATCAACAACCAGCGCAGCCTGAGGATGTGCTGAGGGCAGCCCACAAGCATTACCATGCTTACGGCACCAACATAGTTTGCCACAACTAACTAAACCTAACCTCCACATCTTTGGGATGTGGCTGGAAACCAGAGCACTTGGTGGGAACCCATGTGGTCCTGAGGAACATACTACAAGCTCTTTACATACAGTGACAGTAATTAAATTCCTTTTGATCGCTGGCACTGTAAAGTGTTGTGCTAACTGCTACACTATCAAAGCCACAGGCTGTTTTCTATGCATCCTGTGATAATAGGAGAAAGCTAAATCTGGTCAGTGTCTTACACAGAAGTTCAGAGACCTGGGGCCAACAGTCAGACAGCTGGAGTAACAACTCAAAGATCCATGCTGAAATTCCACCAAAAGACTAGTCTTAGTAATGATATTCACAAAACTACTGGATTGTTATAAAAATCTATCGTGTTCACTTAAATCATCTTCCTTGTAGCTTATGTGTGTGTGACTCCAGACCTGCCACAATTTGGTTGTGCCTGAAACTATGTAGTAACCACTTAGTTGTACTATAGCTGCAATGTCGAACTGGCAAAAGAATAAAACTGTAGACAGACCACTTGGCATCACTGAACTCAAGAAGTAGGAGTGGGAGTGGGCTGCTCAGCCTCTCGGGCCCACCTCTACAATGCAACATAATCAAGAAGTAGGAGTGGGAGTGGGCTGCTCAGCCTCTCGGGCCCACCTCTACAATGCAACATAATCAAGAAGTAGGAGCAGGAGTGGGCTGCTCAGCCTCTCAGGCCCACCTCTACAATGCAACATAATCAAGAAGTGGGAGTGGGCTGCTCAGCCTCTCGGGCCCACCTCTACAATGCAACATAATCAAGAAGTGGGAGTGGGCTGCTCAGCCTCTCGGGCCCACTATATTATCACTATATATATTATATGCAACATAATCAAGGTAGACATGCATAAAACCTCAGCTATTCTGCACTTATCCTGCAGCTATCCTGGTAGGAGATGAGGTGATGTACAGGAGTGAGATAGACCAGCTAGGTGAGTGGTGTCATAGCAACAACCATACATCTTCCAGTAAGGTGAAAGAGCTGATTGTCGACTTCAGGAATGGTAAGATGAAGGAACAGAAACCAATCCTCATAGATGGATCGGAAGTGGAGAGAGTGAGCAATTTCAAGTTCCTGGGTGTCAATATCTCTCTGGCTGTAACCTGGTCCCAACATATTTTTACAGCTATAAAGAAGGCAAGACAGTGGCTATTTTATCTGGAGTTTGAAGAGATTTGGTTTGTCATCTAGAACACTCAGACTAGATATATCAAGGAGAGCATTCTGACCACTGTATCACTGTCTGGTATAGGGGTGGGGACTACTGCGCAGGACAAAAAGTTGTAAACTTAGCTCCATCTTGGGTACTAGTCTCCATAGATATCCAAAACATCTTCAAGGAATGGTGCCCCAGAAAGGAGGCATCCATTATTTAGTACCCCATAACCCAGGACATGCCCACTTCTCATTGTTACCATCAGGAAGGAGGTACAGAAGCCTGAAGGCACACACTCAGTGACTCAGAACATTCTTCCCCTCTACCATCAGATTTCTAAATGGACATTGAACCCATGAACACTACCTCATTTTTTAAATATTATTTCTGATTTGCAATATTTTTAATTAGCTATTTACTGTACATACATACAGTCTACTTACTGTAATTTATTTACTTTTTCTTTCTGTATTATCATTTATTGCATTGAACTACTGCTGTAACAAATTTCATGATAATAAATTTCAGTGATAATAAACCTGATTCTTTTCCATAGCCATCAATTCCCCAATATTTCAAAGTAATATTTAAATACTTACATCGATCTGACCTTCATAACCAACTTGAGTAGAGGATTTCAGAGCTTCCCCACCCTCTACAAGAAGAAATTCCTGTACCTATCAGTTTTAAATGACCATCTTCTTTTATTGATAGCCTGAAGCCGAGAGATTACAGATCAACCTCCTTTAGCAGAGTGTAATAGAGCAACTATCAACTCAGGTCTGTTGTAGGGATTCCCAACCTGCAGTGCGCGGACACCTTGCTTAATGGTATTGGTCTATGACACAAAACAGTTGGAAACACCTGGCCTAGTGAATCTCTATTGAGATGAACTGTGATACTAAGCACTAAATACTGCAGTCATTGATACTGTAGTCATTGATGGAGGAAGTGAATTTTAAAAGGGATGCTAATCAAATGGGTTGTTTTGACCTAGGTCAACACAAAAAGTGCTGGAGAAACTCAGTAGCCCATTCCTGCCCATAGATGCTGCCTGATCTGCTGAGTTTCTCCTGTGCCATATGTGTGTTGCCCCAATTTTCCAGTGATGTGCAGTCTCTCATGTTTTGACTTGGATGGTGAAATGGAGCATTCCTCCAGGCAAGTGGTGTGTATCCCATCACACTCCAGATTTCTGCCTTGCAGTTGATGTTAGGCTTTGGGGCACCAGTGTTGAACCAGTTGGTCCCAGGTTTATCAGCACTGATCTGCTCTGAAGCCACAGCATTTGTGGCATGTCCACACAAGTTCATTCACCCTTCGGAATTCAGATGAATTTATCACATGTACATTGAAGCACACAGTGAAATACTTCATTGAGGGGAGAAAGGTAGGTGGTAGGAGCAGTCACACGTTCCAGCAGCATGCCCACCACGTTTGCAAAGCAAGCCTATTCCTCTTTCCCACCCAGCCACAGACAGTACTCCAACCTGAGGACAGGTCCTCAAGAGGCCTCCTGTAGACACACATAGGGTCTCTGACTTCTACAGAGGAGTTGCAGACCCAAGGCTGCAGACATCAAGCCTCGACTTCCAAACTTCTGACCTTCAGGGTTTGCTCTTCAGTATTGACCCCAGAACTTTGCGGTGACTATGAATGAAGACCCAGGATGAGGATTCTGAACTCCAGGCCTCGACTCTGGATTCTCCGATGACTTGGACCCTGAACACTAGGCCACTAGGATTTGATGATGACTGTGCTGTTTTAAGGCAAGATGATTTAATCCTGTTCTTGAATGTTCTATTCACCCAAGGCCAATCTCTATTAATAAAACCAATAGTCTTTTTTTGTACAATGTTTACAGTTCTTACTGTCCTGTAGATCTAACATAACAAATTGATTAGAAGGGTGGCACAGTATTGTAGCAGTGTAATGTTTTACAATGCCAGCGTTGTGGTTAGATCCAGGCACTGTCTGAAAGGAGTTTGTACGTTCTCCCTCTGAACCTTGGGTCTCCTCTGGGTGCTCCAGTGTCCTTCTATAATTCAAGAACATACAGGTTGGGTTAGTAAGTTGTATGCATACTATGTTGATGCCAGAAGCGTGGTGAAACTTGCGAGCGGCCCCACCATGTTCTTAGACTGTGTTGGTCATTGACAAGGCCGATGCATTTCACTGTTTCTATGGTCTTCTGACAAATAAAGATAATCTTTACTTTATGCAAAATGCATGATCTTGTATTGAATATTACTTAACAATTGAACAACAATATTGAATTACAGCTGCAACAATACTCCTTTTTGTTATTTTCTTTTTATCCTCTAATGAATGAACTATACCACCTGTTTTGGCATCCTCTGCAAATTTTACACGGCTCCCTCTGGGCCAGCATCCAAGTCGTTGATAAGCACAGTGAACTCTCTCTTTCCCTATTCTTTCTTTGGGCACCATGATGTGGTGACTAATGATTTGTTTAGCAGTTGAAGATTATTTATCTAAATTGCAGATGGCATTTATAGAATAGCCCAATTAACAACTTCTTGAGTAATGTTGTGATATGTACTGCAGGCTTAAACCTCCAACACTATAGTGCAGACATTTCTGACTATTTGGAAAGCCTTGAATTTGCCTAACTTTTGTGCTGTATCATTAGTGACTGAATACATTGTTCCCCTTTCTCTTCTCACCTGCCCATCAACTCCCTCTGGTTCCCTTTCTCCCATGGCCCACTCTATCAGATTTCTTCTTCTTCAGCCCTTTACTGTTTCTACATATCACCTCCCATCTTCTTACTTCACCCCTCCCCTCCTCTACCCACCTACCTTTCTCCCCTCACCTGGCTTCACCTAACACCTTCTAGCTTGACCTCCTTCCCCTCCCTCCCCCCACCTTCTTCTGGCTTCATCTCCCTTCTTTTCCAGTCTCAGCCTGAAATGTCGATGGCTTATTCCTCTCCGTAGAAGCTGCCTGACCTGCTGAGTTCCTGAAGCATTTTGTGAATGTTTCTCCAGATTTCCAGCATCTGCAGAATGACCTGTGTTTACATTGATAGTCCAGCATGTTGGGAAGGTTGGTTGATAATTTATCTTAAAGGTGGGTTGAGTGAGGAAATTTTAACATGAGCAGTTATTGCTAGGAAATAAAGGAAGGTATGATAGTTTGTGCCCTTTTTAGTTGTATTTTACTGCCTGCAGAATAATCTCTGGGTAGTTAAAGACAAACTGTGCCAGCAGGAAAGTGATACAGCTGGAATATTCTTCCCAACCCTTTAAGTCTCGTCAACCCCCTGATAAATACGAAACTTTATATGGGGTTTCCACACAGGTTGGAAACTGTTTTGGCTCTCACCTGATAGAAATTATCAAGTCACCATTAATGTACAAGCCATCTATCTGTTCCTTCATCCTGCATAATTTTCAGACCTTACGTAACTTCTAATGGGGACTTCTGGCATTTGGTTGCCATCTTCAGAAAACAAATCCTGCAGTACAGTAGAAAATTATTGTTAATTGAACAGATAGTTATTTGTGCTCTGAAATGTTTCTTGAAAAATAGGTGAAATTCTGGTTTTAGGGTTGTGGTGAACTACATATACCTGTCTGGACATGCCCCTGCCCTGCCCCGCCCCGCTGACTGCTCCTGTGGCTCCTCCCACAGACCCCAGTATAAAGGAGATTGGGGCCTGAGTCCTGACTCTCAGGATGTAGTGTGGTGGTCAATTGCTGCTTGTTCTTTCTTTCAGTCAATAAAAGCCTATATCTCGCCTCACATCTCGGAGAGTTATTGATGGTGCATCAAGGGTAAAGCATAATGGAATAGCAGTGGTTAAACTGTATTATGGTGTACTGGGGGCAATTGTAGACTTTGTCTTACTGAACAGAGATGTATAGAGCAAATATTGGTGGGAGAAAGGATTACTCTTTGTATGATGCAAGCAATTTGACCAACTGTGTAGTATAATATTTATGGAGAGGAATGAACTGTCAACGTTTTGGGCTGAGGCCCTTCACCAAGAGCCCTGACCTGCAGAGTTCCTCCACTATTTTGAGTGTGATACTCTGGATTACCAGCATCTGCTGAAACTATTATTTATGAGATTGTTTTCATGGTGCCAATATCTTAAATTCCAGATGGCAACAAGAGATTTAATGACTTTTTAGAGCAGCTTGTAGTTGAATTGGTTGACGTTGTGTGCACTTATGTTTTCAGAAGGCTTTTGACAAGGTGTCACTCATGAAGTTGCCTAACAGGAATGCCACCATAGTGTAGTGGTTAGCATGATGCCATTACAGCTCAGGGTAATCCAGAATCCGGAGTTCAATTCTGCACCATCTGTAAAGAGTCTGTACATGGAATGTGTATGTCTTCCTCGGGTGCTCCAGTTTCCCCCCCACAATGCAAAGACATACCTGCAAGTTTATTGATCATTGTAAATTGTAACATGATTAGGTTAGGGTTAAATTGGGGTTGTCGGGTGTCGCTGAGGTGGTGTGGCTTGAAGGCTGAAGGGCCTACTCTGTGCTGTATCGCTTACTAAATAAAATGGGTCCATGGTATTACAGGAATGGATAGAGCATTGGCTGATTGGCTGAGGCCTCAGTTGGAGTATTGTGAACAGTTTTAGGCCCTTGTATAAGAAAGGACATACTCACATCAGAGTTTTCGAGGAGGTATTAAAGACTGATTCTGGGAATGAAAGGCTTATCGTATGAGGAGCAATTGATGACTCGTGGCCATTAGTCGCTGTAAGTTAGAAGCATGAAGGGAAATCTCACTGAACCCTATCAAATGGTGAAAGCTCTAGATAGAGAGGATGTGAAGAGGTAATTCCTATGGTGGGGAAGTCTAGGACCAGGAGGTACAGCCTTAGAATAGAAGGACTTCCGTTGAGAATGGAGATGAGGCGGAATTTCTTCAGCAGAGACTCGTGAATCTGTGGAATTTGTTGCCATGAGTGGCTGTGGAAGTCAGGTCATTAGGTGTATTTAAGGCAGAGGTTGATAATTTCTTGATTAATCAGGATGCAAAAAGTTACGGGGAGAATTCAGGAGAATGGGGTTGCATCAGAATCCAGTTTAATATCACTGGCGGGAATGTTGTTATGCGACAGCAGTACAATGCAATACATAATAAAAACTGAGTTACCGTAGTTAAATAAGTAGTGTTGATGAGTTCATTGTCTATTCAGAAATCTGATGGCAGAGAGGAAGAAGCTGTTCCTGAAAGGTTAAGTGTGTGTTTTCAAGCTCCTGTACCTCCTCCCTGATGGTAGCACTGAGAAGAGGGCAAGTTCTGGGTGTTGGGCATCCTTACTGATGGATGCCGCCTTTTTGAGGGATCGCTTCTTGAAGAGGTCCTGGATGCTGCGGAGGTATTGTGAAATAGTGGAGCACAGTCGACGGGCCGAATGGCCCGCTTCTGCTCCTATGTCTTATGGTCTTATTTTATACGGTAAGAGTGCCTCTTCAGTACAATTAATAGCATCGTATTGGTTGGTTTTCTTTGCAGCCGTCCCTGAGGAGCCCAGGATGACTCCTTTGTGTTGGATAAACTAGTTTGCAGACGCTCCCTAAGGCCTTTGTGTTGTCGTGGCAGCAGCAACAGCCCGTGTCGCTATTGGCTCTCTTTGGAGTGTTCCCAGGGAGCCGGTCCTATAAGCACATCAAATGCGGTCAAACTAGTTTGCAGAGTGGTTTTAGCTTGGAGAGGGGAATACTTTGAACGGGCTATTGTGTATTCTGTTGTTTGTGTCAGTTTCCTACTGTCTGGCCATTGAGTGGAGTAGCGGGGGTGGGGGCCCTGGAGCAGTGCAGGATGGTCCTACAGGCTGTAGGGAAAGCCCTGAGATACAAGAAAAGGTAAGGAAATTGTTTCTGAATTAGAATGGATGAGAAGCAAAAGAGCATTGTGTTAATAACTTTGTATTATACTGCAATCTTAAGGTTCCTGATCTTTAACCCCTCAAGCCCCGAATGTCTGTGTTACGGTCATGTGAAATCTCTCACTTTAAGTATAAAGTTCTTTGTCTTCTCAGCTTTTCTACCTATATTTTAATTGTCTTTGGGAAAAGAAAGTTAAATAGAAGGCTGGAGAAAGTTTGTTCCTGGGTAACCATAATTTGCTAAAGGAGTTTGGAAAATGGCGTGCTACTGTAATGGTCTGAGTTGTGTTTGCTAATAGTTCATTTGAGTGGCTCACTGAGAACATCTTGTAGGCACGCTGAATGTAGCCATTGATTCTGAAAGGTGAAAGCAGGTGAGTACAAGATTTACTGAGCTCTCTTAGACTCGGCTATTGGAGTGGAGTTTCTATGAAAGAAGTTTGAGTTGAAGTTTGTTCCCGTTAAAGACCAAAGGTCTACTGCATAACATTTAAAGTGATGGCTGGATGGAGTTAAAAGCTCATGGGTAAGCTGACCAAGATCCATGGAATCCTCAGCATGTAAAAGCGTTTAAAATCATTTGCCTGACTATTCCGCGTTTCCAGTGGCAATTTGATTCATTGCTTTTGACACCTTGTTTGAGCTATTTTCCCCCCATTTGTCTGTACTTGCTGGTGTTTAGAAGAATGGGGGGGGGGGTGTGGGAACCTCATTAAAACCAATCGAATATTGAAAGACGTAGAGTAGTCATGGAGCAGATGTTTAGTATAGTGGGGGAGTGTAGATCCGGAGGGCCTAGCCTCCATAAAGGTGTCCCTTTAAAACAGAGATGAGGAGTAATTTCTTAGCTTTTTGAGAGGAATAATGGAATGGCCAGCAGATTTCATGGGCTGAATGGTCTAAATCTGCTCCTTTGACTTTTGGCATTTTCAAACTCCATTGGCTTATGAGACACCTTTCATTTATGAGGCAATGTTCACTTTGTAAACATTCAGGAGGAATACTGAAGATTTCATTTTTCTTGGCCAATGATTGTAAAAAAAAATTGATCACTTGTGTATGACACTGAAGTTGACCCTCATCTTATGTTTTAGCAAGTCATCAATTGTGCAACCAGCAGCCCTGGGTAAGGATCAGAAATAAAAGCCCCAGCCAGCCAGAAAACTGTTCCTAGTCTGACTGGAGAGTCCAGTCAAGCAACTCACTAAATACACCCAGCTAAGGACCAGTTAGCACAACCCCAGTTTGCCACCATCTTGGTACATCTACCTCAGGTCCATTCTGTTAGGCCATTTGCCCCATCAGCCCCTCTCTACCATTTGGAAATAGATCATGGAATAAGCCCTTCAAGCCACACCTTCAGCAACTCATGAATTAACCCTAGTTTAATCATGGGACAACTTGCAATAACCAGTTAACCTACTAACAGGGACACTTTTGCACTGTGGGAGAAAAAACATGAGTTCCCCAAACTCTTTGAACTCTGAACTCTGATGCCTTGAGCTGTAATAGTGTCATGCTAACCATTATGACACTATATCACCCAAATCAGTCAAGGCTGATTTAATATCCCTCTCAAACCCTTCCTCCTGCCTTCCCCCCATAAACTTTTACACCCTTAATAAAAAAGAGCTTCCTTTAAATATTTCCAATGACTTGGCCTCCAAAGTCAACTTTGGCAATGAATTCCACAGATTCACCACCTTCCTGCTAAAGAAATTACTGAAGGGATACTCTTGTATTGTGAGGCTGTGCCCTCTGGTCCTAGACTCTCACTATTGGAAGCATCCTCTCCATCTCCACTCTCTCTAGGTCTTTCAATATTCAGTAAGTTTCAGTGAGATCTCCCCCCTCGTTCTTCTAAACCCCAGAGCCATCAAAGGTTTCTCATACATTAACCCATTCATTCCATGATCGTTCTCTTCAATGCCAGCACATTCTTTCTTAGATAAATCCCGAACTGCTCACAATACTCCAAATTTAACTAGCAGTCCTCTCGGCATCTAGGGGAATAGTTTTATTGATAGCTTGTGAACCCTGCAAAATAGCTTTATTTAACATTCATATATGGCCTTAAATTCGCATTTTTTTTGCAAGTGTTCTGTATTAAAAAGTTTAAAATGTACAGGAAGTTGACTGAATTCAGATTCAAATTTTGTTGACTTAAGGCTGAGGGAGTAGATGGTGAATAATTTTTTCAAATCTTTTAGTTTTTGGTGACTGTGCTTTTGAGTTTTTTTATTAAGCAGATCCATATACACTTTAAAAATCTCAGTATAATTCATGTTCCTCTTGCTATGAAATGGCAGCATTCCTTTCTTCAAAACCTGTTCTCATATTGGCCAACTCAATTAAGTCCTTTTAAGAATAAAAAAAAATCAAAATACAATTAGGAATAGGCCATTGGGCCCTTGTGTGTTCCATTGTTGATTAATTGTGGACTGTACCTTCCAAATATTCGGATTTGACTTGCACTACCTTATTTTCCCTTTTCTATTTTCTAATTATGATTTATAATTTAAATTTTTATTATATTTACTTCGATTTGTACTTCAGGAGGCGCGAAGCGCAGAATCAAATATCGCTGTGATGATTGTAGGCTCCAGTTTCAATTGTTTGGTGACAATAAAAGTAAAATAATTTAATGGCCTCAGTTTCAAGAATGGCATGCAAAAGTTTGCGCACCCCGGTCAAAATTTCTGTTACTGTGAATAGTTAACTGAGTAGAAGATGAACTGATCTCCAAAAGTCATAAAGTTAAAGATGAATCATTCTTTTCAACATTTTAAGCAAGATTAGTGTATTATTTTTGTTTTGTACAATTTTAGAGTGAAAAAAAGGAAAGGAACACCATGCAAAAGTTTGAGCACCCCAAGAGATTTGAGCTCTCGGATAACTTTTACCAAGGTCTCAGACATTAATTAGCTTGTTAGGGCTATGGCTTGTTCACAGTCATCATTAGGAAAGGCCAGGTGATGCAAAGCTTTGTAAATACCCTGACTCCTCAAACCTTGTTCCAACAATCAGCAGCCATGGGCTCCTCTAAGCAGCTGCCTGGCACTCTGAGAATTAAAATAAATGATGCCCACAAAGCAGGAGAGGGCTATAAGAAGATAACAAAGTGTTTTCAGATATCAGTTTCCTCAGTTCGTAATGTAATTAAGAAATGGCAGTTAACAGGAATGAATGGTGGAGGTCAAGTTGACCAAGAAAACTTTCCGAGAGAACTGCTAGTAGGATCGCTAGAAAGGCAAATCAAAACCCCAGTTTGATTGCAAAAGACCTTCAGGAAGATTTAGCAGACTCTGGAGTGGTGGTGCACTGTTCTACTGTGCTGCGACACCTGCACAAATATGGTATACCTTCGTGGAAGAGTCATTGGAAGAAAATTGTTCCTGCATTCTCACCACAAAATTCAGTGTCAGAAGTTTGCAAAGGAACATCTAAACAAACCTGATGCATTTTGGAAACAGGATGCGCAAGCTGAAGGTTTTGCCATGGACCTCACAATCCCCCGACCTAAACATCATTGAAAATCTGTGGATAGACCTCGAGAGAAGTGCATGCAAGACAGCCCAAGAATCTCACAGAACTAGAAACCTTTTGCAAGGAAGAATGGGTGAAAATCCCCCAAACAAGAATTGAAAGACTCTTGAAGCTGACTACAGAAAGCGTTTACAAGCTGTGATACTTGCCAATAATTGCTACTAAGTACTGACCATGCAGTGTGCCCAAACTTTTACTTCAGGCCCTTTTCCTTTTTTTATTCTTGAAACTGTAAAAGACAGAAATAAAAAGTAATCTTGCTTAAAATATTAAAGAAATGTGTCATCTTTAATTTTATGCCTTTTGGAAATCAGGTCATCTTTTACTTGCTTAGCTATTCACAGTAACAGAAATTTTGACCAGGGATGCCCAAACTTTTGCATGCCACTGTATATCACTCAGTTACTTTAATATCTAAGTTTTTAAAAGTTTTTGTCAGCTACTGGGCCACACACATAAAATGTTGGAGGTGCTCAGCACCGTGAAATGGAGGAAAATAAACAGTCGGTATTTCAAGCTGAGACTCTGCAATGGGACTTTCTGGATGTAGGTTTACTGAGTGAAATGTTGACCGTTCATTTCCCTCCATAGATGCTGCCTGACTTTCTGAGTTCCTGCAACAGTGTGTGTATGTTGTTTGAGGTTTCCAGCATATGCAGAATCTCTGTGGCTAAGCCTCCACAGCACTTTTGGGCAGAGAGTACAAAGCTTCTGGGTGAAGACATTTCTTCTTGCAAGCTAGCTGAACTTTAAAAGAAGAATTTAATCAGAAAAGAGCAATAAACCCATTGTTTTCTTTACAATAATCTCTGTGGTGGCGCGGTAGCATAACTCGTAGTGAGAGCCAGCGATCACTGATTAGGGTTCAGTTCACACTGCTGCCTGTGAGGAGTAGGAGCAGAATTAGGCCGTACAGCCCATCAGGTCTGCTCCACCATTCCATCATGGCTGATCCTGGATCCCACTCAGCCTTGTCGTCATATCCTTTGATGCCTTGACTGATTAAGAAACTATCAGCTTCTGCCTTAAATATACGCGCGGACCTGGCCTCCTCCGCAGTCTGTGGCAGAGCGTTCCACAGATTCACTGCTCTGTGGCTAAAAAATTTCCTCCTCACCTCTGTTCAAAAGGTTCGCCCCTCAATTTTGAGGTTATGGATACTCCCACCATAGGAAACATCTTCACCACACCCATCCTATCTAGTCCTTTCAATATTCAGTAGGTTTCAATGAGTTGCCCCCCCCCCCCCCACCACACTTTTCTAAATTCCAGAGAATACAGGCGCAAAGCTGCCAGATGCCTTGATTCCAGGAATCATCCTTGGGAATCTCCTCTCCAATGACAACACATCCTTTCTAAGATATGGGGCTCACAACTGTTGACAATACTCTAAGAGGGGCTTAACTATTGTTTTATATAGGCTCAGTATTATCTCCTTGTTTTTATATTCTATTCCCCTTGAAATAAATGCCAACATTGCTTTTGCCTTCTTTATCACAGACTCAAACTGCAAATTGCACAAAGACTCCCAAGCCACTTTGCAACTCTGATGTTTGAAACTTCTCCCCATTTTGATAATTGTTCGTTGAAACATAGTAAACCTACAGCACAATACAAAGCTGTGCCCAACATATCCTTACCTTAGAAATTAGCTAGGGTTACCCATAGCCCTCTATTTTACTAAGCTCCATGTACCTATCCAGGAGTCTCTTAAAAGGCCCTATTGTATCCGCCTCCACCACCGTCACTGGCAACCACTCACACACTCTGCGTAAAAAAAAAACTTACCCTTAACTTCTCCTCTGTACCTACTTTCAAGCACCTTAAAGCTGTTTCTTTTACCAAAATGCATTATCATACATTTCCCAACACTGTATTCCATCTGTCACTTTTTTGCCCATTCTTCCAATTTGTCCAAGTCCTGCTGCAATCGCATTGCTTCCTCAACACTGCCTACCCCTCCACGTTATCTTCATATCACCTGCAAACTTTGCCACAAAGCCATCAATTCCATTATGAAAAACTTTGACATACAATGTGAAAAGCAGCAGTCCCAATACTGACCCCCGAGGAACACCACTAGTCACCGGCAGCCAATCAGAAAAGGTCCCTTTTATTCCCACTCACTGCCTTCTGCCTGTCAGCCATTCTGCTATCCATGCCAGTATCTTTCTCACAACAGTATAGAATTTTATCCTGTTAAGCAGCCTCGTGTGTGGCACTTTATCAGATATCCTCTGAAAATCCAAATAAATAACATCCACTGCCTCTCCTTTGTCCACCCTGATTTTTACTTCTTCGAAGAACTCTAACAGATTTGTCAGGCAAGATTTTCCTTTACAGAAATCATGCTGACTTTGACTTATTTTATCATTAGTCTCCAAGAACCTCGAAACCTCATCCTTAATAATAGACTCCAACACTTTCCCAACCACTAATTGGCCTATTATTTTCTTTCTTTTGCTGTGTCTTCTATAGATGTACATTGGAGAGCATTCTGACAGGTTGCATCACTGTCTGGTATTGTGGGGGGGGGGGGGTGCTACTGCCATTTCTTTGTTCCCCCTTGCTACCTCACCAGCATCATTTTCCAGTGATCCAATATCAACTCTCAGCTCCCTTTCACTCTTTATATAACTGAAAAAAAATTAGTATCCTGCTTTATATTGGCTATGCCCTTGTATTTCATCTTTTCCCTTAATTGCTTTTCGCCTTTTGTTGAATTTTAAAAGCTTCCTAAACATCCAATTTTCCACTCACTTTTTCTACCTTGTAGGCCTTTTCCTTGGCTTTTATGCAGTCCTTAACTCCCTTTGTCAGCCACAGTTGCCTTCCCCTGCCATTGGAGAACTTTTTCCTCTGAGGGACATACCTATACTGTACCAACAAGCTGGATGAACTCAGCAGGTCGGGCAGCATCCGTTGAAATGAGCAGTCAACGTTTTGGGCCGAAACCCTTCATCAGGACTGATGAAGGCTCTCGGCCCGAAACGTTGGCTGCTCATTTCAATGGATGCTGCCCGACCTGCTGAGTTCATCCAGCTTGTTTGTACGTGTTGATTTGACCACAGCATCTGCAGTGTACTTTGTGATACCTATACTGTGCCTTGTGAACTATTCCCAGAAACTTCAGCCACCTCTGTTCTGCCGTCCTTCCCACCAGTATCCTCCACCAATCCACTTGGGCAAGCTCCTCTCTCATTCCTCTGTAATTCCCCTTATTCCATTGCGATACAGATACATGTGAGTTATGCTTCTCCCTCTCAAATTGCAGTATGAATTCAATCATATTATGATCACTGCCTCCTAAGGGTTCCTGTACGTTAAGCTCCTATATAGGTTTCTTCCCACATTCCAAAGTTGTATGGATTAGTAAGGATTATGCTATGTTGGGGCCAGAACCTTTGAATAGTCAATGCTTCAGGCAGTAAACCTTCATCCAGAGAGTCCTGATGAAGTTTGATTTGATACAAAGGATACATGTATGTTTTGGTCTACATGTGACAAATAAAGCTAATCTTTATTTTTAACCCCCTATATGTACCATTTCCCTTTGCTATCCCGACACAAGTACATCAAACCTATCTAAGCTCTCTGCAGCAATGACCTTTCTTGGTAACTTATTCAGCAGTTTTAGCCTGTGAGTGAAAATTTCCAAGTGATTTTCTTACTGCATTGTCTGATATTTGCAATCACCATCAGTTTCCTAATCCTCCACTTATTCTAAAACAGCTTCAGCACTCGGATCTTGTTCCGTTTGTGAGAGTAATGGTGGTGTCAAGGCAAAAAGTGATAATGCCTGCTTGATAATTGATCATTATTTTAAAAGTCATGAAGCAGGTGACACATGACAAAACTTTCAAGTGTGTTATGTCTGCATAATAGACTTCATAATTGGCTAGTAACCCTAAAAGTGTGCAATGTGTATATCTCAATGGGAGTGTATGTCAGAATTTCTGCTTAAAGTACAGCAGCATTTCTGATGTGACATTTGGAACTGAAGCAAAAAGATTCCAGCATTACAAGCTGTAGACTCCTGCTTTGTCAAACTGCTGATCTGGTTAGTAATGTTGCAATACACAAAAGGGTTAATATCAGGAACGGCTGATAGCTCTGGGGCTGCACTTGATGGAGTTTAGAAGAATGGGAGGGGGATGGAAATCTTGTTGAAACCTATTGAATATTGAAAGGCCTAGATAGAGTGGACATGGAGAACATGTTTCCTATAGTGGACAAGTCTAGGATCAGAGGGCACAGCCTCAGAATAGATTGATGTCCCTTTAGAATAGAGATGAGTAATTTTAGCAGGAAGGTGGCGAATCTGTGGAATTCATTGCCTCAGCCTGCTGTGGAGGCCAAATCATTGAGAATATTTAAAGTGGAGTTTGATAGGTCCTTAATTAATAGCTGTCAACGGTTATGGGGAGAAGGCAGCAGAATGGAGTTGAGAGGAATAATAAATCAGTCGTGATGGAGTGGTGGAACACTTGATGGGATGAATGGCAGATTCTGCTTCTATGCCTTTTGGTCTTGTGTACCCGTTCTATGATATTATCGTCATCTTACCTTGTCACTAAAATCCATAATAGCCAGAAAATTACCCTGGTATTCTGTAACTTAAATATTATTGACAGTCTGTACACTTTAGTTTTGCACATCCAACCTGACAGCTTTACTTTCATAAAATCCTAATAATGCCAGTCCATCATTTGCTTATGTAAAGTAAAGTAGAATGACCCAGGTTGGAATATGTACCTCTTGCAGTTCAGGTCTTCTGAGAACCTGCACAAACCAGTTTATGATAGACTTCCTCCTCAATGGTTTACCTTTGAACATGTCTGGAGATCTCTGTTTATGGATCGATGTTCTCAATTAATTACTTAAAGGAAAATGCACCCTTGTTTATTAGTGACATTTTTTTGTTAACTCTTAAATTCCTTCTGTATTTTTCCTTCATCTAAACTTCGGAATGAAAAGTAATAATTGCACCTGTTTTATGGTGTTCAACATGCACAAAGCATATTAGGCCTGATTTAATAACAGCCTAAAGCTGATCTGTGTAGATGTTGATCCTGCTACTAAACCTGCGGCTTCATTGATGCACGCTTGCATAATTTCCAACTAACCGGTTTTATTTGTTTTGATTGATTTAAATACAGAATTCAATAGAATTGGATCTGTGGCTGAATTCAGACATACAAAATTCTTCAAAACATGTAAAATCTTACTGGGTCCTTTCAGGGATTATGTTTTTGCACCCTGCACCCTGAGCTAAGACCTGGAGTCACAGTCTGAAAGCACAGGTCCTCTCTGCTTTACTGACCTGTGTACAGCCTGAACGTACAAACATGTGTTTGGGAGTCAGGCAGGAAGGATTTGTTGGTTTTTGTAGTCATTTTTGTCTACAGCAGGGCTTCCATACCTTTTTTTATGCCATGTACCCCTACCATTAACCAAGTTATTCATGGAGCCCTGGTTGGGAACCCCTGGTCTGTGGTTTTATTTCCAATTTGGGAGCTGTCTGAGCTACTAACAATTAATAGGAACAGTACTCTGCCGTAACTTGTGAGGGTCAGCCATTTAGGTCTTAGATGGAAAAACTCTGAAAAGGTCTAGAGGTTCAATTGCTAAATATATTCAAGATTGAGTTTAGAAGATTTTTGGATATATTAAGGAAATTAAGCAAACATGGCGTTAATATAATAGATAAGCCCAGGTTTTATTGAATGATAGACTTAGCATGAGGGGATGAATGGACTCTTCCTCTTTCCGTTTCTTGCATTGAGAATGATGGGTCTGGTCTCTGTGGAGTTGAGAAGAATCCTGTTTCCTGTAACTCTACAATTATTGGCCAGTGCTCTATGCCACATTCACCCCTGCTAACTTCCCTTCCACACTTGGCTCACTCCCAAAACACAACCAGGATTATACTGCCAACCAGAGAGCTCAACTTGATATGGGGGATGTTGGCAGCTTGCCCTAAAATAGATACCCGATGTGTAAATGTTAATTCCTGGTGATCTTTGGGTCAATTTTAGGGCCAGACCTAATTCCACCTGGAAGTATCTTCACTGATACCACATCCCCACATGGCTTGCTGTCAAATTGCTGTCAAATTCTGTCAAACAGGTAATGGTGTCACAGCAAAGGATGTAAGCATGTGGATTTGAACTGGGCCTCAAAATGGGCTCAGGATCTTTTGTAACACATAATCCTAGACCTATAAAGCTTTATTTGTTACTTAAACGTCAAATCAACGAACTACACGGTCTGAGGATGTGCTGGGGGCACCCTGTAAGTGTCACCAAGCCTCTGGAACTAATATAGCATGTACGCAATGTACTATTCATTCATATTTGGAATGTATTAGGTAGAAACAGGAGGTCATGGGGAGAACATACAAACTCCTTGCAGACTGCTGTGGGAATTGAACCCAGTTGCTGTCGCTGTAAAGCATTATGTTAAGTGCCCCGCTGCCATGCTAACTAATGACTGTGATCTGTGAGTTAAGGAGAGGGCTTGCCAGCTTTCCTGCTCCTTTTTGTAATCGGTACATATTCATTGTAATGTCCCATTGCGGTTTAAAGAATGTTGTCATATAATGCCTATGTGAATTTTGTACCATAGAATCTATGGAGCCATGTTCTAAGATACTGCATTAACAGAAGTGGAAATGCTGATGAATAAATAAAATTGTTACATCATAACCAGCTGACCTATCCCATTCCTGAATCACAATCTTGCTTTGTGACATTTACTGGCAAATAGTTTGCAGGAGTTGCAGGAACTTGAAATCATTCGTTCCTTAGGATTAAGACAGTCAAGCTTCCTCAAAGTTTTCTTTTGTGAAATGCAAAGGAGGCTCTGCAGCCCTTCATGTTATTTTTTTAAAACAACATTCTCTAACCCTCTAGGTAGACACCAAATCCCTTTGCCCAAGGCAGATAATACCCACTGAGACAGGTTTGGGCCAGATGTTGAATCTTAACTGGCAGTAAGCAGGCAGTGGAATAGACAAAAGTGGGGCTGAGTGTCAAAGAGCAGTGATTAATTATGGAATGCAGCAAGCCTGAACTGGTAAAGCTGTAGCACCCCGAGGGAATTTTGTGCACTGTATGTGAGCAAGCTGAAAACAACTTGCTCTCTCCAGCTTCTGGCAGGTATTCACTTGTTTACCCTCTTCCTGTTTTCTTTCTATCCCTCTTTTTATACCTTCCCTCTCTTTACTCTTCTCACCCTACTTAATTTTCTATTTTTTCCCTCTTGCCTAAAACAACCAAGTTCTATTCTCAACCCTCTAGCTAGCTTTTTGCGCTGACATCAGTGTGTCTCCAGAGAAGATGAAACAACAGAAAATAGTAATAACTGACAATTAAAAACATTTGTCATTTGGTAGGGGAGAGTAAATAGTGGCTTCAGCTGTCAGACTCTATCATTAAAATTTAATTGATGCCTTTCTATTTAAAATGAAACACAGCCCCATTCCTGTGGCGATAGAAGTATTTGAGGTCGGTCACAGTTTGGGCGTTGCAGTTTGATGGGAATTGGAGCATGCAGAACAAAGCATTCAGGTGCGAAAATTCCCAATACTGAAATTAGAATCACAAAGTCAGATATAATGCAAGTTGAAAAGTCGGAAGTAATTTTTTTATCAAAGTACGTATATGTCACCATGTTGAGGAAAACGAAATGCAATAGAATTTATGAAAGCTATACATAAATAAAGACTGGTAAACTACAATGTGCAAAAAGAAGGCAAATTGTGCAAATGGATTTTAAAAATATACTAGTATTAAGAACATGAGTTGTAAAGTACTTGTGGAATTAAACTCATGCATGTAAGCTTGATTTCAGCATTTAAGCGAAGTTTGGATAGGTGCATGGATGAGAGGGACGTAGAACAAAAGACCCAAATTAAAATGGGTTTGTTTCATAATCTAGAGCCAGGAGCTAGGGTAGAGGACAAGGTCTGGATGGTCAGTTCTGTACATCTATTGACATTGCTTAATTTAAGCTATTCTGTCTCACTGGGTGCCCGTCAATGGCTTTAGGATTAGCATTATTTGTCACATGAACATGGAAAGAGTGAAATCTCTTATTTGCGTCAACAATCAACACAGTCTGAGGATGTGCTGGGGGCAGCCCGTAAGTGTTGCCCACAACTCACTAGCGCTAACAAAACTACTTCAGACAGCAGCAGGCATTGAACCTCAATCACTGGCACTGTAAAGCATTATGCTAACTGCTGCACTACCTTTAAAAAAGGGAATACAATGGATTCCAGTTAATTGGGGCACATTGGGACCAGTACACTTTGACCCAATAAGCGACTGCCACAACTAGCCAATAGTGGACTGCCTTCTTCCAATGCTTTAAGGGATTGCATCCTCCAAATCTTCATTTTCATTGTAACATTCAAGATGACTGTCGATATCTTCAAATTCGTGGTACCTGAAGTAGTGAAATTGTTTCATTTTCACTCCCAGCAGTTTCTGGCATCTCTGATCTCAATGCTTGAAACCATAGTGGGCAAAAGAGTTCTGAATTGTTTTTTCTGCTTTTTTCTTGCCAGCTATTAGGGACAGAAATCACTGTTTTTTGAACACAAACACATGCAACTGACACTAGTTAGAAACTGTTGAGTAACGGCCTGCTGTCCCAATGAAGCAGCATAGTGTCCCAAATGAACTAAGGGAATCTTAAGACTATAAGATAGAGGAGTGCAATTAGGCATTTGGCCCTTAGAGTCTGCTCTGCCATTTCATCAAGGCTGATTGAATGTTCCTCTCATCCTAGTCTCCTGTCTTCTCACCGTATCCCTTCTTCCTTGACCAATCAAGAACCTATCAACCTCTGCCTTAAACATACATGAAGACTTGGCCTCCACAGCTGCCCATGCCAAAGAATTCCACAGATTCACCAGTATCTGGCTAAAGAAGTTTATCATCTCCATTCTAAATGGATGCCCCTCTATTCTGATGCTGTGTCCTCCTAGTGTTAGACTCACCCACCATATGAAACATCCTCTCCAAGTCCACTCTATCGAGGCCTTTCACTGTTTGATAGGTTTCAATCAGCTCAGTCCTTATTCTTCTGAATTCTTGTGAATACAGGCCCAGAAACATCAAACACTCTTCACATGACAAGCTACTCAATCCTGAAATCATTTTCATGAACCTCCTTTGAACCATCTTCAGTTTCAGCACACCTTTCTAAAGATAAGGGGCCCAAACCTGCTCACAGTAGTCCAAATGAGGCCTCAATGTTTTATAAAGTTCAATATTATAGTCTTGTTTTTATATTCTAGTCCTTTTGAAATGAATGCTAACATTACATTTGCCTTCCTCACCGCAGACTCAACCTGTGAATTCACCTTCGGGGAATCATGCACAAGGACTCCCAAGTCCCTTTGCACCTTAGTTTTTTTGTATTTTCTCTCCATTTAGAAAATAAGTCAACTCTTTAATTTCTTCTACCAGAGTGCATTCATTACCAACACTTCCCATACTGTATTCCATCTGTCTTTTCTTTGTCCATTCTCCTAATATGTCTTGTCCTTCTGTAGCCTCTCTACTTCCTCAAAACTACCTGCCCCTTCACCTATCTTCATATCGTCTGTAGACTTTGAAGCAAAGCCATCAGTTCCATCATCCAAATCATTGACACGCAACATAAAAAGAATCTGTCCCAACACAGACCCCTGTGGAACACCACTAGTTACCATTAGTCAGTCAGAAAAGGCTCCCTTTATTCCCACTCTTAGCCTCCTACCAGTCAGCCACTGCCAAAGTATCCATGCTAGTACCTTTTCTGTAATACCATGGACTTGTAGCTCGTTCAGCAGCCTTGTGTGACACCTTGTCAAAGAAAATCCAAGTACACAACATCAATTCATTCTCCTTTGTCTGTCCTGCTTGTTACTGCTTCAAAGAATTCCATCAGAGTCCTGGCTTATTTTCTCAATTAACTTTTGTTCTTTCAGAGTTGTTCCAAATGACAGTTTCCCTGTTTAACTGATGGCCCAATCAACCATAGCCCTCTGTAATTTTGTACTTTAAATTGAAAGCTCCAGAACCATACAAGTATCACAATGGACATCCAACTTGGGGTGGCCTGTGTCTTAGGGGAGAAATGGTAGATTATTTTTTATTATTGTGTGCTTCCCAATAGTGATGGTCTTTTTGAAAAGTCCTGATAGGATATTGCAGTGTACTCAAAAACCATGGTACCCCAGTTGTAAACAAAACTTTCGATATAGCAGATGAGATAGAATGAAGAAGGCTGTTTGCCCTTCAGAGGGTCCCAACCTGGTGTCCTTGGGCCCCTTGCTTAATGGTTTTGGGCCATAGCATAAAATTGGTTGGGAATCTGATGAATTTCCTCTGAGCTGATGTGCTTTCAGTCTTCCACCAACAGACTGGAAGTAAGTTAAATGTGTTTATAAACAACATCTCAGTACATACCGTACAAGTGCCTCCCCACCCCTGTGCAATATTTCTGTGCAATCCCTGTGCATAATGTCTGCTGCCTGTATCAATCCCTCCCCTTGTCTGCTGCTTTTCTGTACAAATTTTGGTAATTTTTAGTCTAACTAATGGTAGCTGTGGGTGGTTGGAGTTGGAAACTATTGTTGTTTCTAGCAGATCACAGTGAGTGTAGTACCTGTACAAAGACATTTATCCAGAATGGAATAATAATATTTATTATTTTAATTTGTATATGTTCGATATGAAGTATATTTGAAACAACCAAGAGATCAACATGATGTTTAAACTAAATTTTGAATTAGCTTTAGAAGTTTGTGTGCATGTCCTTGCTGGCAGCTGCTTGCTGCTAAAGCTGAACCGATGCTTTTTTTTAATATATAGTTACTCAAGCACTTGTTCATTGATACCCCGACCTACTTGCGGATCATTTTGCTCCTATGAATATTGCATTGAGGCAATTAGCCAAAGATGATTCATGGTTTTTCTAAGTGTACAGAGCAAACAGCAGACATAAAATTGTTCTATATAACAACTTAAAAGCATTGTAACTCCAGATTTTGATGATCTTTGTATGCCAACCCCAACACAAATGCAGCACAAGATACTTAGTGGAAGCTGAACTGTTCTGCTAAAGTATTGACCTTGGTTACTGAAGAATAAGGTTTTTTAAATGCATTTCTGGTGCTGCTTCACATGAGGGAAGCCAGTGTTTGTAGTACGTACTGAGCTCCCAATTTCATCTACATTTTTGGTCATTGTGTGAGTAAAATAAAATTTGAATTGTTTGAGAGTTCACTCTCTAGAAATGTGAATTCCAAGCAGTAGTACCTTGTGTGGGCAAAGTCGAGTTTGTTGTGCTGGGGGCACAAGTGTCGTTATGCTTCCTGATGCCAACATGACATGCCCACAATTTACTAATCCTAACCTGATCATCTTTGGAATGTGGGAGGAAATGAGAGCACCCAGTGGAAACCAACGTGGTCTTGGGGAAAATATACAAACTCCTTAAAGACAGTGGTGCGAATTGAACCACGATGGCTGATCTCTGGCTTTGTAAAAGTATTGTACTAACCGCTACGCTAATGTGCTGCCTATACACTTACTGCAAGAAAGAACGTAACTAAAACAGCAAAGACCATTGTAGTGCAAAGTGATTAAAGTAATTGTGGTGTCGAAATACAGAGGCAGTAATTAGGGTTGTGCCAGTCAGTTCATGAACTGAATGGTTATTCTGGACCCTGGTGTTGTACCTGCTGCTCAATGATAGATGTGAGAAGGTGGTGCAGCCTGGATAGTGGATGTTAACACCTTGAGGCAGTGCCTCATGTAGATCGCATTGTAGGTGGGGAGGGACGTATTGGGTTGACTTCTACAGCTTGTGTTCCTGTGAATTCAAATTGCTGTGATTCAATTGTGATATATATTGTTTTCACTACACAAAAAATATCATTCAGATTAAATGTGATCTTTGTGTCACAGTGGGTTGAAAGGAAAATGGGCCAGGAAAGACTTGTGGCTTGCCGCGTTACTGCAACTGATAAAATGAACCAGTTCTTCAATACCTGGTTGCACGTCGGACAGGTTTGGTACCCATCCCAGTGGTCTCAGCTCTGGCGACACAGGTTCAATCTTGCCCTATAGTGCCATATATGCAAGGTTTTCACGGTTTCTCTGTAGTTTCCTCTAAACACACAGTTTCTTGTATCCCAAAGGTGTGTGGGTTGATGGGATAACGGGCAACAGTGAATTGCCCCTGGTGTGTAAGAAGGTGATTGGTCAGCATGGGACTAATGAGCTTTCTCAGTGGGCTAAAATTTTGATTGTTATGTCTAAAAAAGGTTTTCTTTAGTAAATTAATTTTTATTTCCCTGAAGACTTTTTCCTTCTGACCTGCTTGTCCCAAGAAGTTTGCCTTTAATTCAAATAAACACCCTGACAATCATAAGACATAGGAGAAGAATTAGGCCATTTGGCCCACTTTAGTCTGCTCCACCATGGCTGATGAAGTATTCTTCCCAGCCCCATTCTCCTGATTTCTCCCAGTAATCTGACACCTTTACTAATCAAGAAGCTATCAACATCTGCTTTATATACACCCAATGACTTGTCCTCCACAGTTGTCTGTGGCAATGAATTCCTCAGATTTACTGCCCTCTGAATTCTTCCTCCATTTCTATTATAAAGGGATGTCCTTGTATTCTGAGGCTTGGTCCTCTGGTCTTAGACTTCCCCATTATAGGAAACATCTTCTTCACATGCACTCTAGGGCTTTAAATATTTGATAGGTTTCAATGAGATTCCTCTCATATTCTTCTAAACTCCAGTATGTACTGGCCTGGAGCCTGTATAGTTGGTAACCCTAAACAGGAATTTAGCTTGGAGAGGAAACAGTGAGATGAATTAAAATGGAAGTAAGAAACAATGTCTGGCAAGAGAAAAACAGCTTGAATAAACTAGGTGCTTACCATGCTGTGCCAAACTTATTAAACTAGTGACTAAAAGCCTATTAAACTGGTCCTTTCTGTGTACACAAGGCCATATCCCTCTAAGCTCTACACATTCACATGCCTATCTAAGAGTCTGTTAAACACCTCTAACATGTTTGCCTGCACCACCATCCCTGGGGACAGGGTACAGTTACATCTCTATCAAAGGAGGTTAAGGCACTTCTTCCCTCCACTTGGGCAAGGTGTAGCACTTGCTTAGACCCCCGACCAGGGTCAGGTGAAGCCACGGGAGCAGATGGTGGATAAGTAGCAGATGTACATCACAAGTCCTGGTTATGCGATCATTGACACCAGGCAGACAATCTCTGAAGAGTTTTGATAATGGCTGGGGTCACCTGTCTTCCCAGAAGAAGGCAATGACAGACTACTTTTGTAGAAAAATTTTCCAAGAACAATCATGGCCGTGGAAGCCATGATTGCCCACGTCATACAACACGGCACTTAATGATGGTGATTATGACCGTCCCTGGTCGCCACTATTCTCTTTGGAAAATAAAAACTTGCCCCTTGTGTCTTCTTTGACTTTCCTTGTGTACGCCCTTGACTATCAGACATTTTGCCCAGGGGGAGAAGGTACTGTACACTCGAGAAGGAGATATAATAAGTGATTGTACATTTTAGATTAGCAAGGGCAAATGGTAGTGAAAGAATAGATGTTGGGAATTCAAAAATATTGGTGTTTCATCCTCATAGTATGCAGTGGTATGAATAGGAAGTAGCTGGTTGTCCTGATCAATCAGTCAGACTTCTGCCAGTGCCTGTTTACATCAAGGCTCAACTTTATTCGTCATATACATTTACATTAGCAATTTGCTGTGTGTTTGGAGTGACATGCAACAAAAGCAACATTTATTAAGAATTATATTAAAAAGTTAGTACAGATATGGAATAAAATGTGCATAATGCCAGCAAGTATTTACAATGTAAACAGTATTACAGAAGAGTGATTTAAAAGTGTTTACAGTGCAGAGCATTGATGGGGTAATAGAAGGAGGTTCAGGCTAACTACAATTGATCAGATTAAATGCCTGGGTGAAGAAACCTTTAAGATGCCGTGAACTTTTTGTTTCAATAGCCCGATGGCGCTTTCCAGAAGGAAACTTTAGGAAAATCATGTGGCGGCAACTCAGTGCGTCACAGTGCATCATCAAGAGGTTGACTTGTTGTTCATACCAGAATAGGAAAGCAAATGGGATCCATGTGGGTCACATTTGCTGAGTGGGTAGTGCCCGCAATGGCTTTTCTGCCATTTCTGTGTCCTGGGCACATACAAGTCATTGACTGCAGCCAATGACTTTGCTGACCTGACAGTTCACTGTAGCTTTCGTATATTGCATCAAACCAGACAGTAATGGCTGATGTGAAGAAGGCAGTGTAGAATTGCACCAGTATGTTCTGGGAAGATGGAATTTTACCAAGTAAGTACATCCTCTGCCGAGACTTTTTGTTAAAGAAGGAGATAAATTGGGTTTTACTCTCCGTAGTTAAACACACACTCAGTGGCCACTGAGAGTATGTTTGTGGTCTTTTGCTGCTGTAGCTCATCAAAGTTCAACGTGCAGTGTGTTCAGAGATGCTCCTCTGCAACACGTTATTTGAGTTACTGTTGCCTTCCTGGCAGCTTGAACCAGTCTGGCTGTTCTATGGAGTTTTTACCCACAGAATTGCTGCTCACTGGATGCTTTTAGTTTTTCAGACCATTCTCTGTAAATTCTAGAGACTTGAGCATGAAGATTGTTTTTGAGATACTCAAGCCCTCTGTCTGGCACCAACAATTATTTTACAGTCGAAGTCACTTAGATCACATTTCTTCTGCATTCTGACGTTTAGACTGAACAACTCCTGAACCTCTTGATCATGTCTGCATGCTTTAATGCACTGAGTTGCTGCCACATGATTCGCTGATTAAATAATTGCATTAATGAGCTGGTGTGCAGGTGTCCCTGATAAAATGGCCACTGGGTGTATAATTACATGATGTACAAATGATGGTAGACAAATAGAAAAAATCTTTGAATATTAAAATAGCCGTGTTTCGTAATTCAGTGCTTGGAAACTGTTTCCAAATTTTTAATATGGTTTTTCTTTCTTTTCCGCCTCTCAGGAAGACTGCAAAGTCAAAGCCGGATGATAAACTGCCTTTGACTGAGGAAAAGAAACTGTATCTGGATGCGGAGTATGCATCGGCCCGAGTGTCTGATGCAGATTTGCCCATGCTGGTTTCTTTGCCCAGAGAGATCGATCAGAATGAGTGGCTGGCAAATAACAGTGAGTAAAGTTAACTCTAAGCGAAAGGGTGGCAACAGAAGAATAGTTTGGTCGGCTCATACTTCAGGTTTGTCAGGGTTTAGTGTTTATTACCATTCAATGATCCATGCTCGACTCTGTTAGTGTAAGCATGATGAGGGCAGTGGGTATAGAGTTAGTGAGCCACTTCTATTGTCGTCTTCTCTTAGATGTGTCTCAGTGTTTCTACAAGAGAGATAATTTCCAAAGCCTAGTTTCAGTTGTTATAGAACTGATGCCTGCATTGCACGCTCTGAATAAGAGAGGGAAGATGATGTGTATTCTAAACAATTCATCAATATTCATTTGCTGTATTGAGTGACTGATGTAAAATACAGAGCAGGTCAGGCAGTATATGGGGGGTTAAGCAGTTGCTGTTGTGGGCTGAGATTGTCATTAGGTGTTTTGGCCTCTCCTGAAGGACTGAGGTCCTGATGAAGTGTCTCAACCCGAAGTATCAACTGTTTATTCCTCTCCATAGATGCTGCCAGACCTGCTGAGTTCCTCCAAGGTTTTGTGTGTGTTGCTCAAGATTTACAACACCTGCAGAATCGACCACCAAGCACAATTTTACCTCCCTCCTCCAGTCTCCACTTTTTGCCGGGATCACTCCCTCCTGGCACTTAGCAGTCTAAGTGCTCACCTGCCCTCACCTCTATTCAAGGCCCCAAACGGTCATCCCAGGTGAGGCAACACTTCACCTGTGAATCTGCTGGGGTCATCTGTCTTGTCCAGTGCTTCTGATGCAGCCTTCTCTACATTGGTGAGACCTGTCATAATTTTTGGGGTCACTTCGTCTCACGCTCTGTTCCATCCTCCAAAAGCAGAACTTCCCAGGGGCCCAACATTTTAATTCCCCTTCCTATTCCCATTCCGACATGGTCCATGGTCTCCTGTTGTGCCATGATGAGGCCACCCCCAGGGTGAAGGAGCAGCACGTTATATTCCATCTGGGTAGCCTCCAACCTAATGGCATGAATATTGATCTCTCCTTCCTGTAAAACAAATTCCCTTCCACTCTGGCCTCTTACCATCACTTCCGGGTGCCTCTTCTACTTCCCTTTCTTCTATGGCCCACTCTTCTGATCTAACAAATTCAATCCTGTCCGGCCCATTATGATTCCTACCTGCCTGGCTTCACCTGTCCCCTCCCCTCACCTTTTTACTTTGGCATTTTTCCCTTTTCCTTTCCTTTCCTTTCCTTTCCCACGCTGATGGGTCTTGGCCAGAAGCGCGAATGTTTGTTCATTTCATAGACCTACTGAGTTCCTCCAGCATTTTGTGTGTGTTGCTTTGGACTTTCAGCATCTGCAGAATTTCTTGTGCCTGAAGTAAATCACAAATTCTTAGATTTTGAGATTCCAACCAATGCATCAATATATCATGGTATCATGGAGTCTTATTTTGGGTCAAGACCCTTCATCAGGACTGGAAAGGAAGAGGGCAAAAACCAGGTAAAGGTGGTGGTGCAGGGGCAGGAGTATAAGCTAACTGGTGAGACCATTTGAGGGGGAAGGTAGGTGGGTGAGAAAAGGGGAATGAAGTAAGAAGTGAGAGGTGACAGATGGAAAGGCTAAGGAAGAAGTAAAACCAATTTTATTAAATTAACTGATTTTGATTGTGATCCTCTGCCTCACTTATTTCTAATTGATTGTATTAACAGCAACGACATTTTTCAATCACATAAACCTCCAGTACAGTGCCATCTCTGAGTTCTGCACAGCAGAGACCTGCCCAGTGATGAATGCGTGTAATACGTAAGTACTTTTCGCTCATTAAAAGTTACGTGCTACATATTTATTCAGACTGAATCCACAGAGGGGTTAAAGGAGAAATGTGGAGGTCTAGCCCACCTTTACAGAGAGAGTAGAGAAATTGATGGAAAGTCGGTCAGTAGGGCTGCAATTCATCAATTCATTTCTCTGCAAGCTGTAAGAGAAGATCTTGACCACATTGGTCTGAAACCCTAGTGCCAGAGGTTACAGAAATGAACTCTGGGAATCGCACCTAGTTCTTTGTTAAGGTTTATTTTAAAGTTAAATTAATTTTATTTGTCACATGTGCATCAATAACATTGAAACAGAGTTAGTAAATGTGTGATTTGCATTAACAGCCAACACTGTCCGAGGATGTGCTGGGGCAACCTGCAAGTGCCACCGAACTTCCAGCACCAGCATAGCATGCCCAGAATCTTTTTATCTGTATGTCTTTGGAATGTAGGAAGAAATCGGATTACCCAGGGGAGACACGTATGGTCATGGGAAGAATGTGTAAACTCCTTGAAGACAGTGGTGGGAGTTCAACCCCAATAGCTGGCGTTGTAAAGCGTAACACTGACCACTGAGTTGCTCTGTTGCACATTTTGTTGTTGAAATTGCACAGCAGCCATGCTGCCTGTTATTGGGTCAATCCACCTACTACTTTGATTAAGTTGGTACAGCGGCAAATCAAAGAGTGGGAAACTGGAGACACCTCTATCTCCATGATCAGGGAGAGCGAGAACCTGTGGTATGTCGAACACCGGGTGAAACGCGAAGTCTTTGGGGTAACTGCAAGTCTGTGACTTTGCTCACGCTCGAGTGCTCGGTGGTGGTGCCGAAGCTTTTTTTTGTCAGCAGTGGGAGGGGGGATTGTTGCTCGCAGTTGCTCACGCACAGTAGGGAGAGCTGGGGGGGGGTACTTTGGAGTTCTAACATTTAAATGTTGTTCATTCTTTGAGGCACTCCTGTTTTCGTGGATGATTGCAAGAAAAAGCATTTCAGGATGAATATTGTAAACATTTCTCTGACTTTAAATTGTACCTTTGAACCTCTGAATAAGATGATGAGAGGCTTGGATCACGTGGATAGCCAGAGGCTTTTCCCCAGGCTAGCACGACAGGGCACAGGTTTAAGGTGCTTGGAAGTAGCTACAGAGGAGATGTAAGGGGTAAGTTTTTTTTACTCAGACAGTGGTGAGTGTGTGGAATAGGCTGCCAGCAATGGTGGTGGAGGCAGATACAATAGGGTCTTCTAAGAGACTCTTAGATAGGTACATGGAGCTTAGAAAAATAGAGGGCTATGGGTAACCCTAGGTAACTGTTAAGGTAAGGACATGTTCAGCACAGCTTTGTGGGCTGAAGGGCCTGTATTGTGCTGTAAGTTTTCTGTTTCTGACCTAAAGAAGAATAAATTTCATCTTAGTAACAACAATTGAATTGACTTTATTTCTTACATTTGTCACATACATGAGGAGTAAAAATCTTTACGTAACATCTCCATCTAAATGTGCAATGTGCAGTCATAGTAATTTATAATAAATAGAACAATGAATGTAATGTAGAGTACACTCAAGTTAGCATGAGTTCATTATTCTGATGGCCTGGTGGAAGAAACTGTCCTGGAGCCTGTTGGTCCTGGCTTTTATGCTGCGGAACCGTTTCCCGAATGGTAGTAACCGGAATAGGTTATGGTTGGGATGGCTTGCATCCCCAATGATCCTACGGGTTCTTTTATACACAACTGTCCTTGTAAATGTCCACTACAGATGAGCTGGACTGTCCACACCACTCTCTGCAGAGTCCAGCAGTTAAGGGAGGTACAGTTCCCATACCAGGCAGTGATGCTCTCAGTTGTTTCCATACCAAACTAACTCAACTGTCTGAGGTGAAAGAGGTGCTGTTGTACCACCTTCACTACGTTAGCTGGTGTGTACAAACGATGTGAGGTCCTCGGTGATGTGGATGCCGAGGAACTTGAAGCTGTTTACCCTCTCAACTTCAGATCCATTGATGTCAATAGGGGTTAGCTCGTCTCCATTCCTCCTGTAATCCACAACCAGCTCTTTTGTTTTTGCGAAATTGAGGAAGACGTGTTTTCTTGACACCACTGTGTCAGAGAGATGACTCCTTCCCTGTAGACCACCTTGTTATTGTTTGAGAAGAAGCGAATCAATATAGTGTTGTCGGCAAATTTAATTAGTAGATTGAAGCTGTGGGTGGTGATACAGTCATGGGTGTACAGTGAGGAAAGGAGAGGACTCAGTATGCATTTCATCTTTACCAAGCCAATCAGACCATGTCTTAGGTATTGTAGTCCAAGCCTAAGAATGCAAACAGAATGATGTAAGAAATAGTTTTTGTTCACAGTAGGGGACAAATTATGGCAAACCATATTTAAAAATAAAGGTTAGCTTTATCTACCACAAGTACTTCAAAACATCAAACATACAGTGAAATGTGCTGTTTGTGTCAAACTATCTGTGAAGATTGTGCTGGGCAGCTGCAAATGTCACCACACTTTCAGGACCAACATAGCATGTCTTATTAACCTTAACGCATATGTCTTTGGAACATAGGAGGAAACCCATGTGGTCATGGGGTGAATGTACAAACTCCTTGCAGGCAGCAGGTGAACTTTTTGTTGAATGCATCATGGGCCATAGGTGAGCATCTATCACTGATCCCATCCTTAAATTGAATGGTTTCCATTCACAGAAGCTTGGAGTCACCAAACTGAGTAAGAATAGCTGATGGCTTTTCCTAGAGAGTATCAGTAAACCTGGAGAGCATGAAAGAGTACAAATGGTAGAAACAAAATTTGTTTCTGGACAGAAACAAATAAACGCTGCTGGAGGAACTCAGTGGGTCGGACAGCATCTATGGAGGAATGTTTTGAGTTGTGACCCTACTGTACTCTTCACATGTAATAAAGTTTCTAAATATCAAAAAATCTATGAAGAGCAGTAAACAGTAAAAAAAAACTAATCAATATTTGGTGTGACCTTTAATATTGTATCAATTAGGTACATTGTGATGGAGTTTTATAAGAAAATCATCTGGTAGGTTGTTCCAAGCATCTTGGAGAACCTACCACAGTTCTTCTGCAAACTTTGGCTGTTTTGCTTGCTTCTGTCTCTCCAGGTCATCCCAGACAGCCTCGATGTTGAGATTAGGATTCTATGGAGGCCACACCATCTTAAGGCATATAAGAAATCTAGGATGTCTAAGGCTTTTGCATAGTACTGTACACAGGACTGAGAGTGGAGATGGCCAGTATAAAGAAATGTGAGGGAGGGGTGAGACAGGGCTGACAGAGGATAGGTAGAAGGAGGGTTACGGACACGTGGTTCCCGATTGGGGACTGGTCAAAGGGTGGAGTTGGGAGACAGTGCTGCTGGGTGATCTGTTCGACACAAGTAGAGTTGAATTGCAGAAAAATTGTTATTTAACAAAAAATAAAGCAGACACGAAAGTTTGATAGACACCAACATTTTGTTTTTACACTGGAGCTTACGGTAAAGCTCTTCTCAGAGCCAAAGCTTGATGCAGGCAAGTGTATGTGGAGCAGCCCATTCAGAACCTTGATGCTCATCCTGTATTTTTCTTATGTGCTTCATTACTTTAGTCAATACTTCTGGACAGATGAGCGGGGGAAGAAAATAAAATGTACTGCACCACAGTATATCGATCTAGTGATGACCCACATTCAAAAACTACTGACTGATGAGGAAATCTTTCCTACCAAGTATGGTGAGTTTTTCTAATTTAGAAAGAAAGTTCCCACATAAGGTAGGCTTGGTACTACTCAGATTTATTTATCACAATACTGAAGTGATTCCACAATTTGTGGACTCCCTTTTAGGGCTTATTTATGACTTTATCTATGATTATTTTGTTTTTCGTTTTGTGTTTGCATAATTTGCTGTCTTTTGCATGTTAGTTCTTTATCTGTCTTTGTGTGTCATTGATTCTATTGTGTTGTATATACTGTGAATGCCACAAGAAAATATACCTCAGGGTTGTTTATGGTGAGATATATGTACTCTGATAATAAATTTACTTTAAAACTTCCGAACATGTACATGGAAGCATACAATGAAATACATCTTTTGCGTTAACAGCCAACATACCCACGGATGTGCTGGAGCAGCCGCACATTCTGGCGCTGATATAGCATGCCCACCACGCTTGGCAAAGCAACACAGAATCCTATATCCAAAATCAAAACCAGAAACTAATCTGCCTTCACTACCTCACAATCTATTTTAATGCATTTGCTGAAAGTCATCTCTCACTCTCTCCTAACCTGTAATTATCCTTCGGTGAACATCACTGCAGAGCAGATTATCTGGTCGTCGTCACGTTGCTATTTTGGGGAGCTTGATGAACACAAATTGGCATTTGTATTTCTATGTTACACTTCAGAAGTGCATTATGGTTTTAAGTGCTATGGGATATACAGTGTTTCTGAAAGGTACTAAATAAATGTTCATCACATTTACATCACAGCATAATACAAGTCCTTTGGCTAATGATGTGATGACCTTTAACCTACTCTTACGATCAATGTAACCCTTCTTTCCTACATAGCCCTCCATTTTTCTATCATCCATGTGCCTATCTAAGAGTCTTTTAAATCTCCTGATGTATCTACAACTACCACCTCTATTGCATCCACTACTCATTTTTTTAAAAAAAACACTACCTGACATCCTCTAGTACTTTACACCAATTATCCTGCCTGGTGTTAGGGTATTTTTGCCCTGGGAAATGTTGTAACTTTTATTATTGGAATAGAATTTATTCACATGTATTGAGGGAAGGGAAATTCTACAATTTTTATTTATGAAGTGACATTTTCCACACCTGGCAACAATTTATTTAGTGACTGTGTATGTGACAGTGGAAAGCCCTTGTGAAGTTGACTGTTCTCCCATTTTGCCAACAGGTAAAGAGTTCCCAAGTACCTTCGAATCGCTTGTCCAGAAGATCTGTCGCTACCTCTTCCATGTTCTTGCTCACATCTACTGTGCCCACTTCAAGGAGGTGGTGGCCCTCGAACTGCACCCACACCTCAATACTTTGTACATACACTTTCTGATCTTTGTCAGGGAGTTCAATCTCGTCGACCCCAAGGAAACAGCCGTGATGAGGGACTTAACAGATGTTCTGCTCAGCGGTGCACCACAGCCCCAGAACCACGTCAACCACAGATGAGCTGACAACCAATGCACACAGTGGATGTTAGAAATATTTTCTTTAGTGGAAAGAATAATAACTTCAAAGATCATGTTGCCCGTGGCAACGCTGAAGTAATATATGACCAACAAATAGTAAATCCAAGTGGCCCAAAATGGTGACCATGTTGAACCCACCCAGCTGATCTGCAGATATCCTTTATAACGGCCTTGTTCAACACTACTGTTGTTGAATATTAAATTCTACATAGACCCCTCTAATATGTATCAGTCCACCCATTTAACTAACCCAATGAGTGAGTTTCCTTGCCCCTGCAGAAGATTGCCATAACTTGCTAGTGGCCAGTTATGACTGTCAGCACTCACGAGCTAACTCATGTTGTTTACTGCCACTGCTGAAGTTCTAGGTTTTTCTACTGGATCTTTCATGCCCAGAGCAAGGCATGAAATATGCAAATCCTCAAACAGAGCATTGTGATTGGTGAGATCTTTGGGTTATGGGATGGAATGGATCTAAAGACTTCCATAGTACCTGTGCAGAAGTTGTGAGGAGGTCCTGAGGTATGTTTGGAACCAAGCTGGAGACAGCTTTTGCTGCTATTCTTGTCCCTTCTCTTTCCTCTTCTTTTATGCTTCTTGGTGCCATCATGTGAGCTCTTGAGGATAATCTACATTTAATGATCCTTATGGATCAGAAGATTCCGTAATCCCATAACTAGCTTCATTTTCTGCATGAAATCTCCGTGTGTTCTGCAAGTCCAGAAGTGGCATTTGTGTCATATGGCCGCTCAAAAATAGCTTATCTGCAGCCTTGAAATATATTTGAATTTCCTTTTGAGTGAGATTAAAAACAACCCATGTCTCTTGTGGGCAGGCTCTTTGAGGTTTGCTTAGTTGCAGAATATAGATCCCTCTCAACAGCATGCCCCAGCCTTGGTATCAGATAACTGTGTGATGCTGCTAGGATGTGGCATTTTACCATTTCCCACTCAGCGAGATTTTCAAGTGCTGCCCATTACTGTTGGTGGGTACATGTTCATGGGTCATGATTGAGACTGCTGAAAGTTCTTTTATTTTTGTATTAACGTACTACACTACTGACCTGGGAGAGGTGCGACAGGTAAAAATATCACTGATGACAAAGGAATTGCGCGTGTGTGTGTATATATGTGTGAGTCGCCTCCCACTTGTGCCTCTGGGTTTACAACGTGTTTATATGAATTTTTGCTGCTTTATCCTTGCATGACTTGGAATCAAAGAGCGCGATGGGGGGTTAAAAACAGCAATGGCAGTAAAGGTACAAGCCCTTCATTATCTGGCTGTATCTAGATGTTTTGGTTTGGGAGGTGGTCTGGAGGGGGTTAATGGGGAAAATGGTTTAGAAGCTGTTGAACTAAATTTCAAGAACTTTTTGTTGTTGGTTGTGAATGTTGTAGTCGCCCATTTGGATTCTGAGTTCCAGAGTAATCGAAGCCAGTGGAACCATGGGCAGTGAGTGACCCTCTGTGGTCACTAACAGTTGAGAGACAATGCATAGTTGCTTCTGCCACTTCGTGCAGTATTTTTCTGAGAACAGCTTCTGAAGACCTTTAAACCAGTGGGAAAATCTGTATCATCCATTAATGAGTTTCCTTTTCACCATTTGTGTATTTCTTTGTGATCAGGGCATGTAAAGTACCTTTCTTTGCTTTTTCAACTCTTTAACATGGCCTTTCTGTGAACTAGGTAGGCCAATCCCACTGTTGCAACATTGCAAAGAAACTTGTGACATTGGTTCAAACATTGCAAAGACTGTCCCCTCATCCTTAAGTGTGAGGTAGATCATGCCTTCTGGTTGGACTAAAGGCCTGTCGTTTGTCTGATTTCTTGTTGTCCTGAAAGATTTTCTGTTTTCAATAGCCGTAATTAAGAGTGTTCATATTACATTGGTAGAATTTACTCTCTGGGAAAGAAGGGAGTCCAGAAATGAGCAGTTTTTCTGTTCATAGCAAATCAACTTTTATTTTAGTAACCCCTTTGTTTTTTTGGAGCTTTGGTCACAGCTTGAGTCGCAATCTGTATGGAATGAAGGACATTGGAAAGTGCCTGCCTGATGAACAGGACAGTTAGGATGTTCACCACTACATGCTCTTGTTAGAGTGGCTGGTGTTCGGTAGGTTTATGAAAAGATCTGTTTGGTTTCCACAGGTTTTGATGACCAGAGCAGTGCAATGGATATCACTATATTTGATAATTTTTATCGGCCTTATCTTAATTTCCTCCATGATGAGGCTCTGTTTAGGGTTACAATAAAATATTTAAAAGATAGCAACAGCAGCTAAAAGATCGCTGGTAATTTTTGTTTCTTTTTGTTTCTTAAGTGCAAATTCTATTTATTTTGCCGTGGAATGGAACATAGACTGGACAATCACTTTACAGGGAGTGACCGGCTGGAGGTCTGAACATCCAGTGACGTTTCACTTCTGTGTGGTATCAAAAGTCATAATCAGAGTTTGAATGAGTTGTGATTTGGTATGTTTAGACTACAGGAGTATAGCTGATGAGCAGATTACACATGCTTTCTGTAATTTTTTAAGCAAAGCTAGATTCCAGGTACTAATAGCGTTGTAGATTCTAGAGGATGTGGGTCTACTGTGCAGTACATATATACTGCATGATGATGAGACCATCTCAGGGGAAACGTAAGTAAGCAGTTTGCATGAGCTCCCTCTCCTAAAATGGGAGGAAATCTGAAGAGAAGTTTGGAGAGGGAAGGAACCACCTGCTTCTGCATAGAAATTTTGCAGCTTAAGTAGCTACAACTCCATGTTTTATTTAGGGAAATTAAGATGAGACTATTTACATGTCAATTGTAGATGTAGTAACTACAGAACTGGAGACAGGATTGCAAACCAAAACCATACGTCTCGACTGAATTCATGAGAACTACCAGAATGATTGAGTTATGTTGCCTGACGTCATGTTTTTTTGGTTGCAGTGACTGCTAGTTCCCTTCTGGTTCCCACTGTACATTATTTTAAGAAGTGCAGGACTTTCATGTTAACCTGACTTATTTTTATTTGTGTCTTGCTATGAGACCACTTGGAAGTGTCTGTGTGTGTCGACAGGACAGGAGCTACACTTGGCCAAGCAACAAGATCAATTACAAGTCAGATTGGCGACCAGGTGGAACAATGTTGATGTCATCTTGAGTGGTAGTGAAGATGGTCTTGGTCAGTTTTGAAGCTTAGCATCCTTTCTTCTTTTTAGTTGATTTTATTAAAATAAAACATTTCAATACACTGCTATGGGTGATCACTCCAAGAACTCAACAGCTTGCCCTATGAATGAACTACCTCCTCTGTGTACTTCATACAATGGGACCCTTCCTCCCAAGCATCCCTCCATAGCCTACTTTTTTTTAAATTCCGAGTCCCTGCACGTTGACAGGCCAGTCGGGCCTGATGAGTCCGTGCCACCCAATTACACCCATGTAACCTATTAATCTTCTAAACCTGTTTGTCTTTGGGACATGGGAGGAAACCATAGCCCCTGGAGGAAACCCACACGGTCACAGGGAGAATGGACAAACTCCTTACAGACAGCAGTGGCAATTTAACCCGGGACGCTGGTGATGTAAAGTGTAAGGCTAACCACTACCGACTGTGCCACCCAGTACTTAATGGTACACAGAAAGGAAAAAGGTTTGACACACTCTTGGAAATAATTCAGTCTCATTGGCTAGACAAATGCTGATGTAATGATTTGCATCGCCTCATCTTTGAACTTGAACAATCTTATGTCTGCTGATTATCTGTTGAACTGTTGATGGGCAGGGTTAGTGATTGCTAGGTCAGTGTCATTATAACAAAACAGAGCCAGACTTCAACCGGGGTTATCTTTGACATAACTTGATTTTTTTTGTAGACATTGGTTGGTTGTGAAGGAATGATGTCGTTCCCAATTGTTCACGGGTACTTCGCGCTCTTAATGATCGGTTAACAGGAAAGAGTGTGCTTACAAGCTGTCTGCACCAAACCAAAAGGGATATTTCAGTTCCATAATTATTGCTAGAAAGAGTTATTAATTTACAGGGAGCCTCTGTTAATACTGGATGTAATATAACTTCTTAATGTCATACGTTGCATTTCACAATAAGAAAATTGTAAAATAAAAGTGTAAGCATTCACTGAACCTTTGTGCCTTTTGTTATTTTTAGTGCAAGTGTTGAGCCCCATCAGGAGCATATGCCACTGAGAGTAGCTCACCAGGGTCCTCAGTCCAGGGCAGGTTTTGCATGTTTTCCCAAGGTGTAGCCCATCTTCTTAGTATATCCTTCCTCTCCCAGAGCTTGAGCTTCTGTTAGTGTTTCTGTAGCACTGGGGTTTTACAGAATTGAGTTGCTAGCCCCCATGCCCCAACCCTCCTTTCGCAGCTGGGCTTGCGAATGTCCATGGTGGAGTTTGTTATGTTTAGACTTTTCCTTATTACATAATGCTGGCTGTTTTTGCAGTTTTGCATCAAATGTGTTTTTGTTACTCTTCAATGTTACATATGCAAAGTAATGCAAAAGAGCAAATTAATGATTCACCGTGTGTTAGCTTAACATGGCGGAAAAACAATGCCCTTAGAAGTATATGACATGCCTTGGCAATATTACTGTTACACAGATCAGGTAATCTATGAGACCATTAAAACATAGGAGCAGAATCAGGACAGTCGGCCCATCGAGTCTGCTCCGCCATTCCATCATAGCTGATTTATTATCCCTCAACCCTACTCTTCTGCCTTCTCCCTGTAACGTTTGACACCATGGCTAATTAAAGAACCTATCAACCTCTGCTTGAAATATACCCAATGACTTGGCTTCTGCACACTCATCTACTCCTGCCCTAATGTGAGGGTCATTGACAAGACCAGCATTTTTTTGCCCATCCATAATTGCCTTTGAGGAAGTAGTGAGTTGCCATTTTACAGCATAGACCATAAGATATAGGAGCAGAATTAGACCAATCAGCCCATCAAGTCTGCTCCACCATTCAGTTGTGACACTTTTGGTGAAAGCAGTTCTTGAGAAGAAGTTGGAACTGTAGTTACCATTTAATACTGCCCACTATTGGTAAGTATAGTTCTTTGATGCCTTGTTCACAGTGGTTTGTGTCCCTCTATCTCTTTTGCCCCTGTCTGGAAGTTTTCAGCTGCTGCTGTCCTACTGGATTTATATACACATATTAGAGATTTTGTAGATGCTGGAAATCCAGAACAACACATACAAAATGCTGGAGGAACTCCGCAGGTCAGGGAGCATCTATGGAGAGGAATGTTTTAGACCAAGACCATAAGGGCTGAAGAAGAAGAAATCTGATTGGACAGAATAGACCATGGGAGAAAGGGAAGGAAGGGGGGCACCAGAGGGAGGTGAGGAGAAGGAGTGAAAGGAGAACCAGAGAACTGAATGGAAAAACCATGGAGGGAGATGGGGATAAATTACTGGAAGTTAGAAAAATTGATGCTCATTCTGTCAGGTTAGGAGCTACCCAGATGGAATATGCCAGGTTGCTCCTCCAACCCAAGAATGGCCTCGTGGCAGTAGAGGAGACTGTAGACTGTCATGTCAGAATGGGAAGTAGAATTAAAATGGGTAGCCACTGGGAAACACAAGGAAATCTGCAGATGCTGGAAATTCAAACAACAACACACACAAAATGCTGGTAGGAACACCGCAGGCCAGACAACATCTATAGGGAGAAGCGCTGTCAACGTTTCAGGCAGAGACCCTTCGTCAGGAGGGAACTGGGAAAAATCACTTTTTGTGATGGAGAAAGCAAATTTATATGATGCTCCTAATGTATGTTTAATGCCATATTGCAATGTTAAAAGACCTCATTTGTTGTGCTGCTTTAGCTAGTCCAAGCCACTGACTTCAAGCCTTACTGTCGTTAATACCACCCTGGACACTGCAAGAACCAGCTGGACTAAATAGCTTAGAAGGTAAATGGGAATAGCTTGGATGGCTATTTTGGCCAACATTGACCAGGGGTCTGTTTCCATGCTCTAGGATTATATCACTAAGTACTTTTCCACCAAAAGAACATTGAAGCAGGATCTGTTCAGTCTGAAGGAGGTAGAAGGGATCTAGGAATGTTTTCCAGCTCTCACAACCAGGCAGACTGAATGTACACCCGGAGTCTTGATGAGGAAACAGAATCAGAAAGAACTGCAGTATGGCCCCGCATTGCAGTACAACCACGATGTATCCTATTCTACGATCAATCTAACCTTTCCATCCTACATAGCCCTCAATTTTCTATCATCCATGTGCCTATCTAAGTGTTTTAAATGCCCTTAATGTATCTGCCTCTACCACCAGCCTGGTAGGGAATTCCAAACACCCACTACTCTCTGTAAAGAAATTAGCTCTGACACCACCCCCCCCCCCCCCATATAACTTCCTCCAATCACCTTTAAATTATTCCTCCTGGTATCAGCAATTTCCACTTTGGAAAAAAAGTCCCTGGCTATCCATTCTTATGCCTCTTAATATCTCGTACACCTTTATCATGTCTTCTCGTGCATCTTTGCTCCAAGGGGAAAAGCACTAGCTCACTCTACTGACTTAATAAAACGTAGTCCAGACAGCTTCCTGGTAAATCTCTGCACACTCTCTAAACCTAAACTTCCCAGAGCTTAGTAGACATAATCTTGGTAAATCTCTTCTACACCCACATCTTTCCTTTAAATGAGGTAACCAGAACTGAACACAATATTCCAAATGTGGTCTAACCAGGGTTTTATCAAGTTGCAACATTACCGCATGGTTCTTAAAGGCTAACAAACCATATACCTTCTTAACAACCGTACCAGCTTGCATGGCCACCACAAGAGCTGGAGTTAGAACTTCTGGAATGGGACTCTAGCACAGTAATGTTTTGCATACTTTGGCCACTTTTCTTCCATCTCCAACTCTCTTCCTCCTCTTGGACACCCTGCTCTGTTTATCTGCCTGCTCTGGATTTTTTCATCTTGAATCACTGACATCAACTGACTACAGCACTCCTCTCCTCAAACCATACCCCCTCTGAACACAGTGCCCTCCATGCTCTCCACACCAATCCCAACCTTACCATCAAACTCACAGTCAAAGAGAGTGCTGTTGGAGTGTGGCAGAAGGACCTCTACCTTGCTGATGGGCAGCAAAACCATAAGATATAGGAACAGAATTAAGTCATTTGATCTATTGAGTTTGGTTCATCATGACTGATCCATTTCCCTCTCAGCCCCAAGCTCCTGCCTTCTCCCCCATAACCTTTCATGCCAGAACATATCAACCTCTTCCTGAAAACACCCAGTGACTTGGCCTCCACAGCTGCCTGTGGCAACAAATTCCACAGATTCACCACTCTCTGGCTAAAGAAATTCCTCCTCATCTCTGTTCTAAATTAGCATCCCTCTTCTGAGGCTGTGCCCTCTGGTCCTAGACTCCCCCATAACAGGAAACATATACACCACATCCACTCTAGTGATCCTCTTCCAAATACTGTCTCTCCAATGTCACCACATCCTTTCTTAGATAAGGAGCCCAGAGCTGCTCCCAATACTCAAGTGAGGCCTTACCAGCACCTTATAAAGCCTTGGGCATCACACTTGTGCTTATATTCTAGTCCTCTTGAAATGAACATTAACATTACATTGCCTCCCTTATCACCGATTCAATGTGCAAATTAACCCTTAGGGAATAGTCTATGCTTTTATTTCTTCTTTCAAAGTGCATGACCTTTTATGTCCTGACACTATTCCATCTGCCACTTTTTTTACTCATTCTCCTAATCTGTCTTAAGTCCTTTTGTAGCCTCCCTGCTTCCTCAAAACTACCAGCCCTTCTACCAACCTTCATATTGTCTGCAAGCTTGGCCACAAAACCATCAATTTCATCATCCAAATCATTGACATATAACAAAAAAAAGCGGTTCTAACACAGAACCAATAGCCAACCAGAAAAGACTCCCTTTATTCCCACTCTTTGCCTCCTGCCTATCAGCCAATTCTCTATCCTTGCTAATATCTTTCCTGTAGGACCATGGGCTCTTGTTAAGCAGCCTCAGGTGTAGCAGCTTGTCAAATGCCTTTTGCAAATCTAAGTACAGTACATAACATCCACTGATTATCTTTTGTCTACTCTGCTTGTAATTTCTTCAAAGGATTCTAACTAATTTGTTAGGCAAGACTTTCCCTTAAGGAAGCCATGCTGACTTGGTCTGTTTTATTATGTGCTTCTAAGTATCCTCAAACCACATCCTTAACAATCTTTCCAACCACTGAGGTTATAGTTACTGGCCTATAATTTCCTGTTTTTCTGCCTCTCTCCCTTAATGAAGAGTGGAGTGACATTTGCAAGTTTTCAATTCTCCAGAACCATGCTGGACTCTATTGATTCTTGAAAGATCATTGCTAATGCCACCATAATTTCTTCAGCCACCTCTTTCAGAACCCTGGGGGGTTCAACCATCTTCATCACCTCTTTCAACCATCTGGTCCAGTTGATTTATCTACCTTCAGACCTTTCAGTTTCTCAAGCACCTTCTCCCTAGAAATGGCAACTTCACTCACTTATGCCCCTATGACATTCTTGAATTTCCACAGTGAAGACTGATGAAAAACACTTACTCAGTTCGTCTGCCATTTCTTTGTCCCTCATTACTACTCCATCACCATTTTCCAGTGGTTCAATATTTATTTTTGCCTCTCTTCTATACTTTATATATCTGAGGAAACTTTTGGTATCCTCTTTAATATTATTGGCTAGCTTACCTTCATTTTCCCTCTTTATGACTTCTTTCATTGCCTTTGGTTGATGATTAAAAGCTTCCCTATCTTCTAACTTCCCACTACTGTTTGCTCTATTATATGCCCTCTCTTTGGCTTTGACTTCCCTTGTCAGCCATGGTTGCATAATCCTGCCTTTAGAATGCTATTTGTTTGGGATGTATCCATCCTGCATCTTCTGAATTGCTCCCAGAAACTCCAGCCATTGTTGCTCTGCTGACATCCCTACTAGTGTCCCCTTCCAATCAATTCTGGCCAACTCCTCTCTCATTGCCTCTGTAATTCCCTTTACTCCACTGTAATGCTGATTCATTTGTCTTCTCAAATTGCAGGGTGAATTCTATCATTTATGATTACTGCCCTTAAGGTAAGGTTTCTTTTACCTTAAGCTCTCTAATCATTTCTGCTTCATTGCACAACCACCGATTCAGAACAACTGATCCCCTAGTGAGCACAACCACAAGGTGCATTAAAAAAGTGATCTTGTGGGTATTCTACAAACTCCCCCTCTTGAGATCCAGCACCAGCTTGATTTTCCTAATCTACCTGCATATTGAAATCCTCCAATGACTATCGCAGCATTGTCCTTTTGAAAGTTTTCTAACTCCCATTGTAATTTGCAGACCACATCTTTGCTGCTATTCGGAGATCTGCATATAACTCCTATCAGGGTCTTTCTAATCTTGCAGTGTTTCAGCTCTACCCACAAGCATTCTACATCCTTCAGTCTGATGTCACCTCTTTCTTAGAATTTGATTTCACTTTTCACCAGCAGAACCATCCTCCCCATTCTGCCTACCTGTCTATCTTTCAATACAATGTGTTTCCTTGAATGTCAAGCTCCCAGCTATAATTTTCCCTTAGCCGCGACTCTGATGCCCACAACATCATGCCTGCCAATCTCTAACAGTACTTCAACTTTATCAACCTTATTGTGTATACTGTGTGCATTCAAATATAACACCTTCAGTCCAGTATACATCACCCTTTTTGATTTTGTCCCCCTTTTTACGTTGCAACTCATCCTCTGGATTGCAATTTTGGATCATCAGCCTGTACTTTCTAGTAGTGTTACTACACACTGTATCTGTTTGTAAACCATCCACAGCCCTATCACTTCAGTTCCTATCCCCCACCAACATAGTGTAAATTCTCCCGAATAGCTCTAGCAAACCTACCCTTAGATTCAGGTGTAACCCATCCCTTTTGTACAGGTCATACCTCTCCCAGAAGAGATCCCAGTGATCCAGAAATCAGAATCCCTGCCCCCTGCACCATTTCCTTAGCCATGAAATGATCTGCTAAATGATCCTCTTCTTACCCTCACTTGCAACTCTTAGGCACCACCCCTTGAAGAGGACTCTACTCCAGAGCATCAGAAAATTGTCTCCGACACCATCAATAACCTCATTAACTCTGGAGAACTCCCATCTACTGCCCCCAAACTCATTGTCCCCTTACCCTGCACTGCTGACTTCTACCTTTTTCCCCAAGATCCACAATCCTGACTGGGTAGCCCATTGGCTCTTCTTGGTCCTGCCCCATGTCCTCTTACCATGACTCCATTCTATCCCCCTTGGTTCATTCCCTTCCCACCTGCATCTGTGACAGTTGCAATCTCATACTCACGATTCTCTGGCCCTGGCCACCTCATTTTGACCATAGATATCCAGTCCTTGTATACTTCTAGCCCCTGTCAAGAAGGCTTTTTGGTTCTTTTACTGAGAAAGAAGCAGAGAACTTAACAGTTCCTATTCAGCACCATATTCCTCTGTCTGGCAGAATCGGTCCTCACCATCAGCAATGTCTCCTTTGGCTCTCACATTCTCTGGACTTGAATGGTAGCCATAGGCCCCAGCTATGCCAGCCTTTTCATTGGCTACACAGAGCAATCCATCTTCCAAGCCTTCCCTGGTAATGCTTCCCAGTTCTTCCTGTGCTACATTAGTGTTGCTTCACACAGCCATGTTGAACACACAAATTTCATCAACTTTGCCTCCAGCTTCCACACTACCCTTAAATTCGTTTGGTCCAGTTCTGACACTTCCCTCTCCTTTCTCAATCTCTCTGTATCCATCTCTTGGTGACAAACTGTTGACTGACATCTTGTATAAGCCTACCAATTCCCACCCTGTCTCCTGTAAAAATGCTATTCCCTTTTCTCAGTTCATTTTTGCTGCATCTGTTCCCAATATGTGGTTTTCCATTCCAGGACATCAGAGATATCCTCCTCCTTCAAAGAATAGGGTTTCCCTTTCTCCATCATTGATGCTGCCATCTCCCACATCTCCATTTTCCAAATGTCTGCACTCACCCCATTTTCCCACTGCCTTAACAGTGATAGAGTTCCTCTTGTCCTTACCTACCACCCCATCAGCCTCTACATCCAACACATTATCTCTGCAATCTCTCCCATCTTTAAGGGGATCCGAACACTAAACATACCTTTACCTCCCCCACCCTCTCTGCTTCCTGCAGGGATCTCTCCCTCTACAATTCTCCTGTCTATTTGCCCCTCCCCTCTAATCTCCCTTCTGGCACTTATCCCTGCAAGTGGCTGAGGTGCTACACCTGGCCATTCATCTCCTCCCTTGCCTCCACTCAGGGCCCCATCTGTCCTTCCCGGCAATACTTCACCAGTGCTCCCAATGTGCTCTTCTACATTGGTGAGACCCACCACTGTTTTGTCGAGCACCTCCACTCCATCCGCCAAAAGCAGACCTTCCCGGTGGCCAAATATTTTAATTCAGATTCTCATTCCTAATACTACCTTTGGGTCCACTTGTGCCACAGTGAGGTCACCCTCAGGGTGGAGGAACAACACCTTGTGTTCCTGCTGGGTAGCCGCCAACCTGATGGCATGAGCATTGAACTTCTCCTTCCAGTGAAAAAATGTCACTTCCCCTCCCCTCTTCTGTTTCCCATTCTGGCCTCTTGCCTCTTTTCATCTGCCTCTCACTTCTCTTGGTGCTCCTCTTCCTCCCCTTTCTCCTATGGTCCATTCTTCTCTCCTGTCCAGTCCCTTCCTGCCAGCCCTTTACTTTTCCTACTTCCTAGCTTCACCTAACACTTTCAGCTATCCTTCTTTCCCTCTCCCCTATCTTTTTATTCTGCCATCTTTCCCCCTCCTTTCCAGTCCTGAAAAAATGGGTCTTGGCCTGAAATATCAACTGTTTATTCATTTCTGTAGAAGCTGCCTGACCTGCTGAGTTCCTCCAGCAGTTTGTGTGTTACTGCTTTGCAAATTTATTTAAATTTGTGCAGTTTGAGATTTGCATATAATAAAATCATAAAGTTAGACTGGCAATTCTCGTATATGACTTTATTTGTTAATTTAATCTAGCCCACTAAATTCATATACAAATTTACAGGTTTGTTCAGTTGATGAAGTATTATATTGATGGAATCAAAGGAAAAAAATCACCGGTGGGTGGAGGAGAAATGCATTTAGCGCCCTGCTGCTTTTAAAATCATCTGGTGCAAACTATTAATTCTTTGAATGTTATGCTGTGTAATAATTTCTGAAACAAATGGCACAGCATATTCAGCTTTACTGCATATTATTAACTTACGCACGCACACATGCACACAGACATTGTGTACACACAGGTGTTCAACAGACAGAACTATAATCAGGAAGGGGTATTAAAAAAATACTGGTGGCAGATCCACATGGGGAGTATCAAAGCTTGGGTTTAATCTTCCCCTGTCATAAGTAAAACACATCACCTAACTCTGCCGTTTGTGGGGGGGTGGGTGAGCTTGCTGTGCAGTTTCTCTAATCCCCAGATACCTCAGTCAATGCAAAAGACAGAGGGACAGAATGAATGGCAGTGTGGAGTTGGGGAGGGGTAAGAAGCAACCCAAGGCAACCAGACAATCCACTTTGGGCCTAAAGGAAGTATGGACACAAGGCAGTGGTGGGAATGCAAGTAGGGATGGAGAGATGAGCTTCGATAGGCCAGGTAATCTTCCCTCAGGGATCCAGTTATGAGCTGTTACCTTAGCATTGGAGGATGAACTGATTGGCTTCCAACTGAAAGGACTGTGTTCCTTAGGAGGGCCAATTTTGGAGCTTCCCACAACAACCCACCCACTGGAAACCCTGGGGGATGGGGAAGACAGTAGTTCAGAGAAACCCATGGAATTTCAAAGCTGCCAAACGAGCTCTGCTTCCCTGGTCTGTTCCAACATTCTGAGAATTCAGCTAGAATGGGAAAGTATTCTGCATTTAAATTGCAAAATGTGGGTCTGACTGGGGAAAGTCCTCTTGGTTGCAATCCCAGTGACCTCCTGTCTCCCCCATCCCTCAATAAAGGCAAGGCAATAAAGGCTGAGGTTGTGGAGCAGGGGAATGAATTTGTGCTCTATATGCAGCTAATGTAACTCTCTTACAGCAAGTGAAATATGAGGTGTTGTACAACTTTCAACTGGTATGAACTTTCTCTCTATGGCTTTGTGTTCAATCAGCAAACTATACTTGGTATTGAACCAAAGGTTTCTTTCAAGATAATCTTTACCACAAGTTACAATGGTAACAGATTCTTTTGGTTGGGATGGATAAGGAAAAATTTCTTAACTCTGCAATCCACATAACTTGCAAATAGTTATGAAATATCAAAGTGTGCCAGGGTGTCTCAGCTCATCAAACCAGTGGCCATTTTATTAGGTGCACCTATACACCTGCTCATTAATGCAAATATCTAATCAGCTAATTGTGTGGTAGCAACTCAATGCACAAAAGCATGCAGGCATGGTCAAGAGATTCAGTTATTATTTAGACCAAACATCAGAATGAGGAAAAAATGTGATCAAATTGACTTTGACCATGGAATGATTGTTGGTGCCAGACAGGGTGGTTTGTGTATTTCAGAAACTGCTGATGATCTGGGATTTTCACACACAACAGTCTCTAGAGTTTACAGAGAATGGTGCAAAAAACAAAAACAGTCCAGTGAGCAGCAGTTCTGTGGGCAAAAATGCCTTGTTAATGAGTTGTCAGAGGAAAATGGCCAGACTGGTTCAAACTGACAGGAAGGCAACAGTAACTCAAATAACCACATGTTAGAACAGCGGTGTGCTACAGCAGCAGAAAACCACATCAGGTCCATTCCTTTACCTAATAAAGCAGCCACTGAGTGTATGTTGATGCTCTTGCTGTTATCTGAATGTCAACGTTTACTGTTTCCAGGGCCAGATACAGATAGACGTAGTCAGGAGTGACTATTTCTAGTTCCACGTGCCTGACTCATCATTAGTCCAAAATCATCATCTTCTCTCTATCGATGTTTCTCTTTTAGCAACTCTTTCAAAAATGTTGTTCTTTGAATATAGTGAAGAGGAAAATCGGTTGGAGTATAAAATATGGCAATTTTTAGCAGAAAAGCTAAACTTAAACCACTGTCTTTGGCCATGATCTTGTCTGTTCCTTTCTCTTATGTTGTGCACCCATGACTTCAAGGGAAAACTGTGTGTGTGTGAGAGAGAGAACCTTTTGGAAGCAGGTTATTGGAAAAAGTTGGACTAGTCCATCGTTCCACCAGCTTGTGGTTTGACGGGCTGCACCAGTCAGACTTTTCCAGCCCAGGCAGTTGGATTCTGCTCTTAAAATGTAAATCAGAGGTTAGCCTGGGTTTCCAGCCTGCCATCCAGAATTCAGAACTGCACTAATTGATTCTTAGTCAACTCTGCTTCCCTCGGGGCCAGTTTTAATAGGAAACTTCATCCAGAGCTGTGTCAGATGTATAGCAGAAAGTTTAAAACAATCCTTCTGGAAGTTAAACGACCATATCTGAAAGTGGGCTTCTCTACCTTTCCAAGGCAGGGAATGGAGGAGGTGGTTAACACTGGAGATGTCTCACACATTTTCAGAACAGCAGCTGTTTTATTTCCTTGCCCTTTTGAAGCCATTCGCTTTAACAGTTCAGTTGATGGTTTGTGCTTGCTTCATGGCCCCAGGTTCCTGTGCGTTACTATAGAAGCCTGCTGCTCTATGTCACGACAGGCAGGTATTTGCATAAAACAGGATTGGTCCCATCATTTTGCAGCGTTGCTAATGAACAGAAGCATTCTTGCCTTCCCTTTGACTCGTCCCAAGCCAGTTTGCTCCATTTGGCCGCAATGAGTTCGATGCACGGAGGGAAAGGATTTTGTAAATTTTGTGGCTAGATTTTGGGTGAGCAGATATCCCCCCTCATAACCCTGCTGGGAATACATGACCCTCAATCCCACATTATCCTGGCAAGGACACCAGTCCCATAATTTCCAGAAGCAGACTCAAATGTAATGGGTGGATCAACTCAGAATGCCTGGGTCCCATCCCTAAAGCAGTGGCCCATACAATCCTTAAATAATAAGATGAGATGGGACTATAGAGGTTGAATCCAGCTCCATTTCTCTTCTTGTTTAAAGATATTTACATCCTCAAAGACAACATGAGATGTCTCTTTTTTTCTCCCCCAAGAAAGTTTGTCAGATTTTTGCTACATCAGTTTACGGTTGACTTTGGGTGCCATTGGAAGATAAGAGCTTAGGTTTCTCCTTCAAGGATGACGAGTGCTTGGAATCTCCTCGCCTGAAGTGTTCCACAGACTCTGAATCATTCCATGCCCTGGGCATGCTCTGGGCTCCTCGGATCGGTGTCCCTGAAAGGTGGCTAAACTGCCCGTTTTTCTCATCTGTAAAGCCAGAGACAGAGAGAATAAAGAACAACAAATAATGTGCCAGGTGGAAAACTGTGCTGATGGAATTTGGGAAATGTCTAGTTAATATATACTTCACAGAAAATCCATGGAAAGAGAGTTATAGTCATACAACACGGAAGCTGGGCCTTCAGTCCATTGAGACGATGCTGTTCATAAAGCACCATATCTATACATAAGAGGTACAGTCATGGAGCACTCAGCACCAAAACAAGTTCTTCGGCCCATCTCGTCTGTGCCTAACTAATACTCTGCCTAGTCCCATTGTAGTGCCTCTGGACCATAGCAATGCACACTCCTCCCATCCACGTACCTGTCCAAATTTCTCTTAAACGTTGAAATCAAACCCGAGTCCATCGCCTCCACTGGCAGCTCGCTCTACACTTGCACCGCCCACTGAGCAAAGTTTTCCCTCATGGTCCCCTTTAAACATTTCACCTATGACCTCTAGTCATAGACTCACCCAACCTCAGTGGAAAAAGCCTCCTTATATTTACCATCTATACCCCGTATAATGTTGTATACATCTATGAAATCTCGCCTCAGTCTTCTGCACTCCAACAAATAAAATCCTAAGCTATTCAACCTTTTCATATAACTCAGGTCCTCAAGTCCTGGCAACATCCTTGTAAACTTCCTCTGTACTTTTCCAATCTTATTGATATTTTTCCTGTAGCTAGAACTGCACACAATACTCCAAATTTGGCTTCACCAATGCCTTACACAACTTCAACATAACATCCCAACTCTGCCCCTGGTTTCTCATTCCCTGCATGCCACCTTGGCTGAACAGAGGAGCACTTTCAGTAATAGACTAAGACAACTGCACTGCTCCAATGAGTGCTGTATGAGGACATTCTTACCCTTGGCCATCAGGCTCTATAATGAGTCAACCTATAGCCGGGGAAGTGATCTTGTAATCTTTGATTCGTACAGCTTATTTTTAAGGTAACTTATTTTTTATTCTTTCTTACTTCTCTTCTAATATTTGTGTATCTCTGCACTTATAATGCTACTGTGACACTGTAATTTCTTTTGGGATCAATAAAGTATCTAGCTATCTGTCTAACTCCTGTACTTGATGTATAAAGCCAATGTACCAAAAGCTTTCTTTACCACCCCATCTACCTGTGATGCCACTTTCAAGGAATTAGGGATCTGTATTCCCTCTGTTCTACTGCGCTGACCTGCTCTGCGCTCTCAAAGTGCATCACCTCAATTTGTCTGCATTAAGTTCAACCTGCCATTCTTCAGCCTGTTTTCAAGCTGGTCCAGATCAGACTGCAAGTTTCGATAGCCTTCCTACACCCATGAAGTTCAAAGTAAATTTATTACTAAAATATGTATCTGTCACTATATATTACATTGAGAGATACAATAGTTCTGAAAGAACACAGACTGACAATCAATGTGCAAAAGAAGACAAATGGTGCAAATAATAAAAAATGACACCCAACCTTGGTGTCATCCACGAATTTTCAGATCCACTTTACCACGTTATCATTCATATCATTAATATATATCACAAACAACAATGGACCCACTGTGACACTCCACTAGTCACAGGCATTCATCTACTAGCACTCCCTGGTTTACCCCGCTAAGCCACAATTTACTACCTCATTCTGGAATGCCAAGTGACAGAACCTTCTGGACCAGCCTCCCACGCAGGACGTTATCAAAGACTTTGCTAAAATCCACATAAACAATTTCCACTGGCTATTCTTCATCAGCTTTCTTGGTAACCGTAAGAACATGGAATGTAGAAGCAGAATGAGGCCATTCAGATTTAGGGGAGTCTGCTCTGCCATTCCATCGTCCCTCTCAACCCCATGCTTTGCCTTTTCCACGTCACCTTTGACCCACTTCCTAATTAAGAAGAAGCTCCACTTTAAATATACCCAATAACCTGGCCTCCACAGCCATTTATGACAATGAATTCCGCAGATTTACCACCCTCTGGCTGAAGAAATTCCTCCTCATCTCTGTTCTAAATGAACGTCCTTCTATTCTGAGGCTGTGCCTTTTTGTCCCACTTTGTCCCTATTATTACCTCTCCAGCATCATATTGCAGTGGTCTGATATTCACTCTCACCTCTCCTCAAAAACCTCTATAAGATTGGTCTGCAGTCTCACCACCATGCAAACAGCCAAGAGCAATTGTATCATACAGGGTGAGCAGAGTTGACCACATACCTGCAAGTGCTTGAACCAAAGGCTGGTCATGAGCACTTAACAACTGTGCTTGAATAGTTTCCACAACTCTCTTAAACCTGCGGCTGGGCCCTGAGAAATACAAAGAATTTGTTAACATCGAAGCCGTCGCATTCACAGGTTCTCTGAAACAGCCGCGAGTTCAGATCCCGCTGTAGCAGGTTGGTGGGCTCAAGCTAATAACTTGTCCGACTTCCAGTAAAATTTAATTAATTACAGAGGTCTACCAGTATGCTGCCTGGATTGGAGGGCATGTCTTATGAAGATTACTTCTCTTTGGAGCGAAGGAGGATGAGAGGAGACTTGACAGAGGTGTACAAGAGTTAAAAAGGCATAGATTGAGTGATAGCCTGAAACATTTTCCTAGGGTTGAAATGGCTAATATAAGGGGCATAACTTTAAGGCATTGGGAGGAAAGTACAGGGGGAGACGTCAGAGGTAACACAGAGAGTGGTGGAAGAGTGAACGCACTGCCAAGGCTGGTGGTAGAGGCAGATACTTTAGGAACATATAAGAGATCCTTAGATAGGCACATCGATAATAGAAAAATGGAGGGCTATGTGAGAGGGAAGGGTTAGATTGATCTTAGAGGAGGTTAAAAGGTTGGCACAACAACGTGGGCCAGTCTGTACCGTGCTGTAATAATGTTCTATGTTCTAAATTAATCTTAATTTTACGATGGTGCATAGTAACGGGCCCTTCCAGCCCGTGCCCCCCATTTTCACCACGTGACCAACTAACCTACTGAACCGTACATCTTTGGAATGTAGCAGGAACCCGGAGCAGCTGATTCTCCAAAGACCCCACACGGTCACCGGCAGAGTGCAAGAGCATCGATGGTAACCGTTGACCTTTCTGGCATTGGACCGAACCCAAGTCTGTCAAGTCTGTGTGGAACTTGGATTGCAAACGAAACTCATAGACAGGCATCTCTCACTCCACGTAACTGGAAGGGGAGTAGTTATACCAGCAGGGCCTTTTAACAGACCAAGCTATCTCATGAGGGGTGATGCGACTGACGATGACAGTTCTGAAACCCGTGTGGGAGAGTTTTTAAAGTGGAAAAGCACTGGGACAGTTCCAGCCTCTCAACCTCGGAAGTTCACGTCCATCGGTATGAGAAGTTGTACAACTGGTTGCAGCGGATGACCGTGACCTCTTTTGTCCCTTCACTCTCGACAGAGCATTGCAGAACAACCTTCCTGGCTGTTATTGTTGATCCCGTCCATCCGGTCTGCTGGAGCTGGCTTCACGCGTCCCTGTCTCACCGGGTATGAGGCCTGCTGCCTGGTGAAGTGCTGTACCGGGGTGTGGGCGATGTTGCATGCAATGAGCTACTTGATAATACAGCTGAGAGCTGAGTGTCCAGTGGGGACCAAAGGTGAGGAAGCTGCCCCACGACCAGAGGTGCTGGACATGTCATGCATATAATATCTAGGGTGTACGAGGTGGGGGCGAGGTTGTACCACTGGCAAAGGGGATTCCTTTATCCATATAAAGGTTATGGAAGGATTAAAACTCCTTGAGATTCCCAGTAAATCCCAGGAGTTGCAGACTTTTCCGTAATTGTTTCTCACCTGACATTAATGTAAAAGTGACGGAATAAATCCCATTTTCTTTCTGTGCCTCAGTTCCTTCTGCATATGTGATGTCCACCTGGAACTTAACCGGTTTCTGGAAGACAGTTGGGCCTCCTACTGATTTGTACTCAGCACGGAAGCTGGTTTGTGAAATAACACTGTGACTCAAACTGGGAATCTAGAGAAAACAGAGGTTATTAGGAAGTGAATTCTTGTCATCCTCCTAATTCCCAACCTCTCCCCACCTCCAAGCATCCCAATAGGAATGAGCCTCTCATGCTGTAACAGTCCTTCCCTCCGATTGGAAAGTGCTCATTTGCCATGTGAAGCCTATCAGGAAAGGCTAGATTGTCCTGCCCCACCCTGTGGGGCAAGCCCTGGGTAGGCCAGAGACCAGACGTCTGCAAGTCTGGGCCAGGGACTGGAGACTGGGGGCCCAAAGTCCAGGGCCGAGGACTGGTGGTCCAGAGATGGCCGATCCTGGGGTTGGAGGCCCATCTGTGCGAGTGGGTGGGAGGGAAATGGATTTGCTTTGCTGCTTTTGCTGTTTGTATGTTGGCTGTGTGATGTTCTGCTGAATATGGTGGGAGCTAGAACGTGCGGCAACACTTGGGGGCCGACTCTTAGCTTGTGTGTGCTTCGATGTCCATGTGATTAATAAATAAAATATTTATTCATTGCCCAGAAAGTGCTTTTGGACACCCTAATTTCAATGCACCCCTCTCCTACAACACACAGGGATGGCAGACAGATGAGTGTTCTGTCCGAGCTGGCTGCCTTCCTCTCTCTGGGTGTTATTAAAGAAGGAGCAGGCGCTATACAAGGGGAATTCCCAGTACAGGGTGTTGTCACAGGGGCTCAAGTTGTCTTCTGGACAAGGATCAGGGTGTTGTAATTTGAAGTTATTGACTATCACTGAATTGACCTCCTTCAGGAAAGGACAAACAGGAACAAGGAGGCCTGGACAGGTGCTGTTTTGATTTCCCAGTGGAAATGGGGCAACACCCAGGGTTTCAACCTGAACCATCAGACATTCCTTCCCTTACACAGATGCTGCCTGACCCACTGAGTTCCTCCAGCAGGTTGGTTGTTACAGCACGCTGCCCTGCTCCCTTTCTCTGTGAACTCTGTGAAACACCCCCGACCCTTCTGCTTGTAATAGACAATAGACAATAGGTGCAGAAGTAGACCATTTGGCCCCTGGAGCCTACACCGCCATTTTGAGATCATGGCTGATCAACTACTGTCAATACCCGGTTCCTGCCTTGTCCCCATATCCCTTGATTCCCCTATCCATAAGATACTTATCTAGCTCCTTCTTGAAAGCATCCAGAGAATTGGCCTCCACTACCTTCCGAGGCAGTGCACTCCAGACCCCCACAACTCTCTGGGAGACGAAGTTTTTCCTTAACTCTGTCCTAAATGACCTACCCCTTATTCTCAAATCATGCCCTCTGGTACTAGACTCTCCCAGCATTGGAACATATTTCCTGCCTCTATCTTGTCCAATCCCTTAATAATCTTATATGTTTCAATCAGATCCCCTCTCAATCTCCTTAATTCCAGCGTGTACAAGCCCAGTCTCTCTAACCTCTCTGTGTAAGACAGTCCAGACATCCCAGGAATTAACCTCGTGAATCTATGCTGCACTTCCTCTACAGCCAGAATGTCCTTCCTAAACCCTGGAGACCAAAACTGTACACAATACTCCAGGTGTGGTCTCACCAGGGCTCTGTACAAATGCAAAAGGACATCCTTGCTCTTGTAGTCAATTCCCCTTGTAATAAAGGCCAACATTCCATTAGCCTTCTCCACTGACTGCTGCACTTGCTCATTCACCTTCAGTGACTGATGAACAAGGACTCCTAGATATCTTTGTATTTCTCCCTTACCTAACTCTACACCGTTCAGATAATAATCTGCCTTCCTGTTCTTACTCCCAAAGTGGATAACCTCACACTTATTCACATTAAACGTCATCTGCCAAGTATCTGCCCACTCACCCAGCCTATCCAAGTCACTCTGAATTCTCCTAACATCCTCATCACATGTCACACTGCCACCCAGCTTAGTATCATCAGCAAACTTGCTGATGTTATTCTCAATGCCTTCATCTAAATCGTTGATGTAAATCGTAAACAACTGTGGTCCCAATACCGAGCCCTGTGGCACCCCACTAGTCACCACCTGCCATTCTGAGAAACACCCATTCACCACTACCCTTTGCTTTCTATCTGCCAACCAGTTTTCTATCCATGTCAATGTCTTCCCCCCGATGCCCTGAGCTTTGATTTTACCCACCAATCTCCTATGTGGGACCTTATCAAATGCCTTCTGAAAATCGAGATACACTACATCCACTGGATCTCCCCCGTCTAACTTCCTGGTTACATCCTCGAAAAACTCCAACAGATTAGTCAAGCATGATTTACCTTTGGTAAATCCATGCTGGCTTGGCCCAATCCTATCACTGCTATCTAGATATGCCACTATTTCATCCTTAATAATGGACTCTAGCATCTTCCCCACCACCGATGTCAGGCTGACAGGTCGATAGTTCTCTGTTTTCTCCCTCCCTCCTTTCTTAAAAAGTGGGATAACATTAGCCATTCTCCAATCCTCAGGAACTGATCCTGAATCTAAGGAACATTGGAAAATGATTACCAATGCATCCGCAATTTCCAGGGCCACCTCCTTTAGTACCCTAGGATGCAGACCATCTGGACCTGGGGATTTGTCAGCCTTCAGTCCCATCAGTCTACTCATCACCGTTTCCTTCCTAATGTCAATCTGTTTCATTTCCTCTGTTACCCTATGCCCTTGGCCCATCCATACATCTGGGAGATTGGTTGTGTCTTCCTTAGTGAAAACAGCTCTAAAATACTCATTAAATTCTTCTGCCATTTCTCTGTTTCCCATAACAATTTCACCCAATTCATTCTTCAAGGGCCCAACTTTGTTCTTAACTATCTTCTTTCTCTGCTAATTAAATTTGCTGATGAACTTGGCCTTTTCTCCTTGGAGTGTTGGAGGATGAGAGGTGACCTGATAGAGGTGTATAAGATGATGAGAGGCATTGATCATGTGGATAGTCAGAGGCTTTTTCCCAGGGCTGAAATGGCTAGCACAAGAGGACACAGCTTTAAGGTGCTAGGGAGTAGGTACAGAGGAAATGTCAGGGATATGTTTTTTACAGAGAGTGGTGAGTGTGTGGAATGGGCTGCCAGTATAGTGGTGGAGGCAGATATGATAGGGTCTTTTAAGAGACTCCTGGATAAGTACATGGAGCTTAGAAAAATTGAGAGCTATGGGTAACTATTGGTAATTTCTAAAGTAAGTACATGTTCGGCACAGCAATGTGGCCTGAAGGGCCTGTATTGTGCTGTAGGATTTCTATGTTCCACTACACTGATTGGCCTAATCTCGAACAATAATGAGGTAGTCTACAAGGAAGAAGTTATCTCTCGGACACAGAAAACAACCTGTCCCACAATATCGCAAAAACAAAGGAGCTGGTTGTGGAATGGAGATGGCCTGACCCCGATTGATATTAATGGATCTGGGTTGAGGGGGTGAACAGCTTTAGGTTCCTCGGCAGCCACATCACCGAAAAGCTCACGTGGTCCGTACACACTAGCGGTCTGGTGTAAAAGGCACAACAGTGCCTCTTTGATCTCAGATGGTTGTGTAAGTTTGGTATGGGCCCCCAAATTCTAAGAGCTTTCTACAGGGGCACAATTGACAGCATCCTGACTGGCTGCATCACTGCCTGGTATGGGAACTGTACCTTCCTTAATCGCTGGACTCTGCAGAGAGTGGTGCGGACAGCCCAGAGCATCTGTAGTTGTGAACTTCCCATGATTCAGGACGTTTACAAAGGCAGGTGTGAAGGATCACTGGGGACCTGAGTCACAACAACCACAATCTATTTCAGCTGCTACCATCCGGGAAACGGTACCACAGCATAAAAGCCAGGCCAGGCTCCAGGACAGCTTCTTCCACTGGGCCATCAGACTGATGAACTCACAATTTGAGTGTATTTCTATGTTACATTGACTGTTCTATTTACTATAAATTATTATGATTGCACACTGCGCATTTAGATGGAGACGTAACGTAAAGACTTTTACTCCTTGTGTATGTGAAGAATGTCAGAAATAAAGTCAATTCAATTCAATTCAATTTTATTTTATCACCGTCAGAAATCAGTGAGGGTTGTGAATTCCACCTGTTCCTGACCCGCTGAAGATATAGCACAAGGGAGGAGCAGCTCTCTAAAATCAGATGGGTATCTCTACGTGATCTTTAATCTTTTTAAAATCAAAATAACCATTATTCTTAATAAAAAATATTGACAAGAATAAACTGCAATGTCTTTTTAAAAGGCAAACACGAGGAAATCTGCAGATGCTGGAAATTCAAGCATCACACACAAAATGCTGGTGGAACGCAGCAGGCCAGGCAGCATCTATAGGGAGAAGCGTCTGGTCCTGACGAAGGGTCTCAGCCCGAAATGTCGACAGCGCTTCTCCCTGCAGATGCTGCCTGGCCTGCTGCGTTCCACCAGCATTTTGTGTGTGTTGCAATGTCTTTTCATTTATTTGACATTCATAGTGAATGCTTTCAGTGCTTTCTCATCAATCGATTGCTGCCACTGATGTGGGTGGCATGCCACTGCAGAAAAGGGGCTTCCCCACCCAACCCGGCCCCTCCCCGTCTGGTAGCAGGAGACTGTGGTCCTTCCCCACCAAGCCCTGTGGTGGCTGCACAAAGCTTCAGTGTGGCCCTCAGCACGTACTCCTGCAGCCAGCCAGCAGCTCTCCCCTGCGTCCGCGATCATTCCTTCACCTCTTGTAATGTGCATGCTATTTCAAGTTGGAGGGAGGTCAAGAGAAAGAGATTTAAATATTTCCTCCTCCTCCCTCAAAGACAAGGGGGCGCTAGTTGAGATCTGCTATGGCAGCTCAGATGTGGGGCTCTCTCTGATGGAGAGAGGGCAGATGTATTTAAGCCTCTTTGGGGAGAAGGAATAAGTGGGATCTCACCGAGAGGAAGGCGTGAACAATGTCTGCTTTGATGGAGCTCAGAGGTTTGTCCCTGATGACGACAAATATTTGTTCCTCTTTGTCCAAGTTAATGAAGTTTCCAAACCATGATTTCTTGGCAAGTCTGCAAGATAAAGGAAACAAACATTATTCAGTGAGTACAGGAGCAAGCAGCAGATCGGTGTCGAGTGTTTGATGGGAGCTTTACCCTGTACTGTCTCATCTGGACCAGCATTGATCTGGCATACAGCAAAGTGATCTCTATAATCTCCCACTGCAGCATGGCACAGATGCATTGAGAAAAGCCTGCATCATCACTGTCCCCTCAAACACTCCCAGAACAGCAACAGGAGGGGTAAGTTACAGAATAAAACCCTGTCTATACCATCCCCTCAAACACTCCCAGAACAGGAACAGGAGGGTTAAGTTACAGAATAAAACCCTGTCTATACCATCCTCTCATACACTCCCAGGGTAGGGACAGGAGGGGTTAGTTACAGAGTAAACCTCGTTCTACACTGTCCCTCAAACACTCCCAGGGTAGGGACAGGAGGGGTTAGTTACAGAGTAAACCTCGTTCTATACCATCCCCTCAAACACTCCCAGAGCAGGAACAGGAGGGGTTAGTTACAGAGTAAACCTCGTTCTATACCGTCCCCTTAAACACTCCCAGGGTAGGGACAGGAGGGGTTAGTTACAGAGTAAACCTCATTCTATACCATCCCCTCAAACACTCCCAGGGTAGGGACAGGAGGGGTTAGTTACAGAGTAAACCTCGTTCTACACTGTCCCCTCAAACACTCCCAGGGTAGGGACAGGAGGGGTTAGTTACAGAGTAAACCTCGTTCTACACCGTCCCCTCAAACACTCCCAGAGCAGGAACAGGAGGGGTTAGTTACAGAGTAAACCTCGTTCTACACTGTCCCCTCAAACACTCCCAGAGCAGGAACAGGAGGGGTTAGATACAGAGTAAACCTCTCTCCATAGCCAAGGCAGGATATGATACTGGTAAAACTCTCTCATGCTCCACTGCCAAGCATTCCTTTAAGTTTTGTTTTCTTTCGGACAGAGAAGAAGGCCATTGAGCCCATTGAGTTAACGCCCATCCCACTCCCTCCTTTTTCTCACACGCCCATTCTGCTATCTCTGAGACCATTTACACTGGCCAGCACATGATTAGGATAGGGGAGCATCCCGAGAGAGAGCGTTCCTCAGATGCCCCAGGCAGCTGGGTGTCCCAGGATGGATCAACCGATGTGGGAGGTCTCCTCACTGACTTCAAGGGCAGATTAGCTCCACACGACCTAATGTGAAGAATGTCCCCTGTGCATCATAAGACCATTAGTCTCAGGAGCAAAATTAGGCTATTCAGCCCATCCTTCCTTTCTTTCAGAGAACAATCTGCTCGCGGGACTCAGCCAGTGCAAGGAAAATAGACAATCATCGTTTATGAGACATAAAGAACAGAATTTGACCATTTGTCCCATCGAATCTGCTCCACCATTTCATCATGGCTGACATCATCTCTCCTAACCCCATTTGTCTGCCTTTTCCCGTACCCTTTGACGACACACTGATTAATCAAGAACCTATTAAGTTCTGCTTTAAATATAACCAATGACTTGCCCTCCATAACTGTCTGTGGCAATGAATTCCACAGATTCACCACCGCTGGTACCAAGTGACCGTGCAGGCGAAGAGGCAGTGAGGGAGTCAATGTGGAGCTGGGCCCAGGAAGAGGCAGTGAGGGAGTCAATGGGGCAAGGGGCACTGTCAATGTGGAGCTGGGCCCAGGAAGAGGCAGTGAGGGAGTCAAGGGGGCAAGGGGTACAGTAAATGTGGAGCTGAGCCCAGGAAGAGGCAGTGAGGGAGTCAATGGGGCAAGGGGCACTGTCAATGTGGAGCTGGGCCCAGGAAGAGGCAGTGAGGGAGTCAATGGGGCAAGAGGTACTGTCAATGTGGAGCTGGGCCCAGGAAGAAGCAGTGAGGGAGTCAATGTGGAGCTGGGCCCAGGAAGAGGCAGTGAGGGAGTCAATGGGGCAAGGGGTACTGTAAATGTGGAGCTGGGCCCAGGAAGAGGCAGTCAGGGAGTCAAGGGGGCAAGGGGTACTGTCAATGTGGAGCTGGGCCCAGGAAGAGGCAGTGAGGGAGTCAAGGGGGCAAGGGGTACTGTAAATGTGGAGCTGGGCCCAGGAAGAGGCAGTGAGGGAGTCAATGGGGCAAGGGGTACTGTCAATGTGGAGCTGGGCCCAGGAAGAGGCAGTGAGGGAGTCAATGGGGCAAGGGGCACTGTCAATGTCGAGCTGGGCCCAGGAAGAGGCAGTGAGGGAGTCAATGTGGAGCTGAGCCCAGGAAGAGGCAGTCAGGGAGTCAAGGGGGCAAGGGGTACTGTCAATGTGGAGCTGGGCCCAGGAAGAGGCAGTGAGGGAGTCAAGGGGGCAAGGGGTACTGTAAATGTGGAGCTGGGCCCAGGAAGAGGCAGTGAGGGAGTCAAGGGGGCAAGGGGTACTGTAAATGTGGAGCTGGGCCTAGGAAGAGGCAGTGAGGGAGTCAATGGGGCAAGGGGTACTGTCAATGTGGAGCTGGGCCCAGGAAGAGGCAGTCAGGGAGTCAAGGGGGCAAGGGGTACTGTCAATGTGGAGCTGGGCCCAGGAAGAGGCAGTGAGGGAGTCAAGGGGGCAAGGGGTACTGTAAATGTGGAGCTGGGCCCACGAAGAGGCAGTGAGGGAGTCAAGGGGGCAAGGGGTACTGTAAATGTGGAGCTGGGCCCAGGAAGAGGCAGTGAGGGAGTCATTGGGGCAAGGGGTACTGTCAATGTGGAGCTGGGCCCAGGAAGAGGCAGTGAGGGAGTCAATGGGGCAAGGGGTACTGTCAATGTGGAGCTGGGCCCAGGAAGAGGCAGTGAGGGAGTCAAGGGGGCAAGGGGCACTGTCAATGTCGAGCTGGGCCCAGGAAGAGGCAGTGAGGGAGTCAATGTGGAGCTGAGCCCAGGAAGAGGCAGTGAGGGAATCAAGGGGGCAAGGGGTACTGTCAATGTGGAGCTGGGCCCAGGAAGAGGCAGTGAGGGAGTCAAGGGGGCAAGGGGTACTGTAAATGTGGAGCTGGGCCCAGGAAGAGGCAGTGAGGGAGTCAAGGGGGCAAGGGGTACTGTAAATGTGGAGCTGGGCCCAGGAAGAGGCAGTGAGGGAGTCAAGGGGGCAAGGGGCACTGTCAATGTGGAGCTGGGCCTAGGAAGGTAAATACAACGTTAGCATTAATTTCGAGAGGACAGAATATAAAAATCAGGATGTAATGGTGAGGCTTTATAAGGCATTGGTCAGACTGTGAGCAGTTTTGGTCCTGATCTCTTAGAAAGGATGCACTGGCATTGAAGGGAAGCCAAAGGAGATTCATAAGATTCACACGGAGGTTCAACCTAATGAACGTTGGATGGACTAGATAGGGTGGAGGCGGAAAGGATGTATCCTGTGGTGGGGAACTAGAGGGCACAGCCTCAAAATTGAGGAGTGACCTTTTAGAACAGAGGTAAGGAGGAATCTTCTTAGCCAGAGAGTAGTGAATCTGTGGAATGCTCTGCCACAAACTGCAGTGGCAGTTGATCTTTTGGGTGTGTTTAAGGTGGAATTTGATTGTTTCGTGATTGGTCAGGCATCAAAGGATACGGCAAGAAGGCAGGTGTGTGGGGTTGAGTGGGATTTGGGATCAGTCATGATGGAATGGCAGAGCAGACTCGATGGGCTGAATGGCCTAATTCTGCTCCTATGATCTCATGAGGATACTGGGAATGAAGGGGTTAACATGAGGAATGTTTGATGGCTCCAGCACTTGCTGTAGTTGAGAAGAATGAGGGGGTTCCCATTGAAACTAGCTCACTGAGAGGTCTGGAGAGAATGGACAAAGACAGGATGTTCCCAATAGAGGGAGAATCTAGGGCCAGAGGGCACAGGCTCAGAATAGGGCAGAGGTGAGGAGGAATTTATTTCGCCAGAGGGTGGTGATTATGTGCAATTCGTTATATTTAAAACAGAGGTTGGGAGGTTCTTAATTAGTAAGGGTGTCAAAGGCCACAGGGAGAAGGGTTGAGAGGGATGAAAAATCGGCCATGATCGAATGAGGGAGCAGACTCGATGGGACAAATGGCTTGTATGCCTTATGTTGCACCGAGGAGATCCCCCTCAAGTTCCTGTTAAATATTACACCTTTCAACCTCAACCTATGACCTCTAGGTCCAGTCTCTTCAGCTCAGTGAAAAAAGCCTGCTTGCAATTACCCTATTCATACCCCTCAAAATTCTGTTAAATCTTTCTCATTTCCCTACACTACAGGGAATAAACTATTTAATCTTTCCCTACAACTCAGGCACTCAACTCTTGGCAACATCCTTCTTTGTATTCTTTCAGTCTTATTGATATCTTTCCCAAAATTTGGCGACAATGTCTTATATAACTTCAACGTAACACCCTAGCTCCTGTACTCTGTACTCTTGATTCATTATTACCATGCACTCTGTAGGCCTCCCAAGAGCTGGGAATTTGCTGCATCCCGGTGTGTATGACATCAAATGAAACTATGATCTTGCTGAAAGGACTAAATGGCCAACTCCGGCTCCTGTTCCCTACATTTTCAGAAGGTGAATAAGGAAACTGCAAAGGTGACAGGGAGGGAGGAACGCAAAGGACTAACGAGAGGATGAAGCAGAAGGCAGTCAGCGGCAGGGGAGCTGAGGAGAGAGAGCAGAGATCAGGGACTGGGGGATGAATGAGAGGAGAGGGACATCATTCCCACATTGGGAATTCACCATTTCCCCCCGCCCCCGATCTGTCAGACTTACTCTGGAGATGATTCCGGCGTCAGACTCGACATTTCCTCTGTTGGAACTGCATTGGAAGGGGAGAAGGAAGGAGAGAGATCCAGAGATAGAGAGAGAGAGAGGGAAAGTATTTTGATCAATCGGTATCTCCAAGGATAGACAGCACTGTAAGAGTTTACACTCCAGATTCCTGTATCTCCAGTCGGAGGAACAGCAGATGGAGTACAAGTGGACCAGCACGGCCAGCAAAAGAGCACGTTGCCGCAGGGGCACTGAAGATCACCCAACAATGCAACAGCACTGTCACTGGGACTCCAAAGACCACTCCCCGCAACAATGCAACAATCCTGAGGTCCCACAGACCACCCAAACCCATCAACGCAACAGTATTGTTGCTGGGGCCCAAAAGATCAGCCACACCAGCAATGCAGCCGTGAAGCCACAGGGACCCCATTCCCAGACGGTGCTTCCCCTTGTGGACAGAGTGAGCCTGTATAACATGGGTTAACAGTGACCCTTCCCCCTCCCACCCCAACTCCAAACATACCCTCCTTCTTCAAGGCTCATTGGGGGGGGGGGAGCATGAAGACAGACCCCTCTCCAAGATGCATTTAATCTTCTCTGGGTCAGGGCTGGGGTCGAAAGTTGGCATGTCCAGTGGTACAAGCAGTAAACCAGTCACCAGGCTGTTGTCTGACCCGAAACTGCCCAGGGCATTGACTTCCTGACCCATGGACACTACGTGATCTTCAGAGATGCCTTTTCCCATAACAAGGTGGCAAGAACTGAACACAATACTCAAGGTGAGCCCTCACCAACATCTTGTAACATAATGTCCTCTACTCAGTGCCCTGACTGATGAAGGCCAGGGCACTCTCCAGAAGTACAAGAGATGCTGGAAGTCTGGAGCAACACACACAAAATGCTGGAGGAACTCAGCAGGCCAGGCATCATCACTATAATAAATGGGCAAAGTTCTACCAACTTCAAACAGAAGTCTCCCCCTCCCCTACCAATCAGCTCAATTAGTTTATTTCACCCTAGTGCCATTCACCTTCTTCAGCCTCACCCCCATCTTGCCCCCTCCCTATACTTTTGGTGAAGAAAGAAGACGTTTGCAAATTATTTGGGAAACAGAACATCGGGAAAGCTGCAGGCCCTGTCCTCACTGAGCTATTTAGTACCTCCCTGGACTGCTCCAGGGTCACCCCAATCATTCTAGTTCTCAAGAAAGACAAGGTCACTGGGGTTAATCACTTCAGTGGTTATGAAAACCGTTGAAAGTCTGATGTTGACCTACCTTAAGCCCATTACTGGTCCTCTCTCCTCCTGACTCACAACAGGTTGCTTACAGAGTGAATTGCTCAGTTGAGGTTGCAGTTCACTTGCCCCTTCATGATATTCTTCAACATTCTGCTCATTGTCGATAGCTCATGGCTGTTTGCACCACTGTCTTGTAAACTGGTGGGTGCTGTGGTGTTGCCTGCTATGGTATCATCCCGTGTTTTACGCTGGGCATCGAATCACAATCAGATCTGGTCTGTTTCATATGCTAGCGATAGAGTGATTCTGATGGAAGGTGTGTGTGTGTGTTGGTGTGTATCTGTGTGTGTGAGTGTGTACCTGTGTGTGTGAGTGTGTACCTGTGTGTGTGTGTGTGTGTGTGTGTGTGTGTGTGTGTACCTGTGAGTGTGTGTGTGTGTGTGTGTGTGTACCTGTGTGTGTGTGTGTGTGTGCGTGTGAGTGTGTGTACCTGTGAGTGTGTGTGTGAGTGTGTGTGTGTGTGTGTACCTGTGTGTGTGTGTGTGTGTGTGTGTGTGTGAGTGTGTGTGTGTGTGTTACCTTCACTCCACCCTGTCCACTTGTGACTCCACTGTCAGTAAAGTGTGTACCCATGCAGCCAGCGATATCTAACACACCCTCTAGGTTTGATTCCGCCCCATTTATGTCCTACCTTGATCTGACTTCCCAAAATGTGATATCTTGGATTTATGTGAATGAAAATCCATTTTCCCAGCAGTTTGCACTCCTCCATAGATGCTGCCTGACTTGCTGAGCCACAGCCAAAGAGCATTGGGCCCACCTATTACTCTGCCTAGTCCTATCGATCTGCCCCGAACCTAGCTCTTCAAACCTCTTCCATCCATAAACTTACCCAAATTCCTCTTCAATATTGCAATCAAACTCGAATGCACCACTTTCATTGACAGCTTATTCCACCCTCCCTCCACCCTCCGAGTGAAGAAGATCACTCTCATGTTTCCCTTAAACAACTCACCGTTCACTCTTAATGCCATGTTTCATTCTAACCCACTTCTGTCACTTACAGAGGAAATCTGGGCACCTTTCATTCTATGGTTGTGGTCTCAGCTTGAAAGGTCGACTGCTTAGTCCCCTCCCGAGAGACTGCCTGACTTGCTCGGTTCCTTGAGAATTTTGTGTGCTGTTCAAGATTTCCAGAATCTGCAGCATTTCTTCTGTTTGCAATCCATTGGTAACTTTAATAATCTTCCTTACTGTCTACAATACCAACTCGCTGCAAAGTACAGTCCCATCCAAATACATAAGCGATGAACAGTTCACCCCCCCCATGTGCTGCACCTCCCCCCACGGGTGGGCTCTCCTTATAACCTCCTCCGACACCCCCCCCAAGGGCTACACCGCCCCCCACGGGTGGGCTCTCCTTATAACCTCCTCCGACACCCCCCCCAAGGGCTACACCGCCCCCCACGGGTGGGCTCTCCTTATAACCTCCTCCGACACCCCCCCATGTGCTACACCTCCCCCCATGGGTGGGCTCTCCTTATAACCTCCTCCGACACCCCCCCCACGGGCGGGCTCACATTATAACCTCCTCCGACACCCTCCCACGGGTGGGCTCACATTATAACCCCCTCCGACACCCCCCCAAGGGCTACACCTCCCCCCACGGGTGGGCTCACATTATAACCTCCTCCGACACCCCCCCCACGGGCGGGCTCACATTATAACCTCCTCCGACACCCCCCCACGGGTGGGCTCACATTATAACCTCCTCCGACACCCCCCCACGGGCGGGCTCACATTATAACCTCCTCCGACACCCCCCCACGGGTGGGCTCACATTATAACCTCCTCCGACACCCCCCCACGGGTGGGCTCACATTATAACCTCCTCCGACACTCCCCCACGGGTGGGCTCACATTATAACCTCCTCCGACACCCCCCCACGGGCGGGCTCACATTATAACCTCCTCCTTATAACCTCCCTCCCACGGGTGGGCTCACATTATGACCTCCTCCGACACCCCCCCACGGGCGGGCTCACATTATAACCTCCTCCGACACCCCCCCACGGGTGGGCTCACATTATAACCTCCTCCGACACCCCCCCACGGGTGGGCTCACATTATAACCTCCTCCGACACTCCCCCACGGGTGGGCTCACATTATAACCTCCTCCGACACCCCCCCACGGGCGGGCTCACATTATAACCTCCTCCTTATAACCTCCCTCCCACGGGTGGGCTCACATTATGACCTCCTCCGACACCCCCCCACGGGCGGGCTCACATTATAACCTCCTCCGACACCCCCCCCCCCCCCAAGGGCTACACCTCCCCCCACGGGCGGGCTCACATTATAACCTCCTCCGACACCCCCCCCCATGTGCTACACCTCCCCCCACGGGCGGGCTCACATTATAACCTCCTCCGACACCCCCCCAAGGGCTACACCTCCCCCCACGGGCGGGCTCACATTATAACCTCCTCCGACACCCCCCCCCCCAAGGGCTACACCTCCCCCCACGGGCGGGCTCACATTATAACCTCCTCCGACACCCCCCCCCCCATGTGCTACACCTCCCCCCACGGGTGGGCTCACATTATAACCTCCTCCGACACCCCCCCCAAGGGCTACACCGCCCCCCACGGGCGGGCTCACATTATAACCTCCTCCGACACCCCCCCCCCCATGTGCTACACCTCCCCCCACGGGTGGGCTCACATTATAACCTCCTCCGACACCCCCCCACGGGCGGGCTCACATTATAACCTCCTCCGACACCCCCCCACGGGTGGCCTCACATTATAACCTCCTCCGACACCCCCCCACGGGCGGGCTCACATTATAACCTCCTCCGACACCCCCCCACGGGCGGGCTCACCTTGCAACTTCCTCCGATGGAACCGCGGCGAGCCTAGGAAGCTGTTCTTGATGGAGTTGAGGCGGGTCCTCCAGGGCACTCCTCCGACCCCCGGGCTGGAGGGTGGCGTGGCGTTGGGCGTACTGCTGGGGCTCTCCTTTGGCGTGTGGACGGGGGTTCCCAGCGGGGTGGGGAGGGGACTGCCTCTAGGGGAGGGGTGAGGGGTCACCTGTGTGGCAGGGATAGATTTGGCGCTGGTTTTAGTACTTGGGAAAAAACGAGCAGGGCCAGCAGGAATGAAGGGGGGAGAGGGGATGGGGTGGTGGGGGGGAGATGGGGTGGGGTGGTGGCTCTGGGGGGTGTGGGAAGGGGAGGTTGCTGCAAGGTTGATAGGGAGAGGGTTGGATCTGATCGGCTGCAGTGGCTTCTCACTCAGACTGGCCTTGGCCGGCAGCGTTTGTGTCTTGGGGTCAGGCTGGCGGTGATGGTGGTGGTGATGCGCGAGTTTCGATTGCCACACGGTGCCAGGCTGGTGACAGAAGTCCGCAGAAGCGTCGCGCTCGGGTGAGGCGGGCGAGAAGCTAAAGACAGGGCTCTGAGGAGGGACAGAGAACTTACGGACGGGCTGAGTGTTATGGAGAGGAAAAGTCACGTGAAAGTAAATAAAAACAAGAACAGCAGCTTTCAGCAGCGAGGCACAACAGCACAGCGAGAAAGGATTGCAAGCACACAGAAAACGACAAGAGATCCCACCAAAGGGAACGACGGCCCTGGACCCGGCGATGGCTCCGCAGTTTCTCAGTGACTGGCCAATCCGACCCCGGCCAAAAACTCTTCCTTCTTCCCCCCACCACAACCAAATATCCTGGCTACACCTACCATCTACTGATCTCCAGAGACAGATGGCAACAGCGTTGCCCCGGTTGATGTTTCTCTGTCAGAGACAAAGCTGGAAAGTCCCAAGGGATTTTTATTTTGCCTCAATGAACCGCAGAGTCACTGAGAGGTGCTTAAAAATTTAGATACTGAGGGAAAGGTAGCTCTCTAACCCCAACCCCTCACCGCACTGTCAACACAGGGTCTGAATGAATGAATGCAAGGTCAGCACAGAGGCAGGAACAACATATACAACCAGTCAGGATGGAGAGAGAGGTCCAGTAATGGACACTTCCTAACAGATGGAACTGTAGAACTGTATAACCCTTGTACAAGGACACAGGAGGGAGACTTTCATCCCAGTAAAGCATTGTTCAGTCACCGCTATGGACCCTGTCCCATCACCTCAACAGACCCTGTCCCATCACGTCCACAGACCCTGTCCCATCACATCTACAGACCCTGTGCCATCACGTCTACAGACCCTGTCCCATCACCTCTACAGACCCTGTCCCATCACATCCACAGACCCTGTCCCATCACCCCAAAGGACCTTGTCCCATCACCCCTATGGACCCTGTCCCATCACGTCTACAGACCGTGTCCCATCACCCATATGGACCTTGTCCCATCACCCCTATGGACCCTGTCCCATCACCCCAATGGACCTTGTCCCATCAACCCTATGGACCCTGTCCCATCACCCCTATGGACGTCCCATCACCCCTAAGGACTTTGTCCCATCACCTCAACAGACCCTGTCCCATCACCCCAATGGAACTTGTCCCATCACCTCAACATACCCTGTCCCATCACCCCTATGGACCTTGTCCCATCACCTGAACAGACCTTGTCCCATCACCCCTAGAGACCCTGTCCCTTCACCCCTATGGACCTTGTCCCATCACGTCTACGGACCTTGTCCCATCACCCCTATGGACCTTGTCCCATCACCTGAACAGACCCTGTCCCATCACCCTTATTGACCTTGTCCCATCACCCCAATGGACCTTGTCCCATCACCTGAACAGACCTTGTCCCATCACCCCTATGGACCTTGTCCCATCACCCCTATGGACCTTGTCCCATCACCCCTATTGACCTTGTCCCATCACCCCTATGGACCTTGTCCCATCACCTGAACAGACCCTGTCCCATCACCCCTATTGACCTTGTCCCATCACCCCTATGGACCTTGTCCCTTCACCCCTATGGACCTTGACCCTTCACCCCTACGGACCTTGTCCTATCACCCCTATGGACCTTGTCCCATCACCCCTACGGACCTTGTCCCTTCACCCCTACGGACCTTGTCCCATCACCTGAACAGACCTTGTCCCATCACCCCTCTGGACCTTGTCCCATCACCCCTATGGACCTTGTCCCATCACCTCTATGGACCTTGTCCCATCACCCCTATGGACCTTGTCCCATCACCCCTATGGACCCTGTCCCATCACCCCAATGGACCTTGTCCCATCAACCCTATGGACCCTGTCCCATCACCCCTATGGACATCCCATCACCCCTATGGACCGTGGACCATCACCTCAACAGACCCTGACCCATCACGTCTACAGACCCTGTCCCATCACCCCAATGGAACTTGTCCCATCACCTCAACATACCCTGTCCCATCACCCCTATGGACCTTGTCCCATCACCTGAACAGATCTTGCCCCATCACCCCTAGAGACCCTGTGCCTTCACCCCTATGGACCTTGTCCCATCACGTCTACGGACCTTGTCCCATCACCCCTATGGACCTTGTCGCATCACGTCTACGGACCTTGTCCCATCACCCCTATGGACCTTGTCCCATCACCTGAACAGACCCTGTCCCATCACCCCTATTGACCTTGTCCCATCACCCCTATGGACCTTGTCCCATCACCTGAACAGACCTTGTCCCATCACCGCTATGGACCTTGTCCCATCACCCCTATGGACCTTGTCCCATCACCTGAACAGACCTTGTCCCATCACCCCTACTGACCTTGTCCCATCACCCCTATGGACCTTGTCCCATCACCTGAACAGACCCTGTCCCATCACCCCTATTGACCTTGTCCCATCACCCCTATGGACCTTGTCCCTTCACCCCTATGGACCTTGACCCTTCACCCCTACGGACCTTGTCCCATCACCCCTATGGACCTTGTCCCATCACCCCTACGGACCTTGTCCCCACCCCTACGGACCTTGTCCCATCACCTGAACAGACCTTGTCCCATCACCCCTCTGGACCTTGTCCCATCACCCCTATGGACCTTGTCCCATCACCCCTACGGACCTTGTCCCATCACCCTTCTGGACCTTGTCCCATCACCCTGATGGACCCTGTCCCATCACCCCTAAGGACCCTGTCCTTTCACCTCTACAGACCCTGTCCCTTCACTTCTACAGACCCTGACCAATAACCCCTATGGACCTTGTCCCATCACCTGAACAGACCCTGTCCCATCACCTCTACGGACCTTGTCCCATCACCCCTATGGACCTTGTCCCATCACCTCTACGGACCTTGTCCCATCACCCCTATGGACCTTGTCCCATCACCTGAACAGACCCTGTCCCATCACCCCTATTGACCTTGTCCCATCACCCCAAAGGACCTTGTCCCTTCACCCCTATGGACCTTGACCCTTCACCCCTACGGACCTTGTCCCATCACCCCTATGGACCTTGTCCCATCACCCCTACGGACCTTGTCCCTTCACCCCTACGGACCTTGTCCCATCACCTGAACAGACCTTGTCCCATCACCCCTCTGGACCTTGTCCCATCACCCCTATGGACCTTGTCCCATCACCTCTACGGACCTTGTCCCATCACCCCTATGGACCTTGTCCCATCACCCCAATGGACCTTGTCCCATCAACCCTATGGACCCTGTCCCATCACCCCTATGGACCGTGTACCATCACCTCAACAGACCCTGACCCATCACGTCTACAGACCCTGTCCCATCACCCCAATGGAACTTGTCCCATCACCTCAACATACCCTGTCCCATCACCCCTATGGACCTTGTCCCATCACCTGAACAGATCTTGTCCCATCACCCCTAGAGACCCTGTCCCTTCACCCCTATGGACCTTGTCCCATCACGTCTACGGACCCTGTCCCATCACCCCTATTGAACTTGTCCCATCACCCCTATGGACCTTGTCCCATCACCTGAACAGACCTTGTCCCATCACCCTTATGGACCTTGTCCCATCACCCCTATGGACCTTGTCCCATCACCCCTACGGACCTTGTCCCATCACCCTTCTGGACCTTGTCCCATCACCCTGATGGACCATGTCCCATCACCCCTAAGGACCCTGACCCTTCACCTCTACAGACCCTGTCCCTTCACCTGAACAGACCTTGTCCCATCACCCTTATGGACCTTGTCCCATCACCCCTATGGACCTTGTCCCATCACCCCTACGGACCTTGTCCCATCACCCTTCTGGACCTTGTCCCATCACCCTGATGGACCCTGTCCCATCACCCCTATGGACCCTGTCCCATCACCCCAATGGACCTTGTCCCATCAACCCTATGGACCCTGTCCCATCACCCCTATGGACGTCCCATCACCCCTATGGACCTTGTCCCATCACCTGAACAGACCCTGTCCCATCACCTCTACGGACCTTGTCCCATCACCCCTATGGACCTTGTCCCATCACCTCTACGGACCTTGTCCCATCACCCCTATGGACCTTGTCCCATCACCTGAACAGACCCTGTCCCATCACCCCTATTGACCTTGTCCCATCACCCCTATGGACCTTGTCCCTTCACCCCTATGGACCTTGACCCTTCACCCCTACGGACCTTGTCCCATCACCCCTATGGACCTTGTCCCATCACCCCTACGGACCTTGTCCCTTCACCCCTACGGACCTTGTCCCATCACCTGAACAGACCTTGTCCCATCACCCCTCTGGACCTTGTCCCATCACCCCTATGGACCTTGTCCCATCACCTCTACGGACCTTGTCCCATCACCCCTATGGACCTTGTCCCATCACCCCAATGGACCTTGTCCCTTCAACCCTATAGACCCTGTCCCATCACCCCTATGGACGTCCCATCACCCCTATGGACCGTGTACCATCACCTCAACAGACCCTGACCCATCACGTCTACAGACCCTGTCCCATCACCCCAATGGAACTTGTCCCATCACCTCAACATACCCTGTCCCATCACCCCTATGGACCTTGTCCCATCACCTGAACAGATCTTGTCCCATCACCCCTAGAGACCCTGACCCTTCACCCCTATGGACCTTGTCCCATCACGTCTACGGACCTTGTCCCATCACCCCTATGGACCTTGTCCCATCACCTGAACAGACCCTGTCCCATCACCCCTATTGACCTTGTCCCATCACCCCTATGGACCTTGTCCCATCACCTGAACAGACCTTGTCCCATCACCCTTATGGACCTTGTCCCATCACCCCTATGGACCTTGTCCCATCACCTGAACAGACCTTGTCCCATCACCCTTACTGACCTTGTCGCATCACCCCTATGGACCTTGTCCCATCACCTGAACAGACCCTGTCCCATCACCCCTATTGACCTTGTCCCATCACCCCTATGGACCTTGTCCCTTCACCCCTATGGACCTTGACCCTTCACCCCCACGGACCTTGTCCCATCACCCCTATGGACCTTGTCCCATCACCCCTACGGACCTTGTCCCTTCACCCCTACGGACCTTGTCCCATCACCTGAACAGACCTTGTCCCATCACCCCTCTGGACCTTGTCCCATCACCCCTATGGACCCTGTCCCATCACCCCTACGGACCTTGTCCCATCACCCTTCTGGACCTTGTCTCATCACCCTGATGGACCCTGTCCCATCACCCCTAAGGACCCTGTCCCTTCACCTCTACAGACCCTGTCCCTTCACCTCTACAGACCCTGACCAATAACCCCTATGGACCTTGTCCCATCACCTGAACAGACCCTGTCCCATCACCTCTACGGACCTTGTCCCATCACCCCTATGGACCTTGTCCCATCACCTCTACGGACCTTGTCCCATCACCCCTATGGACCTTGTCCCATCACCTCTACGGACCTTGTCCCATCACCCCTATTGACCTTGTCCCATCACCCCTATTGGAACTTGTCCCTTCACCCCTATGGAACTTGTCCCATCACCCTGATGGAACTTGTCCCATCACCCCTACGGAACTTGTCCCTTCACCCCAATGGACCTTGTCCTTTCACCCCGATGGACCTTGTCCCATCACCCTATTGGAACTTGTCCCTTCACCCCTTTGGAACTTGTGCCATCACCCTGATGGAACTTGTCCCTTCACCCCTATGGAACTTGTCCCTTCACCCCTATGGAACTTGTCCCATCACCCCTAAGGACCTTGTCACATCACCCCTAAGGACCTTGTCCCATCACCCTGATGGAACTTGTCCCATCACCCTGATGGAACTTGTCCCTTCACCCTTATGGACCTTGTCCCAGCACCCTGATGGACCCTGTCCCATCACCTCTACAGACCCTGTCCCATCACCTCTACAGACCCTGTCTCTTCACCCCTACGGAACTTGCCCCATCACCCCTATGGACCTTGTCTCTTCACCCCTACGGACCTTGTCCCTTCACCCCTACGGACCTTGTCCCATCACCTGAACAGACCTTGACCCATCACCCCTCTGGACCTTGTCCCATCACCCCTATGGACCTTGTCCCATCACCTCTATGGACCTTGTCCCATCACCCCTATGGACCTTGTCCCATCACCCCTATGGACCCCGTCCCATCACCCCAATGGACCTTGTCCCATCAACCCTATGGACCCTGTCCCATCACCCCTATGGACGTCCCATCACCCCTATGGACCGTGGACCATCACCTCAACAGACCCTGACCCATCACGTCTACAGACCCTGTCCCATCACCCCAATGGAACTTGTCCCATCACCTCAACATACCCTGTCCCATCACCCCTATGGACCTTGTCCCATCACCTGAACAGATCTTGCCCCATCACCCCTAGAGACCCTGTGCCTTCACCCCTATGGACCTTGTCCCATCACGTCTACGGACCTTGTCCCATCACCCCTATGGACCTTGTCGCATCACGTCTACGGACCTTGTCCCATCACCCCTATGGACCTTGTCCCATCACCTGAACAGACCCTGTCCCATCACCCCTATTGACCTTGTCCCATCACCCCTATGGACCTTGTCCCATCACCTGAACAGACCTTGTCCCATCACCCCTATGGACCTTGTCCCATCACCCCTATGGACCTTGTCCCATCACCTGAACAGACCATGTCCCATCACCCCTACTGACCTTGTCCCATCACCCCTATGGACCTTGTCCCATCACCTGAACAGACCCTGTCCCATCACCCCTATTGACCTTGTCCCATCACCCCTATGGACCTTGTCCCTTCACCCCTATGGACCTTGACCCTTCACCCCTACGGACCTTGTCCCATCACCCCTATGGACCTTGTCCCATCACCCCTACGGACCTTGTCCCCACCCCTACGGACCTTGTCCCATCACCTGAACAGACCTTGTCCCATCACCCCTCTGGACCTTGTCCCATCACCCCTATGGACCTTGTCCCATCACCCCTACGGACCTTGTCCCATCACCCTTCTGGACCTTGTCCCATCTCCCTGATGGACCCTGTCCCATCACCCCCAAGGACCCTGTCCTTTCACCTCTACAGACCCTGTCCCTTCACCTCTACAGACCCTGACCAATAACCCCTATGGACCTTGTCCCATCACCTGAACAGACCCTGTCCCATCACCCCTATGGACCTTGTCCCATCACCTCTACGGACCTTGTCCCATCACCCCTATGGACCTTGTCCCATCACCTGAACAGACCCTGTCCCATCACCCCTATTGACCTTGTCCCATCACCCCTATGGACCTTGACCCTTCACCCCTATGGACCTTGACCCTTCACCCCTACGGACCTTGTCCCATCACCCCTATGGACCTTGTCCCATCACCCCTACGGACCTTGTCCCTTCACCCCTACGGACCTTGTCCCATCACCTGAACAGACCTTGTCCCATCACCCCTCTGGACCTTGTCCCATCACCCCTATGGACCTTGTCCCATCACCTCTACGGACCTTGTCCCATCACCCCTATGGACCTTGTCCCATCACCCCAATGGACCTCGTCCCATCAACCCTATGGACCCTGTCCCATCACCCCTATGGACGTCCCATCACCCCTATGGACCGTGTACCATCACCTCAACAGACCCTGACCCATCACGTCTACAGACCCTGTCCCATCACCCCAATGGAACTTGTCCCATCACCCCAACATACCCTGTCCCATCACCCCTATGGACCTTGTCCCATCACCTGAGCAGATCTTGTCCCATCACCCCTAGAGACCCTGTCCCTTCACCCCTATGGACCTTGTCCCATCACGTCTACGGACCTTGTCCCATCACCCCTATGGACCTTGTCCCATCACCTGAACAGACCCTGTCCCATCACCCCTATTGACCTTGTCCCATCACCCCTATGGACCTTGTCCAATCACCTGAACAGACCTTGTCCCATCACCCTTATGGACCTTGTCCCATCACCCCTATGGACCTTGTCCCATCACCCCTACGGACCTTGTCCCATCACCCTTCTGGACCTTGTCCCATCACCCTGATGGACCCTGTCCCATCACCCCTAAGGACCCTGACCCTTCACCTCTACAGACCCTGTCCCTTCACCTGAACAGACCTTGTCCCATCACCCTTATGGACCTTGTCCCATCACCCCTATGGACCTTGTCCCATCACCCCTACGGACCTTGTCCCATCACCCTTCTGGACCTTGTCCCATCACCCTGATGGACCCTGTCCCATCACCCCTATGGACCCTGTCCCATCACCCCAAGGGACCTTGTCCCATCAACCCTATGGACCCTGTCCCATCACCCCTATGGACATCCCATCACCCCTATGGACCTTGTCCCATTACGTGAACAGACCCTGTCCCATCACCTCTACGGACCTTGTCCCATCACCCCTATGGACCTTGTCCCATCACCTCTACGGACCTTGTCCCATCACCCCTATGGACCTTGTCCCATCACCTGAACAGACCCTGTCCCATCACCCCTATTGACCTTGTCCCATCACCCCTATGGACCTTGTCCCTTCACCCCTATGGACCTTGACCCTTCACCCCTACGGACCTTGTCCCATCACCCCTATGGACCTTGTCCCATCACCCCAATGGACCTTGTCCCATCAACCCTATGGACCCTGTCCCATCACCCCTATGGACGTCCCATCACCCCTATGGACCGTGTACCATCACCTCAACAGACCCTGACCCATCACGTCTACAGACCCTGTCCCATCACCCCAATGGAACTTGTCCCATCACCTCAACATACCCTGTCCCATCACCCCTATGGACCTTGTCCCATCACCTGAACAGATCTTGTCCCATCACCCCTAGAGACCCTGTCCCTTCACCCCTATGGACCTTGTCCCATCACGTCTACGGACCTTGTCCCATCACCCCTATGGACCTTGTCCCATCACCTGAACAGACCCTGTCCCATCACCCCTATTGACCTTGTCCCATCACCCCTATGGACCTTGTCCCATCACCTGAACAGACCTTGTCCCATCACCCTTATGGACCTTGTCCCATCACCCCTATGGACCTTGTCCCATCACCTGAACAGACCTTGTCCCATCACCCTTACTGACCTTGTCGCATCACCCCTATGGACCTTGTCCCATCACCTGAACAGACCCTGTCCCATCACCCCTATTGACCTTGTCCCATCACCCTTATGGACCTTGTCCCTTCACCCCTATGGACCTTGACCCTTCACCCCCACGGACCTTGTCCCATCACCCCTATGGACCTTGTCCCATCACCCCTACGGACCTTGTCCCTTCACCCCTACGGACCTTGTCCCATCACCTGAACAGACCTTGTCCCATCACCCCTCTGGACCTTGTCCCTTCACCCCTATGGAACTTGTCCCATCACCCCTAAGGACCTTGTCCCATCACCCCTAAGGACCTTGTCCCATCACCCTGATGGAACTTGTCCCATCACCCTGATGGAACTTGTCCCTTCACCCTTATGGACCTTGTCCCAGCACCCTGATGGACCCTGTCCCATCACCTCTACAGACCCTGTCCCATCACCTCTACAGACCCTGTCTCTTCACCCCTACGGAACTTGCCCCATCACCCCAATGGACCTTGTCTCTTCACCCCGATGGACCTTGTCCCATCACCTCTATGGACTGTTTCCCATCACCTCTACGGACCTTGTCCCATCACCCCTATGGAACTTGTCCCAGCACCCTGATGGAACTTGTCCCATCACCTCTACAGACCCTGTCCCTTCACCTCTACAGACCCTGTCCCTTCACCCCTATGGACCTTGTCCCATCACCTCTACAGACCCTGTCCCTTCACCCCTATGGACGCTGTCCCATCACCTCTATGGACTGTTTCCCATCACCTCTACAGACCCTGTCTCTTCACCCCTACGGAACTTGCCCCATCACCCCAATGGACCTTGTCCCTTCAGCCCGATGGACCTTGTCCCATCACCCCAATGGACCTTGTCCCTTCACCCCTATGGACCTTGTCCCATCACCTCTACAGACCCTGTCCCTTCACCCCTATGGACCCTGTCCCATCACCTCTACGGACCCTGTCCCATCACCCCTATGGAACCTGTCTCAACACCCCTATGGACCTTGTCCCATCACCTCTACGGACTGTGACCCATCACGTCCACAGACCCTGTACCTTCACCTCTACAGACCCTGTCCCATCACCTCTACGGAGCCTGTCCCTTCAACTCCACAGACCCTGTCCCTTCACCCCTATGGACCTTGTCCGTTCACCCCTATGGAACTTGTCCCATCACCACTATAGACCCTGTCCCTTCACCCCTATGGACCATGTCCCTTCACCCCTATTGACGCTGTCCCTTCACCCCTATGGACGCTGTCCCATCACCCCTACGGACCCTGTCCCTTCACCCCTACGGAACTTGTCCCTTCACCCCTATGGACCTTGTCCCATCACCTCTACGGACCTTGTCCCTTCACCCCTAAGGACCTTGTCCCTTCACCCCTATTGGACCTTGTCCCATCACCCTGATGGAACTTGTCCCATTACCCTGATGGAACTTGTCCCTTCACCCCTATGGACCCTGTCCCTTCACCCCTATGGAACATGTCCAATTACCCTGATGGAACTTGTCGCTTCACCCCTATGGACCTTGTCCCATTACCCAGATGGAACTTGTCCCTTCACCCCTATGGACCCTGTCCCTTCACCCCTATGGACCCTGTCCCTTCACCCCTATGGAACTTGTCCCATTACCCTTATGGACCTTGTCCCATCACCCCTATGGACCTTGTCCCATCACCCCTACGGACCTTGTCCCATCACCCTTCTGGACCTTGTCCCATCACCCTGATGGACCCTGTCCCATCACCCCTATGGACCCTGTCCCATCACCCCAATGGACCTTGTCCCATCAACCCTATGGACCCTGTCCCATCACCCCTATGGACGTCCCATCACCCCTATGGACCTTGTCCCATCACCTGAACAGACCCTGTCCCATCACCTCTACGGACCTTGTCCCATCACCCCTATGGACCCTGTCCCATCACCCCAATGGACCTTGTCCCATCAACCCTATGGACCCTGTCCCATCACCCCTATGGACGTCCCATCACCCCTATGTACCTTGTCCCATCACCCCTACGGACCTTGTCCCATCACCCTTCTGGACCTTGTCCCATCACCCTGATGGACCCTGTCCCATCACCCCTAAGGACCCTGTCCTTTCACCTCTACAGACCCTGTCCCTTCACCTCTACAGACCCTGACCAATAACCCCTATGGACCTTGTCCCATCATCTGAACAGACCCTGTCCCATCACCTCTACGGACCTTGTCCCATCAACCCTATGGACCCTGTCCCATCACCCCTATGGACGTCCCATCACCCCTATGGACCTTGTCCCATCACCTGAACAGACCCTGTCCCATCACCTCTACGGACCTTGTCCCATCACCCCTATGGACCCTGTCCCATCACCCCAATGGACCTTGTCCCATCAACCCTATGGACCCTGTCCCATCACCCCTATGGACGTCCCATCACCCCTATGGACCGTGTACCATCACCTCAACAGACCCTGACCCATCACGTCTACAGACCCTGTCCCATCACCCCAATGGAACTTGTCCCATCACCTCAACATACCCTGTCCCATCACCCCTATGGACCTTGTCCCATCACCTGAACAGATCTTGTCCCATCACCCCTAGAGACCCTGTGCCTTCACCCCTATGGACCTTGTCCCATCACGTCTACGGACCTTGTCCCATCACCCCTATGGACCTTGTCGCATCACGTCTACGGACCTTGTCCCATCACCCCTATGGACCTTGTCCCATCACCTGAACAGACCCTGTCCCATCACCCCTATTGACCTTGTCCCATCACCCCTATGGACCTTGTCCCATCACCTGAACAGGGTTCCTTGTCCCATCACCCCTATGGACCTTGTCCCATCACCCCTATGGACCTTGTCCCATCACCTGAACAGACCCTGTCCCATCACCCCTATTGACCTTGTCCCATCACCCCTATGGACCTTGTCCCTTCACCCCTATGGACCTTGACCCTTCACCCCTACGGACCTTGTCCCATCACCCCTATGGACCTTGTCCCATCACCCCTACGGACCTTGTCCCTTCACCCCTACGGACCTTGTCCCATCACCTGAACAGACCTTGTCCCATCACCCCTCTGGACCCTGTCCCATCACCCCTATTGACCTTGTCCCATCACCCCTATGGACCTTGTCCCTTCACCCCTATGGACCTTGACCCTTCACCCCTACGGACCTTGTCCCATCACCCCTATGGACCTTGTCCCATCACCCCTACGGACCTTGTCCCTTCACCCCTACGGACCTTGTCCCATCACCTGAACAGACCTTGTCCCATCACCCCTCTGGACCTTGTCCCATCACCCCTATGGACCTTGTCCCATCACCCCTACGGACCTTGTCCCATCACCCTTCTGGACCTTGTCCCATCACCCTGATGGACCCTGTCCCATCACCCCTAAGGACCCTGTCCTTTCACCTCTACAGACCCTGTCCCTTCACCTCTACAGACCCTGACCAATAACCCCTATGGACCTTGTCCCATCACCTGAACAGACCCTGTCCCATCACCTCTACGGACCTTGTCCCATCACCCCTATGGACCTTGTCCCATCACCTCTACGGACCTTGTCCCATCACCCCTATGGACCTTGTCCCATCACCTCTACGGACCTTGTCCCATCACCCCTATTGACCTTGTCCCATCACCCCTATTGGAACTTGTCCCTTCACCCCTATGGAACTTGTCCCATCACCCTGATGGAACTTGTCCCATCACCCCTACGGAACTTGTCCCTTCACCCCAATGGACCTTGTCCCTTCACCCCTATGGACCTTGTCCCATCACCTCTACAGACCCTGTCCCTTCACCCCTATGGACCCTGTCCCATCACCTCTACGGACCCTGTCCCATCACCCCTATCGAACCTGTCTCAACACCCCTATGGACCTTGTCCCATCACCTCTACGGACTGTGACCCATCACGTCCACAGACCCTGTACCTTCACCTCTACAGACCCTGTCCCATCACCTCTACGGAGCCTGTCCCTTCAACTCCACAGACCCTGTCCCTTCACCCCTATGGACCTTGTCCGTTCACCCCTATGGAACTTGTCCCATCACCACTATAGACCCTGTCCCTTCACCCCTATGGACCATGTCCCTTCACCCCTATTGACGCTGTCCCTTCACCCCTATGGACGCTGTCCCATCACCCCTACGGACCCTGTCCCTTCACCCCTACGGAACTTGTCCCTTCACCCCTATGGACCTTGTCCCATCACCTCTACGGACCTTGTCCCTTCACCCCTAAGGACCTTGTCCCTTCACCCCTATTGGACCTTGTCCCATCACCCTGATGGAACTTGTCCCATTACCCTGATGGAACTTGTCCCTTCACCCCTATGGACCCTGTCCCTTCACCCCTATGGAACATGTCCAATTACCCTGATGGAACTTGTCGCTTCACCCCTATGGACCTTGTCCCATTACCCAGATGGAACTTGTCCCTTCACCCCTATGGACCCTGTCCCTTCACCCCTATGGACCCTGTCCCTTCACCCCTATGGAACTTGTCCCATTACCCTTATGGACCTTGTCCCATCACCCCTATGGACCTTGTCCCATCACCCCTACGGACCTTGTCCCATCACCCTTCTGGACCTTGTCCCATCACCCTGATGGACCCTGTCCCATCACCCCTATGGACCCTGTCCCATCACCCCAATGGACCTTGTCCCATCAACCCTATGGACCCTGTCCCATCACCCCTATGGACGTCCCATCACCCCTATGGACCTTGTCCCATCACCTGAACAGACCCTGTCCCATCACCTCTACGGACCTTGTCCCATCACCCCTATGGACCCTGTCCCATCACCCCAATGGACCTTGTCCCATCAACCCTATGGACCCTGTCCCATCACCCCTATGGACGTCCCATCACCCCTATGTACCTTGTCCCATCACCCCTACGGACCTTGTCCCATCACCCTTCTGGACCTTGTCCCATCACCCTGATGGACCCTGTCCCATCACCCCTAAGGACCCTGTCCTTTCACCTCTACAGACCCTGTCCCTTCACCTCTACAGACCCTGACCAATAACCCCTATGGACCTTGTCCCATCATCTGAACAGACCCTGTCCCATCACCTCTACGGACCTTGTCCCATCAACCCTATGGACCCTGTCCCATCACCCCTATGGACGTCCCATCACCCCTATGGACCTTGTCCCATCACCTGAACAGACCCTGTCCCATCACCTCTACGGACCTTGTCCCATCACCCCTATGGACCCTGTCCCATCACCCCAATGGACCTTGTCCCATCAACCCTATGGACCCTGTCCCATCACCCCTATGGACGTCCCATCACCCCTATGGACCGTGTACCATCACCTCAACAGACCCTGACCCATCACGTCTACAGACCCTGTCCCATCACCCCAATGGAACTTGTCCCATCACCTCAACATACCCTGTCCCATCACCCCTATGGACCTTGTCCCATCACCTGAACAGATCTTGTCCCATCACCCCTAGAGACCCTGTGCCTTCACCCCTATGGACCTTGTCCCATCACGTCTACGGACCTTGTCCCATCACCCCTATGGACCTTGTCGCATCACGTCTACGGACCTTGTCCCATCACCCCTATGGACCTTGTCCCATCACCTGAACAGACCCTGTCCCATCACCCCTATTGACCTTGTCCCATCACCCCTATGGACCTTGTCCCATCACCTGAACAGGGTTCCTTGTCCCATCACCCCTATGGACCTTGTCCCATCACCCCTATGGACCTTGTCCCATCACCTGAACAGACCCTGTCCCATCACCCCTATTGACCTTGTCCCATCACCCCTATGGACCTTGTCCCTTCACCCCTATGGACCTTGACCCTTCACCCCTACGGACCTTGTCCCATCACCCCTATGGACCTTGTCCCATCACCCCTACGGACCTTGTCCCTTCACCCCTACGGACCTTGTCCCATCACCTGAACAGACCTTGTCCCATCACCCCTCTGGACCCTGTCCCATCACCCCTATTGACCTTGTCCCATCACCCCTATGGACCTTGTCCCTTCACCCCTATGGACCTTGACCCTTCACCCCTACGGACCTTGTCCCATCACCCCTATGGACCTTGTCCCATCACCCCTACGGACCTTGTCCCTTCACCCCTACGGACCTTGTCCCATCACCTGAACAGACCTTGTCCCATCACCCCTCTGGACCTTGTCCCATCACCCCTATGGACCTTGTCCCATCACCCCTACGGACCTTGTCCCATCACCCTTCTGGACCTTGTCCCATCACCCTGATGGACCCTGTCCCATCACCCCTAAGGACCCTGTCCTTTCACCTCTACAGACCCTGTCCCTTCACCTCTACAGACCCTGACCAATAACCCCTATGGACCTTGTCCCATCACCTGAACAGACCCTGTCCCATCACCGCTACGGACCTTGTCCCATCACCCCTATGGACCTTGTCCCATCACCTCTACGGACCTTGTCCCATCACCCCTATGGACCTTGTCCCATCACCTCTACGGACCTTGTCCCATCACCCCTATTGACCTTGTCCCATCACCCCTATTGGAACTTGTCCCTTCACCCCTATGGAACTTGTCCCATCACCCTGATGGAACTTGTCCCATCACCCCTACGGAACTTGTCCCTTCACCCCAATGGACCTTGTCCTTTCACCCCGATGGACCTTGTCCCATCACCCTATTGGAACTTGTCCCTTCACCCCTATGGAACTTGTGCCATCACCCTGATGGAACTTGTCCCTTCACCCCTATGGAACTTGTCCCTTCACCCCTATGGAACTTGTCCCATCACCCCTAAGGACCTTGTCCCATCACCCCTAAGGACCTTGTCCCATCACCCTGATGGAACTTGTCCCATCACCCTGATGGAACTTGTCCCATCACCCTGATGGAACTTGTCCCTTCACCCTTATGGACCTTGTCCCAGCACCCTGATGGACCCTGTCCCATCACCTCTACAGACCCTGTCCCATCACCTCTACAGACCCTGTCTCTTCACCCCTACGGAACTTGCCCCATCACCCCAATGGACCTTGTCTCTTCACCCCGATGGACCTTGTCCCATCACCTCTATGGACTGTTTCCCATCACCTCTACGGACCTTGTCCCATCACCCCTATGGAACTTGTCCCAGCACCCTGATGGAACTTGTCCCATCACCTCTACAGACCCTGTCCCTTCACCTCTACAGACCCTGTCCCTTCACCCCTATGGACCTTGTCCCATCACCTCTACAGACCCTGTCCCTTCACCCCTATGGACCCTGTCCCATCACCTCTATGGACTGTTTCCCATCACCTCTACAGACCCTGTCTCTTCACCCCTACGGAACTTGCCCCATCACCCCAATGGACCTTGTCCCTTCAGCCCGATGGACCTTGTCCCATCACCCCAATGGACCTTGTCCCTTCACCCCTATGGACCTTGTCCCATCACCTCTACAGACCCTGTCCCTTCACCCCTATGGACCCTGTCCCATCACCTCTACGGACCCTGTCCCATCACCCCTATGGAACCTGTCTCAACACCCCTATGGACCTTGTCCCATCACCTCTACGGACTGTGACCCATCACGTCCACAGACCCTGTACCTTCACCTCTACAGACCCTGTCCCATCACCTCTACGGAGCCTGTCCCTTCAACTCCACAGACCCTGTCCCTTCACCCCTATGGACCTTGTCCGTTCACCCCTATGGAACTTGTCCCATCACCACTATAGACCCTGTCCCTTCACCCCTATGGACCATGTCCCTTCACCCCTATTGACGCTGTCCCTTCACCCCTACGGACGCTGTCCCATCACCCCTACGGACCCTGTCCCTTCACCCCTACGGAACTTGTCCCTTCACCCCTATGGACCTTGTCCCATCACCTCTACGGACCTTGTCCCTTCACCCCTAAGGACCTTGTCCCTTCACCCCTATTGGACCTTGTCCCATCACCCTGATGGAACTTGTCCCATTACCCTGATGGAACTTGTCCCTTCACCCCTATGGACCCTGTCCCTTCACCCCTATGGACCCTGTCCCTTCACCCCTATGGAACTTGTCCCATTACCCTTATGGACCTTGTCCCATCACCCCTATGGACCTTGTCCCATCACCCCTACGGACCTTGTCCCATCACCCTTCTGGACCTTGTCCCATCACCCTGATGGACCCTGTCCCATTACCCCAAAGGACCCTGTCCCATCACCCCAATGGACCTTGTCCCATCAACCCTATGGACCCTGTCCCATCACCCCTATGGACGTCCCATCACCCCTATGGACCTTGTCCCATCACCTGAACAGACCCTGTCCCATCACCTCTACGGACCTTGTCCCATCACCCCTATGGACCCTGTCCCATCACCCCAATGGACCTTGTCCCATCAACCCTATGGAACCTGTCCCATCACCCCTATGGACGTCCCATCACCCCTATGGACCGTGTACCATCACCTCAACAGACCCTGACCCATCACGTCTACAGACCCTGTCCCATCACCCCAATGGAACTTGTCCCATCACCTCAACATACCCTGTCCCATCACCCCTATGGACCTTGTCCCATCACCTGAACAGATCTTGTCCCATCACCCCTAGAGACCCTGTGCCTTCACCCCTATGGACCTTGTCCCATCACGTCTACGGACCTTGTCCCATCACCCCTATGGACCTTGTCGCATCACGTCTACGGACCTTGTCCCATCACCCCTATGGACCTTGTCCCATCACCTGAACAGACCCTGTCCCATCACCCCTATTGACCTTGTCCCATCACCCCTATGGACCTTGTCCCATCACCTGAACAGGGTTCCTTGTCCCATCACCCCTATGGACCTTGTCCCATCACCCCTATGGACCTTGTCCCATCACCTGAACAGACCTTGTCCCATCACCCCTACTGACCTTGTCCCATCACCCCTATGGATCTTGTCCCATCACCTGAACAGACCCTGTCCCATCACCCCTATTGACCTTGTCCCATCACCCCTATGGACCTTGTCCCTTCACCCCTATGGACCTTGACCCTTCACCCCTACGGACCTTGTCCCATCACCCCTATGGACCTTGTCCCATCACCCCTACGGACCTTGTCCCTTCACCCCTACGGACCTTGTCCCATCACCTGAACAGACCTTGTCCCATCACCCCTCTGGACCCTGTCCCATCACCCCTATTGACCTTGTCCCATCACCCCTATGGACCTTGTCCCTTCACCCCTATGGACCTTGACCCTTCACCCCTACGGACCTTGTCCCATCACCCCTATGGACCTTGTCCCATCACCCCTACGGACCTTGTCCCTTCACCCCTACGGACCTTGTCCCATCAGCTGAACAGACCTTGTCCCATCACCCCTATGTACCTTGTCCCATCACCCCTACGGACCTTGTCCCATCACCCTTCTGGACCTTGTCCCATCACCCTGATGGACCCTGTCCCATCACCCCTAAGGACCCTGTCCTTTCACCTCTACAGACCCTGTCCCTTCACCTCTACAGACCCTGACCAATAACCCCTATGGACCTTGTCCCATCATCTGAACAGACCCTGTCCCATCACCTCTACGGACCTTGTCCCATCAACCCTATGGACCCTGTCCCATCACCCCTATGGACGTCCCATCACCCCTATGGACCTTGTCCCATCACCTGAACAGACCCTGTCCCATCACCTCTACGGACCTTGTCCCATCACCCCTATGGACCCTGTCCCATCACCCCAATGGACCTTGTCCCATCAACCCTATGGACCCTGTCCCATCACCCCTATGGACGTCCCATCACCCCTATGGACCGTGTACCATCACCTCAACAGACCCTGACCCATCACGTCTACAGACCCTGTCCCATCACCCCAATGGAACTTGTCCCATCACCTCAACATACCCTGTCCCATCACCCCTATGGACCTTGTCCCATCACCTGAACAGATCTTGTCCCATCACCCCTAGAGACCCTGTGCCTTCACCCCTATGGACCTTGTCCCATCATGTCTACGGACCTTGTCCCATCACCCCTATGGACCTTGTCGCATCACGTCTACGGACCTTGTCCCATCACCCCTATGGACCTTGTCCCATCACCTGAACAGACCCTGTCCCATCACCCCTATTGACCTTGTCCCATCACCCCTATGGACCTTGTCCCATCACCTGAACAGGGTTCCTTGTCCCATCACCCCTATGGACCTTGTCCCATCACCCCTATGGACCTTGTCCCATCACCTGAACAGACCTTGTCCCATCACCCCTACTGACCTTGTCCCATCACCCCTATGGATCTTGTCCCATCACCTGAACAGACCCTGTCCCATCACCCCTATTGACCTTGTCCCATCACCCCTATGGACCTTGTCCCTTCACCCCTATGGACCTTGACCCTTCACCCCTACGGACCTTGTCCCATCACCCCTATGGACCTTGTCCCATCACCCCTACGGACCTTGTCCCTTCACCCCTACGGACCTTGTCCCATCACCTGAACAGACCTTGTCCCATCACCCCTCTGGACCCTGTCCCATCACCCCTATTGACCTTGTCCCATCACCCCTATGGACCTTGTCCCTTCACCCCTATGGACCTTGACCCTTCACCCCTACGGACCTTGTCCCATCACCCCTATGGACCTTGTCCCATCACCCCTACGGACCTTGACCCTTCACACCTACGGACCTTGTCCCATCACCTGAACAGACCTTGTCCCATCACCCCTCTGGACCTTGTCCCATCACCCCTATGGACCTTGTCCCATCACCCCTACGGACCCTGTCCCATCACCCTTCTGGACCTTGTCCCATCACCCTGATGGACCCTGTCCCATCACCCCTAAGGACCCTGTCCTTTCACCTCTACAGACCCTGTCCCTTCACCTCTACAGACCCTGACCAATAACCCCTATGGACCTTGTCCCATCACCTGAACAGACCCTGTCCCATCACCTCTACGGACCTTGTCCCATCACCCCTATGGACCTTGTCCCATCACCTCTACGGACCTTGTCCCATCACCCCTATGGACCTTGTCCCATCACCTCTACGGACCTTGTCCCATCACCCCTATTGACCTTGTCCCATCACCCCTATTGGAACTTGTCCCTTCACCCCTATGGAACTTGTCCCATCACCCTGATGGAACTTGTCCCATCACCCCTACGGAACTTGTCCCTTCACCCCAATGGACCTTGTCCTTTCACCCCGATGGACCTTGTCCCATCACCCTATTGGAACTTGTCCCTTCACCCCTATGGAACTTGTGCCATCACCCTGATGGAACTTGTCCCTTCACCCCTATGGAACTTGTCCCTTCACCCCTATGGAACTTGTCCCATCACCCCTAAGGACCTTGTCCCATCACCCCTAAGGACCTTGTCCCATCACCCTGATGGAACTTGTCCCATCACCCTGATGGAACTTGTCCCTTCACCCTTATGGACCTTGTCCCAGCACCCTGATGGTCCCTGTCCCATCACCTCTACAGACCCTGTCCCATCACCTCTACAGACCCTGTCTCTTCACCACTACGGAACTTGCCCCATCACCCCAATGGACCTTGTCTCTTCACCCCGATGGACCTTGTCCCATCACCTCTACAGACCCTGTCCCTTCACCTCTACAGACCCTGTCTCTTCACCCCGATGGACCTTGTCCCATCACCTCTATGGACTGTTTCCCATCACCTCTACGAACCTTGTCCCATCACCCCTATGGAACTTGTCCCAGCACCCTGATGGAACTTGTCCCATCACCTCTACAGACCCTGTCCCTTCACCTCTACAGACCCTGTCCCTTCACCCCTATGGACCTTGTCCCATCACCTCTACAGACCCTGTCCCTTCACCCCTATGGACCCTGTCCCATCACCTCTATGGACTGTTTCCCATCACCTCTACAGACCCTGTCTCTTCACCCCTACGGAACTTGCCCCATCACCCCAATGGACCTTGTCCCTTCACCCCTATGGACCTTGTCCCATCACCTCTACAGACCCTGTCCCTTCACCCCTATGGACCCTGTCCCATCACCTCTACGGACTGTGTCCCATCACCTCTACGGACCCTGTCCCATCACCCCTATGGAACCTGTCTCAACACCCCTATGGACCTTGTCCCATCACCTCTACGGACTGTGACCCATCACGTCCACAGACCCTGTACCTTCACCTCTACAGACCCTGTCCCATCACCTCTACGGAGCCTGTCCCTTCAACTCCACAGACCCTGTCCCTTCACCCCTATGGACCTTGTCCATTCACCCCTATGGAACTTGTCCCATCACCACTATAGACCCTGTCCCTTCACCCCTATGGACCATGTCCCTTCACCCCTATTGACGCTGTCCCTTCACCCCTACGGACGCTGTCCCATCACCCCTACGGACCCTGTCCCTTCACCCCTACGGAACTTGTCCCTTCACCCCTATGGACCTTGTCCCATCACCTCTACGGACCTTGTCCCTTCACCCCTAAGGACCTTGTCCCTTCACCCCTATTGGACCTTGTCCCATCACCCTGATGGAACTTGTCCCATTACCCTGATGGAACTTGTCCCTTCACCCCTATGGACCCTGTCCCTTCACCCCTATGGAACATGTCCAATTACCCTGATGGAACTTGTCGCTTCACCCCTATGGACCTTGTCCCATTACCCAGATGGAACTTGTCCCTTCACCCCTATGGACCCTGTCCCTTCACCCCTATGGACCCTGTCCCTTCACCCCTATGGAACTTGTCCCATTACCCTTATGGACCTTGTCCCATCACCCCTATGGACCTTGTCCCATCACCTCTACAGACCCTGTCCCTTCACCCCTATGGACCCTGTCCCATCACCTCTACGGACCCTGTCCCATCACCCCTATGGAACCTGTCTCAACACCCCTATGGACCTTGTCCCATCACCTCTACGGACTGTGACCCATCACGTCCACAGACCCTGTACCTTCACCTCTACAGACCCTGTCCCATCACCTCTACGGAGCCTGTCCCTTCAACTCCACAGACCCTGTCCCTTCACCCCTATGGACCTTGTCCGTTCACCCCTATGGAACTTGTCCCATCACCACTATAGACCCTGTCCCTTCACCCCTATGGACCATGTCCCTTCACCCCTATTGACGCTGTCCCTTCACCCCTACGGACGCTGTCCCATCACCCCTACGGACCCTGTCCCTTCACCCCTACGGAACTTGTCCCTTCACCCCTATGGACCTTGTCCCATCACCTCTACGGACCTTGTCCCTTCACCCCTAAGGACCTTGTCCCTTCACCCCTATTGGACCTTGTCCCATCACCCTGATGGAACTTGTCCCATTACCCTGATGGAACTTGTCCCTTCACCCCTATGGACCCTGTCCCTTCACCCCTATGGAACATGTCCAATTACCCTGATGGAACTTGTCGCTTCACCCCTATGGACCTTGTCCCATTACCCAGATGGAACTTGTCCCTTCACCCCTATGGACCCTGTCCCTTCACCCCTATGGACCCTGTCCCTTCACCCCTATGGAACTTGTCCCATTACCCTTATGGACCTTGTCCCATCACCCCTATGGACCTTGTCCCATCACCCCTACGGACCTTGTCCCATCACCCTTCTGGACCTTGTCCCATCACCCTGATGGACCCTGTCCCATCACCCCAAAGGACCCTGTCCCATCACCCCAACGGACCTTGTCCCATCAACCCTATGGACCCTGTCCCATCACCCCTATGGACGTCCCATCACCCCTATGGACCTTGTCCCATCACCTGAACAGACCCTGTCCCATCACCTCTACGGACCTTGTCCCATCACCCCTATGGACCCTGTCCCATCACCCCAATGGACCTTGTCCCATCAACCCTATGGACCCTGTCCCATCACCCCTATGGACGTCCCATCACCCCTATGGACCGTGTACCATCACCTCAACAGACCCTGACCCATCACGTCTACAGACCCTGTCCCATCACCCCAATGGAACTTGTCCCATCACCTCAACATACCCTGTCCCATCACCCCTATGGACCTTGTCCTATCACCTGAACAGATCTTGTCCCATCACCCCTAGAGACCCTGTGCCTTCACCCCTATGGACCTTGTCCCATCACATCTACGGACCTTGTCCCATCACCCCTATGGACCTTGTCGCATCACGTCTACGGACCTTGTCCCATCACCCCTATGGACCTTGTCCCATCACCTGAACAGACCCTGTCCCATCACCCCTATTGACCTTGTCCCATCACCCCTATGGACCTTGTCCCATCACCTGAACAGGGTTCCTTGTCCCATCACCCCTATGGACCTTGTCCCATCACCCCTATGGACCTTGTCCCATCACCTGAACAGACCTTGTCCCATCACCCCTACTGACCTTGTCCCATCACCCCTATGGATCTTTCCCATCACCTGAACAGACCCTGTCCCATCACCCCTATTGACCTTGTCCCATCACCCCTATGGACCTTGTCCCTTCACCCCTATGGACCTTGACCCTTCACCCCTACGGACCTTGTCCCATCACCCCTATGGACCTTGTCCCATCACCTCTACAGACCCTGTCTCTTCACCCCGATGGACCTTGTCCCATCACCTCTATGGACTGTTTCCCATCACCTCTACGGACCTTGTCCCATCACCCCTATGGAACTTGTCCCAGCACCCTGATGGAACTTGTCCCATCACCTCTACAGACCCTGTCCCTTCACCTCTACAGACCCTGTCCCTTCACCCCTATGGACCTTGTCCCATCACCTCTACAGACCCTGTCCCTTCACCCCTATGGACCCTGTCCCATCACCTCTATGGACTGTTTCCCATCACCTCTACAGACCCTGTCTCTTCACCCCTACGGAACTTGCCCCATCACCCCAATGGACCTTGTCCCTTCAGCCCGATGGACCTTGTCCCATCACCCCAATGGACCTTGTCCCTTCACCCCTATGGACCTTGTCCCATCACCTCTACAGACCCTGTCCCTTCACCCCTATGGACCCTGTCCCATCACCTCTACGGACCCTGTCGCATCACCCCTATGGAACCTGTCTCAACACCCCTATGGACCTTGTCCCATCACCTCTACGGACTGTGACCCATCACGTCCACAGACCCTGTACCTTCACCTCTACAGACCCTGTCCCATCACCTCTACGGAGCCTGTCCCTTCAACTCCACAGACCCTGTCCCTTCACCCCTATGGACCTTGACCCTTCACCCCTACGGACCTTGTCCCATCACCCCTATGGACCTTGTCCCATCACCCCTACGGACCTAGTCCCTTCACCCCTACGGACCTTGTCCCATCACCTGAACAGACCTTGTCCCATCACCCCTCTGGACCCTGTCCCATCACCCCTATTGACCTTGTCCCATCACCCCTATGGACCTTGTCCCTTCACCCCTATGGACCTTGACCCTTCACCCCTACGGACCTTGTCCCATCACCCCTATGGACCTTGTCCCATCACCCCTACGGACCTTGTCCCTTCACCCCTACGGACCTTGTCCCATCACCCCTACGGACCTTGTCCCATCACCCTTCTGGACCTTGTCCCATCACCCTGATGGACCCTGTCCCATCACCCCTAAGGACCCTGTCCTTTCACCTCTACAGACCCTGTCCCTTCACCTCTACAGACCCTGACCAATAACCCCTATGGACCTTGTCCCATCACCTGAACAGACCCTGTCCCATCACCTCTACGGACCTTGTCCCATCACCCCTATGGACCTTGTCCCATCACCTCTACGGACCTTGTCCCATCACCCCTATGGACCTTGTCCCATCACCTGAACAGACCCTGTCCCATCACCCCTATTGACCTTGTCCCATCACCCCTATGGACCTTGTCCCTTCACCCCTATGGACCTTGACCCTTCACCCCTACGGACCTTGTCCCATCACCCCTATGGACCTTGTCCCATCACCCCTACGGACCTTGTCCCTTCACCCCTACGGACCTTGTCCCATCACCTGAACAGACCTTGTCCCATCACCCCTCTGGACCTTGTCCCATCACCCCTATGGACCTTGTCCCATCACCTCTACGGACCTTGTCCCATCACCCCTATGGACCTTGTCCCATCACCCCAATGGACCTTGTCCCATCAACCCTATGGACCCTGTCCCATCACCCCTATGGACGTCCCATCACCCCTATGGACCGTGTACCATCACCTGAACAGACCCTGTCCCTTCACCCCTATGGACCCTGTCCCTTCACCCCTATGGAACTTGTCCCATTACCCTTATGGACCTTGTCCCATCACCCCTATGGACCTTGTCCCATCACCCCTACGGACCTTGTCCCATCACCCTTCTGGACCTTGTCCCATCACCCTGATGGACCCTGTCCCATCACCCCTATGGACCCTGTCCCATCACCCCAATGGACCCTGTCCCATCACCTCTACGGACCCTGTCCCATCACCCCTATGGAACCTGTCTCAACACCCCTATGGACCTTGTCCCATCACCTCTACGGACTGTGACCCATCACGTCCACAGACCCTGTACCTTCACCTCTACAGACCCATCACCTCTACGGAGCCTGTCCCTTCAACTCCACAGACCCTGTCCCTTCACCCCTATGGACCTTGTCCGTTCACCCCTATGGAACTTGTCCCATCACCACTATAGACCCTGTCCCTTCACCCCTATGGACCATGTCCCTTCACCCCTATTGACGCTGTCCCTTCACCCCTACGGACGCTGTCCCATCACCCCTACGGACCCTGTCCCTTCACCCCTACGGAACTTGTCCCTTCACCCCTATGGACCTTGTCCCATCACCTCTACGGACCTTGTCCCTTCACCCCTAAGGACCTTGTCCCTTCACCCCTATTGGACCTTGTCCCATCACCCTGATGGAACTTGTCCCATTACCCTGATGGAACTTGTCCCTTCACCCCTATGGACCCTGTCCCTTCACCCCTATGGAACATGTCCAATTACCCTGATGGAACTTGTCGCTTCACCCCTATGGACCTTGTCCCATTACCCAGATGGAACTTGTCCCTTCACCCCTATGGACCCTGTCCCTTCACCCCTATGGACCCTGTCCCTTCACCCCTATGGAACTTGTCCCATTACCCTTATGGACCTTGTCCCATCACCCCTATGGACCTTGTCCCATCACCCCTACGGACCTTGTCCCATCACCCTTCTGGACCTTGTCCCATCACCCTGATGGACCCTGTCCCATCACCCCAAAGGACCCTGTCCCATCACCCCAATGGACCTTGTCCCATCAACCCTATGGACCCTGTCCCATCACCCCTATGGACGTCCCATCACCCCTATGGACCTTGTCCCATCACCTGAACAGACCCTGTCCCATCACCTCTACGGACCTTGTCCCATCACCCCTATGGACCCTGTCCCATCACCCCAATGGACCTTGTCCCATCAACCCTATGGACCCTGTCCCATCACCCCTATGGACGTCCCATCACCCCTATGGACCGTGTACCATCACCTCAACAGACCCTGACCCATCACGTCTACAGACCCTGTCCCATCACCCCAATGGAACTTGTCCCATCACCTCAACATACCCTGTCCCATCACCCCTATGGACCTTGTCCCATCACCTGAACAGATCTTGTCCCATCACCCCTAGAGACCCTGTGCCCTCACCCCTATGGACCTTGTCCCATCACGTCTACGGACCTTGTCCCATCACCCCTATGGACCTTGTCGCATCACGTCTACGGACCTTGTCCCATCACCCCTATGGACCTTGTCCCATCACCTGAACAGACCCTGTCCCATCACCCCTATTGACCTTGTCCCATCACCCCTATGGACCTTGTCCCATCACCTGAACAGGGTTCCTTGTCCCATCACCCCTATGGACCTTGTCCCATCACCCCTATGGACCTTGTCCCATCACCTGAACAGACCTTGTCCCATCACCCCTACTGACCTTGTCCCATCACCCCTATGGATCTTGTCCCATCACCTGAACAGACCCTGTCCCATCACCCCAATTGACCTTGTCCCATCACCCCTATGGACCTTGTCCCTTCACCCCTATGGACCTTGACCCTTCACCCCTACGGACCTTGTCCCATCACCCCTATGGACCTTGTCCCATCACCCCTACGGACCTTGTCCCTTCACCCCTACGGACCTTGTCCCATCACCTGAACAGACCTTGTCCCATCACCCCTCTGGACCCTGTCCCATCACCCCTATTGACCTTGTCCCATCACCCCTATGGACCTTGTCCCTTCACCCCTATGGACCTTGACCCTTCACCCCTACGGACCTTGTCCCATCACCCCTATGGACCTTGACCCATCACCCCTACGGACCTTGTCCCTTCACCCCTACGGACCTTGTCCCATCACCCCTACGGACCTTGTCCCATCACCCTTCTGGACCTTGTCCCATCACCCTGATGGACCCTGTCCCATCACCACTAAGGACCCTGTCCTTTCACCTCTACAGACCCTGTCCCTTCACCTCTACAGACCCTGACCAATAACCCCTATGGACCTTGTCCCATCACCTGAACAGACCCTGTCCCATCACCTCTACGGACCTTGTCCCATCACCCCTATGGACCTTGTCCCATCACCTCTACGGACCTTGTCCCATCACCCCTATGGACCTTGTCCCATCACCTGAACAGACCCTGTCCCATCACCCCTATTGACCTTGTCCCATCACCCCTATGGACCTTGTCCCTTCACCCCTATGGACCTTGACCCTTCACCCCTACGGACCTTGTCCCATCACCCCTATGGACCTTGTCCCATCACCCCTACGGACCTTGTCCCTTCACCCCTACGGACCTTGTCCCATCACCTGAACAGACCTTGTCCCATCACCCCTCTGGACCTTGTCCCATCACCCCTATGGACCTTGTCCCATCACCTCTACGGACCTTGTCCCATCACCCCTATGGACCTTGTCCCATCACCCCAATGGACCTTGTCCCATCAACCCTATGGACCCTGTCCCATCACCCCTACGGACGTCCCATCACCCCTATGGACCGTGTACCATCACCTCAACAGACCCTGACCCATCACGTCTACAGACCCTGTCCCATCACCCCAATGGAACTTGTCCCATCACCTCAACATACTCTGTCCCATCACCCCTATGGACCTTGTCCCATCACCTGAACAGATCTTGTCCCATCACCCCTAGAGACCCTGTCCCTTCACCCCTATGGACCTTGTCCCATCACGTCTACGGACCTTGTCCCATCACCCCTATGGACCTTGTCCCATCACCTGAACAGACCCTGTCCCATCACCCCTATTGACCTTGTCCCATCACCCCTATAGACCTTGTCCCATCACCTGAACAGACCTTGTCCCATCACCCTTATGGACCTTGTCCCATCACCCCTATGGACCTTGTCCCATCACCCCTACGGACCTTGTCCCATCACCCTTCTGGACCTTGTCCCATCACCCTGATGGACCCTGTCCCATCACCCCTAAGGACCCTGTCCCTTCACCTCTACAGACCCTGTCCCTTCACCTGAACAGACCTTGTCCCATCACCCTTATGGACCTTGTCCCATCACCCCTATGGACCTTGTCCCATCACCCCTACGGACCTTGTCCCATCACCCTTCTGGACCTTGTCCCATCACCCTGATGGACCCTGTCCCATCACCCCTATGGACCCTGTCCCAACACCCCAATGGACCTTGTCCCATCAACCCTATGGACCCTGTCCCATCACCCCTATGGACGTCCCATCACCCCTATGGACCTTGTCCCATCACCTGAACAGACCCTGTCCCATCACCTCTATGGACCTTGTCCCATCACCCCTATGGACCTTGTCCCATCACCTCTACGGACCTTGTCCCATCACCCCTACGGACCTTGTCCCATCACCTGAACAGACCCTGTCCCATCACCCCTATTGACCTTGTCCCATCACCCCTATGGACCTTGTCCCTTCACCCCTATGGACCTTGACCCTTCACCCCTACGGACCTTGTCCCATCACCCCTATGGACCTTGTCCCATCACCCCTACGGACCTTGTCCCTTCACCCCTACGGACCTTGTCCCATCACCTGAACAGACCTTGTCCCATCACCCCTCTGGACCTTGTCCCATCACCCCTATGGACCCTGTCCCATCACCGCTATGGACGTCCCATCACCCCTATGGACCGTGTACCATCACCTCAACAGACCCTGACCCATCACGTCTATAGACCCTGTCCCATCACCCCAATGGAACTTGTCCCATCACCTCAACATACCCTGTCCCATCACCCCTATGGACCTTGTCCCATCACCTGAACAGATCTTGTCCCATCACCCCTAGAGACCCTGTCCCTTCACCCCTATGGACCTTGTCCCATCACGTCTACGGACCTTGTCCCATCACCCCTATGGACCTTGTCCCATCACCTGAACAGACCCTGTCCCATCACCCCTATTGACCTTGTCCCATCACCCCTATGGACCTTGTCCCATCACCTGAACAGACCTTGTCCCATCACCCTTATGGACCTTGTCCCATCACCCCTATGGACCTTGTCCCATCACCCCTACGGACCTTGTCCCATCACCCTTCTGGACCTTGTCCCATCACCCTGATGGACCCTGTCCCATCACCCCTAAGGACCCTGTCCCTTCACCTCTACAGACCCTGTCCCTTCACCTGAACAGACCTTGTCCCATCACCCTTATGGACCTTGTCCCATCACCCCTATGGACCTTGTCCCATCACCCCTACGGACCTTGTCCCATCACCCTTCTGGACCTTGTCCCATCACCCTGATGGACCCTGTCCCATCACCCCTATGGACCCTGTCCCATCACCCCAATGGACCTTGTCCCATCAACCCTATGGACCATGTCCCATCACCCCTATGGACGTCCCATCACCCCTATGGACCTTGTCCCATCACCTGAACAGACCCTGTCCCATCACCTCTACGGACCTTGTCCCATCACCCCTATGGACCTTGTCCCATCACCTCTACGGACCTTGTCCCATCACCCCTATGGACCTTGTCCCATCACCTGAACAGACCCTGTCCCATCACCCCTATTGACCTTGTCCCATCACCCCTATGGACCTTGTCCCTTCACCCCTATGGACCTTGACCCTTCACCCCTATGGACCTTGTCCCATCACCCCTATGGACCTTGTCCCATCACCCCTACGGACCTTGTCCCTTCACCCCTACGGACCTTGTCCCATCACCTGAACAGACCTTGTCCCATCACCCCTCTGGACCTTGTCCCATCACCCCTATGGACCTTGTCCCATCACCTCTACGGACCTTGTCCCATCACCCCTATGGACCTTGTCCCATCACCCCAATGGACCTTGTCCCATCAACCCTATGGACCCTGTCCCATCACCCCTATGGACGTCCCATCACCCCTATGGACCGTGTACCATCACCTCAACAGACCCTGACCCATCACGTCTACAGACCCTGTCCCATCACCCCAATGGAACTTGTCCCATCACCTCAACATACCCTGTCCCATCACCCCTATGGACCTTGTCCCATCACCTGAACAGATCTTGTCCCATCACCCCTAGAGACCCTGTCCCTTCACCCCTATGGACCTTGTCCCATCACGTCTACGGACCTTGTCCCATCACCCCTATGGACCTTGTCCCATCACCTGAACAGACCCTGTCCCATCACCCCTATTGACCTTGTCCCATCACCCCTATGGACCTTGTCCCATCACCTGAACAGACCTTGTCCCATCACCCTTATGGACCTTGTCCCATCACCCCTATGGACCTTGTCCCATCACCCCTACGGACCTTGTCCCATCACCCTTCTGGACCTTGTCCCATCACCCTGATGGACCCTGTCCCATCACCCCTAAGGACCCTGTCCCTTCACCTCTACAGACCCTGTCCCTTCACCTGAACAGACCTTGTCCCATCACCCTTATGGACCTTGTCCCATCACCCCTATGGACCTTGTCCCATCACCTGAACAGACCTTGTCCCATCACCCTTACTGACCTTGTCGCATCACCCCTATGGACCTTGTCCCATCACCTGAACAGACCCTGTCCCATCACCCCTATTGACCTTGTCCCATCACCCCTATGGACCTTGTCCCTTCACCCCTATGGACCTTGACCCTTCACCCCTACGGACCTTGTCCCATCACCCCTATGGACCTTGTCCCATCACCCCTACGGACCTTGTCCCTTCACCCCTACGGACCTTGTCCCATCACCTGAACAGACCTTGTCCCATCACCCCTCTGGACCTTGTCCCATCACCCCTATGGACCTTGTCCCATCACCCCTACGGACCTTGTCCCATCACCCTTCTGGACCTTGTCCCATCACCCTGATGGACCCTGTCCCATCACCCCTAAGGACCCTGTCCCTTCACCTCTACAGACCCTGTCCCTTCACCTCTACAGACCCTGACCAATAACCCCTATGGACCTTGTCCCATCATCTGAACAGACCCTGTCCCATCACCTCTACGGACCTTGTCCCATCACCCCTATGGACCTTGTCCCATCACCTCTACGGACCTTGTCCCATCACCCCTATGGACCTTGTCCCATCACCTCTACGGACCTTGTCCCATCACCCCTATTGACCTTGTCCCATCACCCCTATTGGAACTTGTCCCTTCACCCCTATGGAACTTGTCCCATCACCCTGATGGAACTTGTCCCATCACCCCTACGGAACTTGTCCCTTCACCCCAATGGACCTTGTCCTTTCACCCCGATGGACCTTGTCCCATCACCCTATTGGAACTTGTCCCTTCACCCCTATGGAACTTGTGCCATCACCCTGATGGAACTTGTCCCTTCACCCCTATGGAACTTGTCCCTTCACCCCTATGGAACTTGTCCCATCACCCCTAAGGACCTTGTCCCATCACCCATAAGGACCTTGTCCCATCACCCTGATGGAACTTGTCCCATCACCCTGATGGAACTTGTCCCTTCACCCTTATGGACCTTGTCCCAGCACCCTGATGGACCCTGTCCCATCACCTCTACAGACCCTGTCCCATCACCTCTACAGACCCTGTCTCTTCACCACTACGGAACTTGCCCCATCACCCCAATGGACCTTGTCTCTTCACCCCGATGGACCTTGTCCCATCACCTCTACAGACCCTGTCCCTTCACCTCTACAGACCCTGTCTCTTCACCCCGATGGACCTTGTCCCATCACCTCTATGGACTGTTTCCCATCACCTCTACGAACCTTGTCCCATCACCCCTATGGAACTTGTCCCAGCACCCTGATGGAACTTGTCCCATCACCTCTACAGACCCTGTCCCTTCACCTCTACAGACCCTGTCCCTTCACCCCTATGGACCTTGTCCCATCACCTCTACAGACCCTGTCCCTTCACCCCTATGGACCCTGTCCCATCACCTCTATGGACTGTTTCCCATCACCTCTACAGACCCTGTCTCTTCACCCCTACGGAACTTGCCCCATCACCCCAATGGACCTTGTCCCTTCACCCCTATGGACCTTGTCCCATCACCTCTACAGACCCTGTCCCTTCACCCCTATGGACCCTGTCCCATCACCTCTACGGACTGTGTCCCATCACCTCTACGGACCCTGTCCCATCACCCCTATGGAACCTGTCTCAACACCCCTATGGACCTTGTCCCATCACCTCTACGGACTGTGACCCATCACGTCTACAGACCCTGTACCTTCACCTCTACAGACCCTGTCCCATCACCTCTACGGAGCCTGTCCCTTCAACTCCACAGACCCTGTCCCTTCACCCCTATGGAAATTGTCCGTTCACCCCTATGGAACTTGTCCCATCACCACTATAGACCCTGTCCCTTCACCCCTATGGACCATGTCCCTTCACCCCTATTGACGCTGTCCCTTCACCCCTACGGACGCTGTCCCATCACCCCTACGGACCCTGTCCCTTCACCCCTACGGAACTTGTCCCTTCACCCCTATGGACCTTGTCCCATCACCTCTACGGACCTTGTCCCTTCACCCCTAAGAACCTTGTCCCTTCACCCCTATTGGACCTTGTCCCATCACCCTGATGGAACTTGTCCCATTACCCTGATGGAACTTGTCCCTTCACCCCTATGGACCCTGTCCCTTCACCCCTATGGAACATGTCCAATTACCCTGATGGAACTTGTCGCTTCACCCCTATGGACCTTGTCCCATTACCCAGATGGAACTTGTCCCTTCACCCCTATGGACCCTGTCCCTTCACCCCTATGGACCCTGTCCCTTCACCCCTATGGAACTTGTCCCATTACCCTTATGGACCTTGTCCCATCACCCCTATGGACCTTGTCCCTTCACCCCTACGGACCTTGTCCCATCACCTGAACAGACCTTGTCCCATCACCCCTCTGGACCTTGTCCCATCACCCCTATGGACCCTGTCCCATCACCGCTATGGACGTCCCATCACCCCTATGGACCGTGTACCATCACCTCAACAGACCCTGACCCATCACGTCTATAGACCCTGTCCCATCACCCCAATGGAACTTGTCCCATCACCTCAACATACCCTGTCCCATCACCCCTATGGACCTTGTCCCATCACCTGAACAGATCTTGTCCCATCACCCCTAGAGACCCTGTCCCTTCACCCCTATGGACCTTGTCCCATCACGTCTACGGACCTTGTCCCATCACCCCTATGGACCTTGTCCCATCACCTGAACAGACCCTGTCCCATCACCCCTATTGACCTTGTCCCATCACCCCTATGGACCTTGTCCCATCACCTGAACAGACCTTGTCCCATCACCCTTATGGACCTTGTCCCATCACCCCTATGGACCTTGTCCCATCACCCCTACGGACCTTGTCCCATCACCCTTCTGGACCTTGTCCCATCACCCTGATGGACCCTGTCCCATCACCCCTAAGGACCCTGTCCCTTCACCTCTACAGACCCTGTCCCTTCACCTGAACAGACCTTGTCCCATCACCCTTATGGACCTTGTCCCATCACCCCTATGGACCTTGTCCCATCACCCCTACGGACCTTGTCCCATCACCCTTCTGGACCTTGTCCCATCACCCTGATGGACCCTGTCCCATCACCCCTATGGACCCTGTCCCATCACCCCAATGGACCTTGTCCCATCAACCCTATGGACCATGTCCCATCACCCCTATGGACGTCCCATCACCCCTATGGACCTTGTCCCATCACCTGAACAGACCCTGTCCCATCACCTCTACGGACCTTGTCCCATCACCCCTATGGACCTTGTCCCATCACCTCTACGGACCTTGTCCCATCACCCCTATGGACCTTGTCCCATCACCTGAACAGACCCTGTCCCATCACCCCTATTGACCTTGTCCCATCACCCCTATGGACCTTGTCCCTTCACCCCTATGGACCTTGACCCTTCACCCCTATGGACCTTGTCCCATCACCCCTATGGACCTTGTCCCATCACCCCTACGGACCTTGTCCCTTCACCCCTACGGACCTTGTCCCATCACCTGAACAGACCTTGTCCCATCACCCCTCTGGACCTTGTCCCATCACCCCTATGGACCTTGTCCCATCACCTCTACGGACCTTGTCCCATCACCCCTATGGACCTTGTCCCATCACCCCAATGGACCTTGTCCCATCAACCCTATGGACCCTGTCCCATCACCCCTATGGACGTCCCATCACCCCTATGGACCGTGTACCATCACCTCAACAGACCCTGACCCATCACGTCTACAGACCCTGTCCCATCACCCCAATGGAACTTGTCCCATCACCTCAACATACCCTGTCCCATCACCCCTATGGACCTTGTCCCATCACCTGAACAGATCTTGTCCCATCACCCCTAGAGACCCTGTCCCTTCACCCCTATGGACCTTGTCCCATCACGTCTACGGACCTTGTCCCATCACCCCTATGGACCTTGTCCCATCACCTGAACAGACCCTGTCCCATCACCCCTATTGACCTTGTCCCATCACCCCTATGGACCTTGTCCCATCACCTGAACAGACCTTGTCCCATCACCCTTATGGACCTTGTCCCATCACCCCTATGGACCTTGTCCCATCACCTGAACAGACCTTGTCCCATCACCCTTACTGACCTTGTCGCATCACCCCTATGGACCTTGTCCCATCACCTGAACAGACCCTGTCCCATCACCCCTATTGACCTTGTCCCATCACCCCTATGGACCTTGTCCCTTCACCCCTATGGACCTTGACCCTTCACCCCTACGGACCTTGTCCCATCACCCCTATGGACCTTGTCCCATCACCCCTACGGACCTTGTCCCTTCACCCCTACGGACCTTGTCCCATCACCTGAACAGACCTTGTCCCATCACCCCTCTGGACCTTGTCCCATCACCCCTATGGACCTTGTCCCATCACCCCTACGGACCTTGTCCCATCACCCTTCTGGACCTTGTCCCATCACCCTGATGGACCCTGTCCCATCACCCCTAAGGACCCTGTCCCTTCACCTCTACAGACCCTGTCCCTTCACCTCTACAGACCCTGACCAATAACCCCTATGGACCTTGTCCCATCATCTGAACAGACCCTGTCCCATCACCTCTACGGACCTTGTCCCATCACCCCTATGGACCTTGTCCCATCACCTCTACGGACCTTGTCCCATCACCCCTATGGACCTTGTCCCATCACCTCTACGGACCTTGTCCCATCACCCCTATTGACCTTGTCCCATCACCCCTATTGGAACTTGTCCCTTCACCCCTATGGAACTTGTCCCATCACCCTGATGGAACTTGTCCCATCACCCCTACGGAACTTGTCCCTTCACCCCAATGGACCTTGTCCTTTCACCCCGATGGACCTTGTCCCATCACCCTATTGGAACTTGTCCCTTCACCCCTATGGAACTTGTGCCATCACCCTGATGGAACTTGTCCCTTCACCCCTATGGAACTTGTCCCTTCACCCCTATGGAACTTGTCCCATCACCCCTAAGGACCTTGTCCCATCACCCATAAGGACCTTGTCCCATCACCCTGATGGAACTTGTCCCATCACCCTGATGGAACTTGTCCCTTCACCCTTATGGACCTTGTCCCAGCACCCTGATGGACCCTGTCCCATCACCTCTACAGACCCTGTCCCATCACCTCTACAGACCCTGTCTCTTCACCACTACGGAACTTGCCCCATCACCCCAATGGACCTTGTCTCTTCACCCCGATGGACCTTGTCCCATCACCTCTACAGACCCTGTCCCTTCACCTCTACAGACCCTGTCTCTTCACCCCGATGGACCTTGTCCCATCACCTCTATGGACTGTTTCCCATCACCTCTACGAACCTTGTCCCATCACCCCTATGGAACTTGTCCCAGCACCCTGATGGAACTTGTCCCATCACCTCTACAGACCCTGTCCCTTCACCTCTACAGACCCTGTCCCTTCACCCCTATGGACCTTGTCCCATCACCTCTACAGACCCTGTCCCTTCACCCCTATGGACCCTGTCCCATCACCTCTATGGACTGTTTCCCATCACCTCTACAGACCCTGTCTCTTCACCCCTACGGAACTTGCCCCATCACCCCAATGGACCTTGTCCCTTCACCCCTATGGACCTTGTCCCATCACCTCTACAGACCCTGTCCCTTCACCCCTATGGACCCTGTCCCATCACCTCTACGGACTGTGTCCCATCACCTCTACGGACCCTGTCCCATCACCCCTATGGAACCTGTCTCAACACCCCTATGGACCTTGTCCCATCACCTCTACGGACTGTGACCCATCACGTCTACAGACCCTGTACCTTCACCTCTACAGACCCTGTCCCATCACCTCTACGGAGCCTGTCCCTTCAACTCCACAGACCCTGTCCCTTCACCCCTATGGAAATTGTCCGTTCACCCCTATGGAACTTGTCCCATCACCACTATAGACCCTGTCCCTTCACCCCTATGGACCATGTCCCTTCACCCCTATTGACGCTGTCCCTTCACCCCTACGGACGCTGTCCCATCACCCCTACGGACCCTGTCCCTTCACCCCTACGGAACTTGTCCCTTCACCCCTATGGACCTTGTCCCATCACCTCTACGGACCTTGTCCCTTCACCCCTAAGAACCTTGTCCCTTCACCCCTATTGGACCTTGTCCCATCACCCTGATGGAACTTGTCCCATTACCCTGATGGAACTTGTCCCTTCACCCCTATGGACCCTGTCCCTTCACCCCTATGGAACATGTCCAATTACCCTGATGGAACTTGTCGCTTCACCCCTATGGACCTTGTCCCATTACCCAGATGGAACTTGTCCCTTCACCCCTATGGACCCTGTCCCTTCACCCCTATGGACCCTGTCCCTTCACCCCTATGGAACTTGTCCCATTACCCTTATGGACCTTGTCCCATCACCCCTATGGACCTTGTCCCATCACCCCTACGGACCTTGTCCCATCACCTGAACAGACCTTGTCCCATCACCCCTCTGGACCTTGTCCCATCACCCCTATGGACCCTGTCCCATCACCGCTATGGACGTCCCATCACCCCTATGGACCGTGTACCATCACCTCAACAGACCCTGACCCATCACGTCTATAGACCCTGTCCCATCACCCCAATGGAACTTGTCCCATCACCTCAACATACCCTGTCCCATCACCCCTATGGACCTTGTCCCATCACCTGAACAGATCTTGTCCCATCACCCCTAGAGACCCTGTCCCTTCACCCCTATGGACCTTGTCCCATCACGTCTACGGACCTTGTCCCATCACCCCTATGGACCTTGTCCCATCACCTGAACAGACCCTGTCCCATCACCCCTATTGACCTTGTCCCATCATCCCTATGGACCTTGTCCCATCACCTGAACAGACCTTGTCCCATCACCCTTATGGACCTTGTCCCATCACCCCTATGGACCTTGTCCCATCACCCCTACGGACCTTGTCCCATCACCCTTCTGGACCTTGTCCCATCACCCTGATGGACCCTGTCCCATCACCCCTAAGGACCCTGTCCCTTCACCTCTACAGACCCTGTCCCTTCACCTGAACAGACCTTGTCCCATCACCCTTATGGACCTTGTCCCATCACCCCTATGGACCTTGTCCCATCACCCCTACGGACCTTGTCCCATCACCCTTCTGGACCTTGTCCCATCACCCTGATGGACCCTGTCCCATCACCCCTATGGACCCTGTCCCATCACCCCAATGGACCTTGTCCCATCAACCCTATGGACCATGTCCCATCACCCCTATGGACGTCCCATCACCCCTATGGACCTTGTCCCATCACCTGAACAGACCCTGTCCCATCACCTCTACGGACCTTGTCCCATCACCCCTATGGACCTTGTCCCATCACCTGAACAGACCCTGTCCCATCACCCCTATTGACCTTGTCCCATCATCCCTATGGACCTTGTCCCATCACCTGAACAGACCTTGTCCCATCACCCTTATGGACCTTGTCCCATCACCCCTATGGACCTTGTCCCATCACCCCTACGGACCTTGTCCCATCACCCTTCTGGACCTTGTCCCATCACCCTGATGGACCCTGTCCCATCACCCCTAAGGACCCTGTCCCTTCACCTCTACAGACCCTGTCCCTTCACCTGAACAGACCTTGTCCCATCACCCTTATGGACCTTGTCCCATCACCCCTATGGACCTTGTCCCATCACCCCTACGGACCTTGTCCCATCACCCTTCTGGACCTTGTCCCATCACCCTGATGGACCCTGTCCCATCACCCCTATGGACCCTGTCCCATCACCCCAATGGACCTTGTCCCATCAACCCTATGGACCATGTCCCATCACCCCTATGGACGTCCCATCACCCCTATGGACCTTGTCCCATCACCTGAACAGACCCTGTCCCATCACCTCTACGGACCTTGTCCCATCACCCCTATGGACCTTGTCCCATCACCTCTACGGACCTTGTCCCATCAGCCCTATGGACCTTGTCCCATCACCTGAACAGACCCTGTCCCATCACCCCTATTGACCTTGTCCCATCACCCCTATGGACCTTGTCCCTTCACCCCTATGGACCTTGACCCTTCACCCCTATGGACCTTGTCCCATCACCCCTATGGACCTTGTCCCATCACCCCTACGGACCTTGTCCCTTCACCCCTACGGACCTTGTCCCATCACCTGAACAGACCTTGTCCCATCACCCCTCTGGACCTTGTCCCATCACCCCTATGGACCTTGTCCCATCACCTCTACGGACCTTGTCCCATCACCCCTATGGACCTTGTCCCATCACCCCAATGGACCTTGTCCCATCAACCCTATGGACCCTGTCCCATCACCCCTATGGACGTCCCATCACCCCTATGGACCGTGTACCATCACCTCACCAGACCCTGACCCATCACGTCTACAGACCCTGTCCCATCACCCCAATGGAACTTGTCCCATCACCTCAACATACCCTGTCCCATCACCCCTATGGACCTTGTCCCATCACCTGAACAGATCTTGTCCCATCACCCCTAGAGACCCTGTCCCTTCACCCCTATGGACCTTGTCCCATCACGTCTACGGACCTTGTCCCATCACCCCTATGGACCTTGTCCCATCACCTGAACAGACCCTGTCCCATCACCCCTATTGACCTTGTCCCATCACCCCTATGGACCTTGTCCCATCACCTGAACAGACCTTGTCCCATCACCCTTATGGACCTTGTCCCATCACCCCTATGGACCTTGTCCCATCACCTGAACAGACCTTGTCCCATCACCCTTACTGACCTTGTCGCATCACCCCTATGGACCTTGTCCCATCACCTGAACAGACCCTGTCCCATCACCCCTATTGACCTTGTCCCATCACCCCTATGGACCTTGTCCCTTCACCCCTATGGACCTTGACCCTTCACCCCTACGGACCTTGTCCCATCACCCCTATGGACCTTGTCCCATCACCCCTACGGACCTTGTCCCTTCACCCCTACGGACCTTGTCCCATCACCTGAACAGACCTTGTCCCATCACCCCTCTGGACCTTGTCCCATCACCCCTATGGACCTTGTCCCATCACCCCTACGGACCTTGTCCCATCACCCTTCTGGACCTTGTCCCATCACCCTGATGGACCCTGTACCATCACCCCTAAGGACCCTGTCCCTTCACCTCTACAGACCCTGTCCCTTCACCTCTACAGACCCTGACCAATAACCCCTATGGACCTTGTCCCATCATCTGAACAGACCCTGTCCCATCACCTCTACGGACCTTGTCCCATCACCCCTATGGACCTTGTCCCATCACCTCTACGGACCTTGTCCCATCACCCCTATGGACCTTGTCCCATCACCTCTACGGACCTTGTCCCATCACCCCTATTGACCTTGTCCCATCACCCCTATTGGAACTTGTCCCTTCACCCCTATGGAACTTGTCCCATCACCCTGATGGAACTTGTCCCATCACCCCTACGGAACTTGTCCCTTCACCCCAATGGACCTTGTCCTTTCACCCCGATGGACCTTGTCCCATCACCCTATTGGAACTTGTCCCTTCACCCCTATGGAACTTGTGCCATCACCCTGATGGAACTTGTCCCTTCACCCCTATGGAACTTGTCCCTTCACCCCTATGGAACTTGACCCATCACCCCTAAGGACCTTGTCCCATCACCCCTAAGGACCTTGTCCCATCACCCTGATGGAACTTGTCCCATCACCCTGATGGAACTTGTCCCTTCACCCTTATGGACCTTGTCCCAGCACCCTGATGGACCCTGTCCCATCACCTCTACAGACCCTGTCCCATCACCTCTACAGACCCTGTCTCTTCACCCCTACGGAACTTGCCCCATCACCCCAATGGACCTTGTCTCTTCACCCCGATGGACCTTGTCCCATCACCTCTACAGACCCTGTCCCTTCACCTCTACAGACCCTGTCTCTTCACCCCGATGGACCTTGTCCCATCACCTCTATGGACTGTTTCCCATCACCTCTACGAACCTTGTCCCATCACCCCTATGGAACTTGTCCCAGCACCCTGATGGAACTTGTCCCATCACCTCTACAGACCCTGTCCCTTCACCTCTACAGACCCTGTCCCTTCACCCCTATGGACCTTGTCCCATCACCTCTACAGACCCTGTCCCTTCACCCCTATGGACCCTGTCCCATCACCTCTATGGACTGTTTCCCATCACCTCTACAGACCCTGTCTCTTCACCCCTACGGAACTTGCCCCATCACCCCAATGGACCTTGTCCCTTCAGCCCGATGGACCTTGTCCCATCACCCCAATGGACCTTGTCCCTTCACCCCTATGGACCTTGTCCCATCACCTCTACAGACCCTGTCCCTTCACCCCTATGGACCCTGTCCCATCACCTCTACGGACCCTGTCCCATCACCCCTATGGAACCTGTCTCAACACCCCTATGGACCTTGTCCCATCACCTCTACGGACTGTGACCCATCACGTCCACAGACCCTGTACCTTCACCTCTACAGACCCTGTCCCATCACCTCTACGGAGCCTGTCCCTTCAACTCCACAGACCCTGTCCCTTCACCCCTATGGACCTTGTCCGTTCACCCCTATGGAACTTGTCCCATCACCACTATAGACCCTGTCCGTTCACCCCTATGGACCATGTCCCTTCACCCCTATTGACGCTGTCCCTTCACCCCTACGGACGCTGTCCCATCACCCCTACGGACCCTGTCCCTTCACCCCTACGGAACTTGTCCCTTCACCCCTATGGACCTTGTCCCATCACCTCTACGGACCTTGTCCCTTCACCCCTAAGGACCTTGTCCCTTCACCCCTATTGGACCTTGTCCCATCACCCTGATGGAACTTGTCCCATTACCCTGATGGAACTTGTCCCTTCACCCCTATGGACCCTGTCCCTTCACCCCTATGGAACATGTCCAATTACCCTGATGGAACTTGTCGCTTCACCCCTATGGACCTTGTCCCATTACCCAGATGGAACTTGTCCCTTCACCCCTATGGACCCTGTCCCTTCACCCCTATGGACCCTGTCCCTTCACCCCTATGGAACTTGTCCCATTACCCTGATGGAACTTGTCCCTTCACCCCTATGGACCCTGTCCCTTCACCCCTATGGAACTTGTCACATTACCCTGATGGACCTTGTCCATCACCTCTACAGACCCTGTCCCTTCACCTCTACAGATCCTGTCCCATCACCTCTACAAACCCTGTCTCTTTACCCCGATGGACGTTGTCCCTTCACCTCTATGGAACCTGTCCCATCATCCCTACAGACCCTGTCCCTTCACCCCTATTGACATTGTCCCATCACCCCGATGGACCCTGTCCGATCACCCCTACGGAACTTGTCCCATCACCCCTACGGACCTTGTCCCATCAACCCTATGGACCTTGTCCCTTCACCCCGATGGACCTTGTCACATCACCTCTACGGACCCTGTCACATCACCCCTAGAGACACTGTCCCATCACCCCTATGGACCCTGTCCCATCACCCCGATGGACACTGTCCCATCACCCCTAAGGACCTTGTCTCATCACCTCTACGGACCCTGTCCCATCACCCCTACGGACCTTGTCCCATCACTCCTAAGGAACTTGTCCCTTCACCCCTAAGGACCTTGTCACATCACCCCTAAGGAACTTGTCCCATCACCTCTACGGACCTTGTCCCATCACCCCTAAGGAACTTGTCCCAGCACCCTGATGGACCTTGTCCCATCACCTCTACAGACCCTGTCCCTTCACATCTACAGACCCTGTCCCTTCACCCCTATGGAACTTGTCCCATCACCCCTAAGGACCTTGTCCCATCACCCCTAAGGACCTTGTCCCTTCACCCCTATGGACCATGTCCCATCACCCCTAAGGAACTTGTCCCAGCACCCTTATGGACCTTGTCCCATCACCTCTACGGACCTTGTCCCATCACCCCTATGGACCTTGTCCCATCACCTCTACGGACCTTGTCCCATCACCCCTATTGACCTTGTCCCATCACCCCTATTGGAACTTGTCCCTTCACCCCTATGGAACTTGTCCCATCACCCTGATGGAACTTGTCCCATCACCCCTACGGAACTTGTCCCTTCACCCCAATGGACCTTGTCCTTTCACCCCGATGGACCTTATCCCATCACCTATTGGAACTTGTCCCTTCACCCCTATGGAACTTGTGCCATCACCCTGATGGAACTTGTCCCTTCACCCCTATGGAACATGTCCCTTCACCCCTATGGAACTTGTCCCATCACCCCTAAGGACCTTGTTCCATCACCACTAAGGACCTTGTCCCATCACCCTGATGGAACTTGTCCCATCACCCTGATGGAACTTGTCCCTTCACCCCTATGGACCTTGTCCCAGCACCCTGATGGACCCTGTCCCATCACCTCTACAGACCCTGTCCCATCACCTCTACAGACCCTGTCTCTTCACCCCGATGGACCTTCTCTCTTCACCTCTATGGACCTTGTCCCATCACCTCTACGGACCTTGTCCCATCACCCCTAAGGACCTTGTCCCTTCACCCTGATGGAACTTGTCCCATCACCCTGATGGACCTTGTCCCATCAACCCTATGGACCTTGTCCCTTCACCCTGATGGACCTTGTCCCATCACCCCTATGGACCCTGTCCCATCACCTCGATGGACCCTGTCCCATCATCTCTACACACCCTGTCCCATCACCCCTAGAGACACTGTCCCTTCACCCCTATGGACCTTGTCCCATCACCCCTATGGACCTTGTCCCATCACCCCTACGGAACTTGTACCTTCACCCCGATGGACCTTGTCCCATCACCTCTACGGACCCTGTCCCATCAACCCTAGAGACACAGTCCCATCACCCCTATGGACCCTGTCCCATCACCCCGATGGACACTGTCCCATCACCCCTAAGGACCTTGTCTCATCACCTCTACGGACCCTGTCCCATCACCCCTACGGACCTTGTCCCATCACCCCTAAGGAACTTGTCCCTTCACCCCTAAGGACCTTGTCCCATCACCCCTAAGGAACTTGTCCCATCACCCCTAAGGACCTTGTCCCATCACCCTGATGGACCTTGTCCCATCACCCTGATGGACCTTGTCCCATCACCCTGATGGACCCTGTCCCTTCACATCTACAGACCCTGTCCCTTCACCCCTATGGACCTTGTCTCATCACCTCTATGGACCTTGTCCCATCACCTCTACAGCCCCTGTCCCTTCACCCCTATGGAACTTGTCCCATCTCCGCTAAGGACCTTGTCCCATCACCCCTAAGGACCTTGTCCCTTCACCCCTATGGACCATGTCCCATCACCCCTAAGGAACTTGCCCAGCACCCCTATGGACCTTGTCCCATCACCTCTATGGACCTTGTCCCATCACCCCTATGGACTTTGTCCCATCACCTCTACGGACCTTGTCCCATCACCCCTATTGACCTTGTCCCATCACCCCTATTGGAACTTGTCCCTTCACCCCTATGGAACTTGTCCCATCACCCTGATGGAACTTGTCCCATCACCCCTACGGAACTTGTCCCTTCACCCCAATGGACCTTGTCCTTTCACCCCGATGGACCTTGTCCCATCACCCTATTGGAACTTGTCCCTTCACCCCTATGGAACTTGTCCCTTCACCCCTATGGAACTTGTCCCATCACCCCTAAGGACCTTGTCCCATCACCACTAAGGACCTTGTCCCATCACCCTGATGGAACTTGTCCCATCACCTTGATGGAACTTGTCCCTTCACCCCTATGGACCTTGTCCCAGCACCCTGATGGACCCTGTCCCATCACCTCTACAGACCCTGTCCCATCACCTCTACAGACCCTGTCTCTTCACCCCGATGGACCTTCTCTCTTCACCTCTATGGACCTTCTCCCATCACCTCTGCGGACCTTGTCCCATCACCCCTAAGGACCTTGTCCCTTCACCCTGATGGAACTTGTCCCATCACCCTGATGGAACTTGTCCCTTCACCCCTATGGACCCTGTCCCATCACCCCGATGGACCCTGTCCCATCACCCCTATGGACCTTGTTTCATCACCCCTCTGGACCTTGTCCCATCAACCCTATGGAACTTGTCCCATCACCCCTCTGGACCTTGTCCCATCAACCCTATGGAACTTGTCCCATCACCCCTCTGGACCTTGTCCCATCAACCCTATGGAGCTTGTCCCATCACCCCTCTGGACCTTGTCCCATCAACCCTCTGGACCTTGTCCCATCAACTCTATGTAACTTGTCCCATCACCCCTATGGACCTTGTCCCATCACCCCTCTGGACCTTGTCCCATCAACGCTATGGAACTTGTCCCATCACCCCTATGGACCTTGTCCCATCACCCCTCTGGACCTTGTCCCATCAACCCTATGGAACTTGTCCCATCACCCCTATGGACCTTGTCCCATCACCCCTCTGGACCTTGTCCCATCAACCCTATGGAACTTGTCCCATCACCCCTATGGACCTTGTCCCATCACCCCTCTGGACCTTGTCCCATCAACCCTATGGAACTTGTCCCATCACCCCTATGGAACTTGTCCCATCACCCATACGGAACTTGCCCCATCACCCCAAAGGACCTTGTCCCTTCACCCCGATGGACCTTGTCCCATCACCTCTACAGACCCTGTCCCTTCACCCCTATGGACCCTGTCCCATCACCTCTATGGACTGTTTCCCATCACCTCTACAGACCCTGTCTCTTCACCCCTACGGAACTTGCCCCATCACCCCAATGGACCTTGTCCCTTCAGCCCGATGGACCTTGTCCCATCACCTCTACAGACCCTGTCCCTTCACCTCTACAGACCCTGTCTCTTCACCTCTACGGACCCTGTCTCTTCACCCCTACAGAACTTGCCCCATCACCCCAATGGACCTTGTCCCTTCACCCCTATGGACCTTGTCCCATCACCTCTACAGACCCTGTCCCTTCACCCCTATGGACCCTGTCCCATCACCTCTACGGACTGTGTCCCATCACGTCTACGGACCCTGTCCCATCACCCCTATGGAACCTGTCTCAACACCCCTATGGACCTTGTCCCATCACCTCTACGGACTGTGACCCATCACGTCTACAGACCCTGTACCTTCACCTCTACAGACCCTGTCCCATCACCTCTACGGAGCCTGTCCCTTCAACTCTACAGACCCTGTCCCTTCACCCCTATGGACCTTGTCCCTTCACCCCTATGAAACTTGTCCCATCACCACTATAGACCCTGTCCCTTCACCCCTATGGACCATGTCCCTTCACCCCTATGGACGCTGTCCCTTCACCCCTATGGACGCTGTCCCATCACCCCTACGGACCCTGTCCCTTCACCCCTACGGAACTTATCCCTTCACCCCTATGGACCTTGTCCCATCACCTCTACGGACCTTGTCCCTTCACCCCTAAGGACCTTGTCCCTTCACCCCTATTGGACCTTGTCCCATCACCCTGATGGAACTTGTCCCATTACCCTGATGGAACTTGTCCCTTCACCCCTATGGACCCTGTCCCTTCACCCCTATGGAACTTGTCCCATTACCCTGATGGAACTTGTCCCTTCACCCCTATGGACCCTGTCTCTTCACCCCTATGGACCTTGTCCCATTACCCAGATGGAACTTGTCCCTTCACCCCTATGGAACTTGTCACATTACCCTGATGGACCTTGTCCATCACCTCTACAGACCCTGTCCCTTCACCTCTACAGATCCTGTCCCATCACCTCTACAAACCCTGTCTCTTCACCCCGATGGACCTTGTCCCTTCACCTCTATGGAACCTGTCCCATCATCCCTACAGACCCTGTCCCTTCACCCCTATGGACCTTGTCCCATCACCCCGATGGACCCTGTCCGATCACCCCTACGGAACTTGTCCCATCACCCTGATGGACCATGACCCATCAACCCTATGGACCTTGTCCCATCAACCCTATGGAACTTGTCCCATCACCCCTATGGAACTTGTCCCATCACCCATACGGAACTTGTCCCATCACCCTGATGGACCATGTCCCATCAACCCTATGGACCTTGTCCCTTCACCCTGATGGACCTTGTCCCATCACCCCGATGGACCCTGTCCGATCACCCCTACGGAACTTGTCCCATCACCCTGATGGACCATGTCCCATCAACCCTATGGACCTTGTCCCATCACCCCTCTGGACCTTGTCCCATCAACCCTATGGAACTTGTCCCATCACCCCTATGGAACTTGTCCCATCACCCCTACGGAACTTATCCCTTCACCCCTATGGACCTTGTCCCATCACCTCTACGGACCTTGTCCCTTCACCCCTAAGGACCTTGTCCCTTCACCCCTATTGGACCTTGTCCCATCACCCTGATGGAACTTGTCCCATTACCCTGATGGAACTTGTCCCTTCACCCCTATGGACCCTGTCCCTTCACCCCTATGGAACTTGTCCCATTACCCTGATGGAACTTGTCCCTTCACCCCTATGGACCCTGTCCCTTCACCCCTATGGACCTTGTCCCATTACCCAGATGGAACTTGTCCCTTCACCCCTATGGAACTTGTCACATTACCCTGATGGACCTTGTCCATCACCTCTACAGACCCTGTCCCTTCACCTCTACAGATCCTGTCCCATCACCTCTACAAACCCTGTCTCTTCACCCCGATGGACCTTGTCCCTTCACCTCTATGGAACCTGTCCCATCATCCCTACAGACCCTGTCCCTTCACCCCTATGGACCTTGTCCCATCACCCCGATGGACCCTGTCCGATCACCCCTACGGAACTTGTCCCATCACCCTGATGGAACATGTCCCATCAACCCTATGGACCTTGTCACTTCACCCTGATGGACCTTGTCCCATCAACCCTATGGAACTTGTCCCATCACCCCTATGGAACTTGTTCCATCACCCATACGGAACTTGTCCCATCACCCTGATGGACCATGTCCCATCAACCCTATGGACCTTGTCCCTTCACCCTGATGGACCTTGTCCCATCACCCCGATGGACCCTGTCCGATCACCCCTACGGAACGTCCCATCACCCTGATGGACCATGTCCCATCAACCCTATGGACCTTGTCCCATCACCCCTCTGGACCTTGTCCCATCAACCCAAAGGACCTTGTCCCTTCACCCCGATGGACCTTGTCCCATCACCTCTACAGACCCTGTCCCTTCACCTCTACAGACCCTGTCTCTTCACCCCGATGGACCTTGTCCCATCACCTCTACAGACCCTGTCCCTTCACCCCTATGGACCCTGTCCCATCACCTCTATGGACTGTTTCCCATCACCTCTACAGACCCTGTCTCTTCACCCCTACGGAACTTGCCCCATCACCCCAATGGACCTTGTCCCTTCAGCCCGATGGACCTTGTCCCATCACCTCTACAGACCCTGTCCCTTCACCTCTACAGACCCTGTCTCTTCACCTCTACGGACCCTGTCTCTTCACCCCTACAGAACTTGCCCCATCACCCCAATGGACCTTGTCCCTTCACCCCTATGGACCTTGTCCCATCACCTCTACAGACCCTGTCCCTTCACCCCTATGGACCCTGTCCCATCACCTCTACGGACTGTGTCCCATCACCTCTACGGACCCTGTCCCATCACCCCTATGGAACCTGTCTCAACACCCCTATGGACCTTGTCCCATCACCTCTACGGACTGTGACCCATCACGTCTACAGACCCTGTACCTTCACCTCTACAGACCCTGTCCCATCACCTCTACGGAGCCTGTCCCTTCAACTCTACAGACCCTGTCCCTTCACCCCTATGGACCTTGTCGCTTCACCCCTATGAAACTTGTCCCATCACCACTATAGACCCTGTCCCTTCACCCCTATGGACCATGTCCCTTCAACCCTATGGACGCTGTCCCTTCACCCCTATGGACGCTGTCCCATCACCCCTACGGACCTTGTCCCATCACCCCTAAGGAACTTGTCCCAGCACCCTGATGGACCTTGTCCCATCACCTCTACAGACCCTGTCCCTTCACATCTACAGACCCTGTCCCTTCACCCCTATGGACCTTGTCTCATCACCTCTATGGACATTGTCCCATCATCTCTACAGACCCTGTCCCTTCACCCCTATGGAACTTGTCCCATCACCCCTAAGGACCTTGTCCCATCACCCCTAAGGACCTTGTCCCTTCACCCCTATGGACCATGTCCCATCACCCCTAAGGAACTTGTCCCAGCACCCCTATGGACGCTGTCCCTTCACCCCTATGGGCCTTGTCCGATCGCACCTATGGACCCTGACACATCACCCCTAAGGAACTTGTCCCAGCACCCCTAAGGAACTTGTCCCAGCACCCTGATGGACCTTGTCCCATCACCCTGATGGACCCTGTCCCTTCACCCTTATGGACCATGTCCCTTCAACCCTATGGACCTTGTCCCATCACCCCTATGGACCTTGTCCCATCACCCCGATGGACCCTGTCCCATCACCTCTACGGACCCTGTCCCTTCACCCCTAGAGACACTGTCCCTTCACCCCTATGGAACTTGTCCCATCACCCCTATGGACCCTGTCCCATCACCCCTAAGGACCTTGTCCCATCACACCAATGGACCCTGTCCCATCACCCCTAAGGACCTTGTCCCATCACACCGATGGACCCTGTCCCATCACCCCTAAGGACCATGTCCCTTCACCCCTATGGACCCTGTCCCGTCACCCCGATGGACCCTGTCCCATCACCCCTAAGGACCTTGTCCCATCACCCCTATGGGCCTTGTCCCATCACCCCTAAGGATCTTGTCCCATCACCCCTATGGACCTTCTCCCATCACCCTGATGGACCCTGTCCCATCACCCCTAAGGACCCTGTCCCCTCACCTCTACAGACCCTGTCCCTTCACCTCTACAGACCCTGACCAATAACCCCTATGGACCTTGTCCCATCACCTGAACAGACCCTGTCCATCTCCTCTACGGACCTTGTCCCATCACCCCTATGGACCTTGTCCCATCACCTCTACGGACCTTGTCCCATCACCCCTATGGACCTTGTCCCATCACCTGTACGGACCTTGTCCCATCACCCCTATTGACCTTGTCCCATCACCCTTATTGGAACTTGTCCCTTCACCCCTATGGAACTTGTCCCATCACCCCTACGGAACTTGTCCCTTCACCCCAATGGACCTTGTCCTTTCACCCCGATGGACCTTGTCCCATCACCCTATTGGAACTTGTCCCATCACCCCTAAGGACCTTGTTCCATCACCACTAAGGACCTTGTCCCATCACCCTGATGGAACTTGTCCCATCACCCTGATGGAACTTGTCCCTTCACCCCTATGGACCTTGTCCCAGCACCCTGATGGACCCTGTCCCATCACCTCTACAGACCCTGTCCCATCACCTCTACAGACCCTGTCTCTTCACCCCGATGGACCTTCTCTCTTCACCTCTATGGACCTTGTCCCATCACCTCTACGGACCTTGTCCCATCACCCCTAAGGACCTTGTCCCTTCACCCTGATGGAACTTGTCCCATCACCCTGATGGAACTTGTCCCTTCACCCCTATGGACCCTGTCCCTTCACCCCGATGGACCTTGTCCCATCACCCCGATGGACGCTGTCCCATCACCCCTACGGACCCTGTCCCTTCACCCCTACGGAACTTGTCCCTTCACCCCTATGGACCTTGTCCCATCACCTCTACGGACCTTGTCCCTTCACCCCTAAGGACCTTGTCCCTTCACCCCTATTGGACCTTGTCCCATCACCCTGATGGAACTTGTCCCATTACCCTGATGGAACTTGTCCCTTCACCCCTATGGACCCTGTCCCTTCACCCCTATGGAACATGTCCCATTACCCAGATGGAACTTGTCCCTTCACCCCTATGGACCCTGTCCCTTCACCCCTATGGACCCTGTCCCTTCACCCCTATGGAACTTGTCCCATTACCCTGATGGAACTTGTCCCTTCACCCCTATGGACCCTGTCCCTTCCCCCCTACGGAACTTGTCACATTACCCTGATGGACCTTGTCCATCACCTCTACAGAACCTGTCCCTTCACCTCTACAGATCCTGTCCCATCACCTCTACAAACCCTGTCTCTTCACCCCGATGGACCTTATCCCTTCACCTCTATGGAACCTGTCCCATCATCCCTACAGACCCTGTCCCTTCACCCCTATGGACCTTGTCCCATCACCCCGATGGACCCTGTCCGATCACCCCTACGGAACTTGTCCCATCACCCTGATGGACCTTGTCCCATCAACCCTATGGACCTTGTCCCTTCACCCTGATGGACCTTGTCCCATCACCCCTATGGACCCTGTCCCATCACCTCGATGGACCCTGTCCCATCATCTCTACACACCCTGTCCCATCACCCCTAGAGACACTGTCCCTTCACCCCTATGGACCTTGTCCCATCACCCCTATGGACCTTGTCCCATCACCCCTACGGAACTTGTACCTTCACCCCGATGGACCTTGTCCCATCACCTCTACGGACCCTGTCCCATCAACCCTAGAGACACAGTCCCATCACCCCTATGGACCCTGTCCCATCACCCCGATGGACACTGTCCCATCACCCCTAAGGACCTTGTCTCATCACCTCTACGGACCCTGTCCCATCACCCCTACGGACCTTGTCCCATCACCCCTAAGGAACTTGTCCCTTCACCCCTAAGGACCTTGTCCCATCACCCCTAAGGAACTTGTCCCATCACCCCTAAGGACCTTGTCCCATCACCCTGATGGACCTTGTCCCATCACCCTGATGGACCTTGTCCCATCACCCTGATGGACCCTGTCCCTTCACATCTACAGACCCTGTCCCTTCACCCCTATGGACCTTGTCTCATCACCTCTATGGACCTTGTCCCATCACCTCTACAGCCCCTGTCCCTTCACCCCTATGGAACTTGTCCCATCTCCGCTAAGGACCTTGTCCCATCACCCCTAAGGACCTTGTCCCTTCACCCCTATGGACCATGTCCCATCACCCCTAAGGAACTTGCCCAGCACCCCTATGGACCTTGTCCCATCACCTCTATGGACCTTGTCCCATCACCCCTATGGACTTTGTCCCATCACCTCTACGGACCTTGTCCCATCACCCCTATTGACCTTGTCCCATCACCCCTATTGGAACTTGTCCCTTCACCCCTATGGAACTTGTCCCATCACCCTGATGGAACTTGTCCCATCACCCCTACGGAACTTGTCCCTTCACCCCAATGGACCTTGTCCTTTCACCCCGATGGACCTTGTCCCATCACCCTATTGGAACTTGTCCCTTCACCCCTATGGAACTTGTCCCTTCACCCCTATGGAACTTGTCCCATCACCCCTAAGGACCTTGTCCCATCACCACTAAGGACCTTGTCCCATCACCCTGATGGAACTTGTCCCATCACCTTGATGGAACTTGTCCCTTCACCCCTATGGACCTTGTCCCAGCACCCTGATGGACCCTGTCCCATCACCTCTACAGACCCTGTCCCATCACCTCTACAGACCCTGTCTCTTCACCCCGATGGACCTTCTCTCTTCACCTCTATGGACCTTCTCCCATCACCTCTGCGGACCTTGTCCCATCACCCCTAAGGACCTTGTCCCTTCACCCTGATGGAACTTGTCCCATCACCCTGATGGAACTTGTCCCTTCACCCCTATGGACCCTGTCCCATCACCCCGATGGACCCTGTCCCATCACCCCTATGGACCTTGTTTCATCACCCCTCTGGACCTTGTCCCATCAACCCTATGGAACTTGTCCCATCACCCCTCTGGACCTTGTCCCATCAACCCTATGGAACTTGTCCCATCACCCCTCTGGACCTTGTCCCATCAACCCTATGGAGCTTGTCCCATCACCCCTATGGAACCTGTCTCAACACCCCTATGGACCTTGTCCCATCACCTCTACGGACTGTGACCCATCACGTCTACAGACCCTGTACCTTCACCTCTACAGACCCTGTCCCATCACCTCTACGGAGCCTGTCCCTTCAACTCTACAGACCCTGTCCCTTCACCCCTATGGACCTTGTCCCTTCACCCCTATGAAACTTGTCCCATCACCACTATAGACCCTGTCCCTTCACCCCTATGGACCATGTCCCTTCACCCCTATGGACGCTGTCCCTTCACCCCTATGGACGCTGTCCCATCACCCCTACGGACCCTGTCCCTTCACCCCTACGGAACTTATCCCTTCACCCCTATGGACCTTGTCCCATCACCTCTACGGACCTTGTCCCTTCACCCCTAAGGACCTTGTCCCTTCACCCCTATTGGACCTTGTCCCATCACCCTGATGGAACTTGTCCCATTACCCTGATGGAACTTGTCCCTTCACCCCTATGGACCCTGTCCCTTCACCCCTATGGAACTTGTCCCATTACCCTGATGGAACTTGTCCCTTCACCCCTATGGACCCTGTCTCTTCACCCCTATGGACCTTGTCCCATTACCCAGATGGAACTTGTCCCTTCACCCCTATGGAACTTGTCACATTACCCTGATGGACCTTGTCCATCACCTCTACAGACCCTGTCCCTTCACCTCTACAGATCCTGTCCCATCACCTCTACAAACCCTGTCTCTTCACCCCGATGGACCTTGTCCCTTCACCTCTATGGAACCTGTCCCATCATCCCTACAGACCCTGTCCCTTCACCCCTATGGACCTTGTCCCATCACCCCGATGGACCCTGTCCGATCACCCCTACGGAACTTGTCCCATCACCCTGATGGACCATGACCCATCAACCCTATGGACCTTGTCCCATCAACCCTATGGAACTTGTCCCATCACCCCTATGGAACTTGTCCCATCACCCATACGGAACTTGTCCCATCACCCTGATGGACCATGTCCCATCAACCCTATGGACCTTGTCCCTTCACCCTGATGGACCTTGTCCCATCACCCCGATGGACCCTGTCCGATCACCCCTACGGAACTTGTCCCATCACCCTGATGGACCATGTCCCATCAACCCTATGGACCTTGTCCCATCACCCCTCTGGACCTTGTCCCATCAACCCTATGGAACTTGTCCCATCACCCCTATGGAACTTGTCCCATCACCCCTACGGAACTTATCCCTTCACCCCTATGGACCTTGTCCCATCACCTCTACGGACCTTGTCCCTTCACCCCTAAGGACCTTGTCCCTTCACCCCTATTGGACCTTGTCCCATCACCCTGATGGAACTTGTCCCATTACCCTGATGGAACTTGTCCCTTCACCCCTATGGACCCTGTCCCTTCACCCCTATGGAACTTGTCCCATTACCCTGATGGAACTTGTCCCTTCACCCCTATGGACCCTGTCCCTTCACCCCTATGGACCTTGTCCCATTACCCAGATGGAACTTGTCCCTTCACCCCTATGGAACTTGTCACATTACCCTGATGGACCTTGTCCATCACCTCTACAGACCCTGTCCCTTCACCTCTACAGATCCTGTCCCATCACCTCTACAAACCCTGTCTCTTCACCCCGATGGACCTTGTCCCTTCACCTCTATGGAACCTGTCCCATCATCCCTACAGACCCTGTCCCTTCACCCCTATGGACCTTGTCCCATCACCCCGATGGACCCTGTCCGATCACCCCTACGGAACTTGTCCCATCACCCTGATGGAACATGTCCCATCAACCCTATGGACCTTGTCACTTCACCCTGATGGACCTTGTCCCATCAACCCTATGGAACTTGTCCCATCACCCCTATGGAACTTGTTCCATCACCCATACGGAACTTGTCCCATCACCCTGATGGACCATGTCCCATCAACCCTATGGACCTTGTCCCTTCACCCTGATGGACCTTGTCCCATCACCCCGATGGACCCTGTCCGATCACCCCTACGGAACGTCCCATCACCCTGATGGACCATGTCCCATCAACCCTATGGACCTTGTCCCATCACCCCTCTGGACCTTGTCCCATCAACCCAAAGGACCTTGTCCCTTCACCCCGATGGACTTTGTCCCATCACCTCTACAGACCCTGTCCCTTCACCTCTACAGACCCTGTCTCTTCACCCCGATGGACCTTGTCCCATCACCTCTACAGACCCTGTCCCTTCACCCCTATGGACCCTGTCCCATCACCTCTATGGACTGTTTCCCATCACCTCTACAGACCCTGTCTCTTCACCCCTACGGAACTTGCCCCATCACCCCAATGGACCTTGTCCCTTCAGCCCGATGGACCTTGTCCCATCACCTCTACAGACCCTGTCCCTTCACCTCTACAGACCCTGTCTCTTCACCTCTACGGACCCTGTCTCTTCACCCCTACAGAACTTGCCCCATCACCCCAATGGACCTTGTCCCTTCACCCCTATGGACCTTGTCCCATCACCTCTACAGACCCTGTCCCTTCACCCCTATGGACCCTGTCCCATCACCTCTACGGACTGTGTCCCATCACCTCTACGGACCCTGTCCCATCACCCCTATGGAACCTGTCTCAACACCCCTATGGACCTTGTCCCATCACCTCTACGGACTGTGACCCATCACGTCTACAGACCCTGTACCTTCACCTCTACAGACCCTGTCCCATCACCTCTACGGAGCCTGTCCCTTCAACTCTACAGACCCTGTCCCTTCACCCCTATGGACCTTGTCGCTTCACCCCTATGAAACTTGTCCCATCACCACTATAGACCCTGTCCCTTCACCCCTATGGACCATGTCCCTTCAACCCTATGGACGCTGTCCCTTCACCCCTATGGACGCTGTCCCATCACCCCTACGGACCTTGTCCCATCACCCCTAAGGAACTTGTCCCAGCACCCTGATGGACCTTGTCCCATCACCTCTACAGACCCTGTCCCTTCACATCTACAGACCCTGTCCCTTCACCCCTATGGACCTTGTCTCATCACCTCTATGGACATTGTCCCATCACCTCTACAGACCCTGTCCCTTCACCCCTATGGAACTTGTCCCATCACCCCTAAGGACCTTGTCCCATCACCCCTAAGGACCTTGTCCCTTCACCCCTATGGACCATGTCCCATCACCCCTAAGGAACTTGTCCCAGCACCCCTATGGACGCTGTCCCTTCACCCCTATGGGCCTTGTCCGATCGCACCTATGGACCCTGACACATCACCCCTAAGGAACTTGTCCCAGCACCCCTAAGGAACTTGTCCCAGCACCCTGATGGACCTTGTCCCATCACCCTGATGGACCCTGTCCCTTCACCCTTATGGACCATGTCCCTTCAACCCTATGGACCTTGTCCCATCACCCCTATGGACCTTGTCCCATCACCCCGATGGACCCTGTCCCATCACCTCTACGGACCCTGTCCCTTCACCCCTAGAGACACTGTCCCTTCACCCCTATGGAACTTGTCCCATCACCCCTATGGACCCTGTCCCATCACCCCTAAGGACCTTGTCCCATCACACCAATGGACCCTGTCCCATCACCCCTAAGGACCTTGTCCCATCACACCGATGGACCCTGTCCCATCACCCCTAAGGACCATGTCCCTTCACCCCTATGGACCCTGTCCCGTCACCCCGATGGACCCTGTCCCATCACCCCTAAGGACCTTGTCCCATCACCCCTATGGGCCTTGTCCCATCACCCCTAAGGATCTTGTCCCATCACCCCTATGGACCTTCTCCCATCACCCTGATGGACCCTGTCCCATCACCCCTAAGGACCCTGTCCCCTCACCTCTACAGACCCTGTCCCTTCACCTCTACAGACCCTGACCAATAACCCCTATGGACCTTGTCCCATCACCTGAACAGACCCTGTCCATCTCCTCTACGGACCTTGTCCCATCACCCCTATGGACCTTGTCCCATCACCTCTACGGACCTTGTCCCATCACCCCTATGGACCTTGTCCCATCACCTGTACGGACCTTGTCCCATCACCCCTATTGACCTTGTCCCATCACCCCTATTGGAACTTGTCCCTTCACCCCTATGGAACTTGTCCCATCACCCCTACGGAACTTGTCCCTTCACCCCAATGGACCTTGTCCTTTCACCCCGATGGACCTTGTCCCATCACCCTATTGGAACTTGTCCCTTCACCCCTATGGAACTTGTGCCATCACCCTGATGGAACTTGTCCCTTCACCCCAATGGAACGTGTCCCTTCACCCCTATGAAACTTGTCCCATCACCCCTAAGGACCTTGTCCCATCACCCCTAAGGACCTTGTCCCTTCACCCCTATGGACCATGTCCCATCACCCCTAAGGAACTTGTCCCAGCACCCTGATGGACCCTGTCCCTTCACCCCTATGGACCATGTCCCTTCACCCCTATGGACGCTGTCCCTTCACCCCTATGGGCCTTGTCCGATCGCCCCTATGAACCCTGTCACATCACCCCTAAGGAACTTGTCCCAGCACCCCTAAAGAACTTGTCCCAGCACCCTGATGGACCTTGTCCCATCACCCTGATGGACCCTGTCCCTTCAACCTTATGGACCATGTCCCTTCAACCCTATGGACCTTGTCCCATCACCCCTATGGACCTTGTCCCATCACCCCGATGGACCCTGTCCCATCACCTCTATGGACCCTGTCCCTTCACCCCTAGAGACACTGTCCCTTCACCCCTATGGAACTTGTCCCATCACCCCTAAGGACCCTGTCCCATCACCCCGATGGACCCTGTCCCATCACCCCTAAGGACCTTGTCCCATCACCCCGATGGACCCTGTCCCATCACCCCTAAGGACCATGTCCCTTCACCCCTATGGACCCTGTCCCGTCACCCCGATGGACCCTGTCCCATCACCCCTCTGGACCTTGTCCCTTCACCCCTATGGACCTTGTCCCATCACCCCGATGGACCCTGTCAAATCACCCCTAAGGACCTTGTCCCATCACCCCTATGGACCTTGTCCCATCACCCCTAAGGACCTTGTCCCATCACCCCAATGGACCCTGTCCCTTCACCCTGATGGACCCTGTCCCATCACCCCTAAGGACCCTGTCCCTTCACCTCTACAGACCCTGTCCCTTCACCTCTACAGACCCTGACCAATAACCCCTATGGACCTTGTCCCATCACCTGAACAGACCCTGTCCATCTCCTCTACGGACCTTGTCCCATCACCCCTATGGACCTTGTCCCATCACCTCTACGGACCTTGTCCCATCACCCCTATGGACCTTGTCCCATCACCTGTACGGACCTTGTCCCATCACCCCTATTGACCTTGTCCTATCACCCCTATTGGAACTTGTCCCTTCACCCCTATGGAACTTGTCCCATCACCCCTACGGAACTTGTCCCTTCACCCCAATGGACCTTGTCCTTTCACCCCGATGGACCTTGTCCCATCACCCTATTGGAACTTGTCCCTTCACCCCTATGGAACTTGTGCCATCACCCTGATGGAACTTGTCCCTTCACCCCAATGGAACGTGTCCCTTCACCTCTATGGAACTTGTCCCATCACCCCTAAGGACCTTGTCCCATCACCCTGATGGAACTTGTCCCATCACCCTGATGGAACTTGTCCCTTCACCCCTATGGACCTTGTCCCAGCACCCTGATGGACCCTGTCCAATCACCTCTACAGACCCTGTCCCATCACCTCTACAGACCCTGTCTCTTCAGCCCGATGGACCTTCTCCCTTCACCTCTATGGACCTTGTCCCATCACCTCTACGGACCTTGTCCCATCACCAATATGGACCTTGTCCCTTCACCCTGATGGAACTTGTCCCATCACCCTGATGGAACTTGTCCCATCACCCTGATGGAACTTGTCCCTTCACCCATATGGACCCTGTCCCTTCACCCCGATGGACCTAGTCCCATCACCCCGATGGACCCTGTCCCATCACCTCGATGGACCCTGTCCCTTCACCCCTAAGGACCTTGTCCCATCACCCCTATGGACATTGTCCCATCAACCCTATCGAACTTGTCCCATCACCCCTATGGACCTTGTCCAATCAACCCTATGGAACTTGTCCCATCACCCCTCTGGACCATGTCCCATCACCTCTACGGACTGTGACCCATCACGTCTACAGACCCTGTACCTTCACCTCTACAGACCCTGTCCCATCACCTCTACGGAGCCTGTCCCTTCAACTCTACAGACCCTGTCCCTTCACCCCTATGGACCTTGTCCCTTCACCCCTATGAAACTTGTCCCATCACCACTATAGACCCTGTCCCTTCACCCCTATGGACCATGTCCCTTCACCCCTATGGACGCTGTCCCTTCACCCCTATGGACGCTGTCCCATCACCCCTACGGACCCTGTCCCTTCACCCCTACGGAACTTATCCCTTCACCCCTATGGACCTTGTCCCATCACCTCTACGGACCTTGTCCCTTCACCCCTAAGGACCTTGTCCCTTCACCCCTATTGGACCTTGTCCCATCACCCTGATGGAACTTGTCCCATTACCCTGATGGAACTTGTCCCTTCACCCCTATGGACCCTGTCCCTTCACCCCTATGGAACTTGTCCCATTACCCTGATGGAACTTGTCCCTTCACCCCTATGGACCCTGTCTCTTCACCCCTATGGACCTTGTCCCATTACCCAGATGGAACTTGTCCCTTCACCCCTATGGAACTTGTCACATTACCCTGATGGACCTTGTCCATCACCTCTACAGACCCTGTCCCTTCACCTCTACAGATCCTGTCCCATCACCTCTACAAACCCTGTCTCTTCACCCCGATGGACCTTGTCCCTTCACCTCTATGGAACCTGTCCCATCATCCCTACAGACCCTGTCCCTTCACCCCTATGGACCTTGTCCCATCACCCCGATGGACCCTGTCCGATCACCCCTACGGAACTTGTCCCATCACCCTGATGGACCATGACCCATCAACCCTATGGACCTTGTCCCTTCACCCTGATGGACCTTGTCCCATCAACCCTATGGAACTTGTCCCATCACCCCTATGGAACTTGTCCCATCACCCATACGGAACTTGTCCCATCACCCTGATGGACCATGTCCCATCAACCCTATGGACCTTGTCCCTTCACCCTGATGGACCTTGTCCCATCACCCCGATGGACCCTGTCCGATCACCCCTACGGAACTTGTCCCATCACCCTGATGGACCATGTCCCATCAACCCTATGGACCTTGTCCCATCACCCCTCTGGACCTTGTCCCATCAACCCTATGGAACTTGTCCCATCACCCCTATGGAACTTGTCCCATCACCCCTACGGAACTTATCCCTTCACCCCTATGGACCTTGTCCCATCACCTCTACGGACCTTGTCCCTTCACCCCTAAGGACCTTGTCCCTTCACCCCTATTGGACCTTGTCCCATCACCCTGATGGAACTTGTCCCATTACCCTGATGGAACTTGTCCCTTCACCCCTATGGACCCTGTCCCTTCACCCCTATGGAACTTGTCCCATTACCCTGATGGAACTTGTCCCTTCACCCCTATGGACCTTGTCCCATTACCCAGATGGAACTTGTCCCTTCACCCCTATGGAACTTGTCACATTACCCTGATGGACCTAGTCCATCACCTCTACAGACCCTGTCCCTTCACCTCTACAGATCCTGTCCCATCACCTCTACAAACCCTGTCTCTTCACCCCGATGGACCTTGTCCCTTCACCTCTATGGAACCTGTCCCATCATCCCTACAGACCCTGTCCCTTCACCCCTATGGACCTTGTCCCATCACCCCGATGGACCCTGTCCGATCACCCCTACGGAACTTGTCCCATCACCCTGATGGAACATGTCCCATCAACCCTATGGACCTTGTCACTTCACCCTGATGGACCTTGTCCCATCAACCCTATGTAACTTGTCCCATCACCCCTATGGAACTTGTTCCATCACCCATACGGAACTTGTCCCATCACCCTGATGGACCATGTCCCATCAACCCTATGGACCTTGTCCCTTCACCCTGATGGACCTTGTCCCATCACCCCGATGGACCCTGTCCGATCACCCCTACGGAACGTCCCATCACCCTGATGGACCATGTCCCATCAACCCTATGGACCTTGTCCCATCACCCCTCTGGACCTTGTCCCATCAACCCTATGGAACTTGTCCCATCACCCCTATGGAACTTGTCCCATCACCCATACGGAACTTGCCCCATCACCCCAAAGGACCTTGTCCCTTCACCCCGATGGACCTTGTCCCATCACCTCTACAGACCCTGTCCCTTCACCTCTACAGACCCTGTCTCTTCACCTCTACGGACCCTGTCTCTTCACCCCTACAGAACTTGCCCCATCACCCCAATGGACCTTGTCCCTTCACCCCTATGGACCTTGTCCCATCACCTCTACAGACCCTGTCCCTTCACCCCTATGGACCCTGTCCCATCACCTCTACGGACTGTGTCCCATCACCTCTACGGACCCTGTCCCATCACCCCTATGGAACCTGTCTCAACACCCCTATGGACCTTGTCCCATCACCTCTACGGACTGTGACCCATCACGTCTACAGACCCTGTACCTTCACCTCTACAGACCCTGTCCCATCACCTCTACGGAGCCTGTCCCTTCAACTCTACAGACCCTGTCCCTTCACCCCTATGGACCTTGTCGCTTCACCCCTATGAAACTTGTCCCATCACCACTATAGACCCTGTCCCTTCACCCCTATGGACCATGTCCCTTCAACCCTATGGACGCTGTCCCTTCACCCCTATGGACGCTGTCCCATCACCCCTACGGACCTTGTCCCATCACCCCTAAGGAACTTGTCCCAGCACCCTGATGGACCTTGTCCCATCACCTCTACAGACCCTGTCCCTTCACATCTACAGACCCTGTCCCTTCACCCCTATGGACCTTGTCTCATCACCTCTATGGACCTTGTCCCATCACCTCTACAGACCCTGTCCCTTCACCCCTATGGAACTTGTCCCATCACCCCTAAGGACCTTGTCCCATCACCCCTAAGGACCTTGTCCCTTCACCCCTATGGACCATGTCCCATCACCCCTAAGGAACTTGTCCCAGCACCCCTATGGACGCTGTCCCTTCACCCCTATGGGCCTTGTCCGATCGCACCTATGGACCCTGACACATCACCCCTAAGGAACTTGTCCCAGCACCCCTAAGGAACTTGTCCCAGCACCCTGATGGACCTTGTCCCATCACCCAGATGGACCCTGTCCCTTCACCCTTATGGACCATGTCCCTTCAACCCTATGGACCTTGTCCCATCACCCCTATGGACCTTGTCCCATCACCCCGATGGACCCTGTCCCATCACCTCTACGGACCCTGTCCCTTCACCCCTAGAGACACTGTCCCTTCACCCCTATGGAACTTGTCCCATCACCCCTATGGACCCTGTCCCATCACCCCTAAGGACCTTGTCCCATCACACCAATGGACCCTGTCCCATCACCCCTAAGGACCTTGTCCCATCACACCGATGGACCCTGTCCCATCACCCCTAAGGACCATGTCCCTTCACCCCTATGGACCCTGTCCCGTCACCCCGATGGACCCTGTCCCATCACCCCTAAGGACCTTGTCCCTTCACCCCTATGGACCTTGTCCCATCACCCCGATGGACCCTGTCCCATCACCCCTAAGGACCTTGTCCCATCACCCCTATTGGCCTTGTCCCATCACCCCTAAGGATCTTGTCCCATCACCCCTATGGACCTTCTCCCATCACCCTGATGGACCCTGTCCCATCACCCCTAAGGACCCTGTCCCCTCACCTCTACAGACCCTGTCCCTTCACCTCTACAGACCCTGACCAATAACCCCTATGGACCTTGTCCCATCACCTGAACAGACCCTGTCCATCTCCTCTACGGACCTTGTCCCATCACCCCTATGGACCTTGTCCCATCACCTCTACGGACCTTGTCCCATCACCCCTATGGACCTTGTCCCATCACCTGTACGGACCTTGTCCCATCACCCCTATTGACCTTGTCCCATCACCCCTATTGGAACTTGTCCCTTCACCCCTATGGAACTTGTCCCATCACCCCTACGGAACTTGTCCCTTCACCCCAATGGACCTTGTCCTTTCACCCCGATGGACCTTGTCCCATCACCCTATTGGAACTTGTCCCTTCACCCCTATGGAACTTGTGCCATCACCCTGATGGAACTTGTCCCTTCACCCCAATGGAACGTGTCCCTTCACCCCTATGAAACTTGTCCCATCACCCCTAAGGACCTTGTCCCATCACCCCTAAGGACCTTGTCCCTTCACCCCTATGGACCATGTCCCATCACCCCTAAGGAACTTGTCCCAGCACCCTGATGGACCCTGTCCCTTCACCCCTATGGACCATGTCCCTTCACCCCTATGGACGCTGTCCCTTCACCCCTATGGGCCTTGTCCGATCGCCCCTATGAACCCTGACACATCACCCCTAAGGAACTTGTCCCAGCACCCCTAAAGAACTTGTCCCAGCACCCTGATGGACCTTGTCCCATCACCCTGATGGACCCTGTCCCTTCAACCTTATGGACCATGTCCCTTCAACCCTATGGACCTTGTCCCATCACCCCGATGGACCCTGTCAAATCACCCCTAAGGACCTTGTCCCATCACCCCTATGGACCTTGTCCCATCACCCCTAAGGACCTTGTCCCATCACCCCAATGGACCCTGTCCCTTCACCCTGATGGACCCTGTCCCATCACCCCTAAGGACCCTGTCCCTTCACCTCTACAGACCCTGTCCCTTCACCTCTACAGACCCTGACCAATAACCCCTATGGACCTTGTCCCATCACCTGAACAGACCCTGTCCATCTCCTCTACGGACCTTGTCCCATCACCCCTATGGACCTTGTCCCATCACCTCTACGGACCTTGTCCCATCACCCCTATGGACCTTGTCCCATCACCTGTACGGACCTTGTCCCATCACCCCTATTGACCTTGTCCTATCACCCCTATTGGAACTTGTCCCTTCACCCCTATGGAACTTGTCCCATCACCCCTACGGAACTTGTCCCTTCACCCCAATGGACCTTGTCCTTTCACCCCGATGGACCTTGTCCCATCAACCCTATGGAACTTGTCCCATCACCCCTATGGACCTTGTCCCATCACCCCTCTGGACCTTGTCCCATCAACCCTATGGAACTTGTCCCATCAACTCTATGGAACTTGTCCCATCACCCCTCTGGACCTTGTCCCATCAACCCTCTGGACCTTGTCCCATCAACTCTATGAAACTTGTCCCATCACCCCTATGGACCTTGTCCCATCACCCCTCTGGACCTTGTCCCATCAACCCTATGGAACTTGTCCCATCACCCCTATGGACCTTGTCCCATCACCCCTCTGGACCTTGTCCCATCAACCCTATGGAACTTGTCCCATCACCCCTATGGACCTTGTCCCATCACCCCTCTGGACCTTGTCCCATCAACCCTATGGAACTTGTCCCATCACCCCTATGGACCTTGTCACATCACCCCTCTGGACCTTGTCCCTTCACCCGTATGGACCTTGTTCCATCACCTCTATGGACCTTGTCCCATCACCAATATGGACCTTGTCCCATCACCCCTATGGACCTTGTCCCATCACCCCTATGGACCCTGTCCCTTCACCCCTATGGACCTTGTCCCATCACCTCTATGGAACTTGTCCCATCACCGCTATGGAACTTGTCCCATCACCCCTATGGACCCTGTCCCTTCACCCCTATGGACCTTGTCCCATCACCCCTCTGGACCTTGTCCCATCAACCCTCTGGACCTTGTCCCATCAACTCTATGGAACTTGTCCCATCACCCCTATGGACCTTGTCCCATCACCCCTATGCACCTTGTCCCATCAACCCTATGGAACTTGTCCCATCACTTCTATGGACCTTGTCCCATCACCCCTATGGAACTTGTCCCATCACCCCTCTGGACCTTGTCCCATCAACCCTATGGAACTTGTCCCATCACCTCTATGGACCTTGTCCCATCACCCCTATGGACTTTGTCCCATCACCCCTCTGGACCTTGTCCCATCAACTCTATGGAACTTGTCCCATCACCCCTCTGGACCTTGTCCCATCAACCCTATGGAACTTGTCCCATCACCTCTATGGACCCTGTCCCTTCACCCCTATGGAACTTGTCCCATCTCCCCTATGGACCTTGTCCTTTCACCCCGATGGACCTTGTCCCATCACCCTATTGGAACGTGTCCCTTCACCCCTATGGAACTTGTGCCATCACCCTGATGGAACTTGTCCCTTCACCCCTATGGAACGTGTCCCTTCACCCCTATAGACCCTGTCCCTTCACCCCTATGGACCATGTCCCTTCACCCCTATGGACGCTGTCCCTTCACCCCTATGGACGCTGTCCCATCACCCCTACGGACCCTGTCCCTTCACCCCTACGGAACTTGTCCCTTCACCCCTATGGACCTTGTCCCATCACCTCTACGGACCTTGTCCCTTCACCCCTAAGGACCTTGTCCCTTCACCCCTATTGGACCTTGTCCCATCACCCTGATGGAACTTGTCCCATTACCCTGATGGAACTTGTCCCTTCACCCCTATGGACCCTGTCCCTTCACCCCTATGGAACTTGTCCAATTACCCTGATGGAAGTTGTCCCTTCACCCCTATGGACACTGTCCCTTCACCCTTATGGACCCTGTCCCTTCACCCCTATGGAACTTGTCCCACTACCCTGATGGAACTTGTCCCTTCACCCCTATGGACCCTGTCCCTTCACCCCTATGGAACTTGTCACATTACCCTGATGGACCTTGTCCCATCACCTCTACAGACCCTGTCCCTTCACCTCTACAGATCCTGTCCCATCACCTCTACAAACCCTGTCTCTTCACCCCGATGGACCTTCTCCCTTCACCTCTATGGAACCTGTCCCATCATCCCTACACACCCTGTCCCTTCACCCCTATGGACCTTGTCCCATCACCCCGATGGACCCTGTCCGATCACCCCTACGGAACTTGTCCCATCACCCTGATGGACCATGTCCCATCAACCCTATGGACCCTGTCCCTTCACCCCGATGGACCTTGTCCCATCACCCCTCTGGACCTTGTCCCATCAACCCTATGGAACTTGTCCCATCAACTCTATGGAACTTGTCCCATCACCCCTCTGGACCTTGTCCCATCAACCCTCTGGACCTTGTCCCATCAACTCTATGAAACTTGTCCCATCACCCCTATGGACCTTGTCCCATCACCCCTCTGGACCTTGTCCCATCAACCCTATGGAACTTGTCCCATCACCCCTATGGACCTTGTCCCATCACCCCTCTGGACCTTGTCCCATCAACCCTATGGAACTTGTCCCATCACCCCTATGGACCTTGTCCCATCACCCCTCTGGACCTTGTCCCATCAACCCTATGGAACTTGTCCCATCACCCCTATGGACCTTGTCACATCACCCCTCTGGACCTTGTCCCTTCACCCGTATGGACCTTGTCCCATCACCTCTATGGACCTTGTCCCATCACCAATATGGACCTTGTCCCATCACCTCTACAGACCCTGTCCCTTCACCTCTACAGACCCTGTCTCTTCACCCCGATGGACCTTGTCCCATTACCTCTATGGACTGTTTCCCATCACCTCTACGGACCTTGTCCCATCACCCCTATGGAACTTGTCCCAGCACCCTGATGGAACTTGTCCCATCACCTCTACAGACCCTGTCCCTTCACCTCTACAGACCCTGTCCCTTCACCCCTATGGACCTTGTCCCATCACCTCTACAGACCCTGTCCCTTCACCCCTATGGACCCTGTCCCATCACCTCTATGGACTGTTTCCCATCACCTCTACAGACCCTGTCTCTTCACCCCTACGGAACTTGCCCCATCACCCCAATGGACCTTGTCCCTTCAGCCCGATGGACCTTGTCCCATCACCTCTACAGACCCTGTCCCTTCACCTCTACAGACCCTGTCTCTTCACTTCTACGGACCCTGTCTCTTCACCCCTACAGAACTTGCCCCATCACCCCAAATGACCTTGTCCCTTCACCCCTATGGACCTTGTCCCATCACCTCTACAGACCCTGTCCCTTCACCCCTATGGACCCTGTCCCATCACCTCTACGGACTGTGTCCCATCACCTCTACGGACCCTGTCCCATCACCCCTATGGAACCTGTCTCAACACCCCTATGGACCTTGTCCCATCACCTATACGGAATGTGACCCATCACGTCTACAGACCCTGTACCTTCACCTCTACAGACCCTGTCCCATCACCTCTACGGAGCCTGTCCCTTCAACTCCACAGACCCTGTCCCTTCACCCCTATGGACCTTGTCCGTTCACCCCTATGGAACTTGTCCCATCACCACTATAGACCCTGTCCCTTCACCCCTACGGACCCTGTCCCTTCACCCCTACGGAACTTGTCCCTTCACCCCTATGGACCTTGTCCCATCACCTCTACGGACCTTGTCCCTTCACCCCTAAGGACCTTGTCCCTTCACCCCTATTGGACCTTGTCCCATCACCCTGATCGAACTTGTCCCATTACCCTGATGGAACTTGTCCCTTCACCCCTATGGACCCTGTCCCTTCACCCCTATGGAACATGTCCCATTACCTTGATGGAACTTGTCCCTTCACCCCTATGGACCTTGTCCCATTACCCAGATGGAACTTGTCCCTTCACCCCTATGGACCCTGTCCCTTCACCCCTATGGACCCTGTCCCTTCACCCCTATGGAACTTGTCCCATTAACCTGATGGAACTTGTCCCTTCACCCCTATGGACCTGTCCCTTCACCCCTATGGAACTTGTCACATTACCCTGAAGGACCTTGTCCATCACCTCTACAGACCCTGTCCCTTCACCTCTACAGATCCCGTCCCATCACCTCTACAAACCCTGTCTCTTCACCCCGATGGACCTTGTCCCTTCACCTCTATGGAACCTGTCCCATCATCCCTACAGACCCTGTCCCTTCACCCCTATGGACCTTGTCCCATTACCCAGATGGAACTTGTCCCTTCACCCCTATGGAACTTGTCACATTACCCTGATGGACCTTGTCCATCACCTCTACAGACCCTGTCCCTTCACCTCTACAGATCCTGTCCCATCACCTCTACAGACCCTGTCTCTTCACCCCGATGGACCTTCTCTCTTCACCTCTATGGACCTTGTCCCATCACCTCTGCGGACCTTGTCCCATCACCCCTAAGGACCTTGTCCCATCACCACTAAGGACCTTGTCCCATCACCCTGATGGAACTTGTCCCATCACCTTGATGGAACTTGTCCCTTCACCCCTATGGACCTTGTCCCAGCACCCTGATGGACCCTGTCCCATCACCTCTACAGACCCTGTCCCATCACCTCTACAGACCCTGTCTCTTCACCCCGATGGACCTTCTCTCTTCACCTCTATGGACCTTGTCCCATCACCTCTGCGGACCTTGTCCCATCACCCCTAAGGACCTTGTCCCTTCACCCTGATGGAACTTGTCCCATCACCCTGATGGAACTTGTCCCTTCACCCCTATGGACCCTGTCCCTTCACCCCGATGGACCTTGTCCCATCACCCCGATGGACCCTGTCCCATCACCTCGATGGACCCTGTCCCTTCACCCCTAAGGACCTTGTCCCATCACCCCTATGGACCTTGTCTCATCACCCCTCTGGACCTTGTCCCATCAACCCTATGGAACTTGTCCCATCACCCCTCTGGACCTTGTCCCATCAACCCTATGGAACTTGTCCCATCACCCCTATGGACCTTGTCCCATCACCCCTCTGGACCTTGTCCCATCAACCCTATGGAGCTTGTCCCATCACACCTCTGGACCTTGTCCCATCAACCCTCTGGACCTTGTCCCATCAACTCTATGGAACTTGTCCCAACACCCCTATGGACCTTGTCCCATCACCCCTCTGGACCTTGTCCCATCAACGCTATGGAACTTGTCCCATCACCCCTACGGACCCTGTCCCTTCACCCCTACAAACCCTGTCTCTTCACCCCGATGGACCTTGTCCCTTCACCTCTATGGAACCTGTCCCATCATCCCTACAGACCCTGTCCCTTCACCCCTATGGACCTTGTCCCATTACCCAGATGGAACTTGTCCCTTCACCCCTATGGAACTTGTCACATTACCCTGATGGACCTTGTCCATCACCTCTACAGACCCTGTCCCTTCACCTCTACAGATCCTGTCCCATCACCTCTACAGACCCTGTCTCTTCACCCCGATGGACCTTCTCTCTTCACCTCTATGGACCTTGTCCCATCACCTCTGCGGACCTTGTCCCATCACCCCTAAGGACCTTGTCCCATCACCACTAAGGACCTTGTCCCATCACCCTGATGGAACTTGTCCCATCAACTTGATGGAACTTGTCCCTTCACCCCTATGGACCTTGTCCCAGCACCCTGATGGACCCTGTCCCATCACCTCTACAGACCCTGTCCCATCACCTCTACAGACCCTGTCTCTTCACCCCGATGGACCTTCTCTCTTCACCTCTATGGACCTTGTCCCATCACCTCTGCGGACCTTGTCCCATCACCCCTAAGGACCTTGTCCCTTCACCCTGATGGAACTTGTCCCATCACCCTGATGGAACTTGTCCCTTCACCCCTATGGACCCTGTCCCTTCACCCCGATGGACCTTGTCCCATCACCCCGATGGACCCTGTCCCATCACCTCGATGGACCCTGTCCCTTCACCCCTATGGAACTTGTCCCATCACCCCTCTGGACCTTGTCCCATCAACCCTATGGAACTTGTCCCATCACCCCTATGGACCTTGTCCCATCACCCCTCTGGACCTTGTCCCATCAACCCTATGGAGCTTGTCCCATCACCCCTCTGGACCTTGTCCCATCAACCCTCTGGACCTTGTCCCATCAACTCTATGGAACTTGTCCCATCACCCCTATGGACCTTGTCCCATCACCCCTCTGGACCTTGTCCCATCAACGCTATGGAACTTGTCCCATCACCCCTATGGACCTTGTCCCATCACCCCTCTGGACCTTGTCCCATCAACCCTATGGAACTTGTCCCATCACCCCTATGGACCTTGTCCCATCACCCCTCTGGACCTTGTCCCATCAACCCTATGGAAGTTGTCCCATCACCCCTATGGACCTTGTCCCATCACCCCTCTGGACCTTGTCCCATCAACCCTATGGAACTTGTCCCATCACCCCTATGGAACTTGTCCCATCACCCATACGGAACTTGCCCCATCACCCCGATGGACCTTGTCCCATCACCTCTACAGACCCTGTCCCTTCACCTCTACAGACCCTGTCTCTTCACCCCGATGGACCTTGTCCCATCACCTCTACAGACCCTGTTCCTTCACCCCTATGGACCCTGTCCCATCACCTCTATGGACTGTTTCCCATCACCTCTACGGACCTTGTCCCTTCACCCCTATGGAACTTGTCCCAGCACCCTGATGGAACTTGTCCCATCACCTCTACAGACCCTGTCCCTTCACCTCTACAGACCCTGTCCCTTCACCCCTATGGACCTTGTCCCATCACCTCTACAGACCCTGTCCCTTCACCCCTATGGACCCTGTCCCATCACCTCTATGGACTGTGTCCCATCACCTCTACGGACCCTGTCCCATCACCCCTATGGAACCTGTCTCAACACCCCTATGGACCTTGTCCCATCACCCCGATGGACCCTGTCCCATCACCTCGATGGACCCTGTCCCTTCACCCCTAAGGACCTTGTCCCATCAACCCTATGGAACTTGTCCCATCACCCCTATGGACCTTGTCCCATCACCCCTCTGGACTTGTCCCATCAACCCTATGGAACTTGTCCCATCACCTCTACAGACCCTGTCCCTTCACCTCTACAGACCCTGTCTCTTCACCCCGATGGACCTTGTCCCATCACCTCTATGGACTGTTTCCCATCACCTCTACGGACCTCGTCCCATCACCCCTATGGAACTTGTCCCAGCACCCTGATGGAACTTGTCCCATCACCTCTACAGACCCTGTCCCTTCACCTCTACAGACCCTGTCCCTTCACCCCTATGGACCTTGTCCCATCACCTCTACAGACCCTGTCCCTTCACCCCTATGGACCCTGTCCCATCACCTCTATGGACTGTTTCCCATCACCTCTACAGACCCTGTCTCTTCACCCCTACGGAACTTGCCCCATCACCCCAATGGACCTTGTCCCTTCAGCCCGATGGACCTTGTCCCATCACCTCTACAGACCCTGTCCCTTCACCTCTACAGACCCTGTCTCTTCACTTCTACGGACCCTGTCTCTTCACCCCTACAGAACTTGCCCCATCACCCCAATGGACCTTGTCCCTTCACCCCTATGGACCTTGTCCCATCACCTCTACAGACCCTGTCCCTTCACCCCTATGGACCCTGTCCCATCACCTCTACGGACTGTGTCCCATCACCTCTACGGACCCTGTCCCATCACCCCTATGGAACCTGTCTCAACACCCCTATGGACCTTGTCCCATCACCTCTACGGACTGTGACCCATCACGTCTACAGACCCTGTACCTTCACCTCTACAGACCCTGTCCCATCACCTCTACGGAGCCTGTCCCTTCAACTCCACAGACCCTGTCCCTTCACCCCTATGGACCTTGTCCGTTCAACCCTATGGAACTTGTCCCATCACCACTATAGACCCTGTCCCTTCACCCCTACGGAACTTGTCCCTTCACCCCTTTGGACCTTGACCCATCACCTCTACGGAACTTGCCCCATCACCCCAATGGACCTTGTCCCTTCAGCCCGATGGACCTTGTCCCATCACCTCTACAGACCCTGTCCCTTCACCCCTATGGACGCTGTCCCTTCACCCCTATGGACGCTGTCCCATCACCCCTACGGACCCTGTCCCTTCACCCCTACGGAACTTGTCCCTTCACCCCTTTGGACCTTGACCCATCACCTCTACGGACCTTGTCCCTTCACCCCTAAGGACCTTGTCCCTTCACCCCTATGGAACTTGTGCCATCACCCTGATGGAACTTGTCCCTTCACCCCTATGGAACTTGTCCCATCACCCCTACGGAACTTGTCCCTTCACCCCAATGGACCTTGTCCTTTCACCCCGATGGACCTTGTCCCATCACCCTATTGGAACTTGTCCCATCACCCTATTGGAACTTGTGCCATCACCCTGATGGAACTTGTCCCTTCACCCCTATGGAACTTGTCCCTTCACCTCTACGGACCTTGTCCCATCACCCCTAAGGACCTTGTCCCTTCACCCTGATGGAACTTGTCCCATCACCCTGATGGAACTTGTCACATCCCCCCTAAGGACCTTGAACCATCACCCTGATGGAACTTGTCCCATCACCCTGATGGAACTTGTCCCTTCACCCCTATGGACCTTGTCCCATCACCTCTACTGACCTTGTCCCATCACCCCTATTGACCTTGTCCCATCACCCCTATTGGAACTTGTCCCTTCACCCCTATGGAACTTGTCCCATCACCCTGATTGAACTTGTCCCATCACCCCTACGGAACTTGTCCCTTCACCCCGATGGACCTTGTCCTTTCACCCCGATGGACCTTGTCCCATCACCCTATTGGAACTTGTCCCTTCACCCCTATGGAACTTGTGCCATCATACTGATGGAACTTGTCCCTTCACCCTGATGGAACTTGTCCCATCACCCCTACGGAACTTGTCCCTTCACCCCAATGGACCTTGTCCTTTCACCCCGATGGACCTTGTCCCATCACCCTATTGGAACTTGTCCCATCACCCTATTGGAACTTGTGCCATCACCCTGATGGAACTTGTCCCTTCACCCCTATGGAACTTGTCCCTTCACCCCTATGGAACTTGTCCCTTCACCTCTACGGACCTTGTCCCATCACCCCTAAGGACCTTGTCCCTTCACCCTGATGGAACTTGTCCCATCACCCTGATGGAACTTGTCCCTTCACCCCTATGGAACTTGTCCCTTCACCCCGATGGACCTTGTCCCATCACCCCGATGGACCCTGTCCCATCACCTCGATGGACCCTGTCCCTTCACCCCTAAGGACCTTGTCCCATCAACCCTATGGAACTTGTCCCATCACCCCTATGGACCTTGTCCCATCACCCCTCTGGACTTGTCCCATCAACCCTATGGAACTTGTCCCATCACCTCTACAGACCCTGTCCCTTCACCTCTACAGACCCTGTCTCTTCACCCCGATGGACCTTGTCCCATTACCTCTATGGACTGTTTCCCATCACCTCTACGGACCTTGTCCCATCACCCCTATGGAACTTGTCCCAGCACCCTGATGGAACTTGTCCCATCACCTCTACAGACCCTGTCCCTTCACCTCTACAGACCCTGTCCCTTCACCCCTATGGACCTTGTCCCATCACCTCTACAGACCCTGTCCCTTCACCCCTATGGACCCTGTCCCATCACCTCTATGGACTGTTTCCCATCACCTCTACAGACCCTGTCTCTTCACCCCTACGGAACTTGCCCCATCACCCCAATGGACCTTGTCCCTTCAGCCCGATGGACCTTGTCCCATCACCTCTACAGACCCTGTCCCTTCACCTCTACAGACCCTGTCTCTTCACTTCTACGGACCCTGTCTCTTCACCCCTACAGAACTTGCCCCATCACCCCAAATGACCTTGTCCCTTCACCCCTATGGACCTTGTCCCATCACCTCTACAGACCCTGTCCCTTCACCCCTATGGACCCTGTCCCATCACCTCTACGGACTGTGTCCCATCACCTCTACGGACCCTGTCCCATCACCCCTATGGAACCTGTCTCAACACCCCTATGGACCTTGTCCCATCACCTATACGGAATGTGACCCATCACGTCTACAGACCCTGTACCTTCACCTCTACAGACCCTGTCCCATCACCTCTACGGAGCCTGTCCCTTCAACTCCACAGACCCTGTCCCTTCACCCCTATGGACCTTGTCCGTTCACCCCTATGGAACTTGTCCCATCACCACTATAGACCCTGTCCCTTCACCCCTACGGACCCTGTCCCTTCACCCCTACGGAACTTGTCCCTTCACCCCTATGGACCTTGTCCCATCACCTCTACGGACCTTGTCCCTTCACCCCTAAGGACCTTGTCCCTTCACCCCTATTGGACCTTGTCCCATCACCCTGATCGAACTTGTCCCATTACCCTGATGGAACTTGTCCCTTCACCCCTATGGACCCTGTCCCTTCACCCCTATGGAACATGTCCCATTACCTTGATGGAACTTGTCCCTTCACCCCTATGGACCTTGTCCCATTACCCAGATGGAACTTGTCCCTTCACCCCTATGGACCCTGTCCCTTCACCCCTATGGACCCTGTCCCTTCACCCCTATGGAACTTGTCCCATTAACCTGATGGAACTTGTCCCTTCACCCCTATGGACCTGTCCCTTCACCCCTATGGAACTTGTCACATTACCCTGAAGGACCTTGTCCATCACCTCTACAGACCCTGTCCCTTCACCTCTACAGATCCCGTCCCATCACCTCTACAAACCCTGTCTCTTCACCCCGATGGACCTTGTCCCTTCACCTCTATGGAACCTGTCCCATCATCCCTACAGACCCTGTCCCTTCACCCCTATGGACCTTGTCCCATTACCCAGATGGAACTTGTCCCTTCACCCCTATGGAACTTGTCACATTACCCTGATGGACCTTGTCCATCACCTCTACAGACCCTGTCCCTTCACCTCTACAGATCCTGTCCCATCACCTCTACAGACCCTGTCTCTTCACCCCGATGGACCTTCTCTCTTCACCTCTATGGACCTTGTCCCATCACCTCTGCGGACCTTGTCCCATCACCCCTAAGGACCTTGTCCCATCACCACTAAGGACCTTGTCCCATCACCCTGATGGAACTTGTCCCATCACCTTGATGGAACTTGTCCCTTCACCCCTATGGACCTTGTCCCAGCACCCTGATGGACCCTGTCCCATCACCTCTACAGACCCTGTCCCATCACCTATACAGACCCTGTCTCTTCACCCCGATGGACCTTCTCTCTTCACCTCTATGGACCTTGTCCCATCACCTCTGCGGACCTTGTCCCATCACCCCTAAGGACCTTGTCCCTTCACCCTGATGGAACTTGTCCCATCACCCTGATGGAACTTGTCCCTTCACCCCTATGGACCCTGTCCCTTCACCCCGATGGACCTTGTCCCATCACCCCGATGGACCCTGTCCCATCACCTCGATGGACCCTGTCCCTTCACCCCTAAGGACCTTGTCCCATCACCCCTATGGACCTTGTCTCATCACCCCTCTGGACCTTGTCCCATCAACCCTATGGAACTTGTCCCATCACCCCTCTGGACCTTGTCCCATCAACCCTATGGAACTTGTCCCATCACCCCTATGGACCTTGTCCCATCACCCCTCTGGACCTTGTCCCATCAACCCTATGGAGCTTGTCCCATCACACCTCTGGACCTTGTCCCATCAACCCTCTGGACCTTGTCCCATCAACTCTATGGAACTTGTCCCAACACCCCTATGGACCTTGTCCCATCACCCCTCTGGACCTTGTCCCATCAACGCTATGGAACTTGTCCCATCACCCCTACGGACCCTGTCCCTTCACCCCTACAAACCCTGTCTCTTCACCCCGATGGACCTTGTCCCTTCACCTCTATGGAACCTGTCCCATCATCCCTACAGACCCTGTCCCTTCACCCCTATGGACCTTGTCCCATTACCCAGATGGAACTTGTCCCTTCACCCCTATGGAACTTGTCACATTACCCTGATGGACCTTGTCCATCACCTCTACAGACCCTGTCCCTTCACCTCTACAGATCCTGTCCCATCACCTCTACAGACCCTGTCTCTTCACCCCGATGGACCTTCTCTCTTCACCTCTATGGACCTTGTCCCATCACCTCTGCGGACCTTGTCCCATCACCCCTAAGGACCTTGTCCCATCACCACTAAGGACCTTGTCCCATCACCCTGATGGAACTTGTCCCATCAACTTGATGGAACTTGTCCCTTCACCCCTATGGACCTTGTCCCAGCACCCTGATGGACCCTGTCCCATCACCTCTACAGACCCTGTCCCATCACCTCTACAGACCCTGTCTCTTCACCCCGATGGACCTTCTCTCTTCACCTCTATGGACCTTGTCCCATCACCTCTGCGGACCTTGTCCCATCACCCCTAAGGACCTTGTCCCTTCACCCTGATGGAACTTGTCCCATCACCCTGATGGAACTTGTCCCTTCACCCCTATGGACCCTGTCCCTTCACCCCGATGGACCTTGTCCCATCACCCCGATGGACCCTGTCCCATCACCTCGATGGACCCTGTCCCTTCACCCCTATGGAACTTGTCCCATCACCCCTCTGGACCTTGTCCCATCAACCCTATGGAACTTGTCCCATCACCCCTATGGACCTTGTCCCATCACCCCTCTGGACCTTGTCCCATCAACCCTATGGAGCTTGTCCCATCACCCCTCTGGACCTTGTCCCATCAACCCTCTGGACCTTGTCCCATCAACTCTATGGAACTTGTCCCATCACCCCTATGGACCTTGTCCCATCACCCCTCTGGACCTTGTCCCATCAACGCTATGGAACTTGTCCCATCACCCCTATGGACCTTGTCCCATCACCCCTCTGGACCTTGTCCCATCAACCCTATGGAACTTGTCCCATCACCCCTATGGACCTTGTCCCATCACCCCTCTGGACCTTGTCCCATCAACCCTATGGAAGTTGTCCCATCACCCCTATGGACCTTGTCCCATCACCCCTCTGGACCTTGTCCCATCAACCCTATGGAACTTGTCCCATCACCCCTATGGAACTTGTCCCATCACCCATACGGAACTTGCCCCATCACCCCGATGGACCTTGTCCCATCACCTCTACAGACCCTGTCCCTTCACCTCTACAGACCCTGTCTCTTCACCCCGATGGACCTTGTCCCATCACCTCTACAGACCCTGTTCCTTCACCCCTATGGACCCTGTCCCATCACCTCTATGGACTGTTTCCCATCACCTCTACGGACCTTGTCCCTTCACCCCTATGGAACTTGTCCCAGCACCCTGATGGAACTTGTCCCATCACCTCTACAGACCCTGTCCCTTCACCTCTACAGACCCTGTCCCTTCACCCCTATGGACCTTGTCCCATCACCTCTACAGACCCTGTCCCTTCACCCCTATGGACCCTGTCCCATCACCTCTATGGACTGTGTCCCATCACCTCTACGGACCCTGTCCCATCACCCCTATGGAACCTGTCTCAACACCCCTATGGACCTTGTCCCATCACCCCGATGGACCCTGTCCCATCACCTCGATGGACCCTGTCCCTTCACCCCTAAGGACCTTGTCCCATCAACCCTATGGAACTTGTCCCATCACCCCTATGGACCTTGTCCCATCACCCCTCTGGACCTTGTCCCATCAACCCTATGGAACTTGTCCCATCACCTCTACAGACCCTGTCCCTTCACCTCTACAGACCCTGTCTCTTCACCCCGATGGACCTTGTCCCATCACCTCTATGGACTGTTTCCCATCACCTCTACGGACCTCGTCCCATCACCCCTATGGAACTTGTCCCAGCACCCTGATGGAACTTGTCCCATCACCTCTACAGACCCTGTCCCTTCACCTCTACAGACCCTGTCCCTTCACCCCTATGGACCTTGTCCCATCACCTCTACAGACCCTGTCCCTTCACCCCTATGGACCCTGTCCCATCACCTCTATGGACTGTTTCCCATCACCTCTACAGACCATGTCTCTTCACCCCTACGGAACTTGCCCCATCACCCCAATGGACCTTGTCCCTTCAGCCCGATGGACCTTGTCCCATCACCTCTACAGACCCTGTCCCTTCACCTCTACAGACCCTGTCTCTTCACTTCTACGGACCCTGTCTCTTCACCCCTACAGAACTTGCCCCATCACCCCAATGGACCTTGTCCCTTCACCCCTATGGACCTTGTCCCATCACCTCTACAGACCCTGTCCCTTCACCCCTATGGACCCTGTCCCATCACCTCTACGGACTGTGTCCCATCACCTCTACGGACCCTGTCCCATCACCCCTATGGAACCTGTCTCAACACCCCTATGGACCTTGTCCCATCACCTCTACGGACTGTGACCCATCACGTCTACAGACCCTGTACCTTCACCTCTACAGACCCTGTCCCATCACCTCTACGGAGCCTGTCCCTTCAACTCCACAGACCCTGTCCCTTCACCCCTATGGACCTTGTCCGTTCAACCCTATGGAACTTGTCCCATCACCACTATAGACCCTGTCCCTTCACCCCTATGGACCATGTCCCTTCACCCCTATGGACGCTGTCCCTTCACCCCTATGGACGCTGTCCCATCACCCCTACGGACCCTGTCCCTTCACCCCTACGGAACTTGTCCCTTCACCCCTTTGGACCTTGACCCATCACCTCTACGGACCTTGTCCCTTCACCCCTAAGGACCTTGTCCCTTCACCCCTATTGGACCTTGTCCCATCACCCTGATGGAACTTGTCCCATTACCCTGATGGAACTTGTCCCTTCACCCCTATGGACCCTGTCCCTTCACCCCTATGGAACATGTCCCATTACCCTGATGGAACTTGTCCCTTCACCCCTATGGACCTTGTCCGATTACCCAGATGGAACTTGTCCCTTCACCCCTATGGACCCTGTCCCTTCACCCCTATGGACCCTGTCCCTTCACCCCTATGGAACTTGTCCCATTACCCTGATGGAACTTGTCCCTTCACCCCTATGGACCCTGTCCCTTCACCCCTATGGAACTTGTCACATTACCCTGATGGACCTTGTCCATCACCTCTACAGACCCTGTCCCTTCACCTCTACAGATCCTGTCCCATCACCTCTACAAACCCTGTCTCTTCACCCCGATGGACCTTGTCCCTTCACCTCTATGGAACCTGTCCCATCATCCCTACAGACCCTGTCCCTTCACCCCTATGGACCTTGTCCCATTACCCAGATGGAACTTGTCCCTTCACCCCTATGGAACTTGTCACATTACCCTGATGGACCTTGTCCATCACCTCTACAGACCCTGTCCCTTCACCTCTACAGATCCTGTCCCATCACCTCTACAGACCCTGTCTCTTCACCCCGATGGACCTTCTCTCTTCACCTCTATGGACCTTGTCCCATCATCCCTACAGACCCTGTCCCTTCACCCCTATGGACCTTGTCCCATCACCCCGATGGACCCTGTCCGATCACCCCTACGGACCCTGTCCCATCACCTCGATGGACCCTGTCCCATCAACCCTATGGACCTTGTCCCTTCACCCTGATGGACCTTGTCCCATCACCCCTATGGACCCTGTCCCATCACCTCGATGGACCCTGTCCCATCATCTCTACAGACCCTGTCCCATCACCCCTAGAGACACTGTCCCTTCACCCCTATGGACCTTGTCCCATCACCCCTATGGACCTTGTCCCATCACCCCTTCGGACCTTGTCCGATCACCCCTACGGAACTTGTCCCTTCACCCCGCTGGACCTTGTCCCATCACCTCTACGGACCCTGTCCCATCACCCCTAAGGACCTTGTCTCATCACCTCTACGGACCCTGTCCCATCACCCCTAAGGACCTTGTCCCATCACCCCTAAGGAACTTGTCCCTTCACCCCTAAGGACCTTGTCCCATCACCCCTAAGGAACTTGTCCCATCACCTCTACGGACCTTGTCCCATCACCCCTAAGGAACTTGTCCCAGCACCCTGATGGACCTTGTCCCATCACCTCTACAGACCCTGTCCCTTCACATCTACAGACCCTGTCCCTTCACCCCTATGGACCTTGTCCCATCACCTCTACAGACCCTGTTCCTTCACCTCTGCAGACCCTGTCTCTTCACCCCGATGGACCTTGTCCCATCACCTCTACAGACCCTGTTCCTTCACCCCTATGGACCCTGTCCCATCAACCCTATGGAACTTGTCCCATCACCCCTCTGGACCTTGTCCCATCAACCCTATGGAACTTGTCCCATCACCCCTATGGAACTTGTCCCATCACCCATACGGAACTTGCCCCATCACCCCAAAGGACATTGTCCCTTCACCCCGATGGACCTTGTCCCATCACCTCTACAGACCCTGTCCCTTCACCTCTACAGACCCTGTCTCTTCACCCCGATGGACCTTGTCCCATCACCTCTACAGACCCTGTTCCTTCACCCCTATGGACCCTGTCCCATCACCTCTATGGACTGTTTCCCATCACCTCTACGGACCTTGTCCCTTCACCCCTATGGAACTTGTCCCAGCACCCTGATGGAACTTGTCCCATCACCTCTACAGACCCTGTCCCTTCACCTCTACAGACCCTGTCCCTTCACCCCTATGGACCTTGTCCCATCACCTCTACAGACCCTGTCCCTTCACCCCTATGGACCCTGTCCCATCACCTCTATGGACTGTTTCCCATCACCTCTACAGACCCTGTCTCTTCACCCCTACGGAACTTGCCCCATCACCCCAATGGACCTTGTCCCTTCAGCCCGATGGACCTTGTCCCATCACCTCTACAGACCCTGTCCCTTCACCTCTACAGACCCTGTCTCTTCACCTCTACGGACCCTGTCTCTTCACCCCTACAGAACTTGCCCCATCACCCCAATGGACCTTGTCCCTTCACCCCTATGGACCTTGTCCCATCACCTCTACAGACCCTGTCCCTTCACCCCTATGGACCTTGTCCCTTCACCCCTATGAAACTTGTCCCATCACCACTATAGACCCTGTCCCTTCACCCCTATGGACCATGTCCCTTCACCCCTATGGACGCTGTCCCTTCACCCCTATGGACGCTGTCCCATCACCCTTACGGACCCTGTCCCTTCACCCCTACGGAACTTATCCCTTCACCCCTATGGACCTTGTCCCATCACCTCTACGGACCTTGTCCCTTCACCCCTAAGGACCTTGTCCCTTCACCCCTATTGGACCTTGTCCCATCACCCTGATGGAACTTGTCCCATTACCCTGATGGAACTTGTCCCTTCACCCCTATGGACCCTGTCCCTTCACCCCTATGGAACTTGTCCCATTACCCTGATGGAACTTGTCCCTTCACCCCTATGGACCCTGTCCCTTCACCCCTATGGACCTTGTCCCATTACCCAGATGGAACTTGTCCCTTCACCCCTATGGAACTTGTCACATTACCCTGATGGACCTTGTCCATCACCTCTACAGACCCTGTCCCTTCACCTCTACAGATCCTGTCCCATCACCTCTACAAACCCTGTCTCTTCACCCCGATGGACCTTGTCCCTTCACCTCTATGGAACCTGTCCCATCATCCCTACAGACCCTGTCCCTTCACCCCTATGGACCTTGTCCCATCACCCCGATGGACCCTGTCCGATCACCCCTACGGAACTTGTCCCATCACCCTGATGGACCTTGTCCCATCAACCCTATGGACCTTGTCCCTTCACCCTGATGGACCTTGTCCCATCACCCCTATGGACCCTGTCCCATCACCTCGATGGACCCTGTCCCATCATCTCTACAGACCTTGTCCCATCACCCCTATGGACCTTGTCCCATCACCCCTACGGACCTTGTCCGATCACCCCTACGGAACTTGTCCCTTCACCCCGCTGGACCTTGTCCCATCACCTCTACGGACCCTGTCCCATCACCCCTATGGACCCTGTCCCATCACCCCTAAGGACCTTGTCTCATCACCTCTACGGACCCTGTCCCATCACCCCTATGGACCCTGTCCCATCACCCCTAAGGACCTTGTCTCATCACCTCTACGGACCCTGTCCCATCACCCCTAAGGACCTTGTCCCATCACCCCTAAGGAACTTGTCCCTTCACCCCTAAGGACCTTGTCCCATCACCCCTAAGGAACTTGTCCCATCACCTCTACGGACCTTGTCCCATCACCCCTAAGGAACTTGTCCCAGCACCCTGATGGACCTTGTCCCATCACCTCTACAGACCCTGTCCCTTCACATCTACAGACCCTGTCCCTTCACCCCTATGGACCTTGTCTCATCACCTCTATGGACCTTGTCCCATCACCTCTACAGACCCTGTCCCTTCACCCCTATGGAACTTGTCCCATCACCCCTAAGGACCTTGTCCCATCACCCCTAAGGACCTTGTCCCTTCACCCCTATGGACCATGTCCCATCACCCCTAAGGAACTTGTCCCAGCACCCTGATGGACCCTGTCCCTTCACCCCTATGGACCATGTCCCTTCACCCCTATGGACGCTGTCCCTTCACCCCTATGGGCCTTGTCCGATCGCCCCTATGGACCCTGACACATCACCCCTAAGGAACTTGTCCCAGCACCCCTAAGGAACTTGTCCCAGCACCCTGATGGACCTTGTCCCATCACCCTGATGGACCCTGTCCCTTCACCCTTATGGACCATGTCCCTTGAACCCTATGGACCTTGTCCGATCGCCCCTATGGACCCTGACCCATCAACCCCTAAGGAACTTGTCCCAGCACCCCTAAGGAACTTGTCCCAGCACCGTGATGGACCTTGTCCCATCACCCTGATGGACCTTGTCCCATTACCCTGATGGACCCTGTCCCTTCACCCCTATGGACCTTGACCCATCACCCTGATGGACCCTGTCCCTTCACCACTATGGACCATGTCCCTTCACCCCTATGGACGCTGTCCGATCACCCCTATGGACCTTGTCCGATCACCCCTATGGACCTTGTCCGATCACCCCTATTGACCTTGTCCCTTCACCCCTAGAGACACTGTCCCTTCACCCCTATGGACCCTGTCCCTTCACCCCTATGGAACGTCCCATCACCCCTAATGACCTTGTCCCATCACCCCTCTGGACCTTGTCCCATCACCCCTATGGACCTTGTCCCATCACCCCTCTGGACCTTGTCCCATCACCCCTAAGGACCTTGTCCCATCACCCCTAATGACCTTGTCCCATCACCCTGATGGAACTTGTCCCATCACCCCTACGGAACTTGTCCCTTCACCCCAATGGACCTTGTCCTTTCACCCCAATGGACCTTGTCCTATCACCCTATTGGACCTTGTGCCATCACCCTGATGGAACTTGTCCCTTCACCCCTATGGAACTTGTCCCTTCACCCCTATGGAACTTGTCCCATCACCCCTAATGACCTTGTCCCATCACCCTGATGGAACTTGTCCCTTCACCCCTATGGAACTTGTCCCAGCACCCCTAAGGAACTTGTCCCAGCACCGTGATGGACCTTGTCCCATCACCCTGATGGAACTTGTCCCTTCACCCCTATGGAACTTGTCCCTTCACCCCTATGGAACTTGTCCCATCACCCCTAAGGACTTGTCCCATCACCCCTAATGACCTTGTCCCATCACCCTGATGGAACTTGTCCCATCACCCCTCTGGACCTTGTCCCATCACCCCTATGGACCTTGTCCCATCACCCCTCTGGACCTTGTCCCATCAACCCTATGGAACTTGTCCCATCACCTCTATGGACCTTGTCCCATCACCCCTATGGAACTTGTCCCTTCACCCCTATGGAACTTGTCCCTTCACCCCTATGGAACTTGTCCCATCACCCCTAATGACCTTGTCCCATCACCCTGATGGAACTTGTCCCTTCACCCCTATGGAACCTGTCCCTTCACCCGTATGGAACTTGTCCCATCACCCCTAAGGACCTTGTCCCATCACCCCTAATGACCTTGTCCCATCACCCTGATGGAACTTGTCCCTTCACCCCTATGGAACTTGTCCCTTCACCACTATGGAACTTGTCCCATCACCCCTAAGGACCTTGTCCCATCACCCCTAATGACCTTGTCCCATCACCCTGATGGAACTTGTCCCATCACCCCTACGGAACTTGTCCCTTCACCCCAATGGACCTTGTCCTTTCACCCCGATGGACCTTGTCCCATCACCTCGATGGACCCTGTCCCATCACCTCTATGGACCCTGTCCCATCACCCCTATGGACCTTGTCCCATCACCCCTAAGGACCTTGTCCCATCACCCCTAATGACCTTGTCCCATCACCCTGATGGAACTTGTCCCATCACCCTGATGGAACTTGTCCCATCACCCCTACGGAACTTGTCCCTTCACCCCAATGGAACTTGTCCTTTCACCCCAATGGACCTTGTCCCATCACCCCGATGGACCCTGTCCCATCACCCTGATGGAACTTGGCCCATCACCCTGATGGAACTTGTCCCTTCACCCCTATGGACCTTGTCCCATCACCTCTACAGACCCTGTCCCATCACCGCTACAGACCCTGTCTCTTCTCCCCGATGGACCTTGTCCCTTCACCTCTATGGACCTTGTCCCATCACCTCTACGGACCTTGTCCCATCACCCCTAAGGACCTTGTCCCTTCACCCTGATGTAGTCTTGTCCCATCACCCCGATGGACCCTGTCCCATCACCTCGATGGACCCTGTCCCTTCACCCCTAAGGACCTTGTCCAATCACCCCTATGGACCCTGTCCCATCAACCCTATGGAACGTCCCATCACCCCTCTGGACCTTGTCCCATCAACCCTCTGGACCTTGTCCCATCAACTCTATGGAACTTGTCCCATCACCCCTATGGACCTTGTCCCATCACCCCTCTGGACCTTGTCCCATCACCTCGATGGACCCTGTCCCATCACCCGTTCGGACCCTGTCCCATCACCCCTCTGGACCTTGTCCCATCAACCCTATGGACCTTGTCCCATCACCCCTATGGACCTTGTCCCTTCAACCCTATGGAACTTGTCCCATCACCCCTATGGACCTTGTCCCATCACCCCTCTGGACCTTGTCCCATCAACCCTATGGAACTTGTCCCATCACCTCTATGGACCTTGTCCCATCACCCATATGGACCTTGTCCCATCACCCCTATGGAACTTGTCCCATCACCCCTATGGACCCTGTCCCTTCACCCCTATGGTACTTGTCCCATGACCTCTATGGACCTTGTCCCATCACCCCTATGGAACTTGTCCCATCACCCCTATGGACCCTGTCCCTTCAATCCCTATGGAACTTGTCCCATCACCTCTATGGACCTTGTCCCATCACCCCTATGGACCTTGTCCCATCACTCCTATGGACCGTGTCCCTTCACCCCTATGGACTGTGTCCCTTCACCCCTATGGACCTTGTCCTATCACCTCTATTGACCCTGTCCTAGTATCTCTATGGACCGTGTCCCTTCACCCCTATGGACCTTGTCCTTTCACCCCTATGGAAACTTGCTCAGTCACCTAATGTAGTCTTGTTCTATCACCCCTATGGAGCCTCATCACAACACCTCTGTGGAGAGCTGTTTAGTTATTCCTATGGACCTCATCCATCACTCCTTTTGAGAGCTGTTTAGTTATTCCCATGCTCTTATCAGCTGTAGGTACTTCAAAACACCAAGACATCCCCAGGTCCAAGTGACAAATAGCAAAACCAACCGAACTGAACCAAGGCAGAGGAGCACGGGCTCTCCGTTATGGGGTGTGGTGAAACTCTCTGGTGGGAATGTGAAAGCCATTGAGAATGCTGCCCTGCTCATGTAAGGGAAGATGCTGGCATTTGACCAAATTCCTGCTAAGGATTTGCATTCATTAGCTGCAACGTGAGGGTACCCACCTATCTGAGGACTGCGTAGTGGCAAGCCAGGCGAGGCAAAGGCAGGAGCAGGGGAAGGGTTGATGAGAGCACATGCTGTCATCGTTGAAGGTGCCAACAGAGCCAGCAGTGGTCAGAGAGCTGGGCTTTACAGGCAAGTCTATCGAGATGTGGAGGGAGTTTCAAAAGTGAAACAGAAACCGTTGGAAAGACTCAGTGAGGCAGGTAGCACTTGTAAAATAAGAAATATTCAACATTTTGGGTCTACGAACTTTGACCAGAAACATCATGCAAGGACAGCAATAGAGTTAATGTTTCAGGTCAATATTGTGGTCATTGACCTGCTCACTCTCATTCTTTCTCCACAGATTCTGCCTGACCTACTGAGTGTTTCCAGAATTCTCTGCTTTAACTTCAGTTTCACTTTTGGCATTTTACTTTCAAGCCCAGGCCAGTAAAGGGCTGGATCCAGGAACAGTTAAGATTTGGGAAGGGCAGAAACTGTACCTGGCCCACAACATTTTTCCATTCCCTGGAAATTTTAACCTCAACAGAGCTGGTGTGTGTTGTCATTACTTTCGAATCACTGAGTGATGTAATGGTGCAGGTAATTAACAAACACTTGTCAGAGCTGTGGAAAAGATGGCTGAAATAATCGCAGGGGAGCCCTGGCTGAAACATTCCCCTGTGGAGCAGGATTTCAGTAACACAGATCACGCGTGAGCCATGATACCTGAGACTGGGCACACAGCTCTGTAGCGCCTCCCTGTGGACAGTCAGTCTCACTGCAGTCCTTAGCAGACTCCAAATTCTCCCAGAGACTTGGGGCAAAGCAATCTCTGAACCCCGCTAAACTGGCACCTTCCTTTTCATATTCTCCACACTCTCAGCAGCTCTAGCTATTCAAATCTCCAGCATTCCTACATTTTCTGCTGTCCATACTTGTCTCTGCGCTGAACTGAGGCTATGGCCTGCAATTAATGGACAGACACTCAGTGGCCACTCTGTCCGGTACATAATAAAGTAGCCACTAAATGTATATCTGGGTGGACATTCCTTCTTAACTCAGTCAGTCTTAGGGAATGTGGGTTGACACACTAATGCTGGAATTAAATTAATCTGCAGGACCTTTGTCATTTAGAGGGTAATTTAGTGGAGGTAAGGACCATCATTTTAAGGAGCTGTCTTGTGTAGGTAAGAACTGATGCAACTTGAGGCAAAGATTGATGCCACTTTATTGAGGCAATGCTTAAAGCCTTGTTGCTCAAGTTGGCTGGAGGTTGGTGGCTTGGGGTTAGAGGACCTGAAAGCCAAGATCAGGGAGGCTGAAGACAGGTAAAGGAGGAAGCTTGAGTGGAAACTCCAGCAGAACAACATGAGAGAGGTCTGGAGTGGGATGAGGACCATCACTGGGTTCTGACAAACAAGTAATAGAGGAACGGATGGCAGTGTGGACAGGGCCAACGAACTTAACCTATTCTTCAACAGATTTGACACTGTGGCCCCTGTCCATCCCCCACATGATTCATCTGTTGTCGGCCCCCAACCAACACATACTCCACTCTCCCTTCATACCCCTCCTCACAGCCCCCCACCCTGCTCTTGTAACTACACCCCTCCCCCACCTGAAACCACCACGGTGGGCTTCACAGCTGAACAGGTGAGAAGACAGCTGAAATGTCTCCACCCAAGCAAGGCTGCAGGCCCGGATGGTGTCAGCCCCAGGGTGCTCGAAGCCTGTGCCCCCCAGCAATGTGGAGTACTTCATCATGTCTTCAACCTGAGCCTGAGTCTCCAGAGGGTTCCTGTGCTGTGGAAGATGTCCTGCCTCGTCCCTGTACTGAAGACGCCGCGCCCCAGTGGCTCCAATGACTACAGACCAGTGGCATTGACCTCCCACATCATGAAGACCCTGGAGAGACTTGTTCTGGAGCAGCTCCAGCCTATGGTTAGGCCACAATTAGACCCCCTCCAGTTCGCCCGTCAGTCCCGACTAGGAGTTGAGGATGCCATCGTCTACCTGCTGAACCGTGTCTACACCCACCTGGACAAGCCGGCGAGCACTGTGAGGGTCATGTTTTTTGACTTCTCCAGTGCGTTTAACACCATCCGCCCTGCTTTGCTCGGTGAGAAGCTGACAGTGATGCAGGTGGATGCTTCCCTGGTGTCGTGGATTATTGATTACCTGACTGGCAGACCACAGTACGGGCGCTTACAACACTGTGTGTCAGACAGAGTGGTCAGCAGCACTGGGGCCCCAGAGGGGACTGTCCTGTCTCCCTTTCTCTTCACCATCTACACCTCGGACTTCAACTACAACACAGAGTCTTGCCATCTTCAGAAGTTTTCTGATGACTCGGCCATAGTTGGATGCATCAGCAGGGGAGATGAGGCTGAGTACAGGGCTACGGTGGGAAACTTTGTCATATGGTGCGAGCAGAATCATCTGCAGCTTAATGTGAAAAAGACTAAGGAGCTGGTGGTGGACCTGAGGAGGGCTAAGGCACCGGTGACCCCTGTTTCCATCTAAGGGGTCAGTGTGGACATGGTGGAGGATTACAAATACCTGGGGATACAAATGGACAATAAACTGGACTGGTCAAAGAACACTGAGCCTGTCTACAAGAAGGGTCAGAGCCGTCTCTATTTCCTGAGGAGACTGAGATCCTTTAACATCTGTTGGACAATGCTGAGGATGTTCTACGAGTCTGTGGTGGCCAGTGCTATCATGTTTGCTGTTGTGTACTGGGGCAGCAGGCTGAGGGTAGCAGACACCAACAGAATCAGCAAACTCATTCGTAAGGCCAGTGATGCTGTGGGGTTGGACTCTAACAGTGGTGTCTGAAAAGAGGATGCTGTCCCAGTTGCATGCCATCTTGGACAACGTCTTCCATCCACTCCATAATGTACTGGTTAGGCACAGGAGTACATTCAGCCAGAGACTCATTCCACCCAGATGTAACACTGAGTGTCATAGGAAGTCATTCCTGCCTGTGGCCATCAAACTTTACAACTCCTCCCTCGGAGTGTCAGACACTCTGAGCCAATAGGCTGGTTCTGGACTTATTTCCACTTGACATGATTAATTTATTATGATTTAATTATTTATGGTTTTATATTGCTATATTTCTTCACTATTCTTGGTTGGTGCGGCTGTAACGAAACCCAATTTCCCTCGGGATCAATAAAGTATGTCTGTCTGTCTGTGTATGTACACATGTGGGAGGATCTGGACTTGATTTGATGACGTTGTTCCGTTGCTTGTTGTGTTCACTGTTGTTCTACTGAGCACAGTGGGCATACCACGCTGGTACGGAATGTGTGGCGATGCTTGTGGGCTGACCCCACCTCATCCTCAAGTGTAATGTTGCATTTCGCTGTTCGTTTTGATGTATGGGTGATAAATAAACTTGAATCTTGAAGGGAAGACTGATGCAAACTTGTTGAAACAAATGCCGACAGCACCTTTCAGAGGTAAAAAGTTGTGGCTGACTTGCTGAGGAGAACACTGTGATGGAACCGATTAATCCACCTTGCTGAGGGCAGATTGCCGCCATTTTGTTGAGGTAAAGATGGACGCCATCTGGTTGAGGTAGGACTGATGCTACTTTGTGGAGGTAAAAGTCGGTGCTGCCTTGACACTATTTCGTTGGTAACATTGGTTTAACACACACAAAGTGCTGGAGGAACTCAGCAGGTCTGAAGGAAAATGAACAGTGGAAATTTTGGGCTGAGATCCTTCATCAGGACATCAACTATTTATTTCCCACCAGAAACGCTGTCTGGTCCGTTGATTTCCTTCAGGATTTTCTGCGTGTTGATCAGTATCACAGTATCAGTGATTCCACCACAGATGTCTGGCGGAGAGGAAGGACAAACAGCTGTCTATGAGGGGCAAGTGGGGGCGGGGGTTCAAAGGCACTTGACTTCCAGAAGATCCCAACATCTCAATCCAGATTACTGGACAGAAATCAGCCAACTGGGCCCAGACTCAACAGCAGCTGGCCAGCTGTGACAGCTCAGAGCAGAATTAGGCCATTCAGCCCATTGAGTCTTCTCTGTCAGTCTCATTCTCCTGCCTTCTCCCCGTAACTGTTAACCTCATTGCCAATCCATTGCCTATATGCAGGTGTCAGTCAGACTATGTGTACGTTGTGCAGTTACAGACATCTGACTGTCACTGTGAGTCTAACTGTGTGCACCTGCGTGTCTACACCTGCACGTGAGTCTGCGGGTACCCATGCATCTGCGTGCGCGCACCTGTGGGTGCATGCGCGCTCATGCTGTCATGCTGAGCCATCAGCCAGCGAAGCGACGCACAGCGAGACGAGGTTGGAACGTGCCTGACGCACACACTTACCCTGGGGCTGCTGAGCGGGCTGGAGGACAGTCCACAAGATGCTCCACTGACCGAGCGAGACCTAAACCCAGGATAAAACAAGGCCGTCACGGGGATAGTCCTCTCTGCGGGTAAGCTCCGCGCCGCGTCACGCTACGGGACTGAACTGTGCAGAAAATGTTCACACAGATGTTGCTGGCCTGGGTTACAAGGAGAATGGACAGCTGAGGATTGTTTTCCACGGCAGCGAAAGGGGCTGATACCACCCGGAGTGGCATAGATAAGGCAGATCGCCTTTCTCGCAGCTCATTGTAGGAGAGTCTGAAACTACAGGTTTAAGGTGAGAAGGGGGTCTAAGAAAGGAAATATTTCCCACAGAGAGTGGTGAGGTTATGGAATGAGCTGCCAGAGGCTGAAGTTGTTACAATTATAGAATTAAAAAGACACCTGGACAGGTATATGAAAAGAAAAGTTCAGAGCAGGAGTTGCCAACTTTTTAATGTCATGGCCCAATCCCAGTAGAACCCTGGTTTAGAACAATAGGACCACACTCCAGGAAAATGGGACTAGCTTAGATGGGCATCTTGGTTGGTTTGACTGAGAAGGGCCTCTCTCCCTGCTGATGAACTTCACGGAAACCTGCAACCACGTTAGGAATCTGTCCCCAGGAGTGACCACCATCTAGAGGGAGAGGAGCAGTAACACACAGAGCAGCGAGGTAGCACAGAAATGTCTGTCTGCTAACTGTCCACGACTGCCTCTTGTATCCCCAATGAACTAAAGGTGACGACTATTACCCAACCAAAATAACCATTTGGCTGGAATCAATGCCATGCTGGCATCCTGCCACCGAGCGGCAGATGACCAGGTCACAGAAAGTGAAATTACAAAGAAAGTACGGCAGCTTAAAGCTCGACATGACATCCAGTACTTTCTCTTCTATAGAAGTGTGATGGGGGGTATTTTGACAAGTTGCATCACAGCTTGGTATGGAAACACCTAATGTCCTTGAAGGGGAAATCCTAACAAGTCGTGGATCTGGCCCAGTCCATTACAGATAAAGCTCTCCTCTCCATTGAGCACATCTACAGGAAGCGTTGTCACAGGAAAGCAGCATCCATCATCAGGGACCCCCACCACCCAGCTCTCTCCTCACTGCTACCATCAGGAAGAAAGTACTCACTCCACCAGGTTCAGCAACAGTTATTATTAACCCTCAACCATTATGCTCTTGGACCAAAAGATTCAATCAATTCACTCAATTTCACTTACCCCATCACTGAACTATTCCCACAACCTACTTCCCTAAACCACTTTCAAGGACCCTTCATCTCATGTTCTTCATGTGCATCATTATTATTGTTTTCACTTTACCCTCCCTTCCAACAGCCTCATACAACACTAAAATAGCCCTTTAAACTCACTGAGTTCACACCAAACAGCAATCACCAATCTTCACATCACACTTTATTAAGACGGTATGAAATGGGGGCAGAATTAGGCCAATCACCATGGCTGATTTATTGTCCTTCTTAACACCATTCTCCCTGTAAACTTTGATGCCCTTCCCAATCAAGAACCTATCAAACTTTGCTTTAAATATATCCAATGTCTTGTTCTACTTAGCCACCTGCGGCAAAGAATTTAACAGATTCACCATCCTCTGGCCAAAGAAATTCCTCCTCAGTTCTGGTCTAAAGGGCCATCCTTCCACTCAGAGACAGTGCCCTCTGGTCCTCAACTCCCCCTCCCCCAGTGGAAACATTCTCTCCACGTCCTCTCTGTCAAGGCGTTATCTCCCCACATTTTCATCAACTCCACCACCCAACTACATGCTGGGACAATCTACAGCCACTAATTAGCTTACTGACACACGTCTTTGGACATGGGAGAAAACCGGTACACCAGGGGAACAGGCAGACTCCACACAGAGAGCATTGAGGTCAGAACATAGAATAGCACAGCACATTACAGGCCCTTCGGCCCACCTTCAAGCCCTGCCTCCCATATAACCCCCCACCTTAAATTCCTCCATATACCTGTCTAGTAGTCTCTTAAACTTCACTAGTGTATCTGCCTCCACCACTGACTCGGGCAGTGCATTCCACCCACCAACTGCTCTCTGAGTGAAAAACCTTCCTCTAATATCCCCCTTGAACTTCCCACCCCTTACCTTAAAGCCATGTCCTCTTGTACCAAGCAGTGGTGCCCTGGGGAAGAGGCGCTGGCTGTCCACTCTGTCTATTCCTCTTAACCTGAGTCTTTGGTGCTACGAGGCAGGTCTCTACCTCCTCCGCCTATTGTCTATGGAACTGTGTGCGTTCTCGGAATGGCATATGGGATCGTTGATTTTGAGTTGCCTTTGTCACCCCGTTGGAACGGGCCTTTGGAGGAGGCTCCTATGTGCATGCCAATTTCAGGAGCTTTAGCCAGAGGTGCTGAGTGCAGTGTTTACAGCGGAATGAAGCTTTCTACTCTGAACGCACGCCACTGCACCAAAACCCAGGGGCAGGTATCAGAAGCTCCCAAAGATGCCCAATGTCCAAATGCGCTCCTGTGGCCCCAGGCCAGGAGACGCCTCCTTACCGCTGACTGTGCTGGACCACGTCGACAGCTCGGCGCGCAGGTACTGGGGACCCGCCGTCCGTCACGCTCAGAACCTCCATCGATTTCCTCTCGGGCCGACGTTTGCCGTGTCGGTTCAGCATGGGTGAGTCGACCCGCTTCCTGGGAGGGTCTGAGGGAAGAGGAAGGGTGGGTGATGAGTCATTCCCGGCCAGTCTGGCTTGGTAGCCACCAAGGTCCACAGTAACATTTATTATCAAGATATATCTACGCAGTATGACAAAATCTGAGGTTCATTTATTGCAGCCACTTACAGGAAATTAGGAAATACAATAGAATTTACAAAAAGCTAAACATTAACAAAGACTGACAAACAACCAATGTGCAAAAGAAGACAAACTGTGAGGATAAAAATAATACTGAGAGCACGAGTAGGAAAGGGACCTTGAAAGAGTATGACCGCGTTGTAGAACAGACCAGAGTTGTGTATCCACACTAGTTCAGGAGCCTGACGGTTGTTGAGTAGTAACTGTTCCTGAACCTGCTGGTGTGGGAACCCAGACTCCCGTCTCTCGTGCAGTTGCGAGAAGAGAGCAAGGTCTGGATGGGGGGTTCTCTGATCAGGGATGGTGGGGTTCTCTGATGAGTGACGGTGGGATTCTCTGATGAGGGACGGTGGGGATTCTCTGATGAGGGACGGTAGGGATTCTCTGATGAGGGACGGTGGGATTCTCTGATGATGGACGGTGGGGATTCTCTGATCAGGGACGGTGGGATTCTCTAATGAGGGACGGTGGGATTCTCTGATCAGGGACGGTGGGATTCTCTGATGAGGGACGGTGGGATTCTCTGGTGAGGGACGGTGGGATTCTCTGATGAGGGACGGTGGGATTCCCTGGTGAGGGACGGTGGGATTCTCTGATGAGGGACGGTGGGATTCTCTGATGAGGGACGGTGTGATTCTCTGATGAGGGACGGTGGGGTTCTCTGATGAGGGACGGTGGGATTCTCTGATGAGGGACGGTGGGATTCTCTGGTGAGGGACGGTGGGATTCTCTGATGAGGGACGGTGGGATTCTCTGATGAGGGACGGTGGGATTCTCTGGTGAGGGACGGTGGGATTCTCCGATCAGGGACGGTGGGATTCTCTGATGATGGACGGTGGGATTCTCTGATGAGGGACGGTGGAATTCTCTGATGAGGGACGGTGTGATTCTCTGATCAGGGACGGTGGGATTCTCTGATGATGGACGGTGGGGATTCTCTGATGAGGGACGGTGGGATTCTCTGATGATGGACGGTGGGGATTCTCTAATGAGGGACGGTGGGATTCTCTGATGAGGGACGGTGGGGATTCTCTGATCAGGGACGGTGGGATTCTCTGATCAGGAACGGTGGGATTCTCTGATGAGGGACGGCGGGATTCTCTGATGAGGGACGGCGGGATTCTCTGATGAGTGACGGTGGGATTCTCTGATGAGGGACGGTGGGATTCTCTGATCAGGGACAGTGGGATTCTCTGATGAGGGACGGTGGGATTCTCTGATGATGGACGGTGGGATTCTCTGATGAGGGACGGTGGGATTCTCTGATGGGGGACGGTGGGATTCTCTGATCAGGGACGGTGGGATTCTCTGGTGAGGGACGGTGGGATTCTCTGATGATGGACGGTGGGGATTCTCTGATGAGGGACGGTGGGATTCTCTGATGATGGACGGTGGGGATTCTCTAATGAGGGACGGTGGGATTCTCTGATGAGGGACGGTGGGGATTCTCTGATCAGGGACGGTGGGATTCTCTGATCAGGAACGGTGGGATTCTCTGATGAGGGACGGCGGGATTCTCTGATGAGGGACGGCGGGATTCTCTGATGAGTGACGGTGGGATTCTCTGATGAGGGACGGTGGGATTCTCTGATCAGGGACAGTGGGATTCTCTGATGAGGGACGGTGGGATTCTCTGATGATGGACGGTGGGATTCTCTGATGAGGGACGGTGGGATTCTCTGATGGGGGACGGTGGGATTCTCTGATCAGGGACGGTGGGATTCTCTGGTGAGGGACGGTGGGATTCTCTGATGATGGACGGTGGGATTCTCTGATGAGGGACGGTGGGATTCTCTGATGGGGGACGGTGGGATTCTCTGATCAGGGACGGTGGGATTCTCTGGTGAGGGACGGTGGGATTCTCTGATGAGGGACGGTGGGATTCTCTGATCAGGGACGGTGGGATTCTCTGGTGAGTGACGGTGGGATTCTCTGATGAGGGACGGTGTGATTCACTGATGAGGGACGGTGTGATTCTCTGATGAGGGACGGTGGGATTCTCTGATGAGGGACGGCGGGATTCTCTGATGAGGGACGGTGGGATTCTCTGACGAGGGACGGTGGGATTCTCTGATGAGGGACGGTGGGATTCTCTGGTGAGGGACGGTGTGATTCTCTGATCAGGGACGGTGGGATTCTCTGATCAGGGACGGTGGGATTCTCTGATGAGTGACGGTGGGATTCTCTGATGAGGGACGGCGGGGTTCTCTGATGAGGGATGGTGGGATTCTCTGATGAGGGACGGTGGGGTTCTCTGATGAGGGACGGTGGGGTTCTCTGATGAGGGACGGTGGGGTTCTCTGATGAGGGACGGTGGGATTCTCTGATGATGGATGGTGTGATTCTCTGATCAGGGACGGAGGGATTCTCTGATGAGGGACGGTGGGATTCTCTGATGAGGGACGGTTGGATTCTCTGATCAGGGACGGTGGGATTCTCTGGTGAGGGACGGTGGGATTCTCTGATGATGGACGGTGGGGATTCTCTGATCAGGGACGGTGGGATTCTCTAATGAGGGACGGTGGGATTCTCTGATCAGGGACGGTGGGATTCTCTGATGAGGGACGGTGGGATTCTCTGGTGAGGGACGGTGGGATTCTCTGGTGAGGGACGGAGGGATTCCCTGGTGAGGGACGGTGGGATTCCCTGGTGAGGGACGGTGGGATTCTCTGATGAGGGACGGTGTGATTCTCTGATCAGGGACGGTGGGATTCTCTGGTGAGTGACGGTGGGATTCTCTGATGAGGGACGGTGGGATTCACTGATGATGGACGGTGTGATTCTCTGATGAGGGACGGCGTGATTCTCTGACGAGGGACGGCGGGATTCTCTGACGAGGGACGGCGGGATTCTCTGACGAGGGACGGTGGGATTCTCTGATGAGGGACGGTGGGATTCTCTGGTGAGGGACGGTGGGATTCTCTGCTCAGGGACGGTGGGATTCTCTGATCAGGGACGGCGGGATTCTCTGACGAGGGACGGCGGGATTCTCTGATGATGGACGGTGGGATTCTCTGATGAGCGACGGTGGGATTCTCTGATGGAGGACGGTGGGATTCTCTGATCAGGGACGGTGGGATTCTCTGGTGAGGGACGGTGGGATTCTCTGATGATGGACGGTGGGATTCTCTGATGAGGGACGGTGGGATTCTCTGATGGGGGACGGTGGGAATCTCTGATCGGGGACGGTGGGATTCTCTGGTGAGGGACGGTGGGATTCTCTGATGAGGGACGGTGGGATTCTCTGATCAGGGACGGTGGGATTCTCTGGTGAGTGACGGTGGGATTCTCTGATGAGGGACGGTGTGATTCACTGATGAGGGACGGTGTGATTCTCTGATGAGGGACGGTGGGATTCTCTGATGAGGGACGGCGGGATTCTCTGATGAGGGACGGTGGGATTCTCTGACGAGGGACGGTGGGATTCTCTGATGAGGGACGGTGGGATTCTCTGGTGAGGGACGGTGTGATTCTCTGATCAGGGACGGTGGGATTCTCTGATCAGGGACGGTGGGATTCTCTGATGAGTGACGGTGGGATTCTCTGATGAGGGACGGCGGGGTTCTCTGATGAGGGATGGTGGGATTCTCTGATGAGGGACGGTGGGGTTCTCTGATGAGGGACGGTGGGGTTCTCTGATGAGGGACGGTGGGGTTCTCTGATGAGGGACGGTGGGATTCTCTGATGATGGATGGTGTGATTCTCTGATCAGGGACGGAGGGATTCTCTGATGAGGGACGGTGGGATTCTCTGATGAGGGACGGTTGGATTCTCTGATCAGGGATGGTGGGATTCTCTGGTGAGGGACGGTGGGATTCTCTGATGAGGGACGGTGGGGATTCTCTGATGAGGGAAGGTGGGATTCTCTGATGAGAGACGGTGGGATTCTCTGAAGAGGGACGGTGGGATTCTCTGATGAGGGACGGTGTGATTCTCTGATCAGGGACGGTGGGATTCTCTGATGAGGGACGGTAGGGATTCTCTGATGAGGGACGGTGGAATTCTCTGATGATGGACGGTGGGGATTCTCTGATCAGGGACGGTGGGATTCTCTAATGAGGGACGGTGGGATTCTCTGATCAGGAACGGTGGGATTCTCTGATGAGGGACGGTGGGATTCTCTGGTGAGGGACGGTGGGATTCTCTGGTGAGGGACGGAGGGATTCCCTGGTGAGGGACGGTGGGATTCCCTGGTGAGGGACGGTGGGATTCTCTGATGAGGGACGGTGTGATTCTCTGATGAGGGACGGTGTGATTCTCTGATGAGGGACGGTGGGGTTCTCTGATGAGGGACGGTGGGGATTCTCTGATGAGGGACGGTGGGATTCTCTGATGAGGGACGGTGGGATTCTCTGATGATGGACGGTGGGATTCTCTGATGAGGGACGGTGGGATTCTCTGATGGGGGACGGTGGGATTCTCTGATCGGGGACGGTGGGATTCTCTGGTGAGGGACGGTGGGATTCTCTGATCAGGGACGGTGGGATTCTCTGGTGAGTGACGGTGGGATTCTCTGATGAGGGACGGTGGGATTCACTGATGATGGACGGTGTGATTCTCTGATGAGGGACGGCGTGATTCTCTGACGAGGGACGGCGGGATTCTCTGACGAGGGACGGCGGGATTCTCTGACGAGGGACGGCGGGATTCTCTGACGAGGGACGGTGGGATTCTCTGATGAGGGACGGTGGGATTCTCTGGTGAGGGACGGTGGGATTCTCTGCTCAGGGACGGTGGGATTCTCTGATCAGGGACGGTGGGATTCTCTGATCAGGGACGGTGGGATTCTCTGATCAGGGACGGCGGGATTCTCTGATGAGTGACGGCGGGGTTCACTGATGAGGGACGGTGCGATTCTCTGATGATGGACGGTGGGATTCTCTGGTGAGGGACGGTGGGATTCTCTGATGAGTGACGGTGGGATTCTCTGATGAGGGACGGTGGGATTCTCTGATGAGTGACGGTGGGATTCTCTGATCAGGGATGGTGGGATTCTCTGATGATGGACGGTGGGATTCTCTGGTGAGGGACGGAGGGATTCTCTGGTGAGGGACGGTGGGATTCTCTGGTGAGGGACGGTGGGATTCTCTGATGAGGGTCGGTGGGATTCTCTGATGAGAGACGGTGGGATTCTCTGATGAGAGACGGTGGGATTCTCTGGTGAGGGACGGTGGGATTCTCTGGTGAGGGACGGTGGGATTCTCTGGTGAGGGACGGTGGGATTCTCTGATGAGGGACGGTGGGATTCTCTGATGGGGGACGGTGGGATTCTCTGATGGGGGACGGAGGGATTCTCTGATCGGGGACGGTGGGATTCTCTGATGAGGGACGGTGGGATTCTCTGATGGGGGACGGTGGGATTCTCTGATGGGGGACGGTGGGATTCTCTGATGGGGGACGGTGGGACTCTCTGATGAGGGACGGTGGGACTCTCTGATGAGGGATGGTGGGATTCTCTGATCGGGGACGGTGGGATTCTCTGATCGGGGACGGTGGGACTCTCTGATGAGGGACGGTGGGATTCTCTGGTGAGGGACGGTGGGATTCTCTGGTGAGGGACGGTGGGATTCTCTGGTGAGGGACGGTGGGATTCTCTGACGAGTGACGGTGGGATTCTCTGACGAGGGACGGTGGGATTCTCTGATGAGGGACGGTGGGGTTCTCTGATCAGGGTCGGTAGGGATTCTCTGATCAGGGTCGGTGGGGATTCTCTGATGAGTGACGGAGGGATTCTCTGATGAGTGACGGTGGGATTCTCTGATGAGTGACGGTGGGGATTCTCTGATGAGGGACGGTGGGATTCTCTGATCAGGGACGGTGGGATTCTCTGATCAGGGACGGTGGGATTCTCTGATGAGGGACGGTGGGATTCTCTGATGATGGACGGTGGGGATCCTCTGATCAGGGACGGTGGGATTCTCTAATGAGGGACGGTGGGATTCTCTGATCAGGGACGGTGGGATTCTCTGATGAGGGACGGTGGGATTCTCTGGTGAGGGACGGTGGGATTCTCTGATGAGGGACGGTGGGATTCCCTGGTGAGGGACGGTGGGATTCTCTGATGAGGGACGGTGGGATTCTCTGATGAGGGACGGTGGGATTCTCTGATGAGGGACGGTGGGGTTCTCTGATGAGGGACGGTGGGATTCTCTGATGAGGGACGGTGGGATTCTCTGGTGAGGGACGGTGGGATTCTCTGATGAGGGACGGTGGGATTCTCTGATGAGGGACGGTGGGATTCTCCGGTGAGGGACGGTGGGATTCTCCGATCAGGGACGGTGGGATTCTCTGATGATGGACGGTGGGATTCTCTGATGAGGGATGGTGGGATTCTCTGATGAGGGACGGTGGGATTCTCTGATGAGGGACGGCGGGATTCTCTGATGAGGGACGGTGGGATTCTCTGACGAGGGACGGTGGGATTCTCTGATGAGGGACGGTGGGATTCTCTGGTGAGGGACGGTGTGATTCTCTGATCAGGGACGGTGGGATTCTCTGATCAGGGACGGTGGGATTCTCTGATGAGTGACGGTGGGATTCTCTGATGAGGGACGGCGGGGTTCTCTGATGAGGGATGGTGGGATTCTCTGATGAGGGACGGTGGGGTTCTCTGATGAGGGACGGTGGGGTTCTCTGATGAGGGACGGTGGGATTCTCTGATGATGGATGGTGTGATTCTCTGATCAGGGACGGAGGGATTCTCTGATGAGGGACGGTGGGATTCTCTGATGAGGGACGGTGGGATTCTCTGATCAGGGACGGTGGGATTCTCTGGTGAGGGACGGTGGGATTCTCTGATGAGGGACGGTGGGGATTCTCTGATGAGGGACGGTGGGATTCTCTGATGAGGGACGGTGGGATTCTCTGATGAGGGACGGTGTGATTCTCTGATCAGGGACGGTGGGATTCTCTGATGAGGGACGGTAGGGATTCTCTGATGAGGGACGGTGGAATTCTCTGATGATGGACGGTGGGGATTCTCTGATCAGGGACGGTGGGATTCTCTGGTGAGTGACGGTGGGATTCTCTGGTGAGGGACGGTGGGATTCTCTGATGAGGGACGGTGGGATTCTCTGATCAGGGACGGTGGGATTCTCTGATCAGGGACGGTGGGATTCTCTGGTGAGGGACGGTGGGATTCTCTGGTGAGGGACGGTGGGATTCCCTGGTGAGGGACGGTGGGATTCCCTGGTGAGGGACGGTGGGATTCTCTGATGAGGGACGGTGTGATTCTCTGATGAGGGACGGTGTGATTCTCTGATGAGGGACGGTGGGGTTCTCTGATGAGGGACGGTGGGGATTCTCTGATGATGGACGGTGGGATTCTCTGATGATGGACGGTGGGATTCTCTGATGAGGGACGGTGGGATTCTCTGATGGGGGACGGTGGGATTCTCTGATCGGGGACGGTGGGATTCTCTGATGAGGGACGGTGGGATTCTCTGGTGAGGGACGGTGGGATTCTCTGCTCAGGGACGGTGGGATTCTCTGATCAGGGACGGTGGGATTCTCTGATCAGGGACGGTGGGATTCTCTGATCAGGGACGGCGGGATTCTCTGATGAGTGACGGCGGGGTTCACTGATGAGGGACGGTGCGATTCTCTGATGATGGACGGTGGGATTCTCTGGTGAGGGACGGTGGGATTCTCTGATGAGTGACGGTGGGATTCTCTGATGAGGGACGGTGGGATTCTCTGATGAGTGACGGTGGGATTCTCTGATCAGGGATGGTGGGATTCTCTGATGATGGACGGTGGGATTCTCTGGTGAGGGACGGAGGGATTCTCTGGTGAGGGACGGTGGGATTCTCTGGTGAGGGACGGTGGGATTCTCTGATGAGGGTCGGTGGGATTCTCTGATGAGAGACGGTGGGATTCTCTGATGAGAGACGGTGGGATTCTCTGGTGAGGGACGGTGGGATTCTCTGGTGAGGGACGGTGGGATTCTCTGGTGAGGGACGGTGGGGATTCTCTGATGAGGGACGGTGGGATTCTCTGATGGGGGACGGAGGGATTCTCTGATCGGGGACGGTGGGATTCTCTGACGAGGGACGGTGGGATTCTCTGATCAGGGACGGTGGGATTCTCTGGTGAGGGACGGTGCGATTCTCTGATGGGGGACGGTGCGATTCTCTGATGAGGGACGGTGGGATTCTCTGATGGGGGACGGTGAGATTCTCTGATGGGGGACGGTGGGATTCTCTGATGGGGGACGGTGGGATTCTCTGATGAGGGACGGTGGGACTCTCTGATGAGGGACGGTGGGACTCTCTGATGAGGGATGGTGGGATTCTCTGATCGGGGACGGTGGGATTCTCTGATCGGGGACGGTGGGACTCTCTGATGAGGGACGGTGGGATTCTCTGGTGAGGGACGGTGGGATTCTCTGGTGAGGGACGGTGGGATTCTCTGGTGAGGGACGGTGGGATTCTCTGACGAGTGACGGTGGGATTCTCTGACGAGGGACGGTGGGATTCTCTGATGAGGGACGGTGGGGTTCTCTGATCAGGGTCGGTAGGGATTCTCTGATCAGGGTCGGTGGGGATTCTCTGATGAGTGACGGAGGGATTCTCTGATGAGTGACGGTGGGATTCTCTGATGAGTGACGGTGGGGATTCTCTGATGAGGGACGGTGGGATTCTCTGATCAGGGACGGTGGGATTCTCTGATCAGGGACGGTGGGATTCTCTGATGAGGGACGGTGGGATTCTCTGATGATGGACGGTGGGGATTCTCTGATCAGGGACGGTGGGATTCTCTAATGAGGGACGGTGGGATTCTCTGATCAGGGACGGTGGGATTCTCTGATGAGGGACGGTGGGATTCTCTGGTGAGGGACGGTGGGATTCTCTGATGAGGGACGGTGGGATTCCCTGGTGAGGGACGGTGGGATTCTCTGATGAGGGACGGTGGGATTCTCTGATGAGGGACGGTGGGATTCTCTGATGAGGGACGGTGGGGTTCTCTGATGAGGGACGGTGGGATTCTCTGATGAGGGACGGTGGGATTCTCTGGTGAGGGACGGTGGGATTCTCTGATGAGGGACGGTGGGATTCTCTGATGAGGGACGGTGGGATTCTCCGGTGAGGGACGGTGGGATTCTCCGATCAGGGACGGTGGGATTCTCTGATGATGGACGGTGGGATTCTCTGATGAGGGATGGTGGGATTCTCTGATGAGGGACGGTGGGATTCTCTGATGAGGGACGGCGGGATTCTCTGATGAGGGACGGTGGGATTCTCTGACGAGGGACGGTGGGATTCTCTGATGAGGGACGGTGGGATTCTCTGGTGAGGGACGGTGTGATTCTCTGATCAGGGACGGTGGGATTCTCTGATCAGGGACGGTGGGATTCTCTGATGAGTGACGGTGGGATTCTCTGATGAGGGACGGCGGGGTTCTCTGATGAGGGATGGTGGGATTCTCTGATGAGGGACGGTGGGGTTCTCTGATGAGGGACGGTGGGGTTCTCTGATGAGGGACGGTGGGATTCTCTGATGATGGATGGTGTGATTCTCTGATCAGGGACGGAGGGATTCTCTGATGAGGGACGGTGGGATTCTCTGATGAGGGACGGTGGGATTCTCTGATCAGGGACGGTGGGATTCTCTGGTGAGGGACGGTGGGATTCTCTGATGAGGGACGGTGGGGATTCTCTGATGAGGGACGGTGGGATTCTCTGATGAGAGACGGTGGGATTCTCTGATGAGGGACGGTGGGATTCTCTGATGAGGGACGGTGTGATTCTCTGATCAGGGACGGTGGGATTCTCTGATGAGGGACGGTAGGGATTCTCTGATGAGGGACGGTGGAATTCTCTGATGATGGACGGTGGGGATTCTCTGATCAGGGACGGTGGGATTCTCTAATGAGGGACGGTGGGATTCTCTGATAAGGGACGGTGGGATTCTCTGATGAGGGACGGTGGGATTCTCTGGTGAGGGACGGTGGGATTCTCTGGTGAGGGACGGAGGGATTCCCTGGTGAGGGACGGTGGGATTCCCTGGTGAGGGACGGTGGGATTCTCTGATGAGGGACGGTGTGATTCTCTGATGAGGGACGGTGTGATTCTCTGATGAGGGACGGTGGGGTTCTCTGATGAGGGACGGTGGGGATTCTCTGATGAGGGACGGTGGGATTCTCTGATGATGGACGGTGGGATTCTCTGATGATGGACGGTGGGATTCTCTGATGAGGGACGGTGGGATTCTCTGATGGGGGACGGTGGGATTCTCTGGTGAGGGACGGTGGGATTCTCTGATGAGGGACGGTGGGATTCTCTGATCAGGGACGGTGGGATTCTCTGGTGAGTGACGGTGGGATTCTCTGATGAGGGACGGTGGGATTCACTGATGATGGACGGTGTGATTCTCTGATGAGGGACGGCGTGATTCTCTGACGAGGGACGGCGGGATTCTCTGACGAGGGACGGCGGGATTCTCTGACGAGGGACGGTGGGATTCTCTGACGAGGGACGGTGGGATTCTCTGATGAGGGACGGTGGGATTCTCTGGTGAGGGACGGTGGGATTCTCTGCTCAGGGATGGTGGGATTCTCTGATCAGGGACGGTGGGATTCTCTGATCAGGGACGGTGGGATTCTCTGATGAGTGACGGCGGGGTTCACTGATGAGGGACGGTGCGATTCTCTGATGATGGACGGTGCGATTCTCTGGTGAGGGACGGTGGGATTCTCTGATGATGGACGGTGGGATTCTCTGATGATGGACGGTGGGATTCTCTGATGAGTGACGGTGGGATTCTCTGATGAGGGACGGTGGGATTCTCTGATGAGTGACGGTGGGATTCTCTGTTCAGGGAGGGTGGGATTCTCTGATGATGGACGGTGGGATTCTCTGGTGAGGGACGGAGGGATTCTCTGGTGAGGGACGGTGGGATTCTCTGATGATGGACGGTGGGATTCTCTGATGAGTGACGGTGGGATTCTCTGATGAGGGACGGTGGGATTCTCTGATGAATGACGGTGGGATTCTCTGATCAGGGATGGTGGGATTCTCTGATGATGGACTGTGGGATTCTCTGGTGAGGGACGGAGGGATTCTCTGGTGAGGGACGGTGGGATTCTCTGATGAGGGACGGTGGGATTCTCTGATGAGGGACGGTGGGATTCTCTGATGAGAGACGGTGGGATTCTCTGATGAGAGACGGTGGGATTCTCTGGTGAGAGACGGTGGGATTCTCTGGTGAGGGACGGTGGGATTCTCTGGTGAGGGACGGTGGGGATTCTCTGATGAGGGACGGTGGGATTCTCTGATGGGGGACGGTGGGATTCTCTGATGGGGGACGGAGGGATTCTCTGATCGGGGACGGAGGGATTCTCTGATCGGGGACGGTGGGATTCTCTGATCGGGGACGGTGGGATTCTCTGATCAGGGACGGTGGGATTCTCTGGTGAGGGACGGTGCGATTCTCTGATGGGGGACGGTGGGATTCTCTGATGATGGACGGTGCGATTCTCTGATGAGGGACGGTGGGATTCTCTGATGGGGGACGGTGAGATTCTCTGATGGGGGACGGTGGGATTCTCTGATGGGGGACGGTGGGATTCTCTGATGAGGGACGGTGGGACTCTCTGATGAGGGACGGTGGGACTCTCTGATGAGGGATGGTGGGATTCTCTGATCGGGGACGGTGGGATTCTCTGATCGGGGACGGTGGGACTCTCTGATGGGGGACGGTGGGATTCTCTGGTGAGGGACGGTGGGATTCTCTGGTGAGGGACGGTGGGATTTTCTGGTGAGTGACGGTGGGATTCTCTGACGAGTGACGGTGGGATTCTCTGACGAGGGACGGTGGGATTCTCTGATGAGGGACGGTGGGGTTCTCTGATCAGGGTCGGTAGGGATTCTCTGATCAGGGTCGGTGGGGATTCTCTGATGAGTGACGGAGGGATTCTCTGATGAGTGACGGTGGGATTCTCTGATGAGTGACGGTGGGGATTCTCTGATGAGGGACGGTGGGATTCTCTGATCAGGGACGGTGGGATTCTCTGATCAGGGACGGTGGGATTCTCTGATCAGGGACGGTGGGATTCTCTGATGAGGGACGGTGGGATTCTCTAATGAGGGACGGTGGGATTCTCTGATGAGGGACGGTGGGATTCTCTGGTGAGGGACGGTGGGATTCCCTGGTGAGGGACGGTGGGATTCCCTGGTGAGTGACGGTGGGATTCTCTGTTCAGGGACGGTGGGATTCTCTGATGAGGGACGGTGGGATTCTCTGATCAGGGACGGTGGGATTCTCTGATGATGGACGGTGGGGATTCTCTGATGAGGGACGGTGGGATTCTCTGATGATGGACGGTGGGGATTCTCTGATGAGGGACGGTGGGATTCTCTGATGAGGGACGGTGGGGATTCTCTGATCAGGGACGGTGGGATTCTCTGATCAGGGACGGTGGGATTCTCTGATGAGGGACGGCGGGATTCTCTGATGAGTGACGGCGGGATTCTCTGATGAGTGACGGTGGGATTCTCTGATGAGGGACGGTGGGATTCTCTGATCAGGGACAGTGGGATTCTCTGATGAGGGACGGTGGGATTCTCTGATGAGGGACGGTGGGATACTCTGATGAGGGACGGTGGGATTCTCTGATGGGGGACGGTGGGATTCTCTGATCGGGGACGGTGGGATTCTCTGATGATGGACGGTGGGATTCTCTGATGATGGACGGTGGGATTCTCTGATGAGGGACGGTGGGATTCTCTGATCGGGGACGGTGCGATTCTCTGGTGAGGGACGGTGGGATTCTCTGATGAGGGACGGTGGGATTCTCTGATCAGGGACGGTGGGATTCTCTGATGAGGGACGGTGGGATTCTCTGACGAGGGACGGCGGGATTCTCTGACGAGGGACGGTGGGATTCTCTGACGAGGGACGGTGGGATTCTCTGATGAGGGACGGTGGGATTCTCTGGTGAGGGACGGTGGGATTCTCTGATCAGGGACGGTGGGATTCTCTGATCAGGGACGGTGGGATTCTCTGATGAGTGACGGTGGGATTCTCTGATGAGGGACGGTGGGATTCTCTGATGAGGGACGGTGGGGTTCTCTGATGAGGGACGGTGGGATTCTCTGATGAGGGACGGTGGGGTTCTCTGATGAGGGACGGTTGGGTTCTCTGATGAGGGACGGTGGGGTTCTCTGATGAGGGACGGTGTGGTTCTCTGATGATGGATGGTGTGATTCTCTGATCAGGGACGGAGGGATTCTCTGATGAGGGACGGTGGGATTCTCTGATGAGGGACGGTGGGATTCTCTGATGAGGGACGGTGGGATTCTCTGATGAGGGACGGTGGGGTTCTCTGATGAGGGACGGTGGGGTTCTCTGATGAGGGACGGTGGGGTTCTCTGATGATGGATGGTGTGATTCTCTGATCAGGGACGGAGGGATTCTCTGATGAGGGACGGTGGGATTGTCTGATGAGGGACGGTGGGATTCTCTGATGAGGGACGGTGGGATTCTCTGGTGAGGGACGGTGGGTTTCTCTGGTGAGGGACGGTGGGGATTCTCTGATGAGGGACGGTGGGGATTCTCTGATGAGGGACGGTGGGATTCTCTGATGAGAGACGGTGGGATTCTCTGATGAGAGACGGTGGGATTCTCTGATGAGGGACGGTGTGATTCTCTGATCAGGGACGGTGGGATTCTCTGATGAGGGACGGTAGGGATTCTCTGATGAGGGACGGTGGGGATTCTCTGATGAGGGACGGTGGGATTCTCTGATCAGGGACGGTGGGATTCTCTGATCAGGGACGGTGGGATTCTCTGGTGAGGGACGGTGGGATTCTCTGGTGAGGGACGGTGGGATTCCCTGGTGAGGGACGGTGGGATTCCCTGGTGAGGGACGGTGGGATTCTCTGATGAGGGACGGTGTGATTCTCTGATGAGGGACGGTGTGATTCTCTGATGAGGGACGGTGGGGTTCTCTGATGAGGGACGGTGGGGATTCTCTGATGATGGACGGTGGGATTCTCTGATGATGGACGGTGGGATTCTCTGATGAGGGACGGTGGGATTCTCTGATGGGGGACGGTGGGATTCTCTGATCGGGGACGGTGGGATTCTCTGGTGAGGGACGGTGGGATTCTCTGATGAGGGACGGTGGGATTCTCTGATCAGGGACGGTGGGATTCTCTGATCAGGGACGGTGGGATTCTCTGGTGAGTGACGGTGGGATTCTCTGATGAGGGACGGTGGGATTCTCTGGTGAGGGACGGTGGGATTCTCTGATGATGGACGGTGGGATTCTCTGATGAGTGACGGTGGGATTCTCTGATGAGGGACGGTGGGATTCTCTGATGAGTGACGGTGGGATTCTCTGATCAGGGATGGTGGGATTCTCTGATGATGGACGGTGGGATTCTCTGGTGAGGGACGGTGGGATTCTCTGGTGAGGGACGGAGGGATTCTCTGGTGAGGGACGGTGGGATTCTCTGATGAGGGACGGTGGGATTCTCTGATGAGGGACGGTGGGATTCTCTGATGAGGGACGGTGGGATTCTCTGGTGAGGGACGGTGGGATTCTCTGGTGAGGGACGGTGGGATTCTCTGGTGAGGGACGGTGGGGATTCTCTGGTGAGGGACGGTGGGATTCTCTGATGGGGGACGGTGGGATTCTCTGATGGGGGACGGTGCGATTCTCTGATGGGGGACGGTGCGATTCTCTGATGGGGGACGGTGCGATTCTCTGATGGGGGACGGTGGGATTCTCTGATGATGGACGGTGCGATTCTCTGATGAGGGACGGTGGGATTCTCTGAAGAGGGACGGTGAGATTCTCTGATGAGGGATGGTGGGATTCTCTGATCGGGGACGGTGGGATTCTCTGATCGGGGACGGTGGGACTCTCTGATGAGGGACGGTGGGATTCTCTGGTGAGGGACGGTGGGATTCTCTGGTGAGGGACGGTGGGATTCTCTGGTGAGGGACGGTGGGATTCTCTGACGAGTGACGGTGGGATTCTCTGACGAGGGACGGTGGGATTCTCTGATGAGGGACGGTGGGGTTCTCTGATCAGGGTCGGTAGGGATTCTCTGATCAGGGTCGGTGGGGATTCTCTGATGAGTGACGGAGGGATTCTCTGATGAGTGACGGTGGGATTCTCTGATGAGTGACGGTGGGGATTCTCTGATGAGGGACGGTGGGATTCTCTGATCAGGGACGGTGGGATTCTCTGATCAGGGACGGTGGGATTCTCTGATCAGGGACGGTGGGATTCTCTGATGAGGGACGGTGGGATTCTCTGATGAGGGACGGTGGGATTCTCTGATGAGGGACGGTGGGATTCTCTGATCAGGGACGGTGGGATTCTCTGATCAGGGACGGTGGGATTCTCTGATCAGGGACGGTGGGATTCTCTGATCAGGGACGGTGGGATTCTCTGATCAGGGACGGTGGGATTCTCTGATCAGGGACGGTGGGATTCTCTGATCAGGGACGGTGGGATTCTCTGATCAGGGACGGTGGGGTTCTCTGATGAGGGACGGTGGGATTCTCTGGTGAGGGACGGTGGGATTCTCTGATGATGGACGGTGGGATTCTCTGATCAGGGACGGTGGGATTCTCTGTTGATGGACGGTGGGATTCTCTGATGATGGACGGTGGGATTCTCTGATGAGGGACGGTGGGATTCTCTGATGATGGACGGTGGGATTCTCTGATCAGGGACGGTGGGATTCTCTGTTGATGGACGGTGGGATTCTCTGATGATGGACGGTGGGATTCTCTGATGAGGGACGGTGGGATTCTCTGGTGAGGGACGGTGGGATTCTCTGATGATGGAGGGTGGGATTCTCTGATGAGGGACGGTGGGATTCTCTGATGAGGGACGGTGGGATTCTCTGTTGAGGGACGGTGCGATTCTCTGATGAGGGACGGTGGGATTCTCTGATGAGGGACGGTGGGATTCTCTGATCGGGGACGGTGGGACTCTCTAATGAGGGACGATGGGACTCTCTGGTGAGGGACGGTGGGATTCTCTGGTGAGGGACGGTGGGACTCTCTGATGAGGGAAGGGTGGGATTCTCTGATGAGGGACGGTGGGATTCTCTGATCGGGGACGGTGGGATTCTCTGATGAGGGACGGTGGGATTCTCTGATGAGGGACGGTGGGACTCTCTGATCAGGGACGGTGGGATTCTCTGATGGGGGACGGTGGGATCCTCTGATGAGGGACGGTGGGACTCTCTGATGAGGGACGGTGGGATTCTCTGATCGGGGACGGTGGGATTCTCTGATCGGGGACGGTGGGATTCTCTGATGTGGGACGGTGGGACTCTCTGATGAGGGACGGTGGGATTCTCTGATGGGGGACGGTGGGATTCTCTGATGGGGGACGGTGGGATTCTCTGACGAGGGACGGTGGGATTCTCTGACGAGGGACGGTGGGATTCTGACGAAGGACGTTGAGATTCTCTGATGAGGGACGTTGAGATTCTCTGATGAGGGACGGTGGGATTCTCTGATCAGGGACGGTGGGATTCTCTGATGGGGGACGGTGGGATTCTCTGACGGGGGACGGTGGGATTGTCTGACGGGGGACGGTGGGATTCTCTGACGGGGGACGGTGGGATTCTCTGATCAGGGACGGCGGGATTCTCTGATCAGGGACGGCGGGATTCTCTGATCAGTGACGGCGGGATTCTCTGATGAGGGACGGCGGGCTTCTCTGATGGGGGACGGCGGGATTCTCTGATGGGGGACGGTGGGATTCTCTGATGATGGACGGTGGGATTCTCTGATGATGGACGGTGGGATTCTCTGACGAGGGACGGAGGGATTCTCTGATGATGGACGGTGGGATTCTCTGATGAAGGACGGTGGGATTCTCTGATGATGGACGGTGGGATTCTCTGACGAGGGACGGAGGGATTCTCTGACGAGGGACGGTGGGATTCTCTGACGAGGGACGGTGGGATTCTCTGACGAGGGACGGAGGGATTCTCTGACGAGGGACGGTGGGATTCTCTGAAGATGGACGGTGGGATTCTCTGACGAGGGACGGAGGGATTCTCTGACGAGGGACGGAGGGATTCTCTGACGAGGGACGGTGGGATTCTCTGACGAGGGACGGACGGATTCTCTGACGAGGGACGGTGGGATTCTCTGACGAGGGACGGTGGGATTCTCTGACGAGGGACGGTGGGATTCTCTGATGAGGGACGGTGGGATTCTCTGATGAGGGACGGTGGGATTCTCTGATGAGGGATGGTGGGATTCTCTGATCGGGGACGGTGGGATTCTCTGATGGGGGACGGAGGGATTCTCTGATCGGGGACGGTGTGATTCTCTGATGAGGGTCGGTGGGATTCTCTGATCAGGGACGGTGGGATTCTCTGGTGAGGGACGGTGGGATTCTCTGATGGGGGACGGTGGGATTCTCTGATGAGGGACGGTGGGATTCTCTGATGATGGACGGTGGGATTCTCTGGTGAGGGACGGTGGGGATTCTCTGATGATGGACGGTGGGATTCTCTGATGAGGGACGGTGGGATTCTCTGATGAGGGACGGTGGGATTCTCTGATGAGGGACGGTGGGATTCTCTGATGAGGGACGGTGGGACTCTCTGGTGAGGGACGGTGGGATTCTCTGACGAGGTACGGTGGGATTCTCTGACGAGGTACGGTGGGATTCTCTGATGAGGGACGGTGGGATTCTCTGATCAGGGACGGTGGGATTCTCTGATCGGGGACGGTGGGATTCTCTGATGAGGGTCTGTGTGATTCTCTGATCAGGGACGGTGGGATTCTCTGATCAGAGACGGTGGGATTCTCTGATGAGGGACGGTGGGATTCTCTGATGAGTGACGGTGAGATTCTCTGATGAGGGACGGTGGGATTCTCTGATCAGTGACGGTGGGATTCTCTGATCAGGGACGGTGGGATTCTCTGATCAGAGACGGTGGGGTTCTCTGATCAGGGACGGTGGGATTCTCTGATGAGGGACGGTGGGATTCTCTGATCAGGGACGGTGGGATTCTCTGTTGAGGGACGGTGGGATTCTCTGATGAGGGACGGTGGGATTCTCTGATCGGGGACGGTGGGATTCTCTGATGAGGGACGGTGGGATTCTCTGATCAGGGACGGTGGGATTCTCTGATCAGGGACGGTGGGGTTCTCTGATGAGGGACGGTGGGATTCTCTGGTGAGGGACGGTGGGATTCTCTGATGATGGACGGTGGGATTCTCTGATCGGGGACGGTGGGATTCTCTGTTGATGGACGGTGGGATTCTCTGATGATGGACGGTGGGATTCTCTGATCAGGGACGGTGGGATTCTCTGATCAGGGACGGTGGGATTCTCTGTTGAGGGACGGTGCGATTCTCTGATGAGGGACGGTGGGATTCTCTGATGAGGGACGGTGGGATTCTCTGATCAGGGACGGTGGGATTCTCTGATCAGGGACGGCGGGATTCTCTGATCAGGGACGGCGGGATTCTCTGATCAGTGACGGCGGGATTCTCTGATGAGGGACGGCGGGCTTCTCTGATGGGGGACGGCGGGATTCTCTGATGGGGGACGGTGGGATTCTCTGATGATGGACGGTGGGATTCTCTGATGATGGACGGTGGGATTCTCTGACGAGGGACGGAGGGATTCTCTGATGATGGACGGTGGGATTCTCTGATGAAGGACGGTGGGATTCTCTGATGATGGACGGTGGGATTCTCTGACGAGGGACGGAGGGATTCTCTGACGAGGGACGGTGGGATTCTCTGACGAGGGACGGTGGGATTCTCTGACGAGGGACGGAGGGATTCTCTGATGAAGGACGGTGGGATTCTCTGATGATGGACGGTGGGATTCTCTGACGAGGGACGGAGGGATTCTCTGACGAGGGACGGTGGGATTCTCTGACGAGGGACGGTGGGATTCTCTGACGAGGGACGGAGGGATTCTCTGACGAGGGACGGTGGGATTCTCTGACGAGGGACGGTGGGATTCTCTGATGAGGGACGGTGGGATTCTCTGATGAGGGACGGTGGGATTCTCTGATGAGGGATGGTGGGATTCTCTGATGAGGGTCGGTGGGATTCTCTGATCAGTGACGGTGGGATTCTCTGATCAGGGACGGTGGGATTCTCTGATCAGAGACGGTGGGGTTCTCTGATCAGGGACGGTGGGATTCTCTGATGAGGGACGGTGGGATTCTCTGATCAGGGACGGTGGGATTCTCTGTTGAGGGACGGTGGGATTCTCTGATGAGGGACGGTGGGATTCTCTGATCGGGGACGGTGGGATTCTCTGATGAGGGACGGTGTGATTCTCTGATCAGAGACGGTGGGGTTCTCTGTTGAGGGACGGTGGGATTCTCTGATGAGGGACGGTGGGATTCTCTGATCGGGGATGGTGGGATTCTCTGATCGGGGACGGTGGGATTCTCTGATGAGGGACGGTGGGATTCTCTGATCAGAGATGGTGTGATTCTCTGATGGGGGACGGTGGGATTCTCTGATGAGGGACGGTGGGATTCTCTGATCAGGGACGGTGGGATTCTCTGATGAGGGACGGTGGGATTCTCTGATGAGGGACGGTGGGACTCTCTGGTGAGGGACGGTGGGATTCTCTGACGAGGTACGGTGGGATTCTCTGACGAGGTACGGTGGGATTCTCTGATGAGGGACGGTGGGATTCTCTGATCAGGGACGGTGGGATTCTCTGATCGGGGACGGTGGGATTCTCTGATGAGGGATGGTGGGATTCTCTGATCAGGGACGGTGGGATTCTCTGATCAGAGACGGTGGGATTCTCTGATGAGGGACGGTGGGATTCTCTGATGAGTGACGGTGAGATTCTCTGATGAGGGACGGTGGGATTCTCTGATCAGTGACGGTGGGATTCTCTGATCAGGGACGGTGGGATTCTCTGATCAGAGACGGTGGGATTCTCTGATGATGGACGGTGGGATTCTCTGATGAGGGACGGTGGGATTCTCTGTTGAGGGACGGTGGGATTCTCTGATGAGGGACGGTGGGATTCTCTGATGAGGGACGGTGGGACTCTCTGGTGAGGGACGGTGGGATTCTCTGACGAGGTACGGTGGGATTCTCTGACGAGGTACGGTGGGATTCTCTGATGAGGGACGGTGGGATTCTCTGATCAGGGACGGTGGGATTCTCTGATCGGGGACGGTGGGATTCTCTGATGAGGGTCTGTGTGATTCTCTGATCAGGGACGGTGGGATTCTCTGATCAGAGACGGTGGGATTCTCTGATGAGGGACGGTGGGATTCTCTGATGAGTGACGGTGAGATTCTCTGATGAGGGACGGTGGGATTCTCTGATCAGTGACGGTGGGATTCTCTGATCAGGGACGGTGGGATTCTCTGATCAGAGACGGTGGGGTTCTCTGATCAGGGACGGTGGGATTCTCTGATGAGGGACGGTGGGATTCTCTGATCAGGGACGGTGGGATTCTCTGTTGAGGGACGGTGGGATTCTCTGATGAGGGACGGTGGGATTCTCTGATCGGGGACGGTGGGATTCTCTGATGAGGGACGGTGGGATTCTCTGATCAGGGACGGTGGGATTCTCTGATCAGGGACGGTGGGGTTCTCTGATGAGGGACGGTGGGATTCTCTGGTGAGGGACGGTGGGATTCTCTGATGATGGACGGTGGGATTCTCTGATCGGGGACGGTGGGATTCTCTGTTGATGGACGGTGGGATTCTCTGATGATGGACGGTGGGATTCTCTGATCAGGGACGGTGGGATTCTCTGATCAGGGACGGTGGGATTCTCTGTTGAGGGACGGTGCGATTCTCTGATGAGGGACGGTGGGATTCTCTGATGAGGGACGGTGGGACTCTCTGGTGAGGGACGGTGGGATTCTCTGGTGAGGGACGGTGGGACTCTCTGATGAGGGACGGTGGGATTCTCTGATGAGGGACGGTGGGATTCTCTGATCGGGGACGGTGGGATTCTCTGATGAGGGACGGTGGGATTCTCTGATGAGGGACGGTGGGACTCTCTGATCAGGGACGGTGGGATTCTCTGATGGGGGACGGTGGGATCCTCTGATGAGGGACGGTGGGACTCTCTGATGAGGGACGGTGGGATTCTCTGATCGGGGACGGTGGGATTCTCTGATCGGGGACGGTGGGATTCTCTGATGTGGGACGGTGGGACTCTCTGATGAGGGACGGTGGGATTCTCTGATGGGGGACGGTGGGATTCTCTGACGAGGGAGGGTGGGATTCTCTGACGAGGGACGGTGGGATTCTGACGAAGGACGGTGCGATTCTCTGATGAGGGACGGTGAGATTCTCTGAGGAGGGACGGTGGGATTCTCTGATCAGGGACGGTGGGATTCTCTGATGGGGGACGGTGGGATTCTCTGACGGGGGACGGTGGGATTGTCTGACGGGGGACGGTGGGATTCTCTGACGGGGGACGGTGGGATTCTCTGATCAGGGACGGTGGGATTCTCTGATCAGGGACGGCGGGATTCTCTGATCAGGGACGGCGGGATTCTCTGATCAGTGACGGCGGGATTCTCTGATGAGGGACGGCGGGCTTCTCTGATGGGGGACGGCGGGATTCTCTGATGGGGGACGGTGGGATTCTCTGATGATGGACGGTGGGATTCTCTGATGATGGACGGTGGGATTCTCTGACGAGGGACGGAGGGATTCTCTGATGATGGACGGTGGGATTCTCTGATGAAGGACGGTGGGATTCTCTGATGATGGACGGTGGGATTCTCTGACGAGGGACGGAGGGATTCTCTGACGAGGGACGGTGGGATTCTCTGACGAGGGACGGTGGGATTCTCTGACGAGGGACGGAGGGATTCTCTGATGAAGGACGGTGGGATTCTCTGACGAGGGACGGAGGGATTCTCTGACGAGGGACGGTGGGATTCTCTGACGAGGGACGGTGGGATTCTCTGACGAGGGACGGAGGGATTCTCTGATGAAGGACGGTGGGATTCTCTGATGATGGACGGTGGGATTCTCTGACGAGGGACGGAGGGATTCTCTGATGAGGGACGGTGGGATTCTCTGATGATGGACGGTGGGATTCTCTGATGAAGGACGGTGGGATTCTCTGATGATGGACGGTGGGATTCTCTGACGAGGGACGGAGGGATTCTCTGACGAGGGACGGTGGGATTCTCTGACGAGGGACGGTGGGATTCTCTGACGAGGGACGGAGGGATTCTCTGATGATGGACGGTGGGATTCTCTGACGAGGGACGGAGGGATTCTCTGACGAGGGACGGTGGGATTCTCTGACGAGGGACGGTGGGATTCTCTGACGAGGGACGGAGGGATTCTCTGATGAAGGACGGTGGGATTCTCTGATGATGGACGGTGGGATTCTCTGACGAGGGACGGAGGGATTCTCTGACGAGGGACGGTGGGATTCTCTGACGAGGGACGGTGGGATTCTCTGACGAGGGACGGAGGGATTCTCTGACGAGGGACGGTGGGATTCTCTGACGAGGGACGGTGGGATTCTCTGATGAGGGACGGTGGGATTCTCTGATGAGGGACGGTGGGATTCTCTGATGAGGGATGGTGGGATTCTCTGATGAGGGTCGGTGGGATTCTCTGATCAGTGACGGTGGGATTCTCTGATCAGGGACGGTGGGATTCTCTGATCAGAGACGGTGGGGTTCTCTGATCAGGGACGGTGGGATTCTCTGATGAGGGACGGTGGGATTCTCTGATCAGGGACGGTGGGATTCTCTGTTGAGGGACGGTGGGATTCTCTGATGAGGGACGGTGGGATTCTCTGATCGGGGACGGTGGGATTCTCTGATGAGGGACGGTGGGATTCTCTGATCGGGGACGGTGGGATTCTCTGATCGGGGACGGTGGGATTCTCTGATGAGGGACGGTGGGATTCTCTGATCAGAGATGGTGTGATTCTCTGATGGGGGACGGTGGGATTCTCTGATGAGGGACGGTGGGATTCTCTGATCAGGGACGGTGGGATTCTCTGATGAGGGACGGTGGGATTCTCTGATGAGGGACGGTGGGACTCTCTGGTGAGGGACGGTGGGATTCTCTGACGAGGTACGGTGGGATTCTCTGACGAGGTACGGTGGGATTCTCTGATGAGGGACGGTGGGATTCTCTGATCAGGGACGGTGGGATTCTCTGATCGGGGACGGTGGGATTCTCTGATGAGGGACGGTGGGATTCTCTGATCAGGGACGGTGGGATTCTCTGATCAGAGACGGTGGGATTCTCTGATGAGGGTCTGTGTGATTCTCTTATCAGGGACGGTGGGATTCTCTGATCAGAGACGGTGGGATTCTCTGATGAGGGACGGTGGGATTCTCTGATGAGTGACGGTGAGATTCTCTGATGAGGGACGGTGGGATTCTCTGATCAGTGACGGTGGGATTCTCTGATCAGGGACGGTGGGATTCTCTGATCAGAGACGGTGGGATTCTCTGATGATGGACGGTGGGATTCTCTGATGGGGGACGGTGGGATTCTCTGATCCGTGACGGTGGGATTCTCTGGTGAGGGACGGTGGGATTCTCTGATGAGGGACGGTGGGATTCTCTGATGAGGGACGGTGGGATTCTCTGATGAGGGACGGTGGGATTCTCTGATGGGGGACGGCGAGTTTGTCTGATGAGGGATGCTGCTTTCTCGTGCACTTCCCTGGCAAACCCATGTTGCTGATCTCCCAAATGCTCGCTTGGACATCTGTTTGTAAGCTGGGGAGGACCTGCAGCAGGTTTCTTTCATCCCTCCGCACCTGCGTTGGACATCTGGGAGATCCACAGCCGGGCTCACCAACCTCTGAGGGAAGCCACGGTCACGGTCAGTAGCTCAGTGACTGATGCTTCCTGTCTTTGTAGACGCACTGCATAGGATGCCAGCTTGGGGAGACATGGCTTCCCAGAGAGTGCCTTACGCTTAGGGAACCCAAGCAAGAAGATAGAGCTCTCAGGGGCAAGAGAACTGCTCACCAATGTCGTTGTGTGGAGGCAGATCCTCGTCCTCACAGCTCGGATATCGCTCTTTCCGATCAAGCAACAGGAAGTAGATCATTTTCTCCTGGTTTTCCCTGGATGTGGGGAGGAGACAGGAAGATAATCACAGTGGTTATTGAGAGGTGCCAGACCGGTACAACATCTGATGTGCCACCACCCACTGCTCCACAGAAATGAGTGGGTCAAATATGTATAAAACATCAAGGGCCTCGCAAGTTTGAATACAGCTGGTGGGAACAGAACTAAACTTATATGTAAAGTGTGGCCCAAGTTTGGGACTTGAAAGTGGGGCTTCAGAGAGCATTTGACAGAACTTGTACCAAGAACGCATGGTGATGTTTAAGTTAGTCACACACAAGTGACATCATAAAACTTCGATTGTATATGGACCAGAATACGGACAAGGTGTGAGGATATGGAGAGAGTGAGGGATATGGACAAGGTGTGAGGATATGGACAAAGCATGGGATATCAACAAGGAAACGAGATACAGACAAGGCGCCGACATATGGATAAGGCATCGGGATATGGAGATGTCATTGAGATATGGACAAAGTATCGGGATATGGACAAAATGCAGGATGAGGGACACAGACAAGGTGTCTGAATATGGACAAGGTGAGAGATGTGGACAGGGTGAGGGATACGGACAGGGTGAGGGATATTGACAGGGTGAGAGATATGGACAAAATCAGGGATATGGAGAGTGTGAGGGATATGGAGAGTGTAAGGGTCATGGACAGGGTGAGGGATATGGCCAAGATCAGGGATATGGAGAGGGTGAGGGATATGGACAGGGTGAAGGATATGGACAAGATCAGGGATATGGACAGGGTGAGGGATAAGGACAGGGTGCGGGATATGGACAGGATCAGGGATATGGACAGGGTGAGGGATAAGGACAGGGTGAGGGATATGGAGAGGGTGAGGGATAGGGACAGGGTGAGGGATATGGATAGAGTGAGGGATATGGACATGATCAGGGATATGGAGAGTGTGAGGGATATGGAGAGTGTAAGGGACATGGACAGGGTGAGGGACATGGCCAAGATCGGGGATATGGAGAGGGTGAGGGATATGGACAAGATCAGGTATATGGACAGGATGAGGGATAAGGACAGGGTGAGGGATATGGAGAGAGTGAGGGATATGGACAGGGTGAGGGATATGGAGAGAGTGAGGGATATGGAGAGAGTGAGGGATATGGACAGGATCAGGGATATGGACAGGGTGACAGATATAGACAGGTGAGGGATAAGGACAGGGTGAGGGATAAGGACAGGGTGAGGGATAAGGACAGGGTGAGGGATATGGACAGGGTGAGGGATAAGGACAGGGTGAGGGATATGGACCGGGTGAGGGATATGGACAGGGTGAGGGATAGGGACAGGGTGAGGGATATGGACCGGGTGAGGGATATGGACCGGGTGAGGGATATGGACAGGGTGAGGGATAGGGACAGGGTGAGGGATATGGACAGGGTGAGGGATATGGACAGGGTGAGGGATATGGAGAGGGTGAGGGATATGGACAAGATCAGGGATATGGAGAGGGTGAGGGATATGGAGAGGGTGAGGGATATGGACAGGATCAGGGATATGGACAGGGTGAGGGATAAGGACAGGGTGAGGGATATGGAGAGCGTGAGGGATATGGACAGGGTGAGGGATATGGAGAGAGTGAGGGATATGGAGAGAGTGAGGGATATGGACAGGATCAGGGATATGGACAGGGTGACAGATATAGACAGGTGAGGGATAAGGACAGGGTGAGGGATAAGGACAGGGTGAGGGATAGGGACAGGGTGAGGGATATAGAGAGGGTGAGGGATAAGGACCGGGTGAGGGATAAGGACCGGGTGAGGGATAAGGACAGGGTGAGGGATATGGACAGGGTGAGGGATCAGGGATAAGGAGAGGGCGAGGGATATGGACAGGATCAGGGATATGGAGAGGGTGAGGGATATGGAGAGAGTGAGAGATATGGACAGGGTGAGGGATAGGGACAGGGTGAGGGATAGGGACAGGGTGAGGGATATGGACAGGGTGAGGGATAGGGACAGGGTGAGGGATAAGGACCGGGTGAGGGATAAGGACAGGGTGAGGGATATGGACAGGGTGAGGGATATGGACAGGATCAGGGATATGGAGAGGGCGAGGGATATGGACAGGATCAGGGATATGGAGAGGGTGAGGGATATGGAGAGGGTGAGGGATAGGGACAGGGTGAGGGATAGGGACAGGGTGAGGGATATGGACCGGGTGAGGGATATGGACAGGGTGAGGGATATGGACAGGGTGAGGGATATGGACCGGGTGAGGGATATGGACAGGGTGAGGGATAGGGACAGGGTGAGGGATATGAACAGGGTGAGGGATATGGACAGGGTGAGGGATATGGACAGGGTGAGGGATAAGGACTGGGTGAGGGATAAGGACAGGGTGTGGGATATGGACAGGGTGAGGGATACGGACCGGGTGAGGGATACGGACCGGGTGAGGGATACGGACAGGGTGAGGGATATGGACCGGGTGAGGGATATGGACAGGGTGAGGGATAGGGACAGGGTGAGGGATATGGACAGGGTGAGAGATAGGGACAGGGTGAGGGATAGGGACAGGGTGTTACGGATATGGACAGGGTGAGGGATAAGGACAGGGTGAGGGATATGGACAGGGTGAGGGATATGGACAGGGTGAGGGATAAGGACCGGGTGAGGGATAAGGACAGCGTGAGGGATATGGACCGGGTGAGGGATATGGACAGGGTGAGGGATATGGTCAGGGTGAGGGATAGGGACAGGGTGAGGGATATGGACAGGGTGAGGGATATGGACTGGGTGAGGGATATGGACAGGGTGAGGGATATGGACCGGGTGAGGGATAAGGACAGGGTGAGGGATATGGACCAGGTGAGGGATATGGACAGGGTGAGGGATATGTACCGGGTGAGGGATATGGACAGGGTGAGGGATAGGGACAGGGTGAGGGATATGGACAGGGTGAGGGATATGGACAGGGTGAGGGATATGGACAGGGTGAGGGATAAGGACCGGGTGAGGGATAAGGACAGGGTGAGGGATATGGACAGGGTGAGGGATAGGGACAGGGTGAGGGATATGGACAGGATCCAGGATATGGAGAGGGGGAGGGATATGGACAGGATCAGGGATATGGAGAGGGTGAGGGATATGGACAGGGTGAGGGATAGGGACAGGGTGACGGATATAGACAGGGTGAGGGTTAAGGACAGGGTGAGGGATATGGACAGGGTGCGGGACATGAACCCTCTAACTGTGCAGCACTTCCTGAATGGTGTTGGGGTTTAAGTGTGCATGCACCCAGAGTGGGATGGTGGTAGGGAACAAGAGATGGACAGTGTCCATTACAGTTCACAGTAATAGAGTGAGAGGTCATGAAGGTGACCTGATGGCAGGCAGGGTCGTGATATCGGGAATCCCCTGCAAGGATAAAAGAAAGCCAGTAGTTCCCTGATGTGTGCATTCACATATATAATATGGAGATTTGGTCTTCCCAATGCTTGCATCAGATATATGACGCTCTCCACCACTGGTAGATTCCCCTCCAAGTCACACACCACCTGAGTGGGAAGTACTGCTGTCCTGTCTTCCTTCTGGATTTAGATGCCAGAACTCCCTCCCCATCAGAGCCTTCACTAGAAGGAGAGTGGTGCTTTAAAAAGGTGGGCGCCACAGTAGTGTGGAGGTTAGCGGAATGCTATTACAGCCTGGGGCTTCAGAGCTCAGCTTTCTGTTCCGGCGTTCTCTGTGCAAGGTTTCTATGTTCTTTTTATTGGCATGTTGGTTCCCTCGGGGCTTTCCCACACAGTCCAGAGGCGGACCAGCTAATAGGTTAAATGTCCATGATTAATTGTCCTATGATTAGGTCAGGGTTAAAAAAGGTGGGTTGCAGGGCTTGTTCGGTTGGCAGGGTTTGCTCAGAGCTGTATCCCTAAATAAACAGATGTTAAAAACTCAGCACGTTCACCAGAAGTACAGCAGTGGGTTTTACAAGTGGTTGAGTCCCCAGACAGTCAGAGACAATTTGGGAATGTTGGCCCTGTCAGTGACGTCTGGCTCAAGAAGAGCGAAGGAAAATTGCACTCGGCAGATTGTAAATCGTTTCTGAAGTTACATGACTAATCCATTTTGAAGTCTGCAATCAGGCTCAGCTTTATTGGCAAACACGAGGAAATATGCAGAACCTGGAAATTCAAGCATCACACACATAATGCTGGTGGAACACAGCAGGCCAGGCAGCATCTATAGGGAGAAGCGCTGTCGATGTTTTGGGCCCCTACAGTCACTCTCTCACTGTGGGAGGGGTGATGAGGGGATGCCACACTATGGGAGGGGCAGTATTGAGGGAGCGCCGCACTCCAGGTCACTGTGGAAGGGGCGGAGAGGGATTATCACTGTGCGAGGGGGTTCTGAGGGATTATCACTGTGCGAGGGGGTTCTGAGGGATTATCACTGTGCGAGGGGGTTCTGAGGGGTTATCACACTGTGGGAGGGGTTCTGAGGGATTATCACACTGTGGGAGGGGGTTCTGAGGGATTATCACACTGTGGGAGGGGTTCTGAGGGATTATCACACTGTGGGAGGGGGTTCTGAGGGATTATCACACTGTGGGAGGGGTTCTGAGGGATTATCACACTGTGGGAGGGGGTTCTGAGGGATTATCACACTGTGGGAGGGGGTTCTGAGGGATTATCACACTGTGGGAGGGGTTCTGAGGGATTATCACACTGTGGGAGGGGGTGATGGATTATCACACTGTGGGAGGGGTTCTGAGGGATTATCACACTGTGGGAGGGGGTTCTGAGGGATTATCACACTGTGGGAGGGGTTCTGAGGGATTATCACACTGTGGGAGGGGGTTCTGAGGGATTATCACACTGTGCGAGGGGGTTCTGAGGGATTATCACACTGTGGGAGGGGGTGAGGGATTATCACACTGTGCGAGGGGGTTCTGAGGGATTATCACACTATGTGAGGGGGTTCTGAGGGATTATCACACTGTGGGAGGGGGTTCTGAGGGATTATCACACTGTGGGAGGGGGTTCTGAGGGATTATCACACTGTGGGAGGGGGTGAGGGATTATCACACTGTGGGAGGGGGTTCTGAGGGATTATCACACTGTGGGAGGGGTTCTGAGGGATTATCACACTGTGGGAGGGGGTGAGGGATTATCACACTGTGCGAGGGGGTTCTGAGGGATTATCACACTGTGGGAGGGGGTTCTGAGGGATTATCACACTGTGCGAGGGGGTGAGGGATTATCACACTGTGGGAGGGGGTTCTGAGGGATTATCACACTGTGCGAGGGGGTGAGGGTTTATCACACTGTGGGAGGGGGTTCTGAGGGATTATCACACTGTGGGAGGGGGTGATGGATTATCACACTGTGGGAGGGGTTCTGAGGGATTATCACACTGTGGGAGGGGGTGAGGGATTATCACACTGTGCGAGGGGGTTCTGAGGGATTATCACACTGTGGGAGGGGTTCTGAGGGATTATCACACTGTGGGAGGGGTTCTGAGGGATTATCACACTGTGGGAGGGGGTGAGGGATTATCACACTGTGTGAGGGGGTTCTGAGGGATTATCACACTGTGGGAGGGGTTCTGAGGGATTATCACACTGTGGGAGGGGTTCTGCGGGATTATCACACTGTGGGAGGGGGTTCTGAGGGATTATCACACTGTGGGAGGGGGTTCTGAGGGATTATCACACTGTGGGAGGGGTTCTGAGGGATTATCACACTGTGGGAGGGGGTTCTGAGGGATTATCACACTGTGGGAGGGGGTGAGGGATTATCACACTGTGGGAGGGGTTCTGAGGGATTATCACACTGTGGGAGGGGTTCTGAGGGATTATCACACTGTGGGAGGGGTTCTGAGGGATTATCACACTGTGGGAGGGGGTGAGGGATTATCACACTGTGTGAGGGGGTTCTGAGGGATTATCACACTGTGGGAGGGGGTTCTGAGGGATTATCACACTGTGGGAGGGGTTCTGAGGGATTATCACACTGTGGGAGGGGGTGAGGGATTATCACACTGTGGGAGGGGTTCTGAGGGGTTATCACACTGTGGGAGGGGTTCTGAGGGATTATCACACTGTGCGAGGGGTTCTGAGGGATTATCACACTGTGGGAGGGGGTTCTGAGGGATTATCACACTGTGGGAGGGGTTCTGAGGGATTATCACACTGTGGGAGGGGTTCTGAGGGATTATCACTGTGGGAGGGGTTCTGAGGGATTATCACACTGTGGGAGGGGTTCTGAGGGATTATCACACTGTGGGAGGGGGTTCTGAGGGATTATCACACTGTGCGAGGGGGTGAGGGATTATCACACTGTGGGAGGGGGTTCTGAGAGATTATCACACTGTGTGAGGGGGTTCTGAGGGATTATCACACTGTGTGAGGGGTTCTGAGGGATTATCACACTGTGGGAGGGGGTTCTGAGGGATTATCACACTGTGGGAGGGGTTCTGAGGGATTATCACACTGTGGGAGGGGGTGAGGGATTATCACACTGTGGGAGGGGTTCTGAGGGATTATCACACTGTGGAGGGGGTTCTGAGGGATTATCACACTGTGGGAGGGGTTCTGAGGGATTATCACTGTGCGAGGGGGTTCTGAGGGATTATCACACTGTGGGAGGGGTTCTGAGGGATTATCACACTGTGGGAGGGGGTGAGGGATTATCACACTGTGGGAGGGGTTCTGAGGGATTATCACACTGTGCGAGGGGGTTCTGAGGGATTATCACACTGTGGGAGGGGGTGAGGGATTATCACACTGTGGGAGGGGGTTCTGAGGGATTATCACACTGTGCGAGGGGGTTCTGAGGGGTTATCACACTGTGGGAGGGGTTCTGAGGGATTATCACACTGTGGGAGGGGTTCTGAGGGATTATCACACTGTGCGAGAGGGTTCTGAGGGATTATCACACTGTGGGAGGGGTTCTGAGGGATTATCACACTGTGGGAGGGGGTGAGGGATTATCACACTGTGCGAGGGGTTGAGGGATTATCACACTGTGGGAGGGGGTGAGGGATTATCACACTGTGTGAGGGGGTTTTGAGGGATTATCACACTGTGGGAGGGGTTCTGAGGGATTATCACACTGTGGGAGGGGTTCTGAGGGATTATCACACTGTGCGAGGGGGTTCTGAGGGATTATCACACTGTGGGAGGGGTTCTGAGGGATTATCACACTGTGGGAGGGGGTGAGGGGTTATCACACTGTGGGAGGGGGTTCTGAGGGATTATCACACTGTGCGAGGGGGTTCTGAGGGATTATCACACTGTGGGAGGGGGTTCTGAGGGATTATCACACTGTGCGAGGGGGTTCTGAGGGATTATCACACTGTGGGAGGGGTTCTGAGGGATTATCACACTGTGGGAGGGGGTGATGGATTATCACACTGTGGGAGGGGTTCTGAGGGATTATCACACTGTGGGAGGGTTCTGAGGGATTATCACACTGTGTGAGGGGGTTCTGAGGGATTATCACACTGTGGGAGGGGTTCTGAGGGATTATCACACTGTGGGAGGGGTTCTGAGGGATTATCACACTGTGCGAGGGGGTTCTGAGGGATTATCACACTGTGGGAGGGGTTCTGAGGGATTATCACACTGTGCGAGGGGGTTCTGAGGGATTATCACACTGTGCGAGGGGGTTCTGAGGGATTATCACACTGTGGGAGGGGTTCTGAGGGATTATCACACTGTGGGAGGGGTTCTGAGGGATTATCACACTGTGGGAGGGGGTTCTGAGGGATTATCACACTTGTGGGGGGGGTGAGGGATTATCACACTTGTGGGGGGGGTGAGGGATTATCACACTGTGCGAGGGGGTGAGGGATTATCACACTGTGGGAGGGGTTCTGAGGGATTATCACACTGTGGGAGGGGGTGAGGGATTATCACACTGTGGGAGGGGGTTCTGAGGGATTATCACACTGTGCGAGGGGGTTCTGAGGGATTATCACACTGTGCGAGGGGGTTCTGAGGGATTATCACACTGTGTGAGGGGGTTCTGAGGGATTATCACTGTGCGAGGGGGTTCTGAGGGATTATCACACTGTGGGAGGGGTTCTGAGGGATTATCACACTGTCGGAGGGGGTTCTGAGGGATTATCACACTGTGGGAGGGGGTGAGGGATTATCACACTGTGGGAGGGGGTTCTGAGGGATTATCACACTGTGCGAGGGGGTTCTGAGGGATTATCACACTTGTGGGGGGGTGAGGGATCATCACTGTGGGAGGGGGTGAGGGATTATCACACTGTGGGAGGGGGTGAGGGATTATCACACTGTGGGAGGGGGTTCTGAGGGATTATCACACTGTGCGAGGGGGTTCTGAGGGATTATCACACTTGTGGGGGGGGTGAGGGATTATCACTGTGGGAGGGGCAATTGAAGGTTCAAGGGAGGGGCAAGTGATGGTCTAGGGATGATCAGTACTGGGGATCAGCTGAACCTGGAAGGGCATCCAGGTGCGAGGATTCATTGGCCAGCCACTTACTCCTCAAACAGCAGGTCTTGCTTCAGCTTGTTCTTGTCTCGAAAGCAGCCAAGGGAGTTCATGCTGTCCAGAACGTCGGGGTCGATGTCGCTCACCGACTGGAGCCGACAGATCATCACTTTCCGAGCGATGGGCTGCTCTGGTTCCGGCTCATTCCTGCCTCCTCTGTAACGACACACTAACACCCTCAACTTCACACGGACAGGGTGGGGCTGAGGGAGGGGGTACCTGCCGAGCCCCAGCATCGCACTCACCCTTGGCACATATGCTTGGAGTGAGTGCAAAGCAAAGCAAAGCAGGGAAACTGGCTCCTGGGACCCGGAGCCCGAGGGAGAAGGATTTTGTTCCCAAGAAAGGAGTCAAAGAAGGATTAGTGTGAGGGTGAGGAAGATGATGATTTGGATCACATATAAACACAAGAGATGCTGGAAATCCAGAGCAACACACACCACGCTGGAGGAGCTCAACAGGTCAGGCAGCATCTCTGGAAGTGAAGAATCAGTCGACATTTTGTGCCGAGACCCTTGGCCTGGAACGTCGACTCTGTTCCTCTCCATAGACGCTGCCTGAACTGACGAGTTGCTCCACCTCTGGATACGCTAGGCTCTTTCGTGAACACTCTTAGATGCTCTGTGCCACAGGTAAGCTTCTCATTTCCCTATCCACTGCACTCGTGATGGTAACCTGCAGGTGACTTGGCAGCAGGGGTACTGAAGCTGCTCGCAGTAGAAACCCTGAACCTGTGGTCTTGCAGAGCTGCCGATCCACGGCTGGGGCAGCACCACGTACTCTCAGTACAGTTCTGGTTCAAAGTACACTTATTATCAAAGCACATATCTGTCATCATGTACCACCCTGAGATTCATTTTCTTGTGGGCATTTACAAAGGAACACAATAGAAATAATGAAAAGCTGCACACAAACTAAGGCAGACAAACAATCACTGTGCAAAAGACAAACTGCAAATACAACAAGTCAATAACCAGAAGAATGAATGAATAAATGATATTGAGAATGTAATATTGTGAAGTGGCTCCACGGATTGCGGAATCAGTTGAGGCGAGAAAGTTCAGGAGACTATGGTTGAAGGGTCGTAACTGTTCCTGATTCTGGAGGTGTGGAACCTTCCTGATGGCAGAGCAAGAAGCAAACAAAGCCTGGATGATGGACTACTAAATGTGCACACTGGCGGGGAGGGCTTCGCCTATGATGGACTTGGGCTGTTTCCACATATGATTCATTGACTTTTCCATTCAAGGGCACTGGTGTTTCCATACCTGCTCTGATGCAGCACAAATCTACTGGCACAATGGCGCTGGCAAGACACGGCGACACTTTACTGGCAGCAAACAAAACTATTAACTACTTTCTCTGGATTACAATCACCGCAATCTGCGGCCTGCAATTTCCCTTTGGGAGTTGTCTGTACAATCTGGCATTTTCCAGTATCCTAAAGGACTCAGTACACTGGACTATCGGCCATGGTGGGTTTGCTGGAGCACATCTGGGGACAGATCGAAGCAACAGCACCCAGGCCCAAATGCAAAATACGAACCAAAATTTAACCAATTTAAGCGCAAAGCCAGATTAAAAAGATTAAGGTGTCGATCCAATGCTCATTACTGGTGTTCAGCTCATTACTTCAAGGGACTTCACTCACCTCTCACTGAACTGGCTCTGCGACTGTGGCCTGCAGCCATCGGGCTCCCGTCCACCACACACTGAACTGGCTCTGCGACTGTGGCCTGCAGCCATCGGGCTCCCGTCCACCTCACACTGAACTGGCTCTGAGGCTGTGGCCTGAAGCCATCGGACTCCCCATCAACCTCACACTGAACTGGCTCTGCGACTGTGGCCTGAAGCCATCGGGGTCCTGGACCACCTCTCACTGAACTGGCTCTGCGACTGTGGCCTGAAGCCATCGGGCTCCCCATCAACCTCACACTGAACTGGCTCTGCGACTGTGGCCTGAAGCCATCGGGGTCCTGGACCACCTCTCACTGAACTGGCTCTGCGACTGTGGCCTGCAGCCATCGGGCTCCCGTCCACCTCACACTGAACTGGCTCTGAGGCTGTGGCCTGAAGCCATCGGACTCCCCATCAACCTCACACTGAACTGGCTCTGCGACTGTGGCCTGAAGCCATCGGGGTCATGGACCACCTCACACTGAACTGGCTCTGCGACTGTGGCCTGAAGCCATTGGGGTCCAGGACCACCTCTCACTGAACTGGCTCTGCGACTGTGGCCTGCAGCCATCGGGGTCCTGGACAACCTCTCACTGAACTGGCTCTGCGACTGTGGCCTGCAGCCATCGGGCTCCCGTCCACCTCACACTGAACTGGCTCTGCGACTGTGGCCTGCAGCCATCGGACTCCCCATCAACCTCACACAGAACTGGCTCTGCGACTGTGGCCTGAAGCCATCGGGGTCCTGGACGACCTCACACTGAACTGGCTCTGCGACTGTGGCCTGCAGCCATCGGGGTCCTGGCCACATCACACTGAACTGGCTCTGCGACTGTGGCCTGCAGCCATCGGGGTCCTGGACCACCTCACACTGAACTGGCTCTGCGACTGTGGCCTGAAGCCATTGTGGTCCTGGACCACCTCTCACTGAACTGGCTCTGCGACTGTGGCCTGCAGCCATCGGGGTCCTGGACCACCTCTCACTGAACTGGCTCTGCGACTGTGGCCTGCAGCCATCGGGGTCCCCGTACACCTCACACTGAACTGGCTCTGCGACTGTGGCCTGAAGCCATCGGGGTCCCCGTCCACCTCACACTGAACTGGCTCTGCGACTGTGGCCTGCAGCCATCGGGGTCCCCGTACACCTCACACTGAACTGGCTCTGCGACTGTGGTCTGAAGCCATCGGGGTCCTGGACAACCTCTCACTGAACTGGCTCTGCGACTGTGGCCTGCAGCCATCGGACTCCCCGTCAACCTCACACTGAACTGGCTCTGCGACTGTGGCCTGCAGCCATCGGGGTCCTGGTCCACCTCTCATTAAACTGGCTCTGCGACTGTGGCCTGCAGCCATCGGGGTCCTGGACAACCTCACACTGAACTGGCTCTGCGACTGTGGTCTGCAGCCATCGGGCTCCCCGTCAACCTCCAACTGAACTGGCTCTGCGACTGTGGCCTGAACCCATCGGGGTCCTGGACCACCTCACACTGAACTGGCTCTGCGACTGTGGCCTGAAGCCATCGGGGTCCTGGACCACCTCACACTGAACTGGCTCTGCGACTGCGGCCTGCAGCCATTGGGGTCCCCGTCCACCTCTCACTGAACTGGCTCTGCGACTGTGGCCTGCAGCCATCGGGCTCCCCGTCCACCTCACACTGAACTGGCTCTGCGACTGTGGCCTGCAGAAATCGGACTCCCCGTCCACCTCACACTGAACTGGCTCTGCGACTGTGGCCTGAAGCCATCAGGCTCCCGTCCATCTCACACTGAACTGGCTCTGCGACTGTGGTCTGCAGCCATCGGGCTCCCGTCCACCTCACACTGAACTGGCTCTGCGACCGTGGCCTGCAGCCATCGGGGTCCTTTCCACCTCACACTGAACTGGCTCTGCGACTGTGGCCTGCAGCCATCGGTGTCCCCATCCACCTCACACTGAACAGGCTCTGCGACTGTGGCCTGCAGCCATCGGAGTCCTTTCCACCTCACACTGAACTGGCTCTGAGGCTGTGGCCTGAAGCCATCGGACTCCCCATCAACCTCATACAGAACTGGCTCTGCGACTGTGGCCTGAAGCCATCGGGGTCCTGGACGACCTCACACTGAACTGGCTCTGCGACTGTGGCCTGCAGCCATCGGGGTCCTGGCCACATCACACTGAACTGGCTCTGCGACTGTGGCCTGCAGCCATCGGGGTCCTGGACCACCTCACACTGAACTGGCTCTGCGACTGTGGCCTGAAGCCATTGGGGTCCTGGACCACCTCTCACTGAACTGGCTCTGCGACTGTGGCCTGCAGCCATCGGGGTCCTGGACCACCTCTCACTGAACTGGCTCTGCGACTGTGGCCTGCAGCCATCGGGGTCCCCGTACACCTCACACTGAACTGGCTCTGCGACTGTGGTCTGAAGCCATCGGGGTCCTGGACAACCTCTCACTGAACTGGCTCTGCGACTGTGGCCTGCAGCCATCGGACTCCCCGTCAACCTCACACTGAACTGGCTCTGCGACTGTGGCCTGCAGCCATCGGGGTCCTGGTCCACCTCTCATTAAACTGGCTCTGCGACTGTGGCCTGCAGCCATCGGGGTCCTGGACCACCTCACACTGAACTGGCTCTGCGACTGTGGTCTGCAGCCATCGGGCTCCCCGTCAACCTCCAACTGAACTGGCTCTGCGACTGTGGCCTGAACCCATCGGGGTCCTGGACCACCTCACACTGAACTGGCTCTGCGACTGTGGCCTGAAGCCATCGGGATCCTGGACCACCTCACACTGAACTGGCTCTGCGACTGCGGCCTGCAGCCATTGGGGTCCCCGTCCACCTCTCACTGAACTGGCTCTGCGACTGTGGCCTGCAGCCATCGGGCTCACCGTCCACCTCACACTGAACTGGCTCTGCGACTGTGGCCTGCAGAAATCGGACTCCCCGTCCACCTCACACTGAACTGGCTCTGCGACTGTGGCCTGAAGCCATCAGGCTCCCGTCCATCTCACACTGAACTGGCTCTGCGACTGTGGTCTGCAGCCATCGGGCTCCCGTCCACCTCACACTGAACTGGCTCTGCGACCGTGGCCTGCAGCCATCGGGGTCCTTTCCACCTCACACTGAACTGGCTCTGCGACTGTGGCCTGCAGCCATCGGTGTCCCCATCCACCTCACACTGAACAGGCTCTGCGACTGTGGCCTGCAGCCATCGGAGTCCTGGACCACCTCACACTGAACTGGCTCTGAGGCTGTGGCCTGCAGCCATCGGGCTCCTGGACCACCTCACACTGAACTGGCTCCGCGACTGTGTCCTGCAGCCATCGGGGTCCCCGTCCACCTCACACTGAAGTGGCTCTGAGACTGTGGCCTGCAGCCATCGGGGTCCCCGTCCACCTCACACTGAACTGGCTCTGCGACTGTGGCCTGAAGCCATTGGGGTCCTGGACCACTTCACACTGAACTGGCTCTGCGACTGTGGCCTGCAGCCATCGGACTCCCCGTCCACTTCACACTGAACTGGCTCTGCGAATGTGGCCTGCAGCCATCGGGCTCCCCGTCCACCTCACACTGAACTGGCTTTGCGGCTGCGGACTGCAGCCATCGGGGTCCCCATGCACCTCTGACTGAACTGGCTCTGCGACTGTGGCCTGCAGCCATCGGGGTCCTGGACGACCTCACACTGAACTGGCTCTGCGACTGCGGCCTGCAGCCATCGGGCTCCCCGTCCACTTCTCACTGAACTGCCTCTGCGACTGTGGCCTGCAGCCATCGGGGTCCTGGTCCACCTCACACTGAACTGGCTCTGCGACTGTGGCCTGCAGCCATCGGGGTCCTGGTCCACCTCTCATTAAACTGGCTCTGCGACTGTGGCCTGCAGCCATCGGGGTCCTGGACCACCTCACACTGAACTGGCTCTGCGACTGTGGTCTGCAGCCATCGGACTCCCCATCCACCTCACACTGAACTGGCTCTGCGACTGTGGTCTGCAGCCATCGGGCTCCCCGTCAACCTCCAACTGAACTGGCTCTGCGACTGTGGCCTGAAGCCATCGGGGTCCTGGACCACCTCACACTGAACTGGCTCTGCGACTGTGGCCTGCAGCCATCGGGGTCCTGGACCACCTCACACTGAACTGGCTCTGCGACTGTGGTCTGCAGCCATCGGGCTCCCCGTCAACCTCCAACTGAACTGGCTCTGCGACTGTGGCCTGAACCCATCGGGGTCCTGGACCACCTCACACTGAACTGGCTCTGCGACTGTGGCCTGAAGCCATCGGGGTCCTGGACCACCTCACACTGAACTGGCTCTGCGACTGCGGCCTGCAGCCATTGGGGTCCCCGTCCACCTCTCACTGAACTGGCTCTGCGACTGTGGCCTGCAGCCATCGGACTCCCCGTCCACCTCACACTGAACTGGCTCTGCGACTGTGGCCTGAAGCCATCAGGCTCCCGTCCATCTCACACTGAACTGGCTCTGCGACTGTGGTCTGCAGCCATCGGGCTCCCGTCCACCTCACACTGAACTGGCTCTGCGACCGTGGCCTGCAGCCATCGGGGTCCTTTCCACCTCACACTGAACTGGCTCTGCGACTGTGGCCTGCAGCCATCGGTGTCCCCATCCACCTCACACTGAACAGGCTCTGCGACTGTGGCCTGCAGCCATCGGAGTCCTGGACCACCTCACACTGAACTGGCTCCGCGACTGTGTCCTGCAGCCATCGGGGTCCCCGTCCACCTCACACTGAACTGGCTCTGAGACTGTGGCCTGCAGCCATCGGGGTCCCCGTCCACCTCACACTGAACTGGCTCTGCGACTGTGGCCTGAAGCCATTGGGTTCCTGGACCACTTCACACTGAACTGGCTCTGCGACAGTGGCCTGCAGCCATCGGACTCCCCGTCCACTTCACACTGAACTGGCTCTGCGAATGTGGCCTGCAGCCATCGGGCTCCCCGTCCACCTCACACTGAACTGGCTTTGCGGCTGCGGCCTGCAGCCATCGGGGTCCCCATGCACCTCTGACTGAACTGGCTCTGCGACTGTGGCCTGCAGCCATCGGGGTCCTGGACCACCTCACACTGAACTGGCTCTGCGACTGTGGCCTGCAGCCATCGGGCTCCTGGACCACCTCTCACTGAACTGGCTCTGCGACTGTGGCCTGCAGCCATCGGGCTCCCGTCCACCTCACACTGAACTGGCTCTGAGGCTGTGGCCTGAAGCCATCGGACTCCCCATCAACCTCACACTGAACTGGCTCTGCGACTGTGGCCTGAAGCCATCGGGGTCCTGGACGACCTCACACTGAACTGGCTCTGCGACTGTGGCCTGCAGCCATCGGGGTCCTGGCCACATCACACTGAACTGGCTCTGCGACTCTGGCCTGCAGCCATCGGGGTCCTGGACCACCTCACACTGAACTGGCTCTGCGACTGTGGCCTGAAGCCATTGGGGTCCTGGACCACCTCTCACTGAACTGGCTCTGCGACTGTGGCCTGCAGCCATCGGGGTCCTGGACCACCTCTCACTGAACTGGCTCTGCGACTGTGGCCTGCAGCCATCGGGGTCCCCGTACACCTCACACTGAACTGGCTCTGCGACTGTGGTCTGAAGCCATCGGGGTCCTGGACAACCTCTCACTGAACTGGCTCTGCGACTGTGGCCTGCAGCCATCGGACTCCCCGTCAAACTCACACTGAACTGGCTTTGCGACTGTGGCCTGCAGCCATCGGGGTCCTGGTCCACCTCTCATTAAACTGGCTCTGCGACTGTGGCCTGCAGCCATCGGGGTCCTGGACCACCTCACACTGAACTGGCTCTGCGACTGTGGTCTGCAGCCATCGGGCTCCCCGTCAACCTCCAACTGAACTGGCTCTGCGACTGTGGCCTGAACCCATCGGGGTCCTGGACCACCTCACACTGAACTGGCTCTGCGACTGTGGCCTGAAGCCATCGGGATCCTGGACCACCTCACACTGAACTGGCTCTGCGACTGCGGCCTGCAGCCTTTGGGGTCCCCGTCCACCTCTCACTGAACTGGCTCTGCGACTGTGGCCTGCAGCCATCGGGCTCACCGTCCACCTCACACTGAACTGGCTCTGCGACTGTGGCCTGCAGAAATCGGACTCCCCGTCCACCTCACACTGAACTGGCTCTGCGACTGTGGCCTGAAGCCATCAGGCTCCCGTCCATCTCACACTGAACTGGCTCTGCGACTGTGGTCTGCAGCCATCGGGCTCCCGTCCACCTCACACTGAACTGGCTCTGCGACCGTGGCCTGCAGCCATCGGGGTCCTTTCCACCTCACACTGAACTGGCTCTGCGACTGTGGCCTGCAGCCATCGGTGTCCCCATCCACCTCACACTGAACAGGCTCTGCGACTGTGGCCTGCAGCCATCGGAGTCCTGGACCACCTCACACTGAACTGGCTCTGAGGCTGTGGCCTGCAGCCATCCGGCTCCTGGACCACCTCACACTGAACTGGCTCCGCGACTGTGTCCTGCAGCCATCGGGGTCCCCGTCCACCTCACACTGAACTGGCTCTGCGACTATGGCCTGCATCCATCGGGGTCCTGGACCACCTCACACTGAACTGGCTCTGCGACTGTGGCCTGAAGCCATTGGGGTCCTGGACCACCTCTCACTGAACTGGCTCTGTGACTGTGGCCTGCAGCCATCAGGGTCCTGGACCACCTCACACTGAAACTGGCTCTGAGGCTGTGGCCTGCAGCCATCGGGGTCCTGGACCACACACTGAACTGGCTCTGAGGCTGTGGCCTGAAGCCATCGGACTCCCCATCAACCTCACACTGAACTGGCTCTGCGACTGTGGCCTGAAGCCATCGGGGTCCTGGACCACCTCTCACTGAACTGGCTCTGCGACTGTGGCCTGCAGCCATCGGGGTCCCCGTACACCTCACACTGAACTGGCTCTGCGACTGTGGTCTGAAGCCATCGGGGTCCTGGACAACCTCTCACTGAACTGGCTCTGCGACTGTGGCCTGAAGCCATTGGGGTCCAGGACCACCTCTCACTGAACTGGCTCTGCGACTGTGGCCTGCAGCCATCGGGGTCCTGGACCACCTCTCACTGAACTGGCTCTGCGACTGTGGCCTGCAGCCATCGGGGTCCCCGTACACCTCACACTGAACTGGCTCTGCGACTGTGGTCTGAAGCCATCGGGGTCCTGGACAACCTCTCACTGAACTGGCTCTGCGACTGTGGCCTGCAGCCATCGGGCTCCCGTCCACCTCACACTGAACTGGCTCTGAGGCTGTGGCCTGAAGCCATCGGACTCCCCATCAACCTCACACTGAACTGGCTCTGCGACTGTGGCCTGCAGCCATCGGACTCCCCATCAACCTCACACAGAACTGGCTCTGCGACTGTGGCCTGAAGCCATCGGGGTCCTGGACGACCTCACACTGAACTGGCTCTGCGACTGTGGCCTGCAGCCATCGGGGTCCTGGCCACCTCACACTGAACTGGCTCTGCGACTGTGGCCTGCAGCCATCGGGGTCCTGGACCACCTCACACTGAACTGGCTCTGCGACTGTGGCCTGAAGCCATTGGGGTCCTGGACCACCTCTCACTGAACTGGCTCTGCGACTGTGGCCTGCAGCCATCGGGGTCCTGGACCACCTCTCACTGAACTGGCTCTGCGACTGTGGCCTGCAGCCATCGGGGTCCCCGTACACCTCACACTGAACTGGCTCTGCGACTGTGGTCTGAAGCCATCGGGGTCCTGGACAACCTCTCACTGAACTGGCTCTGCGACTGTGGCCTGCAGCCATCGGACTCCCCGTCAACCTCACACTGAACTGGCTCTGCGACTGTGGCCTGCAGCCATCGGGCTCCCCGTCCACCTCACACTGAACTGGCTCTGCGACTGTGGCCTGCAGCCATTGGGGTCCTGGACCACCTCACACTGAACTGGCTCTGCGACAGTGGCCTGCAGCCATCGGACTCCCCGTCCACTTCACACTGAACTGGCTCTGCGAATGTGGCCTGCAGCCATCGGGCTCCCCGTCCACCTCACACTGAACTGGCTTTGCGGCTGCGGCCTGCAGCCATCGGGGTCCCCATGCACCTCTGACTGAACTGGCTCTGCGACTGTGGCCTGCAGCCATCGGGGTCCTGGACCACCTCACACTGAACTGGCTCTGCGACTGTGGCCTGCAGCCATCGGGCTCCTGGACCACCTCTCACTGAACTGGCTCTGCGACTGTGGCCTGCAGCCATCGGGCTCCCGTCCACCTCACACTGAACTGGCTCTGAGGCTGTGGCCTGAAGCCATCGGACTCCCCATCAACCTCACACTGAACTGGCTCTGCGACTGTGGCCTGAAGCCATCGGGGTCCTGGACGACCTCACACTGAACTGGCTCTGCGACTGTGGCCTGCAGCCATCGGGGTCCTGGCCACATCACACTGAACTGGCTCTGCGACTCTGGCCTGCAGCCATCGGGGTCCTGGACCACCTCACACTGAACTGGCTCTGCGACTGTGGCCTGAAGCCATTGGGGTCCTGGACCACCTCTCACTGAACTGGCTCTGCGACTGTGGCCTGCAGCCATCGGGGTCCTGGACCACCTCTCACTGAACTGGCTCTGCGACTGTGGCCTGCAGCCATCGGGGTCCCCGTACACCTCACACTGAACTGGCTCTGCGACTGTGGTCTGAAGCCATCGGGGTCCTGGACAACCTCTCACTGAACTGGCTCTGCGACTGTGGCCTGCAGCCATCGGACTCCCCGTCAAACTCACACTGAACTGGCTTTGCGACTGTGGCCTGCAGCCATCGGGGTCCTGGTCCACCTCTCATTAAACTGGCTCTGCGACTGTGGCCTGCAGCCATCGGGGTCCTGGACCACCTCACACTGAACTGGCTCTGCGACTGTGGTCTGCAGCCATCGGGCTCCCCGTCAACCTCCAACTGAACTGGCTCTGCGACTGTGGCCTGAACCCATCGGGGTCCTGGACCACCTCACACTGAACTGGCTCTGCGACTGTGGCCTGAAGCCATCGGGATCCTGGACCACCTCACACTGAACTGGCTCTGCGACTGCGGCCTGCAGCCTTTGGGGTCCCCGTCCACCTCTCACTGAACTGGCTCTGCGACTGTGGCCTGCAGCCATCGGGCTCACCGTCCACCTCACACTGAACTGGCTCTGCGACTGTGGCCTGCAGAAATCGGACTCCCCGTCCACCTCACACTGAACTGGCTCTGCGACTGTGGCCTGAAGCCATCAGGCTCCCGTCCATCTCACACTGAACTGGCTCTGCGACTGTGGTCTGCAGCCATCGGGCTCCCGTCCACCTCACACTGAACTGGCTCTGCGACCGTGGCCTGCAGCCATCGGGGTCCTTTCCACCTCACACTGAACTGGCTCTGCGACTGTGGCCTGCAGCCATCGGTGTCCCCATCCACCTCACACTGAACAGGCTCTGCGACTGTGGCCTGCAGCCATCGGAGTCCTGGACCACCTCACACTGAACTGGCTCTGAGGCTGTGGCCTGCAGCCATCCGGCTCCTGGACCACCTCACACTGAACTGGCTCCGCGACTGTGTCCTGCAGCCATCGGGGTCCCCGTCCACCTCACACTGAACTGGCTCTGCGACTATGGCCTGCATCCATCGGGGTCCTGGACCACCTCACACTGAACTGGCTCTGCGACTGTGGCCTGAAGCCATTGGGGTCCTGGACCACCTCTCACTGAACTGGCTCTGTGACTGTGGCCTGCAGCCATCAGGGTCCTGGACCACCTCACACTGAAACTGGCTCTGAGGCTGTGGCCTGCAGCCATCGGGGTCCTGGACCACACACTGAACTGGCTCTGAGGCTGTGGCCTGAAGCCATCGGACTCCCCATCAACCTCACACTGAACTGGCTCTGCGACTGTGGCCTGAAGCCATCGGGGTCCTGGACCACCTCTCACTGAACTGGCTCTGCGACTGTGGCCTGCAGCCATCGGGGTCCCCGTACACCTCACACTGAACTGGCTCTGCGACTGTGGTCTGAAGCCATCGGGGTCCTGGACAACCTCTCACTGAACTGGCTCTGCGACTGTGGCCTGAAGCCATTGGGGTCCAGGACCACCTCTCACTGAACTGGCTCTGCGACTGTGGCCTGCAGCCATCGGGGTCCTGGACCACCTCTCACTGAACTGGCTCTGCGACTGTGGCCTGCAGCCATCGGGGTCCCCGTACACCTCACACTGAACTGGCTCTGCGACTGTGGTCTGAAGCCATCGGGGTCCTGGACAACCTCTCACTGAACTGGCTCTGCGACTGTGGCCTGCAGCCATCGGGCTCCCGTCCACCTCACACTGAACTGGCTCTGAGGCTGTGGCCTGAAGCCATCGGACTCCCCATCAACCTCACACTGAACTGGCTCTGCGACTGTGGCCTGCAGCCATCGGACTCCCCATCAACCTCACACAGAACTGGCTCTGCGACTGTGGCCTGAAGCCATCGGGGTCCTGGACGACCTCACACTGAACTGGCTCTGCGACTGTGGCCTGCAGCCATCGGGGTCCTGGCCACCTCACACTGAACTGGCTCTGCGACTGTGGCCTGCAGCCATCGGGGTCCTGGACCACCTCACACTGAACTGGCTCTGCGACTGTGGCCTGAAGCCATTGGGGTCCTGGACCACCTCTCACTGAACTGGCTCTGCGACTGTGGCCTGCAGCCATCGGGGTCCTGGACCACCTCTCACTGAACTGGCTCTGCGACTGTGGCCTGCAGCCATCGGGGTCCCCGTACACCTCACACTGAACTGGCTCTGCGACTGTGGTCTGAAGCCATCGGGGTCCTGGACAACCTCTCACTGAACTGGCTCTGCGACTGTGGCCTGCAGCCATCGGACTCCCCGTCAACCTCACACTGAACTGGCTCTGCGACTGTGGCCTGCAGCCATCGGGCTCCCCGTCCACCTCACACTGAACTGGCTCTGCGACTGTGGCCTGCAGCCATTGGGGTCCTGGACCACCTCACACTGAACTGGCTCTGCGACTGTGGCCTGAACCCATCGGGGTCCTGGACCACCTCACACTGAACTGGCTCTGCGACTGTGGCCTGAAGCCATCGGGGTCCTGGACCACCTCACACTGAACTGGCTCTGCGACTGCGGCCTGCAGCCATTGGGGTCCCCGTCCACCTCTCACTGAACTGGCTCTGCGACTGTGGCCTGCAGCCATCGGGCTCCCCGTCCACCTCACACTGAACTGGCTCTGCGACTGTGGCCTGCAGAAATCGGACTCCCCGTCCACCTCACACTGAACTGGCTCTGCGACTGTGGCCTGAAGCCATCAGGCTCCCGTCCACCTCACACTGAACTGGCTCTGCGACTGTGGTCTGCAGCCATCGGGCTCCCGTCCACCTCACACTGAACTGGCTCTGCTACCGTGGCCTGCAGCCATCGGGGTCCCCGTCCACCTCACACTGAACTGGCTCTGCGACTGTGGCCTGCAGCCATCGGTGTCCCCATCCACCTCACACTGAACAGGCTCTGCGACTGTGGCCTGCAGCCATCGTAGTCCTGGACCACCTCACACTGAACTGGCTCTGAGGCTGTGGCCTGCAGCCATCGGGGTCCTGGACCACCTCACACTGAACTGGCTCTGCGACTGTGGCCTGCAGCCATCGGGCTCCTGGACCACCTCACACTGAACTGGCTCTGCGACTGTGTCCTGCAGCCATCGGGGTCCCCGTCCACCTCACACTGAACTGGCTCTGAGACTGTGGCCTGCAGCCATTGGGGTCCTGGACCACTTCACACTGAACTGGCTCTGCGACTGTGGCCTGCAGCCATCGGACTCCCCGTACACTTCACACTGAACTGGCTCTGCGAATGTGGCCTGCAGCCATCGGGCTCCCCGTCCACCTCACACTGAACTGGCTTTGCGGCTGCGGCCTGCAGCCATCGGGGTCCCCATGCACCTCTGACTGAACTGGCTCTGCGACTGTGGCCTGCAGCAATCGGGGTCCTGGACGACCTCACACTGAACTGGCTCTGCGACTGCGGCCTGCAGCCATCGGGCTCCCCGTCCACTTCTCACTGAACTGCCTCTGCGACTGTGGCCTGCAGCCATCGGGGTCCTGGTCCACCTCACACTGAACTGGCTCTGCGACTGTGGCCTGCAGCCATCGGGGTCCTGGTCCACCTCTCATTAAACTGGCTCTGCGACTGTGGCCTGCAGCCATCGGGGTCCTGGACCACCTCACACTGAACTGGCTCTGCGACTGTGGTCTGCAGCCATCGGACTCCCCGTCCACCTCACACTGAACTGGCTCAGCGATTGTGGTCTGCAGCCATCGGGCTCCCCGTCAACCTCCAACTGAACTGGCTCTGCGACTGTGGCCTGAAGCCATCGGGGTCCTGTACCACCTCACACTGAACTGGCTCTGCGACTGTGGCCTGAAGCCATCGGGGTCCTGGACCACCTCACACTGAACTGGCTCTGCGACTGCGGCCTGCAGCCATTGGGGTCCCTGTCCACCTCTCACTGAACTGGCTCTGCGACTGTGGCCTGCAGCCATCGGACTCCCCGTCCACCTCACACTGAACTGGCTCTGCGACTGTGGCCTGCAGCCATCGGACTCCCCGTCCACCTCACACTGAACTGGCTCTGCGACAGTGGCCTGCAGCCATCGGACTCCCCGTCCACCTCACACTGAACTGGCTCTGCGACTGTGGCCTGCAGCCATCAGGCTCCCGTCCACCTCACACTGAACTGTCTATGCGACTGTGGCCTGCAGCCATCGGAGTCCTGGACGGCCTCAGACTGAACTGGCTCTGCGACTGTGGCCTGCAGCCATCGGACTCCTGGACCACCTCACACTGAACTGGCTGTGCGACTGTGGCCTGCAGACCTCGGGATCCTGGACCACCTCACACTGAATTGGCTCTGCGACTGTGGCCTGCAGCCATCGGGCTCCCCGTCCACCTCACACTGAACAGGCTATACGACTGTGGCCTGAAACCATCGGGGTCCTGGACCACCTCACACTGAACTGGCTCTGCGACTGTGGCCTGCAGCCATCGAGGTCCCCGTTCACCTCACACTGAACTGGCTCTGCGACTGTGGCCTGCAGCCATCGGGGTCCCCGTCCACCTCACACTGAACTGGCTCTGCGACTGTAGCCTGCAGACATCGGACACCCCGTCCACCTCACACTGAACTGGCTCTGCGACTGTGGCCTGCAGCCATCGGGGTCCTGGATCACCTCATACTGAACTGGCTCTGCGACTGTGGCCTGCAGCCATCGGGGTCCCCGTACACCTCACACTGAACTGGCTCTGCGACTGTGGTCTGAAGCCATCGGGGTCCTGGACAACCTCTCACTGAACTGGCTCTGCGACTGTGGCCTGCAGCCATCGGACTCTCCGTCAACCTCACACTGAACTGGCTCTGCGACTGTGGCCTGCAGCCATCGGGGTCCTGGTCCAACTCTCATTAAACTGGCTCTGCGACTGTGGCCTGCAGCCATCGGGGTCCTGGACCACCTCACACTGAACTGGCTCTGCGACTGTGGTCTGCAGCCATCAGGCTCCGCGTCAACCTCCAACTGAACTGGCTCTGCGACTGTGGCCTGAAGCCATCGGGGTCCTGGACCACCTCACACTGAACTGGCTCTGCGACTGTGGCCTGAAGCCATCGGGGTCCTGGACCACCTCACACTGAACTGGCTCTGCGACTGCGGCCTGCAGCCATTGGGGTCCCCGTCCACCTCTCACTGAACTGGCTCTGCGACTGTGGCCTGCAGCCATCGGGCTCCCCGTCCACCTCACACTGAACTGGCTCTGCGACTGTGGCCTGCAGAAATCGGACTCCCCGTCCACCTCACACGGAATTGGCTCTGCGACTGTGGTCTGCAGCCATCGGGCTCCCGTCCACCTCACACTGAACTGGCTCTGCGACTGTGGTCTGCAGCCATCGGGCTCCCGTCCACCTCACACTGAACTGGCTCTGCGACTGTGGCCTGCAGCCATCGGGGTCCCCGTCCACCTCACACTGAACTGGCTCTGCGACTGTGGCCTGCAGCCATCGGTGTCCCCATCCACCTCACACTGAACTGGCTCTGAGGCTGTGGCCTGCAGCCATCGGGGTCCTGGACCACCTCACACTGAACTGGCTCTGAGGCTGTGGCCTGCAGCCATCGGGGTCCTGGACCACTTCACACTGAACTGGCTCTGCGACTGTGGCCTGCAGCCATCGGGCTCCTGGACCACCTCACACTGAACTGGCTCTGCGACTGTGTCCTGCAGCCATCGGGGTCCCCGTCCACCTCACACTGAACTGGCTCTGAGACTGTGGCCTGCAGCCATCGGGGTCCCCGTCCATCTCACACTGAACTGGCTCTGCGACTGTGGCCTGCAGCCATCGTGCTCCTGGACCACCTCACACCTAACTGGCTCTGCGACTGTGTCCTGCAGCCATCGGGGTCCCCGTCCACCTCACACTGAACTGGCTCTGCGACTGTGGCCTGAAGCCATCGGGGTCCTGGACCACTTCACACTGAACTGGCTCTGCGACTGTGGCCTGCAGCCATCGAGGTCCCCGTCCACCTCACACTGAACTGGCTCGACGACAGTGGCCTGCAGCCATCGGACTCCCCGTCCACTTCACAATGAACTGGCTTTGCGGCTGCGGCCTGCAGCCATCGGGGTCCCCATGCACCTCTGACTGAACTGGCTCTGCGACTGTGGCCTGGAGCCATCGGGGTCCTGGACGACCTCACACTGAACTGGCTCTGCGACTGCGGCCTGCAGCCATCGGGGTCCTGGTCCACCTCACACTGAACTGGCTCTGCGACTGTGGCCTGCAGCCATCGGGGTCCTGGTCCACCTCTCATTAAACTGGCTCTGCGACTGTGGCCTGCAGCCATCGGGGTCCTGGACCACCTCACACTGAACTGGCTCTGCGACTGTGGTCTGCAGCCATCGGACTCCCCGTCCACCTCACACTGAACTGGCTCAGCGACTGTGGTCTGCAGCCATCGGGCTCCCCGTCAACCTCCAACTGAACTGGCTCTGCGACTGTGGCCTGAAGCCATCGGGGTCCTTGACCACCTCACACTGAACTGGCTCTGCGACTGTGGCCTGAAGCCATCGGGGTCCTGGACCACCTCACACTGAACTGGCTCTGCGACTGCGGCCTGCAGCCATTGGGGTCCCTGTCCACCTCTCACTGAACTGGCTCTGCGACTGTGGCCTGCAGCCATCGGACTCCCCGTCCACCTCACACTGAACTGGCTCTGCGACTGTGGCCTGCAGCCATCGGACTCCCCGTCCACCTCACACTGAACTGGCTCTGCGACAGTGGCCTGCAGCCATCGGACTCCCCGTCCACCTCACACTGAACTGTCTCTGCGACTGTGGCCTGCAGCCATCGAAGTCCTGGACGGCCTCAGACTGAACTGGCTCTGCGACTGTGGCCTGCAGCCATCGGGCTCCTGGACCACCTCACACTGAACTGGCTCTGCGACTGTGGCCTGCAGACCTCGGGATCCTGGACCACTTCACACTGAATTGGCTCTGCGACTGTGGCCTGCAGCCATCGGGCTCCCCGTCCACCTCACACTGAACAGGCTATACGACTGTGGCCTGAAACCATCGGGGTCCTGGACCACCTCACACTGAACTGGCTCTGCGACTGTGGCCTGCAGCCATCGAGGTCCCCGTTCACCTCACACTGAACTGGCTCTGCGACTGTGGCCTGCAGCCATCGGGCTCCCCGTCCACCTCACACTGAACTGGCTTTGCGACTGCGGCCTGCAGCCATCGGGGTCCCCATGCACCTCTCACTGAACTGACTCTGCGACTGTGGCCTGCAGCCATCGGGGTCCTGGACGACCTCACACTGAACTGGCTCTGCGACTGCGGCCTGCAGCCATCGGGCTCCCCATCCACCTCTGTCTGAACTGGCTCTGTGACTGTGGCCTGCAGCCATCGGGCTCCTGGACCACCTCACACTGAACTGGCTGTGCGACTGTGGCCTGCAGCCATCGGGGTCCCCGTCCACCTCACACTGAACTGGCTCTGCGACTGTGGCCTGCAGCCATCGGACTCCCCGTCCACCTCACACTGAACTGGCTCTGCGACTGTGGCCTGCAGCCATCGGGGTCCTGGATCACCTCATACTGAACTGGCTCTGCGACTGTGGCCTGCAGCCATCGGGGTCCCCGTACACCTCACACTGAACTGGCTCTGCGACTGTGGTCTGAAGCCATCGGGGTCCTGGACAACCTCTCACTGAACTGGCTCTGCGACTGTGGCCTGCAGCCATCGGACTCCCCGTCAACCTCACACTGAACTGGCTCTGCGACTGTGGCCTGCAGCCATCGGGGTCCTGGTCCACCTCTCATTAAACTGGCTCTGCGACTGTGGCCTGCAGCCATCGGGGTCCTGGACCACCTCACACTGAACTGGCTCTGCGACTGTGGTCTGCAGCCATCAGGCTCCGCGTCAACCTCCAACTGAACTGGCTCTGCGACTGTGGCCTGAAGCCATCGGGGTCCTGGACCACCTCACACTGAACTGGCTCTGCGACTGTGGCCTGAAGCCATCGGGGTCCTGGACCACCTCACACTGAACTGGCTCTGCGACTGCGGCATGCAGCCATTGGGGTCCCCGTCCACCTCTCACTGAACTGGCTCTGCGACTGTGGCCTGCAGCCATCGGGCTCCCCGTCCACCTCACACTGAAATGGCTCTGCGACTGTGGCCTGCAGAAATCGGACTCCCCGTCCACCTCACACTGAATTGGCTCTGCGACTGTGGTCTGCAGCCATCGGGCTCCCGTCCACCTCACACTGTACTGGCTCTGCGACTGTGGTCTGCAGCCATCGGGCTCCCGTCCACCTGACACTGAACTGGCTCTGCGACTGTGGCCTGCAGCCATCGGGGTCCCCGTCCACCTCACACTGAACTGGCTCTGCGACTGTGGCCTGCAGCCATCGGTGTCCCCATCCACCTCACACTGAACAGGCTCTGCAACTGTGGCCTGCAGCCATCGGAGTCCTGGACCACCTTACACTGAACTGGCTCTGAGGTTGTGGCCTGCAGCCATCGGGGTCCTGGACCACTTCACACTGAACTGGCTCTGCGACTGTGGCCTGCACCCATCGGGCTCCTGGACCACCTCACACTGAACTGGCTCTGCGACTGTGTCCTGCAGCCATCGGGGTCCCCGTCCACCTCACACTGAACTGGCTCGGAGACTGTGGCCTGCAGCCATCGGGGTCCCCGTCCATCTCACACTGAACTGGCTCTGCGACTGTGGCCTGCAGCCATCGTGCTCCTGGACCACCTCACACCTAACTGGCTCTGCGACTGTGTCCTGCAGCCATCGGGGTCCCCGTCCACCTCACACTGAACTGGCTCTGCGACTGTGGCCTGAAGCCATCGGGGTCCTGGACCACTTCACACTGAACTGGCTCTGCGACTGTGGCCTGCAGCCATCGAGGTCCCCGTCCACCTCACACTGAACTGGCTCTGCGACTGTGGCCTGCAGCCATCGGACTCCCCGTCCACTTCACACTGAACTGGCTCTGCGAATGTGGCCTGCAGCCATCGGGCTCCCCGTCCACCTCACACTGAACTGGCTTTGCGGCTGCGGCCTGCAGCCATCGGGGTCCCCATGCACCTCTGACTGAACTGGCTCTGCGACTGTGGCCTGCAGCCATCGGGGTCCTGGACGACCTCACACTGAACTGGCTCTGCGACTGCGGCCTGCAGCCATCGGGGTCCTGGTCCACCTCACACTGAACTGGCTCTGCGACTGTGGCCTGCATCCATCGGGGTCCTGGACCACCTCACACGGAACTGGCTCTGCGACTATGGTCTGCAGCCATCGAGCTCCCCGTCCACCTCACACTGAACTGGCTCTGCGACTGTGGTCTGCAGCCATCGGGCTCCCCGTCAACCTCCAACTGAACTGGCTCTGCGACTGTGGCCTGAAGCCATCGGGGTCCTGGACCACCTCACACTGAACTGGCTTTGCGACTGTGCCCTGAAGCCATCGGGGTCCTGGACCACCTCACACTGAACTGGCTCTGCGACTGCGGCCTGCAGCCATTGGGGTCCCCGTCCACCTCTCACTGAACTGGCTCTGCGACTGTGGCCTGCAGCCTTCGGACTCCCCGTCCACCTCACACTGAACTGGCTCTGCGACTGTGGCCTGCAGCCATCGGACTCCCCGTCCACCTCACACTGAACTGGCTCTGCGACTGTGGCCTGCAGCCATCGGACTCCCCGTCCACCTCACACTGAACTGGCTCTGCGACTGTGGCCTGCAGCCATCAGGCTCCCGTCCACCTCACACTGAACAGTCTCTGCGACTGTGGCCTGCAGCCATCGGAGTCCTGGACGGCCTCAGACTGAACTGGCTCTGCGACTGTGGCCTGCAGCCATCGGGCTCCTGGACCACCTCACACTGAACTGGCTCTGCGACTGTGGCCTGCAGCCATCGGGCTCCCCGTCCACCTCACACTGAACAGGCTCTGCGACTGTGGCCTGAAGCCATCGGTGTCCTGGACCACCTCACACTGAACTGGCTCTGCGACTGTGGCCTGCAGCCATCGAGGTCCCCGTTCACCTCACACTGAACTGGCTCTGCGACTGTGGCCTGCAGCCATCGGGGTCCCCGTCCAACTCACACTGAACTGGCTCTGCGACTGTGGCCTGCAGCCATCGGACTCCCCGTCCACCTCACACTGAACGGGCTCTGCGACTGTGGCCTGCAGCCATCGGGCTCCCCGTCCACCTCACACTGAACTGGCTTTGCGACTGCGGCCTGCAGCCATCGGGGTCCCCATGCACCTCTCAGTGAACTGACTCTGCGACTGTGGCCTGCAGCCATCGGGGTCCTGGACGACCTCACACTGAACTGGCTCTGCGACTGCGGCCTGCAGCCATCGGGCTACCCATCCACCTCTCTCTGAACTGGCTCTGTGACTGTGGCCTGCAGCCATCGGGCTCCTGGACCACCTCACACTGAACTGGCTCTGTGACTGTGGCCTGCAGCCATCGGACTCCCCGTCCACCTCACACTGAACTGTCTCTGCGACTGTGGCCTGCAGCCATCAGGGTCCCCGTCCACCTCACACTGAACTGGCTCTGCGACTGTGGCCTGCAGCCATCGGACTCCCCGTCCACCTCACACTGAACTGGCTCTGCGACTGTGGCCTGCAGCCATCGGGGTCCCCGTCCACCTCAGACTGAACTGGCTCTGCGACGGTGGCCTGCAGCCATCGGACTCCCCGTCCACCTCACACTGAACTGGCTCTGAGGCTGTGGCCTGCAGCCATCGGGGTCCTGGACCACCTCACACTGAACTGGCTCTGCGACTGTGGCCTGCAGCCATCGGGCTCCTGGACCACCTCACACTGAACAGGGACTGCGACTGTGGCCTGAAGCCATCGGTGTCCTGGACCACTTCACACTGAACTGGCTCTGCGACTGTGGCTTGCAGCCATCGGGGTACCCGTCCACCTCACACTGAACTGGCTCTGCGACTGTGGCCTGCAGCCATCGGGCTCCCCGTCCCCCTCACACTGAACTGGCTTTGCGACTGCTGCCTGCAGCCATCGGGGTCCCCATACACCTCTCACTGAACTGGCGCTGCGACTGTGTCCTGCAGCCATCGGGGTCCTGGACGACCTCACACTGAACTGTCTCTGCGACCGTGGCCTGCAGCCATCGGACTCCCCGTCCACCTCACACTGAATTGGCTCTGCGACTGTGGCCTGCAGCCATCGGGGTCCCCGTCCACCTCACACTGAACTGGCTCTGCGACTGTGGCCTGCAGCCATCGGACTCCCCGTCCACCTCACACTGAACTGGCTCTGCGACTGTGGCCTGCAGCCATCGGGGTCCTGGACCACCGCCCACTGAACTGGCTCTGCGACTGTGGCCTGCAGCCATCGGGGTCCTGGACCACCTCACACTGAACAGGCTCTGCGACTGTGGCCTGCAGCCATCGGGGTCCCCGTACACCTCACACTGAACTGGCTCTGCGACTGTGGCCTGCAGCCATCGGACTCCCCGTCCACCTCGCACTGAACTGGCTCTGCGACTGTGGCCTGCAGCCATCGGGGTCCCCGTCCACCTCGCACTGAACTGGCTCTGCGACTGTGGCCTGCAGCCATCGGGGTCCCCGTCCACCTGACACTGAACTGGCTCTGCGTCTCTGGCCTGCAGACATCGGGGTCCTGGACCACCTCGCACTGAACTGTCTCTGCGACTGTGGCCTGCAGCCATCGGGCTCCTGGACCACCTCACACTGAACAGGCCCTGCGACTGTGGCCTGCAGCCATCGGTCTCCCGTCCACCTCACACTGAACTGGCTCTGCGACTGTGGCCTGCAGCCATCGGGCTCCTGGACCACCTCACACTGAACAGGCTCTGCGACTGTGGCCTGAAGCCATCGGGGTCCTGGACCACTTCACACTGAACTGGCCCTGTGACTGTGGCCTGCAGCCATCGGGCTCCCCGTCCACCTCACACTGAACTGGCTCTGCGACTGTGGCCTGCAGCCATCGGGGTCCTGGACCACCTCACACTGAACTGGCTCTGCGACTGTGGTCTGCAGCCATCGGACTCCCCGTCCACCTCACACTGAACTGGCTCTGCGACTGTGGCCTGCAGTCATCGGGCTCCCGTCCTCCTCACACTGAACTGGCTCTGCGTCTCTGGCCTGCAGCCATCGGGCTCCCCGTCCACCTCACACTGAACTGGCTCTGCGACTGTGGCCTGCAGCCATCGGGGTCCCCGTCCACCTCAGACTGAACTGGCTCTGCGACTGTGGCCTGCAGCCATCGGGGTCCTGGACCACCTTGCACTGAACAGGCCCTGCGACTGTGGCCTGCGGCCATCGGGCTCCCGTCCACCTCACACTGAACTGGCTCTGCGACTGTGGCCTGCAGACCTCGGGGTACTGGACCACCTCACACTGAACTGGCTCTGCGACTGTGGCCTGCAGCCATCGGGCTCCTGGACCACCTCACACTGAACAGGCCCTGCGACTGTGGCCTGCAGCCATCGGGCTCCCGTCCACCTCACACTGAACTGGCTCTGCGACTGTGGCCTGCAGACCTCGGGATCCTGGACCAACTCACACTGAACTGGCTCTGCGACTGTGGCCTGCAGCCATCAGGCTCCTGGACCACCTCACACTGAACAGGCTCTGCGACTGTGGACTGAAGCCAACGGGGTCCTGGACCACTTCACACTGAACTGGCTCTGCGACTGTGGTCTGCAGCCATCGGGCTCCCGTCCACCTCAGACTGAATTGGCTCTGCGACTGTGGCCTGAAGACATCGGGGCCCCCGTACACCTCACACTGAACTGGCTCTGCGACTGTGGCCTGCAGCCATCGGGGTCCCCGTCCACCTCACACTGAACTGGCTCTGCGACTGTGGCCTGCAGCCATCGGTGTCCCCATCCACCTCACACTGAACTGGCTCTGAGGCTGTATCCTGCAGTCATCAGGCTCCCGTCCTCCTCACACTGAACTGGCTCTGCGTCTCTGGCCCGCAGCCATCGGGCTCCTGGACCACCTCACCCTGAACAGGCTCTGCGACTGTGGCCTGAAGCCATCGGGGTCCTGGACCACTTCACACTGAACTGGCTCTGCGACTGTGGCCTGAAGCCATCGGGGTCCTGGACCACTTCACACTGAACTGGCTCTGCGACTGTGGCCTGCAGCCATCGGACTCCCCGTCCACCTCACACTGAACTGGCTCTGCGAATGTGGCCTGCAGCCATCGGGGTCCCCGTCCACCTCACACTGAACTGGCTTTGCGACAGCGGCCTGTAGCCATCGGGGTCCCCATCCACCTCTCACTGAACTGGCTCTTCGACTGTGGCCTGCAGCCATCGGGGTCTCCGTCCACCTCTCACTGAACTGGCTCTGCGACTGTGGCCTGCAGCCATCGGAGTCCTGGACCACCTCACACTGAACTGGTTCTGAGGCTCTGGCCTGCAGCCATCGGGGTCCTGGACCACCTCACACTGAAATGGCTCTGCGACTGTGGCCTGCAGCCATCGGGCTCCCGTCCACCTCACACTGAACTGGCTCTGCGACTGTGGCCTGCAGACCTCGGGGTCCTGGACCACCTCACACTGAACTGGCTCTGCGACTGTGGCCTGCAGCCATCAGGCTCCTGGACCACCTCACACTGAACAGGCTCTGCGACTGTGGCCTGAAGCCATCGGGGTCCTGGACCACTTCACACTGAACTGGCTCTGTGACTATGGCCTGCAGCCATCGGGCTCCCCGTCCACCTCACACTGAACTGGCTCTGCGACTGTGGCCTGCAGCCATCGGGGTCCTGGACCACCTCACACTGAACTGGCTCTGCGGCTGTGGTCGGCAGCCATCGGGCACCCGTCCACATCAGACTGAACTGGCTCTGCGACTGTGGACTGAAGCCATCGGGGTCCTGGACCACTTCACACTGAACTGGCTCTGCGACTGTGGCTTGCAGCCATCGGGGTACCCGTCCACCTCACACTGAACTGGCTCTGCGACTGTGGCCTGCAGCCATCGGGCTCCCCGTCCCCCTCACACTGAACTGGCTTTGCGACTGCTGCCTGCAGCCATCGGAGTCCCCATACACCTCTCACTGAACTGGCGCTGCGACTGTGTCCTGCAGCCATCGGGGTCCTGGACGACCTCACACTGAACTGTCTGTGCGACTGTGGCCTGCAGCCATCGGACTCCCCGTCCACCTCACACTGAATTGGCTCTGCGACTGTGGCCTGCAGCCATCGGGGTCCCCGTCCACCTCACACTGAACTGGCTTTGCGACTGTGCCCTGAAGCCATCGGGGTCCTGGACCACCTCACACTGAACTGGCTCTGCGACTGCGGCCTGCAGCCATTGGGGTCCCCGTCCACCTCTCACTGAACTGGCTCTGCGACTGTGGCCTGCAGCCTTCGGACTCCCCGTCCACCTCACACTGAACTGGCTCTGCGACTGTGGCCTGCAGCCATCGGACTCCCCGTCCACCTCACACTGAACTGGCTCTGCGACTGTGGCCTGCAGCCATCGGACTCCCCGTCCACCTCACACTGAACTGGCTCTGCGACTGTGGCCTGCAGCCATCAGGCTCCCGTCCACCTCACACTGAACAGTCTCTGCGACTGTGGCCTGCAGCCATCGGAGTCCTGGACGGCCTCAGACTGAACTGGCTCTGCGACTGTGGCCTGCAGCCATCGGGCTCCTGGACCACCTCACACTGAACTGGCTCTGCGACTGTGGCCTGCAGCCATCGGGCTCCCCGTCCACCTCACACTGAACAGGCTCTGCGACTGTGGCCTGAAGCCATCGGTGTCCTGGACCACCTCACACTGAACTGGCTCTGCGACTGTGGCCTGCAGCCATCGAGGTCCCCGTTCACCTCACACTGAACTGGCTCTGCGACTGTGGCCTGCAGCCATCGGGGTCCCCGTCCAACTCACACTGAACTGGCTCTGCGACTGTGGCCTGCAGCCATCGGACTCCCCGTCCACCTCACACTGAACGGGCTCTGCGACTGTGGCCTGCAGCCATCGGGCTCCCCGTCCACCTCACACTGAACTGGCTTTGCGACTGCGGCCTGCAGCCATCGGGGTCCCCATGCACCTCTCAGTGAACTGACTCTGCGACTGTGGCCTGCAGCCATCGGGGTCCTGGACGACCTCACACTGAACTGGCTCTGCGACTGCGGCCTGCAGCCATCGGGCTACCCATCCACCTCTCTCTGAACTGGCTCTGTGACTGTGGCCTGCAGCCATCGGGCTCCTGGACCACCTCACACTGAACTGGCTCTGTGACTGTGGCCTGCAGCCATCGGACTCCCCGTCCACCTCACACTGAACTGTCTCTGCGACTGTGGCCTGCAGCCATCAGGGTCCCCGTCCACCTCACACTGAACTGGCTCTGCGACTGTGGCCTGCAGCCATCGGACTCCCCGTCCACCTCACACTGAACTGGCTCTGCGACTGTGGCCTGCAGCCATCGGGGTCCCCGTCCACCTCAGACTGAACTGGCTCTGCGACGGTGGCCTGCAGCCATCGGACTCCCCGTCCACCTCACACTGAACTGGCTCTGAGGCTGTGGCCTGCAGCCATCGGGGTCCTGGACCACCTCACACTGAACTGGCTCTGCGACTGTGGCCTGCAGCCATCGGGCTCCTGGACCACCTCACACTGAACAGGGACTGCGACTGTGGCCTGAAGCCATCGGTGTCCTGGACCACTTCACACTGAACTGGCTCTGCGACTGTGGCTTGCAGCCATCGGGGTACCCGTCCACCTCACACTGAACTGGCTCTGCGACTGTGGCCTGCAGCCATCGGGCTCCCCGTCCCCCTCACACTGAACTGGCTTTGCGACTGCTGCCTGCAGCCATCGGGGTCCCCATACACCTCTCACTGAACTGGCGCTGCGACTGTGTCCTGCAGCCATCGGGGTCCTGGACGACCTCACACTGAACTGTCTCTGCGACCGTGGCCTGCAGCCATCGGACTCCCCGTCCACCTCACACTGAATTGGCTCTGCGACTGTGGCCTGCAGCCATCGGGGTCCCCGTCCACCTCACACTGAACTGGCTCTGCGACTGTGGCCTGCAGCCATCGGACTCCCCGTCCACCTCACACTGAACTGGCTCTGCGACTGTGGCCTGCAGCCATCGGGGTCCTGGACCACCGCCCACTGAACTGGCTCTGCGACTGTGGCCTGCAGCCATCGGGGTCCTGGACCACCTCACACTGAACAGGCTCTGCGACTGTGGCCTGCAGCCATCGGGGTCCCCGTACACCTCACACTGAACTGGCTCTGCGACTGTGGCCTGCAGCCATCGGACTCCCCGTCCACCTCGCACTGAACTGGCTCTGCGACTGTGGCCTGCAGCCATCGGGGTCCCCGTCCACCTCGCACTGAACTGGCTCTGCGACTGTGGCCTGCAGCCATCGGGGTCCCCGTCCACCTGACACTGAACTGGCTCTGCGTCTCTGGCCTGCAGACATCGGGGTCCTGGACCACCTCGCACTGAACTGTCTCTGCGACTGTGGCCTGCAGCCATCGGGCTCCTGGACCACCTCACACTGAACAGGCCCTGCGACTGTGGCCTGCAGCCATCGGTCTCCCGTCCACCTCACACTGAACTGGCTCTGCGACTGTGGCCTGCAGCCATCGGGCTCCTGGACCACCTCACACTGAACAGGCTCTGCGACTGTGGCCTGAAGCCATCGGGGTCCTGGACCACTTCACACTGAACTGGCCCTGTGACTGTGGCCTGCAGCCATCGGGCTCCCCGTCCACCTCACACTGAACTGGCTCTGCGACTGTGGCCTGCAGCCATCGGGGTCCTGGACCACCTCACACTGAACTGGCTCTGCGACTGTGGTCTGCAGCCATCGGACTCCCCGTCCACCTCACACTGAACTGGCTCTGCGACTGTGGCCTGCAGTCATCGGGCTCCCGTCCTCCTCACACTGAACTGGCTCTGCGTCTCTGGCCTGCAGCCATCGGGCTCCCCGTCCACCTCACACTGAACTGGCTCTGCGACTGTGGCCTGCAGCCATCGGGGTCCCCGTCCACCTCAGACTGAACTGGCTCTGCGACTGTGGCCTGCAGCCATCGGGGTCCTGGACCACCTTGCACTGAACAGGCCCTGCGACTGTGGCCTGCGGCCATCGGGCTCCCGTCCACCTCACACTGAACTGGCTCTGCGACTGTGGCCTGCAGACCTCGGGGTACTGGACCACCTCACACTGAACTGGCTCTGCGACTGTGGCCTGCAGCCATCGGGCTCCTGGACCACCTCACACTGAACAGGCCCTGCGACTGTGGCCTGCAGCCATCGGGCTCCCGTCCACCTCACACTGAACTGGCTCTGCGACTGTGGCCTGCAGCCATCGGACTCCCCGTCCACCTCACACTGAACTGGCTCTGCGACTGTGGCCTGCAGCCATCGGGGTCCTGGACCACCGCCCACTGAACTGGCTCTGCGACTGTGGCCTGCAGCCATCGGGGTCCTGGACCACCTCACACTGAACAGGCTCTGCGACTGTGGCCTGCAGCCATCGGGGTCCCCGTACACCTCACACTGAACTGGCTCTGCGACTGTGGCCTGCAGCCATCGGACTCCCCGTCCACCTCGCACTGAACTGGCTCTGCGACTGTGGCCTGCAGCCATCGGGGTCCCCGTCCACCTCGCACTGAACTGGCTCTGCGACTGTGGCCTGCAGCCATCGGGGTCCCCGTCCACCTGACACTGAACTGGCTCTGCGTCTCTGGCCTGCAGACATCGGGGTCCTGGACCACCTCGCACTGAACTGTCTCTGCGACTGTGGCCTGCAGCCATCGGGCTCCTGGACCACCTCACACTGAACAGGCCCTGCGACTGTGGCCTGCAGCCATCGGTCTCCCGTCCACCTCACACTGAACTGGCTCTGCGACTGTGGCCTGCAGCCATCGGGCTCCTGGACCACCTCACACTGAACAGGCTCTGCGACTGTGGCCTGAAGCCATCGGGGTCCTGGACCACTTCACACTGAACTGGCCCTGTGACTGTGGCCTGCAGCCATCGGGCTCCCCGTCCACCTCACACTGAACTGGCTCTGCGACTGTGGCCTGCAGCCATCGGGGTCCTGGACCACCTCACACTGAACTGGCTCTGCGACTGTGGTCTGCAGCCATCGGACTCCCCGTCCACCTCACACTGAACTGGCTCTGCGACTGTGGCCTGCAGTCATCGGGCTCCCGTCCTCCTCACACTGAACTGGCTCTGCGTCTCTGGCCTGCAGCCATCGGGCTCCCCGTCCACCTCACACTGAACTGGCTCTGCGACTGTGGCCTGCAGCCATCGGGGTCCCCGTCCACCTCAGACTGAACTGGCTCTGCGACTGTGGCCTGCAGCCATCGGGGTCCTGGACCACCTTGCACTGAACAGGCCCTGCGACTGTGGCCTGCGGCCATCGGGCTCCCGTCCACCTCACACTGAACTGGCTCTGCGACTGTGGCCTGCAGACCTCGGGGTACTGGACCACCTCACACTGAACTGGCTCTGCGACTGTGGCCTGCAGCCATCGGGCTCCTGGACCACCTCACACTGAACAGGCCCTGCGACTGTGGCCTGCAGCCATCGGGCTCCCGTCCACCTCACACTGAACTGGCTCTGCGACTGTGGCCTGCAGACCTCGGGATCCTGGACCAACTCACACTGAACTGGCTCTGCGACTGTGGCCTGCAGCCATCAGGCTCCTGGACCACCTCACACTGAACAGGCTCTGCGACTGTGGACTGAAGCCATCGGGCTCCCGTCCACCTCAGACTGAATTGGCTCTGCGACTGTGGCCTGAAGACATCGGGGCCCCCGTACACCTCACACTGAACTGGCTCTGCGACTGTGGCCTGCAGCCATCGGGGTCCCCGTCCACCTCACACTGAACTGGCTCTGCGACTGTGGCCTGCAGCCATCGGTGTCCCCATCCACCTCACACTGAACTGGCTCTGAGGCTGTATCCTGCAGTCATCAGGCTCCCGTCCTCCTCACACTGAACTGGCTCTGCGTCTCTGGCCCGCAGCCATCGGGCTCCTGGACCACCTCACCCTGAACAGGCTCTGCGACTGTGGCCTGAAGCCATCGGGGTCCTGGACCACTTCACACTGAACTGGCTCTGCGACTGTGGCCTGAAGCCATCGGGGTCCTGGACCACTTCACACTGAACTGGCTCTGCGACTGTGGCCTGCAGCCATCGGACTCCCCGTCCACCTCACACTGAACTGGCTCTGCGAATGTGGCCTGCAGCCATCGGGGTCCCCGTCCACCTCACACTGAACTGGCTTTGCGACAGCGGCCTGTAGCCATCGGGGTCCCCATCCACCTCTCACTGAACTGGCTCTTCGACTGTGGCCTGCAGCCATCGGGGTCTCCGTCCACCTCTCACTGAACTGGCTCTGCGACTGTGGCCTGCAGCCATCGGAGTCCTGGACCACCTCACACTGAACTGGTTCTGAGGCTCTGGCCTGCAGCCATCGGGGTCCTGGACCACCTCACACTGAAATGGCTCTGCGACTGTGGCCTGCAGCCATCGGGCTCCCGTCCACCTCACACTGAACTGGCTCTGCGACTGTGGCCTGCAGACCTCGGGGTCCTGGACCACCTCACACTGAACTGGCTCTGCGACTGTGGCCTGCAGCCATCAGGCTCCTGGACCACCTCACACTGAACAGGCTCTGCGACTGTGGCCTGAAGCCATCGGGGTCCTGGACCACTTCACACTGAACTGGCTCTGTGACTATGGCCTGCAGCCATCGGGCTCCCCGTCCACCTCACACTGAACTGGCTCTGCGACTGTGGCCTGCAGCCATCGGGGTCCTGGACCACCTCACACTGAACTGGCTCTGCGGCTGTGGTCGGCAGCCATCGGGCACCCGTCCACATCAGACTGAACTGGCTCTGCGACTGTGGACTGAAGCCATCGGGGTCCTGGACCACTTCACACTGAACTGGCTCTGCGACTGTGGCTTGCAGCCATCGGGGTACCCGTCCACCTCACACTGAACTGGCTCTGCGACTGTGGCCTGCAGCCATCGGGCTCCCCGTCCCCCTCACACTGAACTGGCTTTGCGACTGCTGCCTGCAGCCATCGGAGTCCCCATACACCTCTCACTGAACTGGCGCTGCGACTGTGTCCTGCAGCCATCGGGGTCCTGGACGACCTCACACTGAACTGTCTGTGCGACTGTGGCCTGCAGCCATCGGACTCCCCGTCCACCTCACACTGAATTGGCTCTGCGACTGTGGCCTGCAGCCATCGGGGTCCCCGTCCACCTCACACTGAACTGGCTCTGCGACTGTGGCCTGCAGCCATCGGACTCCCCGTCCACCTCACACTGAACTGGCTCTGCGACTGTGGCCTGCAGCCATCGGGGTCCTGGACCACCGCACACTGAACTGGCTCTGCGACTGAGGCCTGCAGCCATCGGGGTCCTGGACCACCTCACACTGAACAGGCTCTGCGACTGTGGCCTGCAGCCATCGGGGTCCCCGTACACCTCACACTGAACTGGCTCTGCGACTGTGGCCTGCAGCCATCGGACTCCCCGTCCACCTCACACTGAACTGGCTCTGCGACTGTGGCCTGCAGCCATCGGGGTCCCCGTCCACCTGACACTGAACTGGCTCTGCGTCTCTGGCCTGCAGACATCGGGGTCCTGGACCACCTCGCACTGAACTGTCTCTGCGACTGTGGCCTGCAGCCATCGGGCTCCTGGACCACCTCACACTGAACAGGCCCTGCGACTGTGGCCTGCGGCCATCGGGCTCCCGTCCACCTCACACTGAACTGGCTCTGCGACTGTGGCCTGCAGACCTCGGGGTCCTGGACCACCTCACACTGAACTGGCTCTGCGACTGTGGCCTGCAGCCATCGGGCTCCTGGACCACCTCACACTGAACAGGCCCTGCGACTGTGGCCTGCAGCCATCGGGCTCCCGTCCACCTCACACTGAACTGGCTCTGCGACTGTGGCCTGCAGACCTCGGGATCCTGGACCAACTCACACTGAACTGGCTCTGCGACTGTGGCCTGCAGCCATCGGGCTCCTGGACCACCTCACACTGAACAGGCTCTGCGACTGTGGACTGAAGCCAACGGGGTCCTGGACCACTTCACACTGAACTGGCTCTGCGACTGTGGTCTGCAGCCATCGGGCTCCCGTCCACCTCAGACTGAATTGGCTCTGCGACTGTGGCCTGAAGACATCGGGGCCCCCGTACACCTCACACTGAACTGGCTCTGCGACTGTGGCCTGCAGCCATCGGGGTCCCCGTCCACCTCACACTGAACTGGCTCTGCGACTGTGGCCTGCAGCCATCGGTGTCCCCATCCACCTCACACTGAACTGGCTCTGAGGCTGTATCCTGCAGTCATCAGGCTCCCGTCCTCCTCACACTGAACTGGCTCTGCGTCTCTGGCCCGCAGCCATCGGGCTCCTGGACCACCTCACCCTGAACAGGCTCTGCGACTGTGGCCTGAAGCCATCGGGGTCCTGGACCACTTCACACTGAACTGGCTCTGCGACTGTGGCCTGAAGCCATCGGGGTCCTGGACCACTTCACACTGAACTGGCTCTGCGACTGTGGCCTGCAGCCATCGGACTCCCCGTCCACCTCACACTGAACTGGCTCTGCGAATGTGGCCTGCAGCCATCGGGGTCCCCGTCCACCTCACACTGAACTGGCTTTGCGACAGCGGCCTGTAGCCATCGGGGTCCCCATCCACCTCTCACTGAACTGGCTCTTCGACTGTGGCCTGCAGCCATCGGGGTCTCCGTCCACCTCTCACTGAACTGGCTCTGCGACTGTGGCCTGCAGCCATCGGAGTCCTGGACCACCTCACACTGAACTGGTTCTGAGGCTCTGGCCTGCAGCCATCGGGGTCCTGGACCACCTCACACTGAAATGGCTCTGCGACTGTGGCCTGCAGCCATCGGGCTCCCGTCCACCTCACACTGAACTGGCTCTGCGACTGTGGCCTGCAGACCTCGGGGTCCTGGACCACCTCACACTGAACTGGCTCTGCGACTGTGGCCTGCAGCCATCAGGCTCCTGGACCACCTCACACTGAACAGGCTCTGCGACTGTGGCCTGAAGCCATCGGGGTCCTGGACCACTTCACACTGAACTGGCTCTGTGACTATGGCCTGCAGCCATCGGGCTCCCCGTCCACCTCACACTGAACTGGCTCTGCGACTGTGGCCTGCAGCCATCGGGGTCCTGGACCACCTCACACTGAACTGGCTCTGCGGCTGTGGTCTGCAGCCATCGGGCACCCGTCCACATCAGACTGAACTGGCTCTGCGACTGTGGACTGAAGCCATCGGGGTCCTGGACCACTTCACACTGAACTGGCTCTGCGACTGTGGCTTGCAGCCATCGGGGTACCCGTCCACCTCACACTGAACTGGCTCTGCGACTGTGGCCTGCAGCCATCGGGCTCCCCGTCCCCCTCACACTGAACTGGCTTTGCGACTGCTGCCTGCAGCCATCGGGGTCCCCATACACCTCTCACTGAACTGGCGCTGCGACTGTGTCCTGCAGCCATCGGGGTCCTGGACGACCTCACACTGAACTGTCTGTGCGACTGTGGCCTGCAGCCATCGGACTCCCCGTCCACCTCACACTGAATTGGCTCTGCGACTGTGGCCTGCAGCCATCGGGGTCCCCGTCCACCTCACACTGAACTGGCTCTGCGACTGTGGCCTGCAGCCATCGGGCACCCGTCCACATCAGACTGAACTGGCTCTGCGACTGTGGACTGAAGCCATCGGGGTCCTGGACCACTTCACACTGAACTGGCTCTGCGACTGTGGCTTGCAGCCATAGGGGTACCCGTCCACCTCACACTGAACTGGCTCTGCGACTGTGGCCTGCAGCCATCGGGCTCCCCGTCCCCCTCACACTGAACTGGCTTTGCGACTGCTGCCTGCAGCCATCGGGGTCCCCATACACCTCTCACTGAACTGGCGCTGCGACTGTGTCCTGCAGCCATTGGGGTCCTGGACGACCTCACACTGAACTGTCTGTGCGACTGTGGCCTGCAGCCATCGGACTCCCCGTCCACCTCACACTGAATTGGCTCTGCGACTGTGGCCTGCAGCCATCGGGGTCCCCGTCCACCTCACACTGAACTGGCTCTGCGACTGTGGCCTGCAGCCATCGGACTCCCCGTCCACCTCACACTGAACTGGCTCTGCGACTGTGGCCTGCAGCCATCGGGGTCCTGGACCACCGCACACTGAACTGGCTCTGCGACTGAGGCCTGCAGCCATCGGGGTCCTGGACCACCTCACACTGAACAGGCTCTGCGACTGTGGCCTGCAGCCATCGGGGTCCCCGTACACCTCACACTGAACTGGCTCTGCGACTGTGGCCTGCAGCCATCGGACTCCCCGTCCACCTCACACTGAACTGGCTCTGCGACTGTGGCCTGCAGCCATCGGGGTCCCCGTCCACCTGACACTGAACTGGCTCTGCGTCTCTGGCCTGCAGACATCGGGGTCCTGGACCACCTCGCACTGAACTGTCTCTGCGACTGTGGCCTGCAGCCATCGGGCTCCTGGACCACCTCACACTGAACAGGCCCTGCGACAGTGGCCTGCAGCCATCGGTCTCCCGTCCACCTCACACTGAACTGGCTCTGCGACTGTGGCCTGCAGACCTCGGGGTCCTGGACCACCTCACATTGAACTGGCTCTGCGACTGTGGCCTGCAGCCATCGGGCTCCTGGACCACCTCACACTGAACAGGCTCTGCGACTGTGGCCTGAAGCCATAGGGGTCCTGGACCACTTCACACTGAACTGGCTCTGCGACTGTGGCCTGCAGCCATCGGGCTCCCCGTCCACCTCACACTGAACTGGCTCTGCGACTGTGGCCTGCAGCCATCGGGGTCCTGGACCACCTCACACTGAACTGGCTCTGCGACTGTAGTCTGCAGCCATCGGACTCCCCGTCCACCTCACACTGAACTGGCTCTGCGACTGTGGCCTGCATTCATCGGGCTCCCGTCCTCCTCACACTGAACTGGCTCTGCGCCTCTGACCTGCAGCCATCGGGCTCCCCGTCCACCTCACACTGAACTGGCTCTGCGACTGTGGCCTGCAGCCATCGGGGTCCCCGTCCACCTCAGACTGAACTGGCTCTGCGACTGTGGCCTGCAGGCATCGGGGTCCTGGACCACCTTGCACTGAACAGGCCCTGCGACTGTGGCCTGCAGCCATCGGGCTCCCGTCCACCTCACACTGAACTGGCTCTGCGACTGTGGCCTGCAGACCTCGGGGTACTGGACCACCTCACACTGAACTGGCTCTGCGACAGTGGCCTGCAGCCATCGGGCTCCTGGACCACCTCACACTGAACAGGCCCTGCGACTGTGGCCTGCAGCCATCGGGCTCCCGTCCACCTCACACTGAACTGGCTCTGCGACTGTGGCCTGCAGACCTCGGGGTCCTGGACCAACTCACACTGAACTGGCTCTGCGACTGTGGCCTGCAGCCATCGGGCTCCTGGACCAACTCACACTGAACAGGCTCTGCGACTGTGGACTGAAGCCAACGGGGTCCTGGACCACTTCACACTGAACTGGCTCTGCGACTGTGGTCTGCAGCCATCGGGCTCCCGTCCACCTCAGACTGAATTGGCTCTGCGACTGTGGCCTGAAGACATCGGGGCCCCCGTACACCTCACACTGAACTGGCTCTGCGACTGTGGCCTGCAGCCATCGGGGTCCCCGTCCACCTCACACTGAACTGGCTCTGCGACTGTGGCCTGCAGCCATCGGTGTCCCCGTCCACCTCACACTGAACTGGCTCTGAGGCTGTATCCTGCAGTCATCAGGCTCCCGTCCTCCTCACACTGAACTGGCTCTGCGTCTCTGGGCCGCAGCCATCGGGCTCCTGGACCACCTCACACTGAACAGGCTCTGCGACTGTGGCCTGAAGCCATGGGGGTCCTGGACCACTTCACACTGAACTGGCTCTGCGACTGTGGCCTGAAGCCATCGGGGTCCTGGACCACTTCACACAGAACTGGCTCTGCGACTGTGGCCTGCAGCCATCGGACTCCCCGTCCACCTCACACTGAACTGGCTCTGCGAATGTGGCCTGCAGCCATCGGGGTCCCCGTCCACCTCACACTGAACTGGCTTTGCGACAGCGGCCTGTAGCCATCGGGGTCCCCATCCACCTCTCACTGAACTGGCTCTTCGACTGTGGCCTGCAGCCATCGGGGTCTCCGTCCACCTCTCACTGAACTGGCTCTGCGACTGTGGCCTGCAGCCATCGGAGTCCTGGAACACCTCACACTGAACTGGCTCTGAGGCTCTGGCCTGCAGCCATCGGGGTCCTGGACCACCTCACACTGAAATGGCTCTGCGACTGTGGCCTGCAGCCATCAGGCTCCTGGACCACCTCACACTGAACTGGCTCTGCGACTGTGTCCTGCAGCCATCGGGCTCCCCGTCCACCTCTCACTGAACTGGCTCTGCGACTGTGGCCTGCAGCCATCGGGCTCCTGGACCACCTCACACTGAACTGGCTCTGCGACTGTGGCCTGCAGCCATCGGACTCCCTGTCCACCTCACACTGAACTGGCTCTGCGACTGTGGCCTGCAGCCATCGGGGTCCCCGTCCACTTCAGACTGAACTGGCTCTGCGACTATGGCCTGCAGCCATCGGGGTCCCCGTCCACCTCACACTGTACTGGCTCTGAGACTGTGGCCTGCAGCCATCGGGGTCCTGGACCACCTCACACTGAACTGGTTCTGAGGCTGTGGCCTGCAGCCATCGGGGTCCTGGACCACCTCACACTGAACTGGCTCTGAGGCTGTGGCCTGCAGCCATCGGGCTCCTGGACCACCTCACACTGAACAGGCTCTGCGACTGTGGCCTGAAGCCATCGGGGTCCTGGACCACTTCACACTGAACTGGCTCTGCGACTGTGGCCTGCAGCCATCGGGGTCCCCGTCCACCTGACACTGAACTGGCTCTGCGTCTCTGGCCTGCAGACATCGGGGTCCTGGACCACCTCACACTGAACTGTCTCTGCGACTGTGGCCTGCAGCCATCGGGCTCCTGGACCACCTCACACTGAACAGGCCCTGCGACTGTGGCCTGCAGCCATCGGGCTCCCCGTCCACCTCACACTGAACTGGCTCTGCGACTGTGGCCTGCAGCCATCGGGGTCCTGGACCACCTCACACTGAACTGGCTCTGCGACTGTGGCCTGCAGTCATCGGGCTCCCGTCCTCCTCACACTGAACTGGCTCTGCGTCTCTGGCCTGCAGCCATCGGGCTCCCCGTCCACCTCACACTGAACTGGCTCTGCGACTGTGGCCTGCAGCCATAGGGCTCCCCGTCCACCTCACACTGAACTGGCTCTGCGACTGTGGCCTGCAGCCATCGGAGTCCTGGACGGCCTCAGACTGAACTGGCTCTGCGACTGTGGCCTGCAGCCATCGGGCTCCTGGACCACCTCACACTGAACTGGCTCTGCGACTGTGGCCTGCAGCCATCGGGCTCCCCGTCCACCTCACACTGAACAGGCTCTGCGACTGTGGCCTGAAGCCATCGGTGTCCTGGACCACCTCACACTGAACTGGCTCTGCGACTGTGGCCTGCAGCCATCGAGGTCCCCGTTCACCTCACACTGAACTGGCTCTGCGACTGTGGCCTGCAGCCATCGGGGTCCCCGTCCACCTCACACTGAACTGGCTCTGCGACTGTGGCCTGCAGCCATCGGACTCCCCGTCCACCTCACACTGAACGGGCTCTGCGACTGTGGCCTGCAGCCATCGGGCTCCCCGTCCACCTCACACTGAACTGGCTTTGCGACTGCGGCCTGCAGCCATCGGGGTCCCCATGCACCTCTCAGTGAACTGACTCTGCGACTGTGGCCTGCAGCCATCGGGGTCCTGGACGACCTCACACTGAACTGGCTCTGCGACTGCGGCCTGCAGCCATCGGGCTACCCATCCACCTCTCTCTGAACTGGCTCTGTGACTGTGGCCTGCAGCCATCGGGCTCCTGGACCACCTCACACTGAACTGGCTCTGTGACTGTGGCCTGCAGCCATCGGACTCCCCGTCCACCTCACACTGAACTGTCTCTGCGACTGTGGCCTGCAGCCATCAGGGTCCCCGTCCACCTCACACTGAACTGGCTCTGCGACTGTGGCCTGCAGCCATCGGGGTCCCCGTCCACCTCACACTGAACTGGCTCTGCGACTGTGGCCTGCAGCCATCGGGGTCCCCGTCCACCTCAGACTGAACTGGCTCTGCGACGGTGGCCTGCAGCCATCGGACTCCCCGTCCACCTCACACTGAACTGGCTCTGAGGCTGTGGCCTGCAGCCATCGGGGTCCTGGACCACCTCACACTGAACTGGCTCTGCGACTGTGGCCTGCAGCCATCGGGCTCCTGGACCACCTCACACTGAACAGGGACTGCGACTGTGGCCTGAAGCCATCGGTGTCCTGGACCACTTCACACTGAACTGGCTCTGCGACTGTGGCTTGCAGCCATCGGGGTACCCGTCCACCTCACACTGAACTGGCTCTGCGACTGTGGCCTGCAGCCATCGGGCTCCCCGTCCCCCTCACACTGAACTGGCTTTGCGACTGCTGCCTGCAGCCATCGGGGTCCCCATACACCTCTCACTGAACTGGCGCTGCGACTGTGTCCTGCAGCCATCGGGGTCCTGGACGACCTCACACTGAACTGTCTCTGCGACCGTGGCCTGCAGCCATCGGACTCCCCGTCCACCTCACACTGAATTGGCTCTGCGACTGTGGCCTGCAGCCATCGGGGTCCCCGTCCACCTCACACTGAACTGGCTCTGCGACTGTGGCCTGCAGCCATCGGACTCCCCGTCCACCTCACACTGAACTGGCTCTGCGACTGTGGCCTGCAGCCATCGGGGTCCTGGACCACCGCCCACTGAACTGGCTCTGCGACTGTGGCCTGCAGCCATCGGGGTCCTGGACCACCTCACACTGAACAGGCTCTGCGACTGTGGCCTGCAGCCATCGGGGTCCCCGTACACCTCACACTGAACTGGCTCTGCGACTGTGGCCTGCAGCCATCGGACTCCCCGTCCACCTCACACTGAACTGGCTCTGCGACTGTGGCCTGCAGCCATCGGGGTCCCCGTCCACCTGACACTGAACTGGCTCTGCGTCTCTGGCCTGCAGACATCGGGGTCCTGGACCACCTCGCACTGAACTGTCTCTGCGACTGTGGCCTGCAGCCATCGGGCTCCTGGACCACCTCACACTGAACAGGCCCTGCGACTGTGGCCTGCAGCCATCGGTCTCCCGTCCACCTCACACTGAACTGGCTCTGCGACTGTGGCCTGCAGCCATCGGGCTCCTGGACCACCTCACACTGAACAGGCTCTGCGACTGTGGCCTGAAGCCATCGGGGTCCTGGACCACTTCACACTGAACTGGCTCTGTGACTGTGGCCTGCAGCCATCGGGCTCCCCGTCCACCTCACACTGAACTGGCTCTGCGACTGTGGCCTGCAGCCATCGGGGTCCCCGTCCACCTGACACTGAACTGGCTCTGCGACTGTGTCCTGCAGCCATCGGGCTCCCCGTCCACCTCTCACTGAACTGGCTCTGCGACTGTGGCCTGCAGCCATCGGGCTCCTGGACCACCTCACACTGAACTGGCTCTGCGACTGTGGCCTGCAGCCATCGGACTCCCTGTCCACCTCACACTGAACTGGCTCTGCGACTGTGGCCTGCAGCCATCGGGGTCCCCGTCCACTTCAGACTGAACTGGCTCTGCGACTATGGCCTGCAGCCATCGGGGTCCCCGTCCACCTCACACTGTACTGGCTCTGAGACTGTGGCCTGCAGCCATCGGGGTCCTGGACCACCTCACACTGAACTGGTTCTGAGGCTGTGGCCTGCAGCCATCGGGGTCCTGGACCACCTCACACTGAACTGGCTCTGAGGCTGTGGCCTGCAGCCATCGGGCTCCTGGACCACCTCACACTGAACAGGCTCTGCGACTGTGGCCTGAAGCCATCGGGGTCCTGGACCACTTCACACTGAACTGGCTCTGCGACTGTGGCCTGCAGCCATCGGGGTCCCCGTCCACCTGACACTGAACTGGCTCTGCGTCTCTGGCCTGCAGACATCGGGGTCCTGGACCACCTCACACTGAACTGTCTCTGCGACTGTGGCCTGCAGCCATCGGGCTCCTGGACCACCTCACACTGAACAGGCCCTGCGACTGTGGCCTGCAGCCATCGGGCTCCCCGTCCACCTCACACTGAACTGGCTCTGCGACTGTGGCCTGCAGCCATCGGGGTCCTGGACCACCTCACACTGAACTGGCTCTGCGACTGTGGCCTGCAGTCATCGGGCTCCCGTCCTCCTCACACTGAACTGGCTCTGCGTCTCTGGCCTGCAGCCATCGGGCTCCCCGTCCACCTCACACTGAACTGGCTCTGCGACTGTGGCCTGCAGCCATAGGGCTCCCCGTCCACCTCACACTGAACTGGCTCTGCGACTGTGGCCTGCAGCCATCGGAGTCCTGGACGGCCTCAGACTGAACTGGCTCTGCGACTGTGGCCTGCAGCCATCGGGCTCCTGGACCACCTCACACTGAACTGGCTCTGCGACTGTGGCCTGCAGCCATCGGGCTCCCCGTCCACCTCACACTGAACAGGCTCTGCGACTGTGGCCTGAAGCCATCGGTGTCCTGGACCACCTCACACTGAACTGGCTCTGCGACTGTGGCCTGCAGCCATCGAGGTCCCCGTTCACCTCACACTGAACTGGCTCTGCGACTGTGGCCTGCAGCCATCGGGGTCCCCGTCCACCTCACACTGAACTGGCTCTGCGACTGTGGCCTGCAGCCATCGGACTCCCCGTCCACCTCACACTGAACGGGCTCTGCGACTGTGGCCTGCAGCCATCGGGCTCCCCGTCCACCTCACACTGAACTGGCTTTGCGACTGCGGCCTGCAGCCATCGGGGTCCCCATGCACCTCTCAGTGAACTGACTCTGCGACTGTGGCCTGCAGCCATCGGGGTCCTGGACGACCTCACACTGAACTGGCTCTGCGACTGCGGCCTGCAGCCATCGGGCTACCCATCCACCTCTCTCTGAACTGGCTCTGTGACTGTGGCCTGCAGCCATCGGGCTCCTGGACCACCTCACACTGAACTGGCTCTGTGACTGTGGCCTGCAGCCATCGGACTCCCCGTCCACCTCACACTGAACTGTCTCTGCGACTGTGGCCTGCAGCCATCAGGGTCCCCGTCCACCTCACACTGAACTGGCTCTGCGACTGTGGCCTGCAGCCATCGGGGTCCCCGTCCACCTCACACTGAACTGGCTCTGCGACTGTGGCCTGCAGCCATCGGGGTCCCCGTCCACCTCAGACTGAACTGGCTCTGCGACGGTGGCCTGCAGCCATCGGACTCCCCGTCCACCTCACACTGAACTGGCTCTGAGGCTGTGGCCTGCAGCCATCGGGGTCCTGGACCACCTCACACTGAACTGGCTCTGCGACTGTGGCCTGCAGCCATCGGGCTCCTGGACCACCTCACACTGAACAGGGACTGCGACTGTGGCCTGAAGCCATCGGTGTCCTGGACCACTTCACACTGAACTGGCTCTGCGACTGTGGCTTGCAGCCATCGGGGTACCCGTCCACCTCACACTGAACTGGCTCTGCGACTGTGGCCTGCAGCCATCGGGCTCCCCGTCCCCCTCACACTGAACTGGCTTTGCGACTGCTGCCTGCAGCCATCGGGGTCCCCATACACCTCTCACTGAACTGGCGCTGCGACTGTGTCCTGCAGCCATCGGGGTCCTGGACGACCTCACACTGAACTGTCTCTGCGACCGTGGCCTGCAGCCATCGGACTCCCCGTCCACCTCACACTGAATTGGCTCTGCGACTGTGGCCTGCAGCCATCGGGGTCCCCGTCCACCTCACACTGAACTGGCTCTGCGACTGTGGCCTGCAGCCATCGGACTCCCCGTCCACCTCACACTGAACTGGCTCTGCGACTGTGGCCTGCAGCCATCGGGGTCCTGGACCACCGCCCACTGAACTGGCTCTGCGACTGTGGCCTGCAGCCATCGGGGTCCTGGACCACCTCACACTGAACAGGCTCTGCGACTGTGGCCTGCAGCCATCGGGGTCCCCGTACACCTCACACTGAACTGGCTCTGCGACTGTGGCCTGCAGCCATCGGACTCCCCGTCCACCTCACACTGAACTGGCTCTGCGACTGTGGCCTGCAGCCATCGGGGTCCCCGTCCACCTGACACTGAACTGGCTCTGCGTCTCTGGCCTGCAGACATCAGGGTCCTGGACCACCTCGCACTGAACTGTCTCTGCGACTGTGGCCTGCAGCCATCGGGCTCCTGGACCACCTCACACTGAACAGGCCCTGCGACTGTGGCCTGCAGCCATCGGTCTCCCGTCCACCTCACACTGAACTGGCTCTGCGACTGTGGCCTGCAGCCATCGGGCTCCTGGACCACCTCACACTGAACAGGCTCTGCGACTGTGGCCTGAAGCCATCGGGGTCCTGGACCACTTCACACTGAACTGGCTCTGTGACTGTGGCCTGCAGCCATCGGGCTCCCCGTCCACCTCACACTGAACTGGCTCTGCGACTGTGGCCTGCAGCCATCGGGCTCCTGGACCACCTCACACTGAACTGGCTCTGCGACTGTGGCCTGCAGCCATCGGACTCCCTGTCCACCTCACACTGAACTGGCTCTGCGACTGTGGCCTGCAGCCATCGGGGTCCCCGTCCACTTCAGACTGAACTGGCTCTGCGACTATGGCCTGCAGCCATCGGGGTCCCCGTCCACCTCACACTGTACTGGCTCTGAGACTGTGGCCTGCAGCCATCGGGGTCCTGGACCACCTCAGACTGAACTGGTTCTGAGGCTGTGGCCTGCAGCCATCGGGGTCCTGGACCACCTGACACTGAACTGGCTCTGAGGCTGTGGCCTGCAGCCATCGGGCTCCTGGACCACCTCACACTGAACTGGCTCTGCGACTGTGGCCTGCAGCCATCGGGGTCCCCGTCCACCTGACACTGAACTGGCTCTGCGTCTCTGGCCTGCAGACATCGGGGTCCTGGACCACCTCACACTGAACTGTCTCTGCGACTGTGGCCTGCAGCCATCGGGCTCCTGGACCACCTCACACTGAACAGGCCCTGCGACTCTGGCCTGCAGCCATCGGGCTCCCGTCCACCTCACACTGAACTGGCTCTGCGACTGTGGCCTGCAGCCATCGGGCTCCCCGTCCACCTCACACTGAACTGGCTCTGCGACTGTGGCCTGCAGCCATCGGGGTCCTGGACCACCTCACACTGAACTGGCTCTGCGACTGTGGTCTGCAGCCATCGGACTCCCCGTCCACCTCACACTGAACTGGCTCTGCGACTGTGGCCTGCAGTCATCGGGCTCCCGTCCTCCTCACACTGAACTGGCTCTGCGTCTCTGGCCTGCAGCCATCGGGCTCCCCGTCCACCTCACACTGAACTGGCTCTGCGACTGTGGCCTGCAGCCATCGGGGTCCCCGTCCACCTCAGACTGAACTGGCTCTGCGACTGTGGCCTGCAGCCATCGGAGTCCTGGACGGCCTCAGACTGAACTGGCTCTGCGACTGTGGCCTGCAGCCATCGGGCTCCTGGACCACCTCACACTGAACTGGCTCTGCGACTGTGGCCTGCAGCCATCGGGCTCCCCGTCCACCTCACACTGAACAGGCTCTGCGACTGTGGCCTGAAGCCATCGGTGTCCTGGACCACCTCACACTGAACTGGCTCTGCGACTGTGGCCTGCAGCCATCGAGGTCCCCGTTCACCTCACACTGAACTGGCTCTGCGACTGTGGCCTGCAGCCATCGGGGTCCCCGTCCACCTCACACTGAACTGGCTCTGCGACTGTGGCCTGCAGCCATCGGACTCCCCGTCCACCTCACACTGAACGGGCTCTGCGACTGTGGCCTGCAGCCATCGGGCTCCCCGTCCACCTCACACTGAACTGGCTTTGCGACTGCGGCCTGCAGCCATCGGGGTCCCCATGCACCTCTCAGTGAACTGACTCTGCGACTGTGGCCTGCAGCCATCGGGGTCCTGGACGACCTCACACTGAACTGGCTCTGCGACTGCGGCCTGCAGCCATCGGGCTACCCATCCACCTCTCTCTGAACTGGCTCTGTGACTGTGGCCTGCAGCCATCGGGCTCCTGGACCACCTCACACTGAACTGGCTCTGTGACTGTGGCCTGCAGCCATCGGACTCCCCGTCCACCTCACACTGAACTGTCTCTGCGACTGTGGCCTGCAGCATCAGGGTCCCCGTCCACCTCACACTGAACTGGCTCTGCGACTGCGGCCTGCAGCCATCGGGCTACCCATCCACCTCTCTCTGAACTGGCTCTGTGACTGTGGCCTGCAGCCATCGGGCTCCTGGACCACCTCACACTGAACTGGCTCTGTGACTGTGGCCTGCAGCCATCGGACTCCCCGTCCACCTCACACTGAACTGTCTCTGCGACTGTGGCCTGCAGCCATCAGGGTCCCCGTCCACCTCACACTGAACTGGCTCTGCGACTGTGGCCTGCAGCCATCGGGGTCCCCGTCCACCTCACACTGAACTGGCTCTGCGACTGTGGCCTGCAGCCATCGGGGTCCCCGTCCACCTCAGACTGAACTGGCTCTGCGACGGTGGCCTGCAGCCATCGGACTCCCCGTCCACCTCACACTGAACTGGCTCTGAGGCTGTGGCCTGCAGCCATCGGGGTCCTGGACCACCTCACACTGAACTGGCTCTGCGACTGTGGCCTGCAGCCATCGGGCTCCTGGACCACCTCACACTGAACAGGGACTGCGACTGTGGCCTGAAGCCATCGGTGTCCTGGACCACTTCACACTGAACTGGCTCTGCGACTGTGGCTTGCAGCCATCGGGGTACCCGTCCACCTCACACTGAACTGGCTCTGCGACTGTGGCCTGCAGCCATCGGGCTCCCCGTCCCCCTCACACTGAACTGGCTTTGCGACTGCTGCCTGCAGCCATCGGGGTCCCCATACACCTCTCACTGAACTGGCGCTGCGACTGTGTCCTGCAGCCATCGGGGTCCTGGACGACCTCACACTGAACTGTCTCTGCGACCGTGGCCTGCAGCCATCGGACTCCCCGTCCACCTCACACTGAATTGGCTCTGCGACTGTGGCCTGCAGCCATCGGGGTCCCCGTCCACCTCACACTGAACTGGCTCTGCGACTGTGGCCTGCAGCCATCGGACTCCCCGTCCACCTCACACTGAACTGGCTCTGCGACTGTGGCCTGCAGCCATCGGGGTCCTGGACCACCGCCCACTGAACTGGCTCTGCGACTGTGGCCTGCAGCCATCGGGGTCCTGGACCACCTCACACTGAACAGGCTCTGCGACTGTGGCCTGCAGCCATCGGGGTCCCCGTACACCTCACACTGAACTGGCTCTGCGACTGTGGCCTGCAGCCATCGGACTCCCCGTCCACCTCACACTGAACTGGCTCTGCGACTGTGGCCTGCAGCCATCGGGGTCCCCGTCCACCTGACACTGAACTGGCTCTGCGTCTCTGGCCTGCAGACATCGGGGTCCTGGACCACCTCGCACTGAACTGTCTCTGCGACTGTGGCCTGCAGCCATCGGGCTCCTGGACCACCTCACACTGAACAGGCCCTGCGACTGTGGCCTGCAGCCATCGGTCTCCCGTCCACCTCACACTGAACTGGCTCTGCGACTGTGGCCTGCAGCCATCGGGCTCCTGGACCACCTCACACTGAACAGGCTCTGCGACTGTGGCCTGAAGCCATCGGGGTCCTGGACCACTTCACACTGAACTGGCTCTGTGACTGTGGCCTGCAGCCATCGGGCTCCCCGTCCACCTCACACTGAACTGGCTCTGCGACTGTGGCCTGCAGCCATCGGGCTCCTGGACCACCTCACACTGAACTGGCTCTGCGACTGTGGCCTGCAGCCATCGGACTCCCTGTCCACCTCACACTGAACTGGCTCTGCGACTGTGGCCTGCAGCCATCGGGGTCCCCGTCCACTTCAGACTGAACTGGCTCTGCGACTATGGCCTGCAGCCATCGGGGTCCCCGTCCACCTCACACTGTACTGGCTCTGAGACTGTGGCCTGCAGCCATCGGGGTCCTGGACCACCTCAGACTGAACTGGTTCTGAGGCTGTGGCCTGCAGCCATCGGGGTCCTGGACCACCTGACACTGAACTGGCTCTGAGGCTGTGGCCTGCAGCCATCGGGCTCCTGGACCACCTCACACTGAACTGGCTCTGCGACTGTGGCCTGCAGCCATCGGGGTCCCCGTCCACCTGACACTGAACTGGCTCTGCGTCTCTGGCCTGCAGACATCGGGGTCCTGGACCACCTCACACTGAACTGTCTCTGCGACTGTGGCCTGCAGCCATCGGGCTCCTGGACCACCTCACACTGAACAGGCCCTGCGACTCTGGCCTGCAGCCATCGGGCTCCCGTCCACCTCACACTGAACTGGCTCTGCGACTGTGGCCTGCAGCCATCGGGCTCCCCGTCCACCTCACACTGAACTGGCTCTGCGACTGTGGCCTGCAGCCATCGGGGTCCTGGACCACCTCACACTGAACTGGCTCTGCGACTGTGGTCTGCAGCCATCGGACTCCCCGTCCACCTCACACTGAACTGGCTCTGCGACTGTGGCCTGCAGTCATCGGGCTCCCGTCCTCCTCACACTGAACTGGCTCTGCGTCTCTGGCCTGCAGCCATCGGGCTCCCCGTCCACCTCACACTGAACTGGCTCTGCGACTGTGGCCTGCAGCCATCGGGGTCCCCGTCCACCTCAGACTGAACTGGCTCTGCGACTGTGGCCTGCAGCCATCGGAGTCCTGGACGGCCTCAGACTGAACTGGCTCTGCGACTGTGGCCTGCAGCCATCGGGCTCCTGGACCACCTCACACTGAACTGGCTCTGCGACTGTGGCCTGCAGCCATCGGGCTCCCCGTCCACCTCACACTGAACAGGCTCTGCGACTGTGGCCTGAAGCCATCGGTGTCCTGGACCACCTCACACTGAACTGGCTCTGCGACTGTGGCCTGCAGCCATCGAGGTCCCCGTTCACCTCACACTGAACTGGCTCTGCGACTGTGGCCTGCAGCCATCGGGGTCCCCGTCCACCTCACACTGAACTGGCTCTGCGACTGTGGCCTGCAGCCATCGGACTCCCCGTCCACCTCACACTGAACGGGCTCTGCGACTGTGGCCTGCAGCCATCGGGCTCCCCGTCCACCTCACACTGAACTGGCTTTGCGACTGCGGCCTGCAGCCATCGGGGTCCCCATGCACCTCTCAGTGAACTGACTCTGCGACTGTGGCCTGCAGCCATCGGGGTCCTGGACGACCTCACACTGAACTGGCTCTGCGACTGCGGCCTGCAGCCATCGGGCTACCCATCCACCTCTCTCTGAACTGGCTCTGTGACTGTGGCCTGCAGCCATCGGGCTCCTGGACCACCTCACACTGAACTGGCTCTGTGACTGTGGCCTGCAGCCATCGGACTCCCCGTCCACCTCACACTGAACTGTCTCTGCGACTGTGGCCTGCAGCATCAGGGTCCCCGTCCACCTCACACTGAACTGGCTCTGCGACTGTAGCCTGCAGCCATCGGACTCCCCGTCCACCTCACACTGAACTGGCTCTGCGACTGTGGCCTGCAGCCATCGGGGTCCCCGTCCACCTCAGACTGAACTGGCTCTGCGACGGTGGCCTGCAGCCATCGGACTCCCCGTCCACCTCACACTGAACTGGCTCTGAGGCTGTGGCCTGCAGCCATCGGGGTCCTGGACCACCTCACACTGAACTGGCTCTGCGACTGTGGCCTGCAGCCATCGGGCTCCTGGACCACCTCACACTGAACAGGGACTGCGACTGTGGCCTGAAGCCATCGGTGTCCTGGACCACTTCACACTGAACTGGCTCTGCGACTGTGGCTTGCAGCCATCGGGGTACCCGTCCACCTCACACTGAACTGGCTCTGCGACTGTGGCCTGCAGCCATCGGGCTCCCCGTCCCCCTCACACTGAACTGGCTTTGCGACTGCTGCCTGCAGCCATCGGGGTCGCCATACACCTCTCACTGAACTGGCGCTGCGACTGTGTCCTGCAGCCATCGGGGTCCTGGACGACCTCACACTGAACTGTCTCTGCGACCGTGGCCTGCAGCCATCGGACTCCCCGTCCACCTCACACTGAATTGGCTCTGCGACTGTGGCCTGCAGCCATCGGGGTCCCCGTCCACCTCACACTGAACTGGCTCTGCGACTGTGGCCTGCAGCCATCGGACTCCCCGTCCACCTCACACTGAACTGGCTCTGCGACTGTGGCCTGCAGCCATCGGGGTCCTGGACCACCGCCCACTGAACTGGCTCTGCGACTGTGGCCTGCAGCCATCGGGGTCCTGGACCACCTCACACTGAACAGGCTCTGCGACAGTGGCCTGCAGCCATCGGGGTCCCCGTACACCTCACACTGAACTGGCTCTGCGACTGTGGCCTGCAGCCATCGGACTCCCCGTCCACCTCACACTGAACTGGCTCTGCGACTGTGGCCTACAGCCATCGGGGTCCCCGTCCACCTGACACTGAACTGGCTCTGCGTCTCTGGCCTGCAGACATCGGGGTCCTGGACCACCTCGCACTGAACTGTCTCTGCGACTGTGGCCTGCAGCCATCGGGCTCCTGGACCACCTCACACTGAACAGGCCCTGCGACTGTGGCCTGCAGCCATCGGTCTCCCGTCCACCTCGCACTGAACTGGCTCTGCGACTGTGGCCTGCAGCCATCGGGCTCCTGGACCACCTCACACTGAACAGGCTCTGCGACTGTGGCCTGAAGCCATCGGGGTCCTGGACCACTTCACACTGAACTGGCTCTGTGACTGTGGCCTGCAGCCATCGGGCTCCCCGTCCACCTCACACTGAACTGGCTCTGCGACTGTGGCCTGCAGCCATCGGGGTCCTGGACCACCTCACACTGAACTGGCTCTGCGACTGTGGCCTGCAGTCATCGGGCTCCCGTCCTCCTCACACTGAACTGGCTCTGCGTCTCTGGCCTGCAGCCATCGGGCTCCCCGTCCACCTCACACTGAACTGGCTCTGCGACTGTGGCCTGCAGCCATCGGGGTCCCCGTCCACCTCAGACTGAACTGGCTCTGCGACTGTGGCCTGCAGCCATCGGGGTCCTGGACCACCTTGCACTGAACAGGCCCTGCGACTGTGGCCTGCGGCCATCGGGCTCCCGTCCACCTCACACTGAACTGGCTCTGCGACTGTGGCCTGCAGACCTCGGGGTACTGGACCACCTCACACTGAACTGGCTCTGCGACTGTGGCCTGCAGCCATCGGGCTCCTGGACCACCTCACACTGAACAGGCCCTGCGACTGTGGCCTGCAGCCATCGGGCTCCCGTCCACCTCACACTGAACTGGCTCTGCGACTGTGGCCTGCAGCCATCGGGCTCCTGGACCACCTCACACTGAACAGGCTCTGCGACTGTGGACTGAAGCCAACGGGGTCCTGGACCACTTCACACTGAACTGGCTCTGCGACTGTGGTCTGCAGCCATCGGGCTCCCGTCCACCTCAGACTGAATTGGCTCTGCGACTGTGGCCTGAAGACATCGGGGCCCCCGTACACCTCACACTGAACTGGCTCTGCGACTGTGGCCTGCAGCCATCGGGGTCCCCGTCCACCTCACACTGAACTGGCTCTGCGACTGTGGCCTGCAGCCATCGGTGTCCCCATCCACCTCACACTGAACTGGCTCTGAGGCTGTATCCTGCAGTCATCAGGCTCCCGTCCTCCTCACACTGAACTGGCTCTGCGTCTCTGGCCCGCAGCCATCGGGCTCCTGGACCACCTCACCCTGAACAGGCTCTGCGACTGTGGCCTGAAGCCATCGGGGTCCTGGACCACTTCACACTGAACTGGCTCTGCGACTGTGGCCTGAAGCCATCGGGGTCCTGGACCACTTCACACTGAACTGGCTCTGCGACTGTGGCCTGCAGCCATCGGACTCCCCGTCCACCTCACACTGAACTGGCTCTGCGAATGTGGCCTGCAGCCATCGGGGTCCCCGTCCACCTCACACTGAACTGGCTTTGCGACAGCGGCCTGTAGCCATCGGGGTCCCCATCCACCTCTCACTGAACTGGCTCTTCGACTGTGGCCTGCAGCCATCGGGGTCTCCGTCCACCTCTCACTGAACTGGCTCTGCGACTGTGGCCTGCAGCCATTGGAGTCCTGGACCACCTCACACTGAACTGGTTCTGAGGCTCTGGCCTGCAGCCATCGGGGTCCTGGACCACCTCACACTGAAATGGCTCTGCGACTGTGGCCTGCAGCCATCGGGCTCCCGTCCACCTCACACTGAACTGGCTCTGCGACTGTGGCCTGCAGACCTCGGGGTCCTGGACCACCTCACACTGAACTGGCTCTGCGACTGTGGCCTGCAGCCATCAGGCTCCTGGACCACCTCACACTGAACAGGCTCTGCGACTGTGGCCTGAAGCCATCGGGGTCCTGGACCACTTCACACTGAACTGGCTCTGTGACTATGGCCTGCAGCCATCGGGCTCCCCGTCCACCTCACACTGAACTGGCTCTGCGACTGTGGCCTGCAGCCATCGGGGTCCTGGACCACCTCACACTGAACTGGCTCTGCGGCTGTGGTCTGCAGCCATCGGGCACCCGTCCACATCAGACTGAACTGGCTCTGCGACTGTGGACTGAAGCCATCGGGGTCCTGGACCACTTCACACTGAACTGGCTCTGCGACTGTGGCTTGCAGCCATCGGGGTACCCGTCCACCTCACACTGAACTGGCTCTGCGACTGTGGCCTGCAGCCATCGGGCTCCCCGTCCCCCTCACACTGAACTGGCTTTGCGACTGCTGCCTGCAGCCATCGGGGTCCCCATACACCTCTCACTGAACTGGCGCTGCGACTGTGTCCTGCAGCCATCGGGGTCCTGGACGACCTCACACTGAACTGTCTCTGCGACTGCGGCCTGCAGCCATCGGACTCCCCGTCCACCTCACACTGAATTGGCTCTGCGACTGTGGCCTGCAGCCATCGGGGTCCCCGTCCACCTCACACTGAACTGGCTCTGCGACTGTGGCCTGCAGCCATCGGACTCCCCGTCCACCTCACACTGAACTGGCTCTGCGACTGTGGCCTGCAGCCATCGGGGTCCTGGACCACCGCACACTGAACTGGCTCTGCGACTGAGGCCTGCAGCCATCGGGGTCCTGGACCACCTCACACAGAACAGGCTCTGCGACTGTGGCCTGCAGCCATCGGGGTCCCCGTACACCTCACACTGAACTGGCTCTGCGACTGTGGCCTGCAGCCATCGGACTCCCCGTCCACCTCACACTGAACTGGCTCTGCGACTGTGGCCTGCAGCCATCGGGGTCCCCGTCCACCTGACACTGAACTGGCTCTGCGTCTCTGGCCTGCAGACATCGGGGTCCTGGACCACCTCGCACTGAACTGTCTCTGCGACTGTGGCCTGCAGCCATCGGGCTCCTGGACCACCTCACACTGAACAGGCCCTGCGACTGTGGCCTGCAGCCATCGGTCTCCCGTCCACCTCACACTGAACTGGCTCTGCGACTGTGGCCTGCAGACCTCGGGGTCCTGGACCACCTCACACTGAACTGGCTCTGCGACTGTGGCCTGCAGCCATCGGGCTCCTGGACCACCTCACACTGAACAGGCTCTGCGACTGTGGCCTGAAGCCATAGGGGTCCTGGACCACTTCACACTGAACTGGCTCTGTGACTGTGGCCTGCAGCCATCGGGCTCCCCGTCCACCTCACACTGAACTGGCTCTGCGACTGTGGCCTGCAGCCATCGGGGTCCTGGACCACCTCACACTGAACTGGCTCTGCGACTGTGGTCTGCAGCCATCGGACTCCCCGTCCACCTCACACTGAACTGGCTCTGCGACTGTGGCCTGCATTCATCGGGCTCCCGTCCTCCTCACACTGAATTGGCTCTGCGACTGTGGCCTGAAGACATCGGGGCCCCCGTACACCTCACACTGAACTGGCTCTGCGACTGTGGCCTGCAGCCATCGGGGTCCCCGTCCACCTCACACTGAACTGGCTCTGCGACTGTGGCCTGCAGCCATCGGTGTCCCCATCCACCTCACACTGAACTGGCTCTGAGGCTGTATCCTGCAGTCATCAGGCTCCCGTCCTCCTCACACTGAACTGGCTCTGCGTCTCTGGGCCGCAGCCATCGGGCTCCTGGACCACCTCACACTGAACAGGCTCTGCGACTGTGGCCTGAAGCCATGGGGGTCCTGGACCACTTCACACTGAACTGGCTCTGCGACTGTGGCCTGCAGCCATCGGACTCCCCGTCCACCTCACACTGAACTGGCTCTGCGAATGTGGCCTGCAGCCATCGGGGTCCCCGTCCACCTCACACTGAACTGGCTTTGCGACAGCGGCCTGTAGCCATCGGGGTCCCCATCCACCTCTCACTGAACTGGCTCTTCGACTGTGGCCTGCAGCCATCGGGGTCTCCGTCCACCTCTCACTGAACTGGCTCTGCGACTGTGGCCTGCAGCCATCGGAGTCCTGGAACACCTCACACTGAACTGGCTCTGAGGCTCTGGCCTGCAGCCATCGGCGTCCTGGACCACCTCACACTGAAATGGCTCTGCGACTGTGGCCTGCAGCCATCAGGCTCCTGGACCACCTCACACTGAACTGGCTCTGCGACTGTGTCCTGCAGCCATCGGGCTCCCCGTCCACCTCTCACTGAACTGGCTCTGCGACTGTGGCCTGCAGCCATCGGGCTCCTGGACCACCTCACACTGAACTGGCTCTGCGACTGTGGCCTGCAGCCATCGGACTCCCTGTCCACCTCACACTGAACTGGCTCTGCGACTGTGGCCTGCAGCCATCGGTGTCCCCGTCCACTTCAGACTGAACTGGCTCTGCGACTATGGCCTGCAGCCATCGGGGTCCCCGTCCACCTCACACTGTACTGGCTCTGAGACTGTGGCCTGCAGCCATCGGGGTCCTGGACCACCTCACACTGAACTGGTTCTGAGGCTGTGGCCTGCAGCCATCGGGGTCCTGGACCACCTCACACTGAACTGGCTCTGAGGCTGTGGCCTGCAGCCATCGGGCTCCTGGACCACCTCACACTGAACAGGCTCTGCGACTGTGGCCTGAAGCCATCGGGGTCCTGGACCACTTCACACTGAACTGGCTCTGCGACTGTGGCCTGCAGCCATCGGGGTCCCCGTCCACCTGACACTGAACTGGCTCTGCGTCTCTGGCCTGCAGACATCGGGGTCCTGGACCACCTCACACTGAACTGTCTCTGCGACTGTGGCCTGCAGCCATCGGGCTCCTGGACCACCTCACACTGAACAGGCCCTGCGACTCTGGCCTGCAGCCATCGGGCTCCCGTCCACCTCACACTGAACTGGCTCTGCGACTGTGGCCTGCAGCCATCGGGCTCCCCGTCCACCTCACACTGAACTGGCTCTGCGACTGTGGCCTGCAGCCATCGGGGTCCTGGACCACCTCACACTGAACTGGCTCTGCGACTGTGGTCTGCAGCCATCGGACTCCCCGTCCACCTCACACTGAACTGGCTCTGCGACTGTGGCCTGCAGTCATCGGGCTCCCGTCCTCCTCACACTGAACTGGCTCTGCGTCTCTGGCCTGCAGCCATCGGGCTCCCCGTCCACCTCACACTGAACTAGCTCTGCGACTGTGGCCTGCAGCCATCGGGGTCCCCGTCCACCTCAGACTGAACTGGCTCTGCGACTGTGGCCTGCAGCCATCGGGGTCCTGGACCACCTTGCACTGAACAGGCCCTGCGACTGTGGCCTGCAGCCATCGGGCTCCCGTCCACCTCACACTGAACTGGCTCTGCGACTGTGGCCTGCAGACCTCGGTGTACTGGACCACCTCACACTGAACTGGCTCTGCGACTGTGGCCTGCAGCCATCGGGCTCCTGGACCACCTCACACTGAACAGGCCCTGCGACTGTGGCCTGCAGCCATCGGGCTCCCGTCCACCTCACACTGAACTGGCTCTGCGACTGTGGCCTGCAGACCTCGGGGTCCTGGACCAACTCACACTGAACTGGCTCTGCGACTGTGGCCTGCAGCCATCGGGCTCCTGGACCACCTCACACTGAACAGGCTCTGCGACTGTGGACTGAAGCCAACGGGGTCCTGGACCACTTCACACTGAACTGGCTCTGCGACTGTGGTCTGCAGCCATCGGGCTCCCGTCCACCTCAGACTGAATTGGCTCTGCGACTGTGGCCTGAAGACATCGGGGCCCCCGTACACCTCACACTGAACTGGCTCTGCGACTGTGGCCTGCAGCCATCGGGGTCCCCGTCCACCTCACACTGAACTGGCTCTGCGACTGTGGCCTGCAGCCATCGGTGTCCCCATCCACCTCACACTGAACTGGCTCTGAGGCTGTATCCTGCAGTCATCAGGCTCCCGTCCTCCTCACACTGAACTGGCTCTGCGTCTCTGGCCCGCAGCCATCGGGCTCCTGGACCACCTCACACTGAACAGGCTCTGCGACTGTGGCCTGCAGCCATCGGGCTCCTGGACCACCTCACCCTGAACAGGCTCTGCGACTGTGGCCTGAAGCCATCGGGGTCCTGGACCACTTCACACTGAACTGGCTCTGCGACTGTGGCCTGAAGCCATCGGGGTCCTGGACCACTTCACACTGAACTGGCTCTGCGACTGTGGCCTGCAGCCATCGGACTCCCCGTCCACCTCACACTGAACTGGCTCTGCGAATGTGGCCTGCAGCCATCGGGGTCCCCGTCCACCTCACACTGAACTGGCTTTGCGACAGCGGCCTGTAGCCATCGGGGTCCCCATCCACCTCTCACTGAACTGGCTCTTCGACTGTGGCCTGCAGCCATCGGGGTCTCCGTCCACCTCTCACTGAACTGGCTCTGCGACTGTGGCCTGCAGCCATCGGAGTCCTGGACCACCTCACACTGAACTGGCTCTGAGGCTCTGGCCTGCAGCCATCGGGGTCCTGGACCACCTCACACTGAAATGGCTCTGCGACTGTGGCCTGCAGCCATCGGGCTCCCGTCCACCTCACACTGAACTGGCTCTGCGACTGTGGCCTGCAGACCTCGGGGTCCTGGACCACCTCACACTGAACTGGCTCTGCGACTGTGGCCTGCAGCCATCAGGCTCCTGGACCACCTCACACTGAACAGGCTCTGCGACTGTGGCCTGAAGCCATCGGGGTCCTGGACCACTTCACACTGAACTGGCTCTGTGACTATGGCCTGCAGCCATCGGGCTCCCCGTCCACCTCACACTGAACTGGCTCTGCGACTGTGGCCTGCAGCCATGGGGGTCCTGGACCACCTCACACTGAACTGGCTCTGCGACTGTGGTCTGCAGCCATCGGGCTCCCGTCCACATCAGACTGAACTGGCTCTGCGACTGTGGACTGAAGCCATCGGGGTACCCGTCCACCTCACACTGAACTGGCTCTGCGACTGCTGCCTGCAGCCATCGGGGTCCCCATACACCTCTCACTGAACTGGCGCTGCGACTGTGTCCTGCAGCCATCGGGGTCCTGGACGACCTCACACTGAACTGTCTCTGCGACTGTGGCCTGCAGCCATCAGACTCCCCGTCCACCTCACACTGAATTGGCTCTGCGACTGGGGCCTGCAGCCATCGGGGTCCCCGTCCACCTCACACTGAACTGGCTCTGCGACTGTGGCCTGCAGCCATCGGACTCCCCGTCCACCTCACACTGAACTGGCTCTGCGACTGTGGCCTGCAGCCATCGGGGTCCTGGACCACCGCACACTGAACTGGCTCTGCGACTGAGGCCTGCAGCCATCGGGGTCCTGGACCACCTCACACTGAACAGGCTCTGCGACTGTGGCCTGCAGCCATCGGGGTCCCCGTACACCTCACACTGAACTGGCTCTGCGACTGTGGCCTGCAGCCATCGGACTCCCCGTCCACCTCACACTGAACTGGCTCTGCGACTGTGGCCTGCAGCCATCGGGGTCCCCGTCCACCTGACACTGAACTGGCTCTGCGTCTCTGGCCTGCAGACATCGGGGTCCTGGACCACCTCGCACTGAACTGTCTCTGCGACTGTGGCCTGCAGCCATCGGGCTCCTGGACCACCTCACACTGAACAGGCCCTGCGACTGTGGCCTGCAGCCATCGGTCTCCCGTCCACCTCACACTGAACTGGCTCTGCGACTGTGGCCTGCAGACCTCGGGGTCCTGGACCACCTCACACTGAACTGGCTCTGCGACTGTGGCCTGCAGCCATCGGGCTCCTGGACCACCTCACACTGAACAGGCTCTGCGACTGTGGCCTGAAGCCATCGGGGTCCTGGACCACTTCACACTGAACTGGCTCTGTGACTGTGGCCTGCAGCCATCGGGCTCCCCGTCCACCTCACAAAGAACTGGCTCTGCGACTGTGGCCTGCAGCCATCGGGGTCCTGGACCACCTCACACTGAACTGGCTCTGCGACTGTGGTCTGCAGCCATCGGACTCCCCGTCCACCTCACACTGAACTGGCTCTGCGACTGTGGCCTGCATTCATCGGGCTCCCGTCCTCCTCACACTGAACTGGCTCTGCGTCTCTGACCTGCAGCCATCGGGCTCCCCGTCCACCTCACACTGAACTGGCTCTGCGACTGTGGCCTGCAGCCATCGGGGTCCCCGTCCACCTCAGACTGAACTGGCTCTGCGACTGTGGCCTGCAGCCATCGGGGTCCTGGACCACCTTGCACTGAACAGGCCCTGCGACTGTGGCCTGCAGCCATCGGGCTCCCGTCCACCTCACACTGAACTGGCTCTGCGACTGTGGCCTGCAGACCTCGGGGTACTGGACCACCTCACACTGAACTGGCTCTGCGACAGTGGCCTGCAGCCATCGGGCTCCTGGACCACCTCACACTGAACAGGCCCTGCGACTGTGGCCTGCAGCCATCGGGCTCCCGTCCACCTCACACTGAACTGGCTCTGCGACTGTGGCCTGCAGACCTCGGGGTCCTGGACCAACTCACACTGAACTGGCTCTGCGACTGTGGCCTGCAGCCATCGGGCTCCTGGACCACCTCACACTGAACAGGCTCTGCGACTGTGGACTGAAGCCAACGGGGTCCTGGACCACTTCACACTGAACTGGCTCTGCGACTGTGGTCTGCAGCCATCGGGCTCCCGTCCACCTCAGACTGAATTGGCTCTGCGACTGTGGCCTGAAGACATCGGGGCCCCCGTACACCTCACACTGAACTGGCTCTGCGACTGTGGCCTGCAGCCATCGGGGTCCCCGTCCACCTCACACTGAACTGGCTCTGCGACTGTGGCCTGCAGCCATCGGTGTCCCCATCCACCACACACTGAACTGGCTCTGAGGCTGTATCCTGCAGTCATCAGGCTCCCGTCCTCCTCACACTGAACTGGCTCTGCGTCTCTGGCCTGCAGCCATCGGGCTCCTGGACCACCTCACACTGAACAGGCTCTGCGACTGTGGCCTGAAGCCATCGGGGTCCTGGACCACTTCACACTGAACTGGCTCTGCGACTGTGGCCTGAAGCCATCGGGGTCCTGGACCACTTCACACAGAACTGGCTCTGCGACTGTGGCCTGCAGCCATCGGACTCCCCGTCCACCTCACACTGAACTGGCTCTGCGAATGTGGCCTGCAGCCATCGGGGTCCCCGTCCACCTCACACTGAACTGGCTTTGCGACAGCGGCCTGTAGCCATCGGGGTCCCCATCCACCTCTCACTGAACTGGCTCTTCGACTGTGGCCTGCAGCCATCGGGGTCTCCGTCCACCTCTCACTGAACTGGCTCTGCGACTGTGGCCTGCAGCCATCGGAGTCCTGGACCACCTCACACTGAACTGGCTCTGAGGCTCTGGCCTGCAGTCATCGGGGTCCTGGACCACCTCACACTGAAATGGCTCTGCGACTGTGGCCTGCAGCCATCAGGCTCCTGGACCACCTCACACTGAACTGGCTCTGCGACTGTGTCCTGCAGCCATCGGGCTCCCCGTCCACCTCTCACTGAACTGGCTCTGCGACTGTGGCCTGCAGCCATCGGGCTCCTGGACCACCTCACACTGAACTGGCTCTGCGACTCTGGCCTGCAGCCATCGGACTCCCTGTCCACCTCACACTGAACTGGCTCTGCGACTGTGGCCTGCAGCCATCGGGGTCCCCGTCCACTTCAGACTGAACTGGCTCTGCGACTATGGCCTGCAGCCATCGGGGTCCCCGTCCACCTCACACTGTACTGGCTCTGAGACTGTGGCCTGCAGCCATCGGGGTCCTGGACCACCTCACACTGAACTGGTTCTGAGGCTGTGGCCTGCAGCCATCGGGATCATGGACCACCTCACACTGAACTGGCTCTGAGGCTGTGGCCAGCAGCCATCGGGCTCCTGGACCACCTCACACTGAACAGGCTCTGCGACTGTGGCCTGAAGCCATCGGGGTCCTGGACCACTTCACACTGAACTGGCTCTGCGACTGTGGCCTGCAGCCATCGGGCTCCTGGACCACCTCACACTGAACTGGCTCTGCGACTGTGTCCTGCAGCCATCGGACTCCCCGTCCATCTCACACTGAACTGGCTCTGCGACTGTGGCCTGCAGCCATCGGGGTCCCCGTCCACCTCAGACTGAACTGGCTCTGCGACTGTGGCCTGCAGCCATCGGGGTCCCCGTCCACCTCACACTGAACTGGCTCTGCGACTGTGGCCTGCAGCCATCGGGGTCCTGGACCACCTCACACTGAACTGGTTCTGAGGCTGTGGCCTGCAGCCATCTGGGTCCTGGACCACCTCACACTGAACTGGCTCTGAGGCTGTGGCCTGCAGCCATCGGGCTCCTGGACCACCTCACACTGAACTGGCTCTGCGACTGTGGCCTGCAGCCATCGGGGTCCCCGTCCACCTGACACTGAACTGGCTCTGCGTCTCTGGCCTGCAGACATCGGGGTCCTGGACCACCTCACACTGAACTGTCTCTGCGACTGTGGCCTGCAGCCATCGGGCTCCTGGACCACCTCACACTGAACAGGCCCTGCGACTCTGGCCTGCAGCCATCGGGCTCCCGTCCACCTCACACTGAACTGGCTCTGCGACTGTGGCCTGCAGCCATCGGGGTCCCCGTCCACCTCAGACTAAACTGGCTCTGCGACTGTGGCCTGCAGCCATCGGGGTCCCCGTCCACCTCACACTGAACTGGCTCTGCGACAGTGGCCTGCAGCCATCGGGCTCCTGGACCACCTCACACTGAACAGGCTCTGCGACTGTGGCCTGAAGCCATCGGGGTCCTGGACCACTTCACACTGAACTGGCTCTGCGACTGTGGCCTGCAGCCATCGGACTCCCCGTCCACCTCACACTGAACTGGCTCTGCGAATGTGGCCTGCAGCCATCGGGCTCCCCGTCCACCTCACACTGAACTGGCTTTGCGACTGCGGCCTGCAGCCATCGGGGTCCCCATCCACCTCTCACTGAACTGGCTCTTCGACTGCGGCCTGCAGCCATCGGGGTCTCCGTCCACCTCTCACTGAACTGGCTCTGCGACTGTGGCCTGCAGCCATCGGAGTCCTGGACCACCTCACACTGAACTGGCTCTGAGGCTCTGGCCTGCAGCCATCGGGGTCCTGGACCACCTCACACTGAAATGGCTCTGCGACTGTGGCCTGCAGCCATCAGGCTCCTGGACCACCTCACACTGAACTGGCTCTGCGACTGTGTCCTGCAGCCATCGGGCTCCCCGTCCACCTCTCACTGAACTGGCTCTGCGACTGTGGCCTGCAGCCATCGGGCTCCTGGACCACCTCACACTGAACTGGCTCTGCGACTGTGGCCTGCAGCCATCGGACTCCCTGTCCACCTCACACTGAACTGTCTCTGCGACTGTGGCCTGCAGCCATCGGGCTCCTGGACCACCTCACACTGAACTGGCTCTGCGACTGTGGCCTGCAGCCATCGGACTCCCCGTCCATCTCACACTGAACTGGCTCTGCGACTGTGGCCTGCAGCCATCGGGGTCCCCGTCCACCTCAGACTGAACTGGCTCTGCCACTGTGGCCTGCAGCCATCGGGGTCCCCGTCCACCTCACACTGAACTGGCTCTGCGACTGTGGCCTGCAGCCATCGGGGTCCTGGACCACCTCACACTGAACTGGTTCTGAGGCTGTGGCCTGCAGCCATCTGGGTCCTGGACCACCTCACACTGAACTGGCTCTGAGGCTGTGGCCTGCAGCCATCGGGCTCCTGGACCACCTCACACTGAACTGGTTCTGCGACTGTGGCCTGAAGCCATCGGGGTCCTGTAACACTTCACACTGAACTGGCTCTGCGACTGTGGCCTGCAGCCATCGGGGTCCCCGTCCACCTGACACTGAACTGGCTCTGCGTCTCTGGCCTGCAGACATCGGGGTCCTGGACCACCTCACACTGAACTGTCTCTGCGACTGTGGCCTGCAGCCATCGGGCTCCTGGACCACCTCACACTGAACAGGCCCTGCGACTCTGGCCTGCAGCCATCGGGCTCCCGTCCACCTCACACTGAACTGGCTCTGCGACTGTGGCCTGCAGCCATCGGGGTCCCCGTCCACCTCAGACTAAACTGGCTCTGCGACTGTGGCCTGCAGCCATCGGGGTCCCCGTCCACCTCACACTGAACTGGCTCTGCGACAGTGGCCTGCAGCCATCGGGCTCCTGGACCACCTCACACTGAACAGGCTCTGCGACTGTGGCCTGAAGCCATCGGGGTCCTGGACCACTTCACACTGAACTGGCTCTGCGACTGTGGCCTGCAGCCATCGGACTCCCCGTCCACCTCACACTGAACTGGCTCTGCGAATGTGGCCTGCAGCCATCGGGCTCCCCGTCCACCTCACACTGAACTGGCTTTGCGACTGCGGCCTGCAGCCATCGGGGTCCCCATCCACCTCTCACTGAACTGGCTCTTCGACTGCGGCCTGCAGCCATCGGGGTCTCCGTCCACCTCTCACTGAACTGGCTCTGCGACTGTGGCCTGCAGCCATCGGAGTCCTGGACCACCTCACACTGAACTGGCTCTGAGGCTCTGGCCTGCAGCCATCGGGGTCCTGGACCACCTCACACTGAAATGGCTCTGCGACTGTGGCCTGCAGCCATCAGGCTCCTGGACCACCTCACACTGAACTGGCTCTGCGACTGTGTCCTGCAGCCATCGGGCTCCCCGTCCACCTCTCACTGAACTGGCTCTGCGACTGTGGCCTGCAGCCATCGGGCTCCTGGACCACCTCACACTGAACTGGCTCTGCGACTGTGGCCTGCAGCCATCGGACTCCCTGTCCACCTCACACTGAACTGTCTCTGCGACTGTGGCCTGCAGCCATCGGGCTCCTGGACCACCTCACACTGAACTGGCTCTGCGACTGTGGCCTGCAGCCATCGGACTCCCCGTCCATCTCACACTGAACTGGCTCTGCGACTGTGGCCTGCAGCCATCGGGGTCCCCGTCCACCTCAGACTGAACTGGCTCTGCCACTGTGGCCTGCAGCCATCGGGGTCCCCGTCCACCTCACACTGAACTGGCTCTGCGACTGTGGCCTGCAGCCATCGGGGTCCTGGACCACCTCACACTGAACTGGTTCTGAGGCTGTGGCCTGCAGCCATCTGGGTCCTGGACCACCTCACACTGAACTGGCTCTGAGGCTGTGGCCTGCAGCCATCGGGCTCCTGGACCACCTCACACTGAACTGGTTCTGCGACTGTGGCCTGAAGCCATCGGGGTCCTGTAACACTTCACACTGAACTGGCTCTGCGACTGTGGCCTGCAGCCATCGGGGTCCCCGTCCACCTGACACTGAACTGGCTCTGCGTCTCTGGCCTGCAGACATCGGGGTCCTGGACCACCTCACACTGAACTGTCTCTGCGACTGTGGCCTGCAGCCATCGGGCTCCTGGACCACCTCACTCTGAACAGGCCCTGCGACTGTGGCCTGCAGCCATCGGGCTCCCGTCCACCTCACACTGAACTGGCTCTGCGACTGTGGCCTGCAGCCATCGGGCTCCTGGACCACCTCACTCTGAACAGGCCCTGCGACTGTGGCCTGCAGCCATCGGGCTCCCGTCCACATCACACTGAACTGGCTCTGCGACTGTGGCCTGCAGACCTCGGGGTCCTGGACCACCTCACACTGAACTGGCTCTGCGACTGTGGCCTGCAGCCATCGGGCTCCTGGACCACCTCACACTGAACAGGCTCTGCGACTGTGTCCTGCAGCCATCGGGCTCCCCGTCCACCTCTCACTGAACTGGCTCTGCGACTGTGGCCTGCAGCCATCGGGCTCCTGGACCACCTCACACTGAACTGGCTCTGCGACTGTGGCCTGCAGCCATCGGGCTCCTGGACCACCTCACTCTGAACAGGCCCTGCGACTGTGGCCTGCAGCCATCGGGCTCCCGTCCACCTCACACTGAACTGGCTCTGCGACTGTGGCCTGCAGACCTCGGGGTCCTGGACCACCTCACACTGAACTGGCTCTGCGACTGTGGCCTGCAGCCATCGGGCTCCTGGACCACCTCACACTGAACAGGCTCTGCGACTGTGTCCTGCAGCCATCGGGCTCCCCGTCCACCTCTCACTGAACTGGCTCTGCGACTGTGGCCTGCAGCCATCGGGCTCCTGGACCACCTCACACTGAACTTTCTCTGCGACTGTGGCCTGCAGCCATCGGACTCCTTGTCCACCTCACACTGAACTGTCTCTGCGACTGTGGCCTGCAGCCATCGGGCTCCTGGACCACCTCACACTGAACTGGCTCTGCGACTGTGGCCTGCAGCCATCGGACTCCCTGTCCACCTCACACTGAACTGTCTCTGCGACTGGGGCCTGCAGCCATCGGGCTCCTGGACCACCTCACACTGAACTGGCTCTGCGACTGTGGCCTGCAGCCATCGGACTCCCCGTCCATCTCACACTGAACTGGCTCTGCGACTGTGGCCTGCAGCCATCGGGGTCCCCGTACACCTCAGACTGAACTGGCTCTGCGACTGTGGCCTGCAGCCATCGGGGTCCCCGTCCACCTCACACTGAACTGGCTCTGCGACTGTGGCCTGCAGCCATCGGGCTCCTGGACCACCTCACACTGAACTGGCTCTGCGACTGTGGCCTGCAGCCATCAGGCTCCTGCACCACCTCACACTGAACTGGCTCTGCGACTGTGTCCTGCAGCCATCGGGCTCCCCGTCCACCTCTCACTGAACTGGCTCTGCGACTGTGGCCTGCAGCCATCGGGCTCCTGGACCACCTCACACTGAACTGGCTCTGCGACTGTGGCCTGCAGCCATCGGACTCCTGGACCACCTCACACTGAACTGGCTCTGCGACTGTGGCCTGCAGCCATCGGACTCCCCGTCCATCTCACACTGAACTGGCTCTGCGACTGTGGCCTGCAGCCATCGGGGTCCCCGTCCACCTCAGACTGAACTGGCTCTGCGACTGTGGCCTGCAGCCATCGGGGTCCCCGTCCACCTCACACTGAACTGGCTCTGCGACTGTGGCCTGCAGCCATCGGAGTCCTGGACCACCTCACACTGAACTGGTTCTGAGGCTGTGGCCTGCAGCCATCGGGGTCCTGGACCACCTCACACTGAACTGGCTCTGAGGCTGTGGCCTGCAGCCATCGGGCTCCTGGACCACCTCACACTGAACTGGTTCTGCGACTGTGGCCTGAAGCCATCGGGGTCCTGGACCACTTCACACTGAACTGGCTCTGCGACTGTGGCCTGCAGCCATCGGGGTCCCCGTCCACCTGACACTGAACTGGCTCTGCGTCTCTGGCCTGCAGACATCGGGGTCCTGGACCACCTCACACTGAACTGTCTCTGCGACTGTGGCCTGCAGCCATCGGGCTCCTGGACCACCTCACACTGAACTGGCTCTGCGACTGTGGCCTGCAGCCATCGGGCTCCTGGACCACCTCACACTGAACAGGCTCTGCGACTGTGTCCTGCAGCCATCGGGCTCCCCGTCCACCTCTCACTGAACTGGCTCTGCGACTGTGGCCTGCAGCCATCGGGCTCCTGGACCACCTCACACTGAACTGGCTCTGCGTCTCTGGCCTGCAGACATCGGGGTCCTGGACCACCTCACACTGAACTGTCTCTGCGACTGTGGCCTGCAGCCATCGGGCTCCTGGACCACCTCACTCTGAACAGGCCCTGCGACTGTGGCCTGCAGCCATCGGGCTCCCGTCCACCTCACACTGAACTGGCTCTGCGACTGTGGCCTGCAGACCTCGGGGTCCTGGACCACCTCACACTGAACTGGCTCTGCGACTGTGGCCTGCAGCCATCGGGCTCCTGGACCACCTCACACTGAACAGGCTCTGCGACTGTGTCCTGCAGCCATCGGGCTCCCCGTCCACCTCTCACTGAACTGGCTCTGCGACTGTGGCCTGCAGCCATCGGGCTCCTGGACTACCTCACACTGAACTGGCTCTGCGACTGTGGCCTGCAGCCATCGGACTCCTTGTCCACCTCACACTGAACTGTCTCTGCGACTGTGGCCTGCAGCCATCGGGCTCCTGGACCACCTCACTCTGAACAGGCCCTGCGACTGTGCCCTGCAGCCATCGGGGTCCCCGTACACCTCAGACTGAACTGGCTCTGCGACTGTGGCCTGCAGCCATCGGGGTCCCCGTCCACCTCACACTGAACTGGCTCTGCGACTGTGGCCTGCAGCCATCGGGCTCCTGGACCACCTCACACTGAACTGGCTCTGCGACTGTGTCCTGCAGCCATCGGGCTCCCCGTCCACCTCTCACTGAACTGGCTCTGCGACTGTGGCCTGCAGCCATCGGGCTCCTGGACCACCTCACACTGAACTGGCTCTGCGACTGTGGCCTGCAGCCATCGGACTCCTGGACCACCTCACACTGAACTGGCTCTGCGACTGTGGCCTGCAGCCATCGGACTCCCCGTCCATCTCACACTGAACTGGCTCTGCGACTGTGGCCTGCAGCCATCGGGGTCCCCGTCCACCTCAGACTGAACTGGCTCTGCGACTGTGGCCTGCAGCCATCGGGGTCCCCGTCCACCTCACACTGAACTGGCTCTGCGACTGTGGCCTGCAGCCATCGGGGTCCTGGACCACCTCACACGGAACTGGTTCTGAGGCTGTGGCCTGCAGCCTTCGGGGTCCTGGACCACCTCACACTGAACTGGCTCTGAGGCTGTGGCCTGCAGCCATCGGGCTCCCGGACCACCTCACACTGAACTGGTTCTGCGACTGTGGCCTGAAGCCATCGGGGTCCTGGACCACTTCACACTGAACTGGCTCTGCGACTGTGGCCTGCAGCCATCGGGGTCCCCGTCCACCTGACACTGAACTGGCTCTGCGTCTCTGGCCTGCAGACATCGGGGTCCTGGACCACCTCACACTGAACTGTCTCTGCGACTGTGGCCTGCAGCCATCGGGCTCCTGGACCACCTCACTCTGAACAGGCCCTGCGACTGTGGCCTGCAGCCATCGGGCTCCCGTCCACCTCACACTGAACTGGCTCTGCGACTGTGGCCTGCAGACCTCGGGGTCCTGGACCACCTCACACTGAACTGGCTCTGCGACTGTGGCCTGCAGCCATCGGGCTCCTGGACCACCTCACACTGAACAGGCTCTGCGACTGTGTCCTGCAGCCATCGGGCTCCCCGTCCACCTCTCACTGAACTGGCTCTGCGACTGTGGCCTGCAGCCATCGGGCTCCTGGACCACCTCACACTGAACTGGCTCTGCGTCTCTGGCCTGCAGACATCGGGGTCCTGGACCACCTCACACTGAACTGTCTCTGCGACTGTGGCCTGCAGCCATCGGACTCCCTGTCCACCTCACACTGAACTGTCTCTGCGACTGGGGCCTACAGCCATCGGGCTCCTGGACCACCTCACACTGAACTGGCTCTGCGACTGTGGCCTGCAGCCATCGGACTCCCCGTCCATCTCACACTGAACTGGCTCTGCGACTGTGGCCTGCAGCCATCGGGGTCCCCGTACACCTCAGACTGAACTGGCTCTGCGACTGTGGCCTGCAGCCATCGGGGTCCCCGTCCACCTCACACTGAACTGCCTCTGCGACTGTGGCCTGCAGCCATCGGGCTCCTGGACCACCTCACACTGAACTGGCTCTGCGACTGTGGCCTGCAGCCATCAGGCTCCTGGACCACCTCACACTGAACTGGCTCTGCGACTGTGTCCTGCAGCCATCGGGCTCCCCGTCCACCTCTCACTGAACTGGCTCTGCGACTGTGGCCTGCAGCCATCGGGCTCCTGGACCACCTCACACTGAACTGGCTCTGCGACTGTGGCCTGCAGCCATCGGACTCCTGGACCACCTCACACTGAACTGGCTCTGCGACTGTGGCCTGCAGCCATCGGACTCCCCGTCCATCTCACACTGAACTGGCTCTGCGACTGTGGCCTGCAGCCATCGGGGTCCCCGTCCACCTCAGACTGAACTGGCTCTGCGACTGTGGCCTGCAGCCATCGGGGTCCCCGTCCACCTCACACTGAACTGGCTCTGCGACTGTGGCCTGCAGCCATCGGGGTCCTGGACCACCTCACACTGAACTGGTTCTGAGGCTGTGGCCTGCAGCCATCGGGGTCCTGGACCACCTCACACTGAACTGGCTCTGAGGCTGTGGCCTGCAGCCATCGGGCTCCTGGACCACCTCACACTGAACTGGTTCTGCGACTGTGGCCTGAAGCCATCGGGGTCCTGGACCACTTCACACTGAACTGGCTCTGCGACTGTGGCCTGCAGCCATCGGGGTCCCCGTCCACCTGACACTGAACTGGCTCTGCGTCTCTGGCCTGCAGACATCGGGGTCCTGGACCACCTCACACTGAACTGTCTCTGCGACTGTGGCCTGCAGCCATCGGGCTCCTGGACCACCTCACACTGAACTGGTCTGCGACTGTGGCCTGCAGCCATCGGGCTCCTGGACCACCTCACACTGAACAGGCTCTGCGACTGTGTCCTGCAGCCATCGGGCTCCCCGTCCACCTCTCACTGAACTGGCTCTGCGACTGTGGCCTGCAGCCATCGGGCTCCTGGACCACCTCACACTGAACTGGCTCTGCGTCTCTGGCCTGCAGACATCAGGGTCCTGGACCACCTCACACTGAACTGTCTCTGCGACTGTGGCCTGCAGCCATCGGGCTCCTGGACCACCTCACTCTGAACAGGCCCTGCGACTGTGGCCTGCAGCCATCGGGCTCCCGTCCACCTCACACTGAACTGGCTCTGCGACTGTGGCCTGCAGACCTCGGGGTCCTGGACCACCTCACACTGAACTGGCTCTGCGACTGTGGCCTGCAGCCATCGGGCACCTGGACCACCTCACACTGAACTGGCTCTGCGACTGTGTCCTGCAGCCATCGGGCTCCCCGTCCACCTCTCACTGAACTGGCTCTGCGACTGTGGCCTGCAGCCATCGGGCTCCTGGACCACCTCACACTGAACTGGCTCTGCGACTGTGGCCTGCAGCCATCGGGCTCCTGGACCACCTCACTCTGAACAGGCCCTGCGACTGTGGCCTGCAGCCATCGGGCTCCCGTCCACCTCACACTGAACTGGCTCTGCGACTGTGGCCTGCAGCCATCGGGCTCCTGGACCACCTCACACTGAACAGGCTCTGCGACTGTGTCCTGCAGCCATCGGGCTCCCCGTCCACCTCTCACTGAACTGGCTCTGCGACTGTGGCCTGCAGCCATCGGGCTCCTGGACCACCTCACACTGAACTGGCTCTGCGACTGTGGCCTGCAGCCATCGGGCTCCTGGACCACCTCACTCTGAACAGGCCCTGCGACTGTGGCCTGCAGCCATCGGGCTCCCGTCCACCTCACACTGAACTGGCTCTGCGACTGTGGCCTGCAGACCTCGGGGTCCTGGACCACCTCACACTGAACTGGCTCTGCGACTGTGGCCTGCAGCCATCGGGCTCCTGGACCACCTCACACTGAACAGGCTCTGCGACTGTGTCCTGCAGCCATCGGGCTCCCCGTCCACCTCTCACTGAACTGGCTCTGCGACTGTGGCCTGCAGCCATCGGGCTCCTGGACCACCTCACACTGAACTTTCTCTGCGACTGTGGCCTGCAGCCATCGGACTCCTTGTCCACCTCACACTGAACTGTCTCTGCGACTGTGGCCTGCAGCCATCGGGCTCCTGGACCACCTCACACTGAACTGGCTCTGCGACTGTGGCCTGCAGCCATCGGACTCCCTGTCCACCTCACACTGAACTGTCTCTGCGACTGGGGCCTGCAGCCATCGGGCTCCTGGACCACCTCACACTGAACTGGCTCTGCGACTGTGGCCTGCAGCCATCGGACTCCCCGTCCATCTCACACTGAACTGGCTCTGCGACTGTGGCCTGCAGCCATCGGGGTCCCCGTACACCTCAGACTGAACTGGCTCTGCGACTGTGGCCTGCAGCCATCGGGGTCCCCGTCCACCTCACACTGAACTGGCTCTGCGACTGTGGCCTGCAGCCATCGGGCTCCTGGACCACCTCACACTGAACTGGCTCTGCGACTGTGGCCTGCAGCCATCAGGCTCCTGGACCACCTCACACTGAACTGGCTCTGCGACTGTGTCCTGCAGCCATCGGGCTCCCCGTCCACCTCTCACTGAACTGGCTCTGCGACTGTGGCCTGCAGCCATCGGGCTCCTGGACCACCTCACACTGAACTGGCTCTGCGACTGTGGCCTGCAGCCATCGGACTCCTGGACCACCTCACACTGAACTGGCTCTGCGACTGTGGCCTGCAGCCATCGGACTCCCCGTCCATCTCACACTGAACTGGCTCTGCGACTGTGGCCTGCAGCCATCGGGGTCCCCGTCCACCTCAGACTGAACTGGCTCTGCGACTGTGGCCTGCAGCCATCGGGGTCCCCGTCCACCTCACACTGAACTGGCTCTGCGACTGTGGCCTGCAGCCATCGGAGTCCTGGACCACCTCACACTGAACTGGTTCTGAGGCTGTGGCCTGCAGCCATCGGGGTCCTGGACCACCTCACACTGAACTGGCTCTGAGGCTGTGGCCTGCAGCCATCGGGCTCCTGGACCACCTCACACTGAACTGGTTCTGCGACTGTGGCCTGAAGCCATCGGGGTCCTGGACCACTTCACACTGAACTGGCTCTGCGACTGTGGCCTGCAGCCATCGGGGTCCCCGTCCACCTGACACTGAACTGGCTCTGCGTCTCTGGCCTGCAGACATCGGGGTCCTGGACCACCTCACACTGAACTGTCTCTGCGACTGTGGCCTGCAGCCATCGGGCTCCTGGACCACCTCACACTGAACTGGCTCTGCGACTGTGGCCTGCAGCCATCGGGCTCCTGGACCACCTCACACTGAACAGGCTCTGCGACTGTGTCCTGCAGCCATCGGGCTCCCCGTCCACCTCTCACTGAACTGGCTCTGCGACTGTGGCCTGCAGCCATCGGGCTCCTGGACCACCTCACACTGAACTGGCTCTGCGTCTCTGGCCTGCAGACATCGGGGTCCTGGACCACCTCACACTGAACTGTCTCTGCGACTGTGGCCTGCAGCCATCGGGCTCCTGGACCACCTCACTCTGAACAGGCCCTGCGACTGTGGCCTGCAGCCATCGGGCTCCCGTCCACCTCACACTGAACTGGCTCTGCGACTGTGGCCTGCAGACCTCGGGGTCCTGGACCACCTCACACTGAACTGGCTCTGCGACTGTGGCCTGCAGCCATCGGGCTCCTGGACCACCTCACACTGAACAGGCTCTGCGACTGTGTCCTGCAGCCATCGGGCTCCCCGTCCACCTCTCACTGAACTGGCTCTGCGACTGTGGCCTGCAGCCATCGGGCTCCTGGACCACCTCACAATGAACTGGCTCTGCGACTGTGGCCTGCAGCCATCGGACTCCTTGTCCACCTCACACTGAACTGTCTCTGCGACTGTGGCCTGCAGCCATCGGGCTCCTGGACCACCTCACTCTGAACAGGCCCTGCGACTGTGCCCTGCAGCCATCGGGGTCCCCGTACACCTCAGACTGAACTGGCTCTGCGACTGTGGCCTGCAGCCATCGGGGTCCCCGTCCACCTCACACTGAACTGGCTCTGCGACTGTGGCCTGCAGCCATCGGGCTCCTGGACCACCTCACACTGAACTGGCTCTGCGACTGTGTCCTGCAGCCATCGGGCTCCCCGTCCACCTCTCACTGAACTGGCTCTGCGACTGTGGCCTGCAGCCATCGGGCTCCTGGACCACCTCACACTGAACTGGCTCTGCGACTGTGGCCTGCAGCCATCGGACTCCTGGACCACCTCACACTGAACTGGCTCTGCGACTGTGGCCTGCAGCCATCGGACTCCCCGTCCATCTCACACTGAACTGGCTCTGCGACTGTGGCCTGCAGCCATCGGGGTCCCCGTCCACCTCAGACTGAACTGGCTCTGCGACTGTGGCCTGCAGCCATCGGGGTCCCCGTCCACCTCACACTGAACTGGCTCTGCGACTGTGGCCTGCAGCCATCGGGGTCCTGGACCACCTCACACTGAACTGGTTCTGAGGCTGTGGCCTGCAGCCTTCGGGGTCCTGGACCACCTCACACTGAACTGGCTCTGAGGCTGTGGCCTGCAGCCATCGGGCTCCTGGACCACCTCACACTGAACTGGTTCTGCGACTGTGGCCTGAAGCCATCGGGGTCCTGGACCACTTCACACTGAACTGGCTCTGCGACTGTGGCCTGCAGCCATCGGGGTCCCCGTCCACCTGACACTGAACTGGCTCTGCGTCTCTGGCCTGCAGACATCGGGGTCCTGGACCACCTCACACTGAACTGTCTCTGCGACTGTGGCCTGCAGCCATCGGGCTCCTGGACCACCTCACTCTGAACAGGCCCTGCGACTGTGGCCTGCAGCCATCGGGCTCCCGTCCACCTCACACTGAACTGGCTCTGCGACTGTGGCCTGCAGACCTCGGGGTCCTGGACCACCTCACACTGAACTGGCTCTGCGACTGTGGCCTGCAGCCATCGGGCTCCTGGACCACCTCACACTGAACAGGCTCTGCGACTGTGTCCTGCAGCCATCGGGCTCCCCGTCCACCTCTCACTGAACTGGCTCTGCGACTGTGGCCTGCAGCCATCGGGCTCCTGGACCACCTCACACTGAACTGGCTCTGCGTCTCTGGCCTGCAGACATCGGGGTCCTGGACCACCTCACACTGAACTGTCTCTGCGACTGTGGCCTGCAGCCATCGGACTCCCTGTCCACCTCACACTGAACTGTCTCTGCGACTGGGGCCTACAGCCATCGGGCTCCTGGACCACCTCACACTGAACTGGCTCTGCGACTGTGGCCTGCAGCCATCGGACTCCCCGTCCATCTCACACTGAACTGGCTCTGCGACTGTGGCCTGCAGCCATCGGGGTCCCCGTACACCTCAGACTGAACTGGCTCTGCGACTGTGGCCTGCAGCCATCGGGGTCCCCGTCCACCTCACACTGAACTGGCTCTGCGACTGTGGCCTGCAGCCATCGGGCTCCTGGACCACCTCACACTGAACTGGCTCTGCGACTGTGGCCTGCAGCCATCAGGCTCCTGGACCACCTCACACTGAACTGGCTCTGCGACTGTGTCCTGCAGTCATCGGGCTCCCCGTCCACCTCTCACTGAACTGGCTCTGCGACTGTGGCCTGCAGCCATCGGGCTCCTGGACCACCTCACACTGAACTGGCTCTGCGACTGTGGCCTGCAGCCATCGGACTCCTGGACCACCTCACACTGAACTGGCTCTGCGACTGTGGCCTGCAGCCATCGGACTCCCCGTCCATCTCACACTGAACTGGCTCTGCGACTGTGGCCTGCAGCCATCGGGGTCCCCGTCCACCTCAGACTGAACTGGCTCTGCGACTGTGGCCTGCAGCCATCGGGGTCCCCGTCCACCTCACACTGAACTGGCTCTGCGACTGTGGCCTGCAGCCATCGGGGTCCTGGACCACCTCACACTGAACTGGTTCTGAGGCTGTGGCCTGCAGCCATCGGGGTCCTGGACCACCTCACACTGAACTGGCTCTGAGGCTGTGGCCTGCAGCCATCGGGCTCCTGGACCACCTCACACTGAACTGGTTCTGCGACTGTGGCCTGAAGCCATCGGGGTCCTGGACCACTTCACACTGAACTGGCTCTGCGACTGTGGCCTGCAGCCATCGGGGTCCCCGTCCACCTGACACTGAACTGGCTCTGCGTCTCTGGCCTGCAGACATCGGGGTCCTGGACCACCTCACACTGAACTGTCTCTGCGACTGTGGCCTGCAGCCATCGGGCTCCTGGACCACCTCACACTGAACTGGTCTGCGACTGTGGCCTGCAGCCATCGGGCTCCTGGACCACCTCACACTGAACAGGCTCTGCGACTGTGTCCTGCAGCCATCGGGCTCCCCGTCCACCTCTCACTGAACTGGCTCTGCGACTGTGGCCTGCAGCCATCGGGCTCCTGGACCACCTCACACTGAACTGGCTCTGCGTCTCTGGCCTGCAGACATCAGGGTCCTGGACCACCTCACACTGAACTGTCTCTGCGACTGTGGCCTGCAGCCATCGGGCTCCTGGACCACCTCACTCTGAACAGGCCCTGCGACTGTGGCCTGCAGCCATCGGGCTCCCGTCCACCTCACACTGAACTGGCTCTGCGACTGTGGCCTGCAGCCATCGGGGTCCCCGTCCACCTGACACTGAACTGGCTCTGCGTCTCTGGCCTGCAGACATCGGGGTCCTGGACCACCTCACACTGAACTGTCTCTGCGACTGTGGCCTGCAGCCATCGGGCTCCTGGACCACCTCACAGTGAACTGGTCTGCGACTGTGGCCTGCAGCCATCGGGCTCCTGGACCACCTCACACTGAACAGGCTCTGCGACTGTGTCCTGCAGCCATCGGGCTCCTCGTCCACCTCTCACTGAACTGGCTCTGCGACTGTGGCCTGCAGCCATCGGGCTCCTGGACCACCTCACACTGAACTGGCTCTGCGTCTCTGGCCTGCAGACATCAGGGTCCTGGACCACCTCACACTGAACTGTCTCTGCGACTGTGGCCTGCAGCCATCGGGCTCCTGGACCACCTCACTCTGAACAGGCCCTGCGACTGTGGCCTGCAGCCATCGGGCTCCCGTCCACCTCACACTGAACTGGCTCTGCGACTGTGGCCTGCAGACCTCGGGGTCCTGGACCACCTCACACTGAACTGGCTCTGCGACTGTGGCCTGCAGCCATCGGGCACCTGGACCACCTCACACTGAACTGGCTCTGCGACTGTGTCCTGCAGCCATCGGGCTCCCCGTCCACCTCTCACTGAACTGGCTCTGCGACTGTGGCCTGCAGCCATCGGGCTCCTGGACCACCTCACACTGAACTGGCTCTGCGACTGTGGCCTGCAGCCATCGGACTCCTTGTCCACCTCACACTGAACTGTCTCTGCGACTGTGGCCTGCAGCCATCGGGCTCCTGGACCACCTCACTCTGAACAGGCCCTGCGACTGTGCCCTGCAGCCATCGGGGTCCCCGTACACCTCAGACTGAACTGGCTCTGCGACTGTGGCCTGCAGCCATCGGGGTCCCCGTCCACCTCACACTGAACTGGCTCTGCGACTGTGGCCTGCAGCCATCGGGCTCCTGGACCACCTCACACTGAACTGGCTCTGCGACTGTGGCCTGCAGCCATCAGGCTCCTGGACCACCTCACACTGAACTGGCTCTGCGACTGTGTCCTGCAGCCATCGGGCTCCCCGTCCACCTCTCACTGAACTGGCTCTGCGACTGTGGCCTGCAGCCATCGGGCTCCTGGACCACCTCACACTGAACTGGCTCTGCGACTGTGGCCTGCAGCCATCGGACTCCTGGACCACCTCACACTGAACTGGCTCTGCGACTGTGGCCTGCAGCCATCGGACTCCCCGTCCATCTCACACTGAACTGGCTCTGCGACTGTGGCCTGCAGCCATCGGGGTCCCCGTCCACCTCAGACTGAACTGGCTCTGCGACTGTGGCCTGCAGCCATCGGGGTCCCCGTCCACCTCACACTGAACTGGCTCTGCGACTGTGGCCTGCAGCCATCGGGGTCCTGGACCACCTCACACTGAACTGGTTCTGAGGCTGTGGCCTGCAGCCTTCGGGGTCCTGGACCACCTCACACTGAACTGGCTCTGAGGCTGTGGCCTGCAGCCATCGGGCTCCTGGACCACCTCACACTGAACTGGTTCTGCGACTGTGGCCTGAAGCCATCGGGGTCCTGGACCACTTCACACTGAACTGGCTCTGCGACTGTGGCCTGCAGCCATCGGGGTCCCCGTCCACCTGACACTGAACTGGCTCTGCGTCTCTGGCCTGCAGACATCGGGGTCCTGGACCACCTCACACTGAACTGTCTCTGCGACTGTGGCCTGCAGCCATTGGGCTCCTGGACCACCTCACTCTGAACAGGCCCTGCGACTGTGGCCTGCAGCCATCGGGCTCCCGTCCACCTCACACTGAACTGGCTCTGCGACTGTGGCCTGCAGACCTCGGGGTCCTGGACCACCTCACACTGAACTGGCTCTGCGACTGTGGCCTGCAGCCATCGGGCTCCTGGACCACCTCACACTGAACAGGCTCTGCGACTGTGTCCTGCAGCCATCGGGCTCCCCGTCCACCTCTCACTGAACTGGCTCTGCGACTGTGGCCTGCAGCCATCGGGCTCCTGGACCACCTCACACTGAACTGGCTCTGCGACTGTGGCCTGCAGCCATCGGACTCCTTGTCCACCTCACACTGAACTGTCTCTGCGACTGTGGCCTGCAGCCATCGGGCTCCTGGACCACCTCACTCTGAACAGGCCCTGCGACTGTGGCCTGCAGCCATCGGGCTCCCGTCCACCTCACACTGAACTGGCTCTGCGACTGTGGCCTGCAGACCTCGGGGTCCTGGACCACCTCACACTGAACTGGCTCTGCGACTGTGGCCTGCAGCCATCGGGCTCCTGGACCACCTCACACTGAACTGGCTCTGCGACTGTGGCCTGCAGCCATCGGACTCCTTGTCCACCTCACACTGAACTGTCTCTGCGACTGTGGCCTGCAGCCATCGGGCTCCTGGACCACCTCACACTGAACTGGCTCTGCGACTGTGGCCTGCAGCCATCGGACTCCCTGTCCACCTCACACTGAACTGTCTCTGCGACTGGGGCCTGCAGCCATCGGGCTCCTGGACCACCTCACACTGAACTGGCTCTGCGACTGTGGCCTGCAGCCATCGGACTCCCCGTCCATCTCACACTGAACTGGCTCTGCGACTGTGGCCTGCAGCCATCGGGGTCCCCGTACACCTCAGACTGAACTGGCTCTGCGACTGTGGCCTGCAGCCATCGGGGTCCCCGTCCACCTCACACTGAACTGGCTCTGCGACTGTGGCCTGCAGCCATCAGGCTCCTGGACCACCTCACACTGAACTGGCTCTGCGACTGTGTCCTGCAGCCATCGGGCTCCCCGTCCACCTCACACTGAACTGGCTCTGCGTCTCTGGCCTGCAGACATCGGGGTCCTGGACCACCTCACACTGAACTGTCTCTGCGACTGTGGCCTGCAGCCATCGGGCTCCTGGACCACCTCACTCTGAACAGGCCCTGCGACTGTGGCCTGCAGCCATCGGGCTCCCGTCCACCTCACACTGAACTGGCTCTGCGACTGTGGCCTGCAGACCTCGGGGTCCTGGACCACCTCACACTGAACTGGCTCTGCGACTGTGGCCTGCAGCCATCGGGCTCCTGGACCACCTCACACTGAACAGGCTCTGCGACTGTGTCCTGCAGCCATCGGGCTCCCCGTCCACCTCTCACTGAACTGGCTCTGCGACTGTGGCCTGCAGCCATCGGGCTCCTGGACCACCTCACACTGAACTGGCTCTGCGACTGTGGCCTGCAGCCATCGGACTCCTTGTCCACCTCACACTGAACTGTCTCTGCGACTGTGGCCTGCAGCCATCGGGCTCCTGGACCACCTCACTCTGAACAGGCCCTGCGACTGTGCCCTGCAGCCATCGGGGTCCCCGTACACCTCAGACTGAACTGGCTCTGCGACTGTGGCCTGCAGCCATCGGGGTCCCCGTCCACCTCACACTGAACTGGCTCTGCGACTGTGGCCTGCAGCCATCGGGCTCCTGGACCACCTCACACTGAACTGGCTCTGCGACTGTGGCCTGCAGCCATCAGGCTCCTGGACCACCTCACACTGAACTGGCTCTGCGACTGTGTCCTGCAGCCATCGGGCTCCCCGTCCACCTCTCACTGAACTGGCTCTGCGACTGTGGCCTGCAGCCATCGGGCTCCTGGACCACCTCACACTGAACTGGCTCTGCGACTGTGGCCTGCATCCATCGGACTCCTGGACCACCTCACACTGAACTGGCTCTGCGACTGTGGCCTGCAGCCATCGGACTCCCCGTCCATCTCACACTGAACTGGCTCTGCGACTGTGGCCTGCAGCCATCGGGGTCCCCGTCCACCTCAGACTGAACTGGCTCTGCGACTGTGGCCTGCAGCCATCGGGGTCCCCGTCCACCTCACACTGAACTGGCTCTGCGACTGTGGCCTGCAGCCATCGGGGTCCTGGACCACCTCACACTGAACTGGTTCTGAGGCTGTGGCCTGCAGCCTTCGGGGTCCTGGACCACCTCACACTGAACTGGCTCTGAGGCTGTGGCCTGCAGCCATCGGGCTCCTGGACCACCTCACACTGAACTGGTTCTGCGACTGTGGCCTGAAGCCATCGGGGTCCTGGACCACTTCACACTGAACTGGCTCTGCGACTGTGGCCTGCAGCCATCGGGGTCCCCGTCCACCTGACACTGAACTGGCTCTGCGTCTCTGGCCTGCAGACATCGGGGTCCTGGACCACCTCACACTGAACTGTCTCTGCGACTGTGGCCTGCAGCCATCGGGCTCCTGGACCACCTCACTCTGAACAGGCCCTGCGACTGTGGCCTGCAGCCATCGGGCTCCCGTCCACCTCACACTGAACTGGCTCTGCGACTGTGGCCTGCAGACCTCGGGGTCCTGGACCACCTCACACTGAACTGGCTCTGCGACTGTGGCCTGCAGCCATCGGGCTCCTGGACCACCTCACACTGAACAGGCTCTGCGACTGTGTCCTGCAGCCATCGGGCTCCCCGTCCACCTCTCACTGAACTGGCTCTGCGACTGTGGCCTGCAGCCATCGGGCTCCTGGACCACCTCACACTGAACTGGCTCTGCGTCTCTGGCCTGCAGACATCGGGGTCCTGGACCACCTCACACTGAACTGTCTCTGCGACTGTGGCCTGCAGCCATCGGACTCCCTGTCCACCTCACACTGAACTGTCTCTGCGACTGGGGCCTACAGCCATCGGGCTCCTGGACCACCTCACACTGAACTGGCTCTGCGACTGTGGCCTGCAGCCATCGGACTCCCCGTCCATCTCACACTGAACTGGCTCTGCGACTGTGGCCTGCAGCCATCGGGGTCCCCGTACACCTCACTCTGAACAGGCCCTGCGACTGTGGCCTGCAGCCATCGGGCTCCCGTCCACCTCACACTGAACTGGCTCTGCGACTGTGGCCTGCAGCCATCGGGCTCCTGGACCACCTCACACTGAACTGGCTCTGCGACTGTGGCCTGCAGCCATCAGGCTCCTGGACCACCTCACACTGAACTGGCTCTGCGACTGTGTCCTGCAGCCATCGGGCTCCCCGTCCACCTCTCACTGAACTGGCTCTGCGACTGTGGCCTGCAGCCATCGGGCTCCTGGACCACCTCACACTGAACTGGCTCTGCGACTGTGGCCTGCAGCCATCGGACTCCTGGACCACCTCACACTGAACTGGCTCTGCGACTGTGGCCTGCAGCCACCGGACTCCCCGTCCATCTCACACTGAACTGGCTCTGCGACTGTGGCCTGCAGCCATCGGGGTCCCCGTCCACCTCAGACTGAACTGGCTCTGCGACTGTGGCCTGCAGCCATCGGGGTCCCCGTCCACCTCACACTGAACTGGCTCTGCGACTGTGGCCTGCAGCCATCGGGGTCCTGGACCACCTCACACTGAACTGGTTCTGAGGCTGTGGCCTGCAGCCATCGGGGTCCTGGACCACCTCACACTGAACTGGCTCTGAGGCTGTGGCCTGCAGCCATCGGGCTCCTGGACCACCTCACACTGAACTGGTTCTGCGACTGTGGCCTGAAGCCATCGGGGTCCTGGACCACTTCACACTGAACTGGCTCTGCGACTGTGGCCTGCAGCCATCGGGGTCCCCGTCCACCTGACACTGAACTGGCTCTGCGTCTCTGGCCTGCAGACATCGGGGTCCTGGACCACCTCACACTGAACTGTCTCTGCGACTGTGGCCTGCAGCCATCGGGCTCCTGGACCACCTCACACTGAACTGGTCTGCGACTGTGGCCTGCAGCCATCGGGCTCCTGGACCACCTCACACTGAACAGGCTCTGCGACTGTGTCCTGCAGCCATCGGGCTCCCCGTCCACCTCTCACTGAACTGGCTCTGCGACTGTGGCCTGCAGCCATCGGGCTCCTGGACCACCTCACACTGAACTGTCTCTGCGACTGTGGCCTGCAGCCATCGGGCTCCTGGACCACCTCACTCTGAACAGGCCCTGCGACTGTGGCCTGCAGCCATCGGGCTCCCGTCCACCTCACACTGAACTGGCTCTGCGACTGTGGCCTGCAGACCTCGGGGTCCTGGACCACCTCACACTGAACTGGCTCTGCGACTGTGGCCTGCAGCCATCGGGCACCTGGACCACCTCACACTGAACTGGCTCTGCGACTGTGTCCTGCAGCCATCGGGCTCCCCGTCCACCTCTCACTGAACTGGCTCTGCGACTGTGGCCTGCAGCCATCGGGCTCCTGGACCACCTCACACTGAACTGGCTCTGCGACTGTGGCCTGCAGCCATCGGACTCCTTGTCCACCTCACACTGAACTGTCTCTGCGACTGTGGCCTGCAGCCATCGGGCTCCTGGACCACCGCACTCTGAACAGGCCCTGCGACTGTGGCCTGCAGCCATCGGGGTCCCCGTACACCTCAGACTGAACTGGCTCTGCGACTGTGGCCTGCAGCCATCGGGGTCCCCGTCCACCTCACACTGAACTGGCTCTGCGACTGTGGCCTGCAGCCATCGGGCTCCTGGACCACCTCACACTGAACTGGCTCTGCGACTGTGGCCTGCAGCCATCAGGCTCCTGGACCACCTCACACTGAACTGGCTCTGCGACTGTGTCCTGCAGCCATCGGGCTCCCCGTCCACCTCTCACTGAACTGGCTCTGCGACTGTGGCCTGCAGCCATCGGGCTCCTGGACCACCTCACACTGAACTGGCTCTGCGACTGTGGCCTGCAGCCATCGGACTCCTGGACCACCTCACACTGAACTGGCTCTGCGACTGTGGCCTGCAGCCATCGGACTCCCCGTCCATCTCACACTGAACTGGCTCTGCGACTGTGGCCTGCAGCCATCGGGGTCCCCGTCCACCTCAGACTGAACTGGCTCTGCGACTGTGGCCTGCAGCCATCGGGGTCCCCGTCCACCTCACACTGAACTGGCTCTGCGACTGTGGCCTGCAGCCATCGGGGTCCTGGACCACCTCACACTGAACTGGTTCTGAGGCTGTGGCCTGCAGCCTTCGGGGTCCTGGACCACCTCACACTGAACTGGTTCTGCGACTGTGGCCTGAAGCCATCGGGGTCCTGGACCACTTCACACTGAACTGGCTCTGCGACTGTGGCCTGCAGCCATCGGGGTCCCCGTCCACCTGACACTGAACTGGCTCTGCGTCTCTGGCCTGCAGACATCGGGGTCCTGGACCACCTCACACTGAACTGTCTCTGCGACTGTGGCCTGCAGCCATCGGGCTCCTGGACCACCTCACTCTGAACAGGCCCTGCGACTGTGGCCTGCAGCCATCGGGCTCCCGTCCACCTCACACTGAACTGGCTCTGCGACTGTGGCCTGCAGACCTCGGGGTCCTGGACCACCTCACACTGAACTGGCTCTGCGACTGTGGCCTGCAGCCATCGGGCTCCTGGACCACCTCACACTGAACAGGCTCTGCGACTGTGTCCTGCAGCCATCGGGCTCCCCGTCCACCTCTCACTGAACTGGCTCTGCGACTGTGGCCTGCAGCCATCGGGCTCCTGGACCACCTCACACTGAACTGGCTCTGCGACTGTGGCCTGCAGCCATCGGACTCCTTGTCCACCTCACACTGAACTGTCTCTGCGACTGTGGCCTGCAGCCATCGGGCTCCTGGACCACCTCACTCTGAACAGGCCCTGCGACTGTGGCCTGCAGCCATCGGGCTCCCGTCCACCTCACACTGAACTGGCTCTGCGACTGTGGCCTGCAGACCTCGGGGTCCTGGACCACCTCACACTGAACTGGCTCTGCGAGTGTGGCCTGCAGCCATCGGGCTCCTGGACCACCTCACACTGAACTGGCTCTGCGACTGTGGCCTGCAGCCATCGGACTCCTTGTCCACCTCACACTGAACTGTCTCTGCGACTGTGGCCTGCAGCCATCGGGCTCCTGGACCACCTCACACTGAACTGGCTCTGCGACTGTGGCCTGCAGCCATCGGACTCCCTGTCCACCTCACACTGAACTGCCTCTGCGACTGGGGCCTGCAGCCATCGGGCTCCTGGACCACCTCACACTGAACTGGCTCTGCGACTGTGGCCTGCAGCCATCGGACTCCCCGTCCATCTCACACTGAACTGGCTCTGCGACTGTGGCCTGCAGCCATCGGGGTCCCCGTACACCTCAGACTGAACTGGCTCTGCGACTGAGGCCTGCAGCCATCGGGGTCCCCGTCCACCTCACACTGAACTGGCTCTGCGACTGTGGCCTGCAGCCATCAGGCTCCTGGACCACCTCACACTGAACTGGCTCTGCGACTGTGTCCTGCAGCCATCGGGCTCCCCGTCCACCTCTCACTGAACTGGCTCTGCGACTGTGGCCTGCAGCCATCGGGCTCCTGGACCACCTCACACTGAACTGGCTCTGCGACTGTGGCCTGCAGCCATCGGACTCCTGGACCACCTCACACTGAACTGGCTCTGCGACTGTGGCCTGCAGCCATCGGACTCCTTGTCCACCTCACACTGAACTGTCTCTGCGACTGTGGCCTGCAGCCATCGGGCTCCTGGACCACCTCACACTGAACTGGCTCTGCGACTGTGGCCTGCAGCCATCGGACTCCCTGTCCACCTCACACTGAACTGTCTCTGCGACTGGGGCCTGCAGCCATCGGGCTCCTGGACCACCTCACACTGAACTGGCTCTGCGACTGTGGCCTGCAGCCATCGGACTCCCCGTCCATCTCACACTGAACTGGCTCTGCGACTGTGGCCTGCAGCCATCGGGGTCCCCGTACCCCTCAGACTGAACTGGCTCTGCGACTGTGGCCTGCAGCCATCGGGGTCCCCGTCCACCTCACACTGAACTGGCTCTGCGACTGTGGCCTGCAGCCATCGGGCTCCTGGACCACCTCACACTGAACTGGCTCTGCGACTGTGGCCTGCAGCCATCAGGCTCCTGGACCACCTCACACTGAACTGGCTCTGCGACTGTGTCCTGCAGCCATCGGGCTCCCCGTCCACCTCTCACTGAACTGGCTCTGCGACTGTGGCCTGCAGCCATCGGGCTCCTGGACCACCTCACACTGAACTGGCTCTGCGACTGTGGCCTGCAGCCATCGGACTCCTGGACCACCTCACACTGAACTGGCTCTGCGACTGTGGCCTGCAGCCATCGGGGTCCCCGTCCACCTCACACTGAACTGGCTCTGCGACTGTGGCCTGCAGCCATCGGGGTCCCCGTCCACCTCAGACTGAACTGGCTCTGCGACTGTGGCCTGCAGCCATCGGGGTCCTGGACCACCTCACACTGAACTGGTTCTGAGGCTGTGGCCTGCAGCCATCGGGGTCCTGGACCACCTCACACTGAACTGGCTCTGAGGCTGTGGCCTGCAGCCATCGGGCTCCTGGACCACCTCACACTGAACTGGTTCTGCGACTGTGGCCTGAAGCCATCGGGGTCCTGGACCACTTCACACTGAACTGGCTCTGCGACTGTGGCCTGCAGCCATCGGGGTCCCCGTCCACCTGACACTGAACTGGCTCTGCGTATCTGGCCTGCAGACATCGGGGTCCTGGATAACCTCACACTGAACTGTCTCTGCGACTGTGGCCTGCAGCCATCGGGCTCCTGGACCACCTCACTCTGAACAGGCCCTGCGACTGTGGCCTGCAGCCATCGGGCTCCCGTCCACCTCACACTGAACTGGCTCTGCGACTGTGGCCTGCAGACCTCGGGGTCCTGGACCACCTCACACTGAACTGGCTCTGCGACTGTGGCCTGCAGCCATCGGGCTCCTGGACCACCTCACACTGAACAGGCTCTGCGACTGTGTCCTGCAGCCATCGGGCTCCCCGTCCACCTCTCACTGAACTGGCTCTGCGACTGTGGCCTGCAGCCATCGGGCTCCTGGACCACCTCACACTTAACTGGCTCTGCGTCTCTGGCCTGCAGACATCGGGGTCCTGGACCACCTCACACTGAACTGTCTCTGCGACTGTGGCCTGCAGCCATCGGGCTCCTGGACCACCTCACTCTGAACAGGCCCTGCGACTGTGGCCTGCAGCCATCGGGCTCCCGTCCACCTCACACTGAACTGGCTCTGCGACTGTGGCCTGCAGACCTCGGGGTCCTGGACCACCTAACACTGAACTGGCTCTGCGACTGTGGCCTGCAGCCATCGGGCTCCTGGACCACCTCACACTGAACAGGCTCTGCGACTGTGTCCTGCAGCCATCGGGCTCCCCGTCCACCTCTCACTGAACTGGCTCTGCGACTGTGGCCTGCAGCCATCGGGCTCCTGGACCACCTCACACTGAACTGGCTGGGCGACTGTGGCCTGCAGCCATCGGACTCCTTGTCCACCTCACACTGAACTGTCTCTGCGACTGTGGCCTGCAGCCATCGGGCTCCTGGACCACCTCACTCTGAACAGGCCCTGCGACTGTGGCCTGCAGCCATCGGGCTCCCGTCCACCTCACACTGAACTGGCTCTGCGACTGTGGCCTGCAGACCTCAGGGTCCTGGACCACCTCACACTGAACTGGCTCTGCGACTGTGGCCTGCAGCCATCGGGCTCCTGGACCACCTCACACTGAACAGGCTCTGCGACTGTGTCCTGCAGCCATCGGGCTCCCCGTCCACCTCTCACTGAACTGGCTCTGCGACTGTGGCCTGCAGCCATCGGGCTCCTGGACCACATCACACTGAACTGGCTCTGCGACTGTGGCCTGCAGCCATCGGACTCCTTGTCCACCTCACACTGAACAGTCTCTGCGACTGTGGCCTGCAGCCATCGGGCTCCTGGACCACCTCACACTGAACTGGCTCTGCGACTGTGGCCTGCAGCCATCGGACTCCCTGTCCACCTCACACTGAACTGTCTGTGCGACTGGGGCCTGCAGCCATCGGGCTCCTGGACCACCTCACACTGAACTGGCTCTGCGACTGTGGCCTGCAGCCATCGGACTCCCCGTCCATCTCACACTGAACTGGCTCTGCGACTGTGGCCTGCAGCCATCGGGGTCCCCGTCCACCTCACACTGAACTGGCTCTGCGACTGTGGCCTGCAGCCATCGGGCTCCTGGACCACCTCACACTGAACTGGCTCTGCGACTGTGGCCTGCAGCCATCAGGCTCCTGGACCACCTCACACTGAACTAGCTCTGCGACTGTGTCCTGCAGCCATCGGGCTCCCCGTCCACCTCTCACTGAACTGGCTCTGCGACTGTGGCCTGCAGCCATCGGGCTCCTGGACCACCTCACACTGAACTGGCTCTGCGACTGTGGCCTGCAGCCATCGGACTCCTGGACCACCTCACACTGAACTGGCTCTGCGACTGTGGCCTGCAGCCATCGGACTCCCCGTCCATCTCACACTGAACTGGCTCTGCGACTGTGGCCTGCAGCCATCGGGGTCCCCGTCCACCTCAGACTGAACTGGCTCTGCGACTGTGGCCTGCAGCCATCGGGGTCCCCGTCCACCTCACACTGAAGTGGCTCTGCGACTGTGGCCTGCAGCCATCGGGGTCCTGGACCACCTCACACTGAACTGGTTCTGAGGCTGTGGCCTGCAGCCATCGGGGTCCTGGACCACCTCACACTGAACTGGCTCTGAGGCTGTGGCCTGCAGCCATCGGGCTCCTGGACCACCTCACACTGAACTGGTTCTGCGACTGTGGCCTGAAGCCATCGGGGTCCTGGACCACTTCACACTGAACTGGCTCTGCGACTGTGGCCTGCAGCTATCGGGCTCCTGGACCACCTCACTCTGAACAGGCCCTGCGACTGTGGCCTGCAGCCATCGGGCTCCCGTCCACCTCACACTGAACAGTCTCTGCGACTGTGGCCTGCAGCCATCGGGCTCCTGGACCACCTCACACTGAACTGGCTCTGCGACTGTGGCCTGCAGCCATCGGACTCCCTGTCCACCTCACACTGAACTGTCTGTGCGACTGGGGCCTGCAGCCATCGGGCTCCTGGACCACCTCACACTGAACTGGCTCTGCGACTGTGGCCTGCAGCCATCGGACTCCCCGTCCATCTCACACTGAACTGGCTCTGCGACTGTGGCCTGCAGCCATCGGGGTCCCCGTCCACCTCACACTGAACTGGCTCTGCGACTGTGGCCTGCAGCCATCGGGCTCCTGGACCACCTCACACTGAACTGGCTCTGCGACTGTGGCCTGCAGCCATCGGACTCCCCGTCCATCTCACACTGAACTGGCTCTGCGACTGTGGCCTGCAGCCATCGGGGTCCCCGTCCACCTCAGACTGAACTGGCTCTGCGACTGTGGCCTGCAGCCATCGGGGTCCTGGACCACCTCACACTGAACTGGTTCTGAGGCTGTGGCCTGCAGCCATCGGGGTCCTGGACCACCTCACACTGAACTGGCTCTGAGGCTGTGGCCTGCAGCCATCGGGCTCCTGGACCACCTCACACTGAACTGGTTCTGCGACTGTGGCCTGAAGCCATCGGGGTCCTGGACCACTTCACACTGAACTGGCTCTGCGACTGTGGCCTGCAGCCATCGGGCTCCTGGACCACCTCACTCTGAACAGGCCCTGCGACTGTGGCCTGCAGCCATCGGGCTCCCGTCCACCTCACACTGAACTGGCTCTGCGACTGTGGCCTGCAGACCTCGGGGTCCTTGTCCACCTCACACTGAACTGTCTCTGCGACTGTGGCCTGCAGCCATCGGGCTCCTGGACCACCTCACACTGAACTGGCTCTGCGACTGTGGCCTGCAGCCATCGGACTCCCTGTCCACCTCACACTGAACTGTCTCTGCGACTGGGGCCTGCAGCCATTGGGCTCCTGGACCACCTCACACTGAACTGGCTCTGCGACTGTGGCCTGCAGCCATCGGACTCCCCGTCCATCTCACACTGAACTGGCTCTGCGACTGTGGCCTGCAGCCATCGGGGTCCCCGTACACCTCAGACTGAACTGGCTCTGCGACTGTGGCCTGTAGCCATCGGGGTCCCCGTCCACCTCACACTGAACTGGCTCTGCGACTGTGGCCTGCAGCCATCGGGGTCCTGGACCACCTCACACTGAACTGGTTCTGAGGCTGTGGCCTGCAGCCATCGGGGTCCTGGACCACCTCACACTGAACTGGCTCTGAGGCTGTGGCCTGTAGCCATCGGGCTCCTGGACCACCTCACACTGAACAGGCTCTGCGACTGTGGCCTGAAGCCATCGGGGTCCTGGACCACTTCACACTGAACTGGCTCTGCGACTGTGGCCTGCAGCCATCGGGGTCCCCGTCCACCTGACACTGAACTGGCTCTGCGTCTCTGGCCTGCAGACATCGGGGTCCTGGACCACCTGACACTGAACTGTCTCTGCGACTGTGGCCTGCAGCCATCGGGCTCCTGGACCACCTCACACTGAACAGGCCCTGCGACTGTGGCCTGCAGCCATCGGGCTCCCGTCCACCTCAGACTGAACTGGCTCTGCGACTGTGGCCTGCAGACCTCGGGGTCCTGGACCACCTCACACTGAACTGGCTCTGCGACTGTGGCCTGCAGCCATCAGGCTCCTGGACCACCTCACACTGAACAGGCTCTGCGACTGTGGCCTGAAGCCATCGGGGTCCTGGACCACTTCACACTGAACTGGCTCTGTGACTATGGCCTGCAGCCATCGGGCTCCCCGTCCACCTCACACTGAACTGGCTCTGCGACTGTGGTCTGCAGCCATCGGGCTCCCGTCCACATCAGACTGAACTGGCTCTGCGACTGTGGCCTGCAGCCATCGGGCTCCTGGACCACCTCACACTGAACTGGCTCTGCGTCTCTGGCCCGCAGACATCGGGGTCCTGGACCACCTCACACTGAACTGTCTCTGCGACTGTGGCCTCCAGCCATCGGGCTCCTGGACCACCTCACTCTGAACAGGCCCTGCGACTGTGGCCTGCAGCCATCGGGCTCCCGTCCACCTCACACTGAACTGGCTCTGCGACTGTGGCCTGCAGACCTCGGGGTCCTGGACCACCTCACACTGAACTGGCTCTGCGACTGTGGCCTGCAGCCATCGGGCTCCTGGACCACCTCACACTGAACAGGCTCTGCGACTGTGTCCTGCAGCCATCGGGCTCCCCGTCCACCTCTCACTGAACTGGCTCTGCGACTGTGGCCTGCAGCCATCGGGCTCCTGGACCACCTCACACTGAACTGGCTCTGCGACTGTGGCCTGCAGCCATCGGACTCCTTGTCCACCTCACACTGAACTGTCTCTGCGACTGTGGCCTGCAGCCATCGGGCTCCTGGACCACCTCACACTGAACTGGCTCTGCGACTGTGGCCTGCAGCCATCGGACTCCCTGTCCACCTCACACTGAACTGTCTCTGCGACTGGGGCCTGCAGCCATCGGGCTCCTGGACCACCTCACACTGAACTGGCTCTGCGACTGTGGCCTGCAGCCATCGGACTCCCCGTCCATCTCACACTGAACTGGCTCTGCGACTGTGGCCTGCAGCCATCGGGGTCCCCGTACACCTCAGACTGAACTGGCTCTGCGACTGTGGCCTGTAGCCATCGGGGTCCCCGTCCACCTCACACTGAACTGGCTCTGCGACTGTGGCCTGCAGCCATCGGGGTCCTGGACCACCTCACACTGAACTGGTTCTGAGGCTGTGGCCTGCAGCCATCGGGGTCCTGGACCACCTCACACTGAACTGGCTCTGAGGCTGTGGCCTGTAGCCATCGGGCTCCTGGACCACCTCACACTGAACAGGCTCTGCGACTGTGGCCTGAAGCCATCGGGGTCCTGGACCACTTCACACTGAACTGGCTCTGCGACTGTGGCCTGCAGCCATCGGGGTCCCCGTCCACCTGACACTGAACTGGCTCTGCGTCTCTGGCCTGCAGACATCGGGGTCCTGGACCACCTGACACTGAACTGTCTCTGCGACTGTGGCCTGCAGCCATCGGGCTCCTGGACCACCTCACACTGAACAGGCCCTGCGACTGTGGCCTGCAGCCATCGGGCTCCCGTCCACCTCACACTGAACTGGCTCTGCGACTGTGGCCTGCAGACCTCGGGGTCCTGGACCACCTCACACTGAACTGGCTCTGCGACTGTGGCCTGCAGCCATCAGGCTCCTGGACCACCTCACACTGAACAGGCTCTGCGACTGTGGCCTGAAGCCATCGGGGTCCTGGACCACTTCACACTGAACTGGCTCTGTGACTATGGCCTGCAGCCATCGGGCTCCCCGTCCACCTCACACTGAACTGGCTCTGCGACTGTGGTCTGCAGCCATCGGGCTCCCGTCCACATCAGACTGAACTGGCTCTGCGACTGTGGCCTGAAGCCATCGGGGTCCTGGACCACTTCACACTGAACTGGCTCTGTGACTATGGCCTGCAGCCATCGGGCTCCCCGTCCACCTCACACTGAACTGGCTCTGAGACTGTGGCCTGCAGACATCGGGCTCCCCGTCCACCTCACACTGAACTGGCTCTGCGACTGTGGCCTGCAGCCATCGGAGTCCCCGTCCACCTGACACTGAACTGGCTCTGCGTCTCTGGCCTGCAGACATCGGGGTCCTGGACCACCTGACACTGAACTGTCTCTGCGACTGTGGCCTGCAGCCATCGGGCTCCTGGACCACCTCACACTGAACAGGCCCTGCGACTGTGGCCTGCAGCCATCGGGATCCCGTCCACCTCACACTGAACTGGCGCTGCGACTGTGGCCTGCAGACCTCGGGGTCCTGGACCACCTCACACTGAACTGGCTCTGCGACTGTGGCCTGCAGCCATCAGGCTCCTGGACCACCTCACACTGAACAGGCTCTGCGACTGTGGCCTGAAGCCATCGGGGTCCTGGACCACTTCACACTGAACTGGCTCTGTGACTATGGCCTGCAGCCATCGGGCTCCCCGTCCACCTCACACTGAACTGGCTCTGCGACTGTGGTCTGCAGCCATCGGGCTCCAGTCCACATCAGACTGAACTGGCTCTGCGACTGTGGCCTGCAGCCATCGGGCTCCTGGACCACCTCACACTGAACTGGCTCTGCGTCTCTGGCCCGCAGACATCGGGGTCCTGGACCACCTCACACTGAACTGGCTCTGCGACTGTGGCCTGCAGACCTCGGGGTCCTGGACCACCTCACACTGAACTGGCTCTGCGACTGTGGCCTGCAGCCATCGGGCTCCTGGACCACCTCACACTGAACAGGCTCTGCGACTGTGTCCTGCAGCCATCGGGCTCCCCGTCCACCTCTCACTGAACTGGCTCTGCGACTGTGGCCTGCAGCCATCGGGCTCCTGGACCACCTCACACTGAACTGGCTCTGCGACTGTGGCCTGCAGCTATCGGACTCCTTGTCCACCTCACACTGAACTGTCTCTGCGACTGTGGCCTGCAGCCATCGGGCTCCTGGACCACCTCACACTGAACTGGCTCTGCGACTGTGGCCTGCAGCCATCGGACTCCCTGTCCACCTCACACTGAACTGTCTCTGCGACTGGGGCCTGCAGCCATCGGGCTCCTGGACCACCTCACACTGAACTGGCTCTGCGACTGTGGCCTGCAGCCATCGGACTCCCCGTCCATCTCACACTGAACTGGCTCTGCGACTGTGGCCTGCAGCCATCGGGGTCCCCGTACACCTCAGACTGAACTGGCTCTGCGACTGTGGCCTGTAGCCATCGGGGTCCCCGTCCACCTCACACTGAACTGGCTCTGCGACTGTGGCCTGCAGCCATCGGGGTCCTGGACCACCTCACACTGAACTGGTTCTGAGGCTGTGGCCTGCAGCCATCGGGGTCCTGGACCACCTCACACTGAACTGGCTCTGAGGCTGTGGCCTGTAGCCATCGGGCTCCTGGACCACCTCACACTGAACAGGCTCTGCGACTGTGGCCTGAAGCCATCGGGGTCCTGGACCACTTCACACTGAACTGGCTCTGCGACTGTGGCCTGCAGCCATCGGGGTCCCCGTCCACCTGACACTGAACTGGCTCTGCGTCTCTGGCCTGCAGACATCGGGGTCCTGGACCAGCTGACACTGAACTGTCTCTGCGACTGTGGCCTGCAGCCATCGGGCTCCTGGACCACCTCACACTGAACAGGCCCTGCGACTGTGGCCTGCAGCCATCGGGCTCCCGTCCACCTCACACTGAACTGGCTCTGCGACTGTGGCCTGCAGACCTCGGGGTCCTGGACCACCTCACACTGAACTGGCTCTGCGACTGTGGCCTGCAGCCATCAGGCTCCTGGACCACCTCACACTGAACAGGCTCTGCGACTGTGGCCTGAAGCCATCGGGGTCCTGGACCACTTCACACTGAACAGGCTCTGCGACTGTGGCCTGCAGCCATCGGGCTCCCCGTCCACCTCACACTGAACTGGCTCTGCGACTGTGGTCTGCAGCCATCGGGCTCCCGTCCACATCAGACTGAACTGGCTCTGCGACTGTGGCCTGAAGCCATCGGGGTCCTGGACCACTTCACACTGAACTGGCTCTGTGACTATGGCCTGCAGCCATCGGGCTCCCCGTCCACCTCACACTGAACTGGCTCTGCGACTGTGGCCTGCAGCCATCGGGCTCCCCGTCCACCTCACACTGAACTGGCTCTGCGACTGTGGCCTGCAGCCATCGGGGTCCCCGTCCACCTCAGACTGAACTGGCTCTGCGACTGTGGCCTACAGCCATCGGGGTCCTGGACCACCTTGCACTGAACAGGCCCTGCGACTGTGGCCTGCAGCCATCGGGCTCCCGTCCACCTCACACTGAACTGGCTCTGCGACTGTGGCCTGCAGACCTCGGGGTACTGGACCACCTCACACTGAACTGGCTCTGCGACTGTGGCCTGCAGCCATCGGGCTCCTGGACCACCTCACACTGAACAGGCTCTGCGACTGTGGCCTGCAGCCATCGGGCTCCTGGACCACCTCACACTGAACAGGCTCTGCGACTGTGGCCTGCAGCCATCGGGCTCCTGGACCACCTCACACTGAACAGGCCCTGCGACTGTGGCCTGCAGCCATCGGGCTCCCGTCCACCTCACACTGAACTGGCTCTGAGGCTGTATCCTGCAGTCATCGGGCTCCCCGTCCACCTCACACTGAACTGGCTCTGCGACTGTGGCCTGCAGCCATCGGGCTCCCCGTCCACCTCACACTGAACTGGCTCTGAGGCTGTGGCCTGCAGTCATCAGGCTCCCGTCCTCCTCACACTGAACTGGCTCTGCGTCTCTGGCCCGCAGCCATCGGGCTCCTGGACCACCTCACACTGAACAGGCTCTGCGACTGTGGCCTGATGCCATCGGGGTCCTGGACCACTTCACACTGAACTGGCTCTGCGACTGTGGCCTGCAGCCATCGGGCTCCTGGACCACCTCACACTGAACAGGCTCTGCGACTGTGGCCTGAAGCCATCGGGGTCCTGGACCACTTCACACTGAACTGGCTCTGCGACTGTGGCCTGCAGCCATCGGACTCCCCGTACACCTCACACTGAACTGGCTCTGCGAATGTGGCCTGCAGCCATCGGGGTCCCCGTCCACCTCACACTGAACTGGCTTTGCGACAGCGGCCTGCAGCCATCGGGGTCCCCATTCACCTCTCACTGAACTGGCTCTTCGACTGTGGCCTGCAGCCATCGGGGTCTCCGTCCACCTCTCACTGAACTGGCTCTGCGACTGTGGCCTGCAGCCATCGGAGTCCTGGACCACCTCACACTGAACTGGCTCTGAGGCTCTGGCCTGCAGCAATCGGGGTCCTGGACCACCTCACACTGAAATGGCTCTGCGACTGTGGCCTGCAGCCATCAGGCTCCTGGACCACCTCACACTGAACTGGCTCTGCGACTGTGTCCTGCAGCCATCGGGCTCCCCGTCCACCTCTCACTGAACTGGCTCTGCGACTGTGGCCTGCAGCCATCGGGCTCCTGGACCACCTCACACTGAACTGGCTCTGCGACTGTGGCCTGCAGCCATCGGGGTCCTGGACCACCTCACACTGAACTGGCTCTGCGACTGTGGCCTGCAGCCATCGGGGTCCCCGTCCACCTCAGACTGAACTGGCTCTGCGACGGTGGCCTGCAGCCATCGGACTCCCCGTCCACCTCACACTGAACTGGCTCTGAGGCTGTGCCCTGCAGCCATCGGGGTCCTGGACCACCTCACACTGAACTGGCTCTGCGACTGTGGCCTGCAGCTATCGGGCTCCTGGACCACCTCACACTGAACAGGGACTGCGACTGTGGCCTGAAGCCATCGGGGTCCTGGACCACTTCACACTGAACTGGCTCTGCGACTGTGGCTTGCAGCCATCGGGGTCCCCGTCCACCTCAGACTGAACTGGCTCTGCGAATGTGGTCTGCAGCCATCGGGCTCCCCATCCACCTCACACTGAACTGGCTTTGCAACTGCTGCCTGCAGCCATCGGGGTCCCCATGCACCTCTCACTGAACTGGCTCTGCGACTGTGGCCTGCAGCCATCGGGGTCCTGGACGACCTCACACTGAACTGGCTCTGCGAGCGTGGCCTGCAGCCATCGGACTCCCCGTCCACCTCACACTGAACTGGCTCTGCGACTGTGGCCTGCAGCCATCGGGGTCCCCGTCCACCTCACACTGAACTGGCTCTGCGACTGTGGCCTGCAGCCATCGGACTCCCCGTCCACCTCACACTGAACTGGCTCTGCGACTGTGGCCTGCAGCCATCGGGGTCCTGGACCACCTCACACTGAACAGGGACTGCGACTGTGGCCTGAAGCCATCGGGGTCCTGGACCACTTCACACTGAACTGGCTCTGCGACTGTGGCTTGCAGCCATCGGGGTACCCGTCCACCTCACACTGAACTGGCTCTGCGACTGTGGCCTGCAGCCATCGGGATCCCCGTCCACCTCACACTGAACTGGCTTTGCGACTGCTGCCTGCAGCCATCGGGGTCCCCATGCACCTCTCACTGAACTGGCTCTGCGACTGTGGCCTGCAGCCGTCGGACTCCCCGTCCACCTCACACTGAACTGGCTCTGCGACTGCGGCCTGCAGCCATCGGGGTCCCCGTCCACCTCACACTGAACTGGCTCTGCGACTGTGGCCTGCAGCCGTCGGACTCCCCGTCCACCTCACACTGAACTGGCTCTGCGACTGCGGCCTGCAGCCATCGGACTCCCCGTCCACCTCACACTGAACTGGCTCTGCGACTGTGGCCTGCAGCCATCGGGGTCCTGGACCACCTCACACTTAACTGGCTCTGCGACTGTGGCCTGCAGCCATCGGGCTCCCGTCCACCTCACACTGAACAGGCTCTGTGACTGTGGCCTGCAGCCATCGGGCTCCCCGTCCACCTCACACTGAACTGGCTCTGCGACTGTGGTCTGCAGCCGTCGGGCTCCCGTCCACATCAGACTGAACTGGCTCTGTGACTGTGGACTGAAGCCATCGGGGTCCTGGACCACCTCACACTGAACTGTCTCTGCGTCTGTGGTCTGCAGCCATCGGGGTCCCCGTCCACCTCACACTGAACTGGCTCTGCGACTGTGGCCTGCAGCCATCGGGCTCCCCGTCCACCTCACACTGAACTGGCTCTGCGACTGTGGTCTGCAGCCATCGGGGTCCTGGACCACCTCACACTGAACTGGCTCTGCGACTGCGGCCTGCAGCATTCGGGCTCCCCATCCACCTCACACTGAACTGGCTTTGCAACTGCTGCCTGCAGCCATCGGGGTCCCCGTCCACCTCACACTGAACTGGCTCTGCGACTGTGGCCTGCAGCCATCGGGGTCCCCATGCACCTCTCACTGAACTGGCTCTGCGACTGTGGCCTGCAGCCATCGGGGTCCTGGACGACCTCACACTGAACTGGCTCTGCGACCGTGGCCTGCAGCCATCGGACTCCCCGTCCACCTCACACTGAACTGGCTCTGCGACTGTGGCCTGCAGCCATCGGGGTCCCCGTCCACCTCACACTGAACTGGCTCTGCGACTGTGGCCTGCAGCCATCGGGGTCCTGGACCACCTCACACTGAACAGGGACTGCGACTGTGGCTTGCAGCCATCGGGGTCCCCGTCCACCTCACACTGAACTGGCTCTGCGACTGTGGCCTGCAGCCATCGGGATCCCCGTCCACCTCACACTGAACTGGCTTTGCGACTGCTGCGTGCAGCCATCGGGGTCCCCATGCACCTCTCACTGAACTGGCTCTGCGACTGTGTCCTGCAGCCATCGGGGTCCTGGACGACATCACACTGAACTGGCTCTGCGACCGTGGCCTGCAGCCATCGGACTCCCCGTCCACCTCACACTGAACTGGCTCTGCGACTGTGGCCTGCAGCCATCGGGCTCCCGTCCACCTCACACTGAACTGGCTCTGCGACTGTGACCTGCAGCCATCGGGGTCCTGGACCACCTCACACTGAACTGGCTCTGCGACTGTGGTCTGCAGCCGTCGGGCTCCCGTCCACATCAGACTGAACTGGCTCTGCGACTGTGGACTGAAGCCATCGGGGTCCTGGACCACCTCACACTGAACTGGCTCTGCGTCTGTGGTCTGCAGCCATCGGGGTCCCCGTCCACCTCAGACTGAACTGGCTCTGCGACTGTGGCCTGCAGCCATCGAGCTCCCCGTCCACCTCACACTGAACTGGCTCTGCGACTGTGGCCTGCAGCCATCGAGCTCCCCGTCCACCTCACACTGAACTGGCTCTGAGGCTGTGGCCTGCAGTCATCGGGCTCCACGTCCACCTCACACTGAACGGGCTCTGCGACTGTGGTCTGCAGCCATCGGGGTCCTGGACCACCTCACACTGAACTGGCTCTGCGACTGCGGCCTGCAGCATTCGGGCTCCTGGACCACCTCACACTGAACTGGCTCTGCGACTGTGGCCTGCAGCCATCGGACTTCCCGTCCACCTCACTCTGAACTGGCTCTGCGACTGTGGCCTGCAGCCATCGGGCTCCTGGACCACCTCACACTGAACAGGCTCTGAGGCTGTGGCCTGAAGCCATCGGGGCCCCCGTCCACCTCACACTGAACTGGCTCTGCGACTGTGGCCTGCAGCCATCGGTGTCCCCATCCACCTCATACTGAACTGGCTCTGCGACTGTGGCCTGAAGCCATCGGGGTCCCCGTCCACCTCACACTGAACTGGCTCTGCGACTGTGGCCTGCAGCCATCGGTGTCCCCATCCACCTCACACTGAACTGGCTCTGCGACTGGCCTGCAGCCATCGGGGTCCTGGACCACCTCACATTGAACTGGCTCTGCGACTGTGGCCTGCAGCCATCGGGGTCCTGGACCACCTCACACTGAACTGGCTCTGCGACTGCGGCCTGCAGCCATCGGGGTCCTGGACGACCTCACACTGAACTGGCTCTGCGACCGTGGCCTGCAGCCATCGGACTCCCCGTCCACCTCACACTGAACTGGCTCTGCGACTGTGGCCTGCAGCCATCGGGCTCCCGTCCACCTCACACTGAACTGGCTCTGCGACTGTGGCCTGAAGCCATCTGGGTCCTGGACCACTTCACACTGAACTGGCTCTGTGACTGTGGCCTGCAGCCATCGGGCTCCTGGACCACCTCACACTGAACAGGCTCTGCGACTGTGGCCTGAAGCCATCTGGGTCCTGGACCACTTCACACTGAACTGGCTCTGTGACTGTGGCCTGCAGCCATCGGAGTCCTGGACCACCTCACACTGAACTGGCTCTGTGACTGTGGCCTGCAGCCATCGGGCTCCCCGTCCACCTCACACTGAACTGGCTCTGCGACTGTGGCCTGCAGCCATCGGGGTCCTGGACCACCTCACACTGAACTGGCTCTGCGACTGTGGTCTGCAGCCGTCGGGCTCCCGTCCACATCAGACTGAACTGGCTCTGCGACTGTGGACTGAAGCCATCGGGGTCCTGGACCACCTCACACTGAACTGGCTCTGCGTCTGTGGCCTGCAGCCATCGAGCTCCCCGTCCACCTCACACTGAACTGGCTCTGAGGCTGTGGCCTGCAGCCATCGGACTTCCCGTCCACCTCACACTGAACTGGCTCTGCGACTGTGGCCTGCAGCCATCGGGCTCCTGGACCACCTCACACTGAACAGGCTCTGAGGCTGTGGCCTGAAGCCATCGGGGCCCCCGTCCACCTCACACTGAACTGGCTCTGCGACTGTGGCCTGCAGCCATCGGGGTCCACGTCCACCTCACACTGAACTGGCTCTGCGACTGTGGCCTGAAGCCATCGGGGTCCCCGTCCACCTCACACTGAACTGGCTCTGCGACTGTGGCCTGCAGCCATCGGGGTCCTGGACCACCTCACACTGAACTGGCTCTGCGACTGCGGCCTGCAGCAATCGGGGTCCCCGTCCACCTCTCACTGTACTGGCTCTGCGACTGTGGCCTGCAGCATTCTGGCTCCTGGACCACCTCACACTGAACTGGCTCTGCGACTGTGGTCTGCAGCCATCAGGCTCCCGTCCACCTCACACTGAACTGGCTCTGCGACTGTGGCCTGCAGCCATCGGACTTCCCGTCCACCTCACTCTGAACTGGCTCTGCATCTGTGGCCTGCAGCAATCAGGCTCCCCGTCCACCTCACACTGAACTGGCTCTGTGACTGTGGCCTGCAGCCATCAGGCTCCCGTCCACCTCACACTGAACTGGCTCTGCGACTGTGGCCTGCAGCCATCAGGCTCCCGTCCACCTCTCACTGAACAGGCTCTGCGACTGTGGCCTGCAGCCATCGGGGTCCTGGACCACCTCACAGTGAACTGGCTCTGAGGCTGTGGCCTGCAACCATCGGGGTCCTGGACCACCTGACAGTGAACTGGCTCTGCTACTGTGGTCTGCAGCCATCGGGCTCCCGTCCACCTCAGACTGAACTGGCTCCGCGACTGTGGCCTGAAGCCATCGGGGTCCTGGACCAACTCCCACTGAACTGGCTCTGCGACTGTGGTCTGCAGCCATCGGGGTCCCCGTCCACCTCACACTGAACTGGCTCTGCGACTGTGGCCTGCAGCCATCGGGCTCCCCGTCCACCTCAGACTGAACTGGCTCTGCGACTGTGGCCTGAAGCCATCGGGGTCCTGGACCACCTCCCACTGAACTGGCTCTGCGACTGTGGTCTGCAGCCATCGGGGTCCCCGTCCACCTCACACTGAACTGGCTCTGCGACTGTGGCCTGCAGCCATCGGGCTCCCCGTCCACCTCACACTGTACTGGCTCTGCGACTATGGTCTGCAGCCGTCGGGCTCCCGTCCACCTCAGATTGAATTGGCTCTGCGACTGTGGCCTGAAGCCATCGGGGCCCCCGTCCACCTCACACTGAACTGGCTCTGCGACTGTGGCCTGCAGCCATCGGGGTCCCCATCCAGCTCACACTGAACTGGCTCTGCGACTGTGGCCTGCAGCCATCGGGGTCCCCGTCCACCTCACACTGAACTGGCTCTGCGACTGTGGCCTGCGGCCATCAGGGTCCTGGCTCTGCTGCTGCCGGCTCACTTTCGGGCTCTGCGGTTCATGTTCCGAGGGTTATTTGTTTACTTTTTTATCGTTTGCACCATTTGTTCTTTTCTCTCACATTGGGCGTTCGATGGATTTTGTTGTGTGGAGTTTTTTTTGTGGGTTCTATTGTGTTTCTGTGTTTTGGGACTGCCTGCCTCAAGGTTTTCTATGGTATAGAGATTTCGATAATAAATGCACTTTGAACTTTCGGAGTTAGGATACTCTCCAGCGTGCCGTTATAGACGTTTGTCAAAGTTTTAGAGGTCTTGTCAAATCTGTGCAAACTTCGGCATGTCAGTGGGGTGAACAACATCCCTGTCTCTAAATCTTCCCTAGTTTGGTCTCCTCTTGAATACAGTGGGCATTCTAGTCTCCTACCCAACGAGGGATAAACTTCCAAATCAGTGACTGGAGACTGCCCTACAATAAGCAGACACGATGGCATGACCCACAGCCCACAGTTGAGGAGAACGAGAGGTGAAACTAGGAGGGTGTCCCCCTACAGGGTGGGGCTGGAATCAACCACTGGAGTGCGGACAGGAGCAAGGAATCTTTGGAATATTCTCCCCAAGCTCTGTCACTGAGTATCTTCAGGACAGAGACTGAAAGTTTCTCAGATAGGGATTTAGTGCAGGAAAGTGGTAATGAGCTAGAAGATTAGCCAAGGCGAATCAGATCGAGGGACTGAATGGCCTGCCTCTGCTTATGAGCATTAAGTTAAATATTCCCTCTCACTTTAAACACGGGCTGGTTCCGGGTCAGCGTGGGACAGTTGGAGCAAAGGGCTCGGCCCCGTGCTGTGCGACTCGATGCCCCATGACTGAGTAAGTACCACCTGCTTCTTGTATACAAACAGCACTGGTGGGTGGGCAGGGGCGAGGAGCTGGCAGTGTGGAACTGCTTGACCATGACAAAGGGGGAGGGGAAGGGAAAGGCAATGCAGGAGGGTTGGAGAGAATTGAAGTGGGGGGGAGAAGCGGAGGGGGGAAAATGAAAAGGGATAAGTGAAGGGGAAGAGAAGGAGGGGAGAAGGGCGGGGAGAGGAAAGAAGGAGAGGAAAGGGGAGAAGGAATGAGGAGAAGGGAAGAGGAAAAGGGAAGGGGAGGAGGAAGAGGAAAAAGGGAGTGGGAAGGGGATAATGGAAAAGAAAGAGAAAAGAGAGAGAAGGGAAGAAGGAGAAGGGAAGGGGAGAGGGGAAGGAAAAGAAAGGAAGGGAGAGAGGGAAAGGAAAGGGGAGAATGGAAGGGGAGGGGAAGGGGAAGGGGAGGGGAAGGGGAGAAGGGGAGGGGAAGGGGAGAAGGGGAGAATTGAAGGGAAGGGGAAGAGGAAGAAGGGGAGAAGGGAAAGGGAGGGGAAGAGGGAAGGGGAGAAGGGGAGAAGGGGAGGGGAAGGGGAGAAGGGGAGAATTGAAGGGAAGGGGAAGAGGAAGAAGGGGAGAAGGGAAAGGGAGGGGAAGAGGGAAGGGGAGAAGGGAAAGGGAGGGGAAGGGGAGAAGGGAAAGGGAGGGGAAAGGGAAGGGGAGAAGGGGAGAATTGAAGGGAAGGGGAAGAGGAAGAAGGGGAGAAGGGAAGGGGAGGGGAAGGGGAGGGGAGGGGATGGGGAGAAAGGGAAGGGAAGGGGAGGGGAAGGGGAGGGGAGGGGATGGGGAGAAAGGGAAGGGAAGGGGAGGGGAAGGGGAGCGAAAGGAGAGAAGGGAAAGAAGAGAAAGAAAGGGAGAGAGGGAAGGGGAGAGGGGAGGGGAAGTGGAGAGAGGGAAGGGGAAGGGGAGAAGGGAAGGGGAGGGGAGGGGAGGGGATGGGGAGAGAGGGAAGGGGAGAAGGGAAGGATGAGAAAGGAAGGGAGAGAGGGAAGGGGAAGGGGAGGGGAAGTGGAGAGAGGGAAGGGGAAGGGGAGAAGGGAAGGGGAGGGGAGGGGATGGGGAGAGAGGGAAGGGGAGAAGGGAAGGATGAGAAAGGAAGGGAGAGAGGGAAGGGGAAGGGGAGGGGAAGTGGAGAGAGGGAAGGGGAAGGGGAGAAGGGAAGGGGAGGGGAGGGGATGGGAAGGGGAGAAGGGAAGGAAGAGAAAGGAAGGGAGAGAGGGAAGGGGAGGGGAAGCGGAGAGAGGGGAGGGAAAGGAGGGAAGGGAAAAAAGAAAAAGGAAGGGAGAGAGGGAAGGGGAGGGGGAGAAGGGGAGGGAAGGAAGAGAAGGGAAGGGAAGGGAACGGAGAGAGGAAGGGGAAGGGGAAGTCAGTCCTGGGGTGGAGTTGCAAAGCACTTGTCCAGTTGATCTGAACCCCACCCAGGGGAACATAGCTGTGAGTGGTTTATTTCTTATTGTGTGAAGTATTTACCATGCCCACATCCCAGTGACCCTTTCCCAAGGGCAAATGTCCATCCAGACAGGGGTGCAGAAAGTCCGGGGTTAGCACTAGCAACACAACCCCTCCCGATTCGCAGACCCCCCTCTCCCTAGCACTCAGCCAACAGCGGTAGGCAGACACAAGAGGCAGATGCTGTATTCTGAAGCTGGAGGACCTCAGTAGGACAGGCGACATCTGTGAGAGGGACTGAACAAACGACAATTCATATGGAAACCCCTCACCTGAACTCAACAAAGGATGTCAACCTGAACACGCGCTTAGAGTACTGTTAGCATTTTTGGGCATTTTATCTGAGAAAGGAAATGCTGGCAACTGGAGAGGGTCCGGAGGAGGTTCACAAAAATGATCCTGGTAATGAAAGGGTTAACTTGGAAGGAGAGTTTGATGGCTCTGGGCCTGTACTTGCTGGAGTTTAGAAAATAAGGGGGAATATTGAAAGACCTAGATAGAGTGGACATGGAGAGTGTTTCTTACAGTGGGAGAGTCTAATGCCAGAGGGCAGCCTTAGAATAGAAGGATGTCCCTTAAAACAGAGCTGAGGGGGGATTTCTTTAGCAGGTGAGTGGTGAATCTGCAGAAGTCATTGACACAGATGGTTGTGGAGGCCATCACTGAGTAAATTTAAAGCAGAGGCTGATAGAGTTTTGATTAGAAAGGGCATCAGAGGATACGGGGACAAGGCAGCAGAATGGAGTTGAGCAGGATAATAAATCAGCAATTATTTATCCATCAGTGGAGCAGATTTGAAGGGATTAATGGTCTAATTCTGACCTATGTTTTATGGTCTTATGTCTATTTACTTCCACAGATATCTGTTGACCTTCTGGGTTCCTCCAGCAGATTGTTTTCCTAATTAGAGGGAGGACTCCCTTTCCCCATGTACAGAAGGAGCTAACCCTTCCCGGCCCCTGCCAGAGAGTGGAGATCAGTTGCTGGCGTGTACTCCCCCAGGATCTGGGAGTACGGCTCGGGCAGCTTCATGGTTGGGCTGAGAAACCAGCCCCTCCCTCTGTACTGGGGTGAAGGGGAGAGGGGAAGGAGTCACCCAGAGCTGAGGCCTGCCTCTAGGCTGGATACTTACTGATACCAGGAGTGCTTCTGAATCTGTTCCAGCTGTGGGCAGCGATGAGTCACGGGAGAGAGAGAAAGGAAAGGAGTTTAACAAGAGAATCGAGATTAGAAGCTTTCTATTGTAGAGAAATCTTGGATTGTGGCAGAGTCAGGAGGGAGATCTCCAAAAGCAGTAAACACTTCCCTGCCAGGTAACTCACATTTCATAAACTTGTGGGGTAAACCAACAGCCTTCTCCAATGAGGGCAAACTAATAATCTTCCCCAATGAAGTTAATCTAATGATCTTCCCCAATGGGGTAATACTGTTATTCTTCACCAATGGGGCAACAGTAATAATCTTCCCCAGTAGGGTAACACTGATAATCTTCACCAATAGTGTAACATTGACCTTTCCTCATTGGAGTAATCCTGATAATTTTCTTGGGAGAAAAGTAATGACCCTCCCCTGGATTAACATCAATGGCCATGCCCCACAGCATAACACTGATTCCCAATGGGTAACACTGATAACCATATCGTAGAGACAACACTGATTCCCCTCAAGGGGTAACGCTGATGACCCTACCTTCATGGAATAATTGTGATTCCCCTCCCCATTGGATAATGCTGAATCCCACCCACATGGGGTAACACTGATTCCACCCCTCCCCTCATGGCCTAACTCTGATTCCCCACCCTATAGGGTAACACTGATTCCCTTCCCCATGGGGTAACACTGATTCCCATCCTCATGGGGTAACACTAATTCCCTTCCCCGAGGGGTAACACTGATTCCCATCCCCATGGGGTAACTCTAATTCCCTTCCCCAAGGGGTAACACTGTTTCCCTTCCCCATGGGGTAACACTGATACCCATCCCCATGGGGTAACACTGATACCCATCCCCATGGGGTTACACTAATTCCCTTCCCCAAGGCTAACACTGATGTGCCTCCGAGCTCAGTGATGTTGAGAGATAAATCAGTAACAGGGATAGAGACGATCGGGGGCAGGGAGACTGACCGACAGGCGTTTCTCTGCGTCCACCTCGATCATGCCCCGCAGCAGGCCCTGGCAGTCGGGGGGAATGAAGTGAGGCATGTGGAAGACCCCTCGCTTCACCTTCTCCAGCAGCTGCCGAAGGTTGTCGTCGTCGAAGGGCAGCGCACCCTACAGAGGGACAGGACACGAGTCATTCCACCCTTCGCAACCCTCCCCCAAACTCCCCACCCCCATACAGTGATACTCCCTCCCCCACACTTCCTACCCCTGTACAGTGATACACCCCTCCCCCACATTCCCCACCCCGTACAGTGATACTCCCCTCCCCCACACTCCCCACCCCCTACATACTCCCCACCCTCTTACACTGATACTCCCCTCCCCTACACTCCCCAGCCTCCTACAGTGATATTCCCCTCCCCACACTCCCCACCCTCTTACACTGATACTCCCCTCCTCTACACTCCCCAGCCTCCTACAGTGATATTCCCCTCCCCACACTCCCCACCCCCTACATACTCCCCACCCTCTTACACTGATACTCCCCTCCCCGCACTCCCCAGCCTCCTACAGTGATATTCCCCTCCCCACACTCCCCACCCTCTTACAGTCATACTCCCTCCCCCACACTCCCCACCCCATACAGTCATACTCCCCTCCCCAACACTCATCACCCTGTACAGTGATACTCCCTCCCCCACACTCCCCACCCCGTACAGTCATACTCCCCTCCCCAACACTCCCCACCCCGTACAGTGATACTCCCTCCCCCACACTCCCCACCCCGTACAGTGATACTCTCCCCCACACTCCCCACCCCGTAGAATGATACTCTCCCCAACACTCCCCACCCTGTACAGTGATACTCCCTCCCCAACACTCCCCACCCCGTACAGTGATACTCCCTCCCCCACACTCCCCACCCCGTAGAATGATACTCCCTCCCCCACACTCCCCACCCCGTACAGTCATACTCCCCTCCCCCACACTCCCCACCCCGTACAGTCATACTCCCCTACCCCACACTCCCCACCCCATACAGTGATACTCCCCTCCCCCACACTCCCCACCCCATACAGTGATACTCCCCTCCCCAACACTCCCCACCCCGTACAGTGATACTCCCTCCCCCGCACTACCCACCCCGTACAGTGATACTCCCTCCCCCACACTCCCCACCCCGTAGAATGATACTCCCTCCCCCACACTCCCCACCCCGTACAGTCATACTCCCCTCCCCCACACTCCCCACCCCGTACAGTCATACTCCCCTACCCCACACTCCCCACCCCATACAGTGATACTCCCCTCCCCCACACTCCCCACCCCATACAGTGATACTCCCCTCCCCAACACTCCCCACCCCGTACAGTGATACTCCCTCCCCCGCACTACCCACCCCGTACAGTGATACTCCCTCCCCAACACTCATCACCCTGTACAGTGATACTCCCTCCCCAACACTCCCCACCCTGTACAGTGATACTCCCCTCCCCCACACTCCCCACCCCGTACAGTGATACTCTCCCCCACACTCCCCACCCCGTAGAATGATACTCCCTCCCCAACACTCCCCACCCTGTACAGTGATACTCCCCTCCCCCACACTCCCCACCCCGTACAGTGATACTCCCTCCCCCACACTCCCCACCCCGTAGAATGATACTCCCTCCCCCACACTCCCCACCCCGTACAGTGATACTCCCCTCCCCCACACTCCCCACCCCGTACAGTGATACTCCCTCCCCAACACTCCCCAGCCCTTACAGTCATACTCCCCTACCCCACACTCCCCACCCTGTACAGTCATACTCCCTCCCCAACACTCCCCACCCTGTACAGTCATACTCCCCTCCCCCACACTCCCCACCCTGTACAGTCATACTCCCTCCCCAACACTCCCCACCCTGTACAGTCATACTCCCCTCCCCCACACTCCCCACCCCGTACAGTGATACTCTCCCCCACACTCCCCACCCCGTACAGTGATACTCCCCTCCCCAACACTCCCCACCCCGTACAGTGATACTCCCTCCCCCACACTCCCCACCCCGTACAGTGATACTCCCCTCCCCAACACTCCCCACCCCGTACAGTGATACTCCCTCCCCCACACTCCCCACCCCGTACAGTGATACTCTCCCCCACACTCCCCACCCCGTACAGTCATACTCTCCCCCACACTCCCCACCCCGTAGAATGATACTCCCTCCCCAACACTCCCCACCCCGTACAGTGATACTCCCTCCCCCACACTCCCCACCCCGTAGAATGATACTCCCTCCCCAACACTCCCCACCCCGTACAGTCATACTCCCCTACCCCACACTCCCCACCCCGTACAGTCATACTCCCCTACCCCACACTCCCCACCCCGTACAGTGATACTCCCTCCCCAACACTCCCCACCCCGTACAGTCATACTCCCCTACCCCACACTCCCCACCCCGTACAGTCATACTCCCCTACCCCACACTCCCCACCCCGTACAGTCATACTCCCCTACCCCACACTCCCCACCCCGTACAGTGATACTCTCCCCCACACTCCCCACCCCGTACAGTGATACTCCCTCCCCCGCACTACCCACCCCATACAGTGATACTCCCTCCCCAACACTCCCCACCCCGTACAGTGATACTCCCTCCCCAACACTCCCCACCCCGTACAGTGATACTCCCTCCCCAACACTCCCCACCCCGTACAGTCATACTCCCCTCCCCCACACTCCCCACCCCGTACAGTGATACTCCCTCCCCCACACTCCCCACCCCGTAGAATGATACTCCCTCCCCCACACTCCCCACCCCATACAGTGATACTCCCCTCCCCAACACTCCCCACCCCGTACAGTCATACTCCCCTACCCCACACTCCCCACCCCGTACAGTCATACTCCCCTACCCCACACTCCCCACCCCGTACAGTGATACTCTCCCCCACACTCCCCACCCCGTACAGTGATACTCCCTCCCCCGCACTCCCCACCCCGTAGAATGATACTCCCTCCCCAACACTCCCCACCCCGTACAGTCATACTCCCCTACCCCACACTCCCCACCCCGTACAGTGATACTCCCTCCCCCGCACTACCCACCCCATACAGTGATACTCCCCACCCTCTTACACTGATACTCCCTCCCCAACACTCCCCACCCTGTACAGTGATACTCCCTCCCCCACACTCCCCACCCCGTACAGTGATACTCTCCCCCCAACACTCCCCACCCCGTACAGTGATACTCCCCTCCCCAACACTCATCACCCTGTACAGTGATACTCCCTCCCCAACACTCCCCACCCTGTACTGTGATACTCCCTCCCCCACACTCCCCACCCCGTAGAATGATACTCTCCCCCACACTCCCCACCCCGTAGAATGATACTCCCTCCCCTACACTCCCCAGCCCTTACAGTCATACTCCCCTCCCCCACACTCCCCACCCCGTACAGTGATACTCCCCACCCCGTACAGTGATACTCCCTCCCCAACACTCCCCACCCTCTTACAGTCATACTCCCCTCCCCCACACTCCCCACCCCGTACAGTGATACTCCCTCCCCAACACTCCCCACCCTGTACAGTGATACTCCCTCCCCAACACTCCCCACCCCGTAGAATGATACTCTCCCCCACACTCCCCACCCCGTACAGTGATACTCCCTCCCCAACACTCCCCACCCTGTACAGTGATACTCCCCTCCCCCACACTCCCCACCCCGTAGAATGATACTCCCTCCCCAACACTCCCCACCCTCTTACAGTCATACTCCCCTCCCCCGCACTACCCACCCCATACAGTGATACTCCCTCCCCCACACTCCACACCCCGTACAGTGATACTCCCTCCCCCACACTCCACACCCCGTACAGTGATACTCCCTCCCCCACACTCCACACCCCGTACAGTGATACTCCCTCCCCCACACTCCACACCCTGTACAGTGATACTCCCTCCCCCACACTCCACACCCTGTACAGTGATACTCCCTCCCCCACACTCCACACCCCGTACAGTGATACTCCCTCCCCCACACTCCACACCCCGTACAGTGATACTCCCTCCCCCACACTCCACACCCTGTACAGTGATACTCCCTCCCCCACACTCCACACCCTGTACAGTGATACTCCCCTCCCCACACTCCACACCCCGTACAGTGATACTCCCTCCCCCACACTCCCCACCCTCTTACAGTCATACTCCCCTCCCCCGCACTACCCACCCCATACAGTGATACTCCCCACCCTGTACAGTGATACTCCCTCCCCAACACTCCCCTCCCTGTACAGTGATACTCCCTCCCCCACACTCCCCACCCCGTACAGTCATACTCCCCTACCCTACACTCCCCAGCCCTTAGTCATACTCCCCTACCCCACACTCCCCACCCCGTACAGTGATACTCCCTCCCCCACACTCCCCACCCCGTAGAATGATACTCCCCTACCCCACAGTCCCCAGCCCGTACAGTCATACTCCCCTCCCCTACACTCCCCAGCCCTTACAGTCATACTCCCCTCCCCCACACTCCCCACCCCGTACAGTGATACTCCCCACCCCGTACAGTGATACTCCCTCCCCCACACTCCCCACCCCGTACAGTGATACTCCCCTCCCCGCACTTCCCACCCCGTACAGTGATACTCCCCTCCCCCACACTCCCCACCCCGTACAGTGATACTCCCCTCCCCCGCACTCCCCACCCTCTTACAGTCATACTCCCCTCCCCCACACTCCCCACCCCATAGTCATACTCCCCTCCCCCACACTCCCCACCCCGTACAGTGATACTCCCCTCCCCCACACTCCCCACCCCATACAGTCATACTCCCCTCCCCCACACTCCCCACCCCATACAGTCATACTCCCCTCCCCCACACTCCCCACCCCGTACAGTGATACTCCCTCCCCAACACTCCCCACCCTGTACAGTGATACTCCCTCCCCAACACTCCCCACCCCGTACAGTCATACTCCCCTCCCCGCACTCCCCACCCCGTACAGTCATACTCCCTCCCCAACACTCCCCACCCTGTACAGTGATACTCCCTCCCCAACACTCCCCACCCTGTACAGTGATACTCCCCTCCCCGCACTCCCCACCCCGTACAGTCATACTCCCTCCCCAACACTCCCCACCCCGTACAGTGATACTCCCCTCCCCCACACTCCCCACCCCATACAGTCATACTCCCCTCCCCCACACTCCCCACCCCGTACAGTGATACTCCCCTCCCCCACACTCCCCACCCCGTACAGTGATACTCCCCTCCCCCGCACTACCCACCCCATACAGTGATACTCCCCTCCCCGCACTCCCCACCCCGTACAGTGATACTCCCCTCCCCCAAACTCCCCTCCCCCATCCAATGTTACACCCCTCCACCACCCTGGGACACTACCTTCCCTCACTCTCTCCTCCGCCCCCCGTCATGATGAAAGGTCTCAGCCAGAGTCATCGGTAGTTTATTTTCCTTCACTGATGCTGCCTGACTTGCTGACTTCCTCCAGCATTTAGTGCGTGTTGCCCTGCCCTCTGTGCGTCAGGACTGGTAGGGGTTTGGCAAGTAACAGTCTCGGAGGAGACAATGGGCTGCTCGGCCCCGAGGTAATACCCCAGGATCCTGCTGCTTACCACCAGAAGAGCAAAGAGGATGACACCACAGCTCCACACGTCCGCCCGCCGCCCATCGTACTTCTCTCCCTGTCATCGGAAAACAGACAGGTCAGTGTTGCCAAATTCCTTTCTCTTCTTCCTCCACTTGTATCGTCCTGTTCCGCTGCTGACTAGAACAAGAGGCCGTGACTCTGTGACGTATGTTAGCGTAGTGGCTAGTGTAACGCTTGAGTGTGGCACCAATCTTGTCGTTGCTTCTCAGAAGTACATACGTTCTCCCCGGGAGCTCCGGTGTCCTCACACATTCCAAAAATCGCACAGGATAGTACGTTGTGGGCATGCTATGTCGGTGCCAGAGTCAAGGCAACACTCACAGGCCGTCCCCTCCTTAGCACAATCCTCAGACTGGTGGCCGTTGACGCAAATGACACATTGAACTGCAGGTTCCAATGTTATGATGTGTATGTGACAAATAAAGCCAATCTTTCTAAGTTTATGATTTGGAGGCGCTAAGAGGATGCTGAGGGGATTGGGGATGTCTGGAAATACTCAGTGATCTTACTGAGTCTCAGCACAACGGGCCAGGCATTTTGCACTGAGATGGAGAGAATCCCAGAGGCTCTTTCCCTACTGGGCTTTGCTATTGAACATATAAGGGCTGAAATAATAATTTTCAATGCCGAGAACAGCAGATGGGAAAGTGAATGAGGTACAAGATTGGCCTGGAACATTTCGAATGGTGGATCTGGCTCAAGGAGCATACAGTCAGCCTGGGTGGATTTCTTTACAGTGACTGAGGGATTCCGTAGCAGTGGCCTTCCCACCCTTTTTCCAACTGAAGCCTAGCCAGCCTCTAGGTCTTCCTGCCAGCTGGGCAGTTGTGGAAGAATCGGTCATGGACTGAACAGGCTAAAGCGCCAATCGGAACAAGGGTGCTGCTGGTCTGGTTTACCAGCTCATTGGTGAGACTGATGGTGGGGGAGCTGTGTTGCCTCAATTTTTTCCTCGCGTCAGGCCCTCGTTCTGCGGTGTCAGCTCTTGCAAACACTCGGGAGAGGAATGGCGGAGGCGATGTGGGAGAGAGCTGGAATCTGTAGCGGGTTGGGGGCTGGCCCCACCTGTTGGTGCTGCCCTCCGGTGGAGGAAACATCCCATACACCATCAATATACAGGCCATGCTCATCTGTGACCTTTGCCCCAGAGAACACGGTTTCGTTTGGCTAATTCATGTATTGGTGACTGACAGTTAAACTGGAACTTCAGCTTGAAGAATTACGGCCACAGTCCTTTCAGCCTAGCGTCTGGAGAAAAGGCACTGCGCCAACTTCCACAGGGTCAGGTTCTGACATTCGATGGCATGGAACGATGGAAATGTGTCCTCCATATCAACGGCCTTATAAGGTATTGGTCAGACCACCTACGGAACGCTTGAGCGGTTTTTGGGCCGCTAGCCAAGGAATGATGTGCGGGCCCTGGGAGGATCCCGGGAATGAAGGCACTAACGTGCGATGAGGCCTGTACAAGATGAGTTCTGACGGATGAGCAGGGATCTACCGAATACTGAAAGGCCTGGATAGAGGGCACAGCCTCAGAATAGAACAACAACCCTTTAAAACTCAGGTCAGAAGGAATTCCTTCAGCCAGTGGGGTGGTAAATCTGTGGAATTCATTGCCACAGACAGCTGGGAAGGGCAAGTCATTGGGTGCAGTTTGATAAGTTCTTGATTGGTAAAGGGGTTAAGGGTTAAGGGGAGAGGGGAAGTAAATCAGCCAATATGGAATGGTGAAGAAGATTCAATGGTTTAATTCTCCTCTAATGTCTTATAGAATCAAAATGCAACAAAAAAGGCACACAGACAGAATAGAGCTTACCCTGATGACCTCTGGACAGGCGTAATGTGGAGACCTACAGAGAGAGCAGAGTATAGACTGTTAAATGCAAGACAACCTGATAACAAGATATTCAGTTCGATCCCTTCCCAGTCTGAAAGCAGAGTACACCAGTGACCTCTTGCGCGTGCACATTGGAAGTTCCTGACATCCAGCCAAGTTCCCCATCAGCCAGCCTGGCAACCCGTCCTTCCGAGCATGGGGAGGGGCTCCACTCCTCTCTCACCTTCTGGCCTTGGTTCAAGCCCAACGCTGGCTGCCACCCTCCCCCCCACCCCACCACTCCGAGCATGGGGAGGGGCTCCACTCCTCTCTCACCTTCTGGCCTTGGTTCAAGCCCAACGCTGGCTGCCACCACCCCCCCACCACCGAGCATGGGGAGGGGCTCCACTCCTCTCTCACCTTCTGGCCTTGGTTCAAGCCCAACGCTGGCTGCCACCCTCCCCCCCACCCCACCACTCCGAGCATGGGGAGGGGCTCCACTCCTCTCTCACCTTCTGGCCTTGGTTCAAGCCCAACGCTGGCTGCCACCCTCCCCCCCACCCCACCACTCCGAGCATGGGGAGGGGCTCCACTCCTCTCTCACCTTCTGGCCTTGGTTCAAGCCCAACGCTGGCTGCCACCACCCCCCCACCACCGAGCATGGGGAGGGGCTCCACTCCTCTCTCACCTTCTGGCCTTGGTTCAAGCCCAACGCTGGCTGCCACCCCCCCCCCACCCCACCACTCCAAGCATGGGGAGGGGCTCCACTCCTCTCTCACCTTCTGGCCTTGGTTCAAGCCCAACGCTGGCTGCCACCACCCCCCCACCACTCCGAGCATGGGGAGGGACTCCACTCCTCTCTCACCTTCTGGCTTTGGTTCAAGCCCAACGCTGGCTGCCATCCCCCCCCCACCACTCCGAGCATGGGGAGGGGCTCCACTCCTCTCTCACCTTCTGGCCTTGGTTCAAGCCCAACGCTGGCTGCCAACCCCCCCACCCCACCACTCCGAGCATGGGGAGGGGCTCCACTCCTCTCTCACCTTCTGGCCTTGGTTCAAGCCCAACGCTGGCTGCCACCACCCCCCCACCACCGAGCATGGGGAGGGGCTCCACTCCTCTCTCACCTTCTGGCCTTGGTTCAAGCCCAACGCTGGCTGCCACCACCCCCCCACCACCGAGCATGGGGAGGGGCTCCACTCCTCTCTCACCTTCTGGCCTTGGTTCAAGCCCAACGCTGGCTGCCAACCCCCCCACCCCACCACTCCGAGCATGGGGAGGGGCTCCACTCCTCTCTCACCTTCTGGCCTTGGTTCAAGCCCAACGCTGGCTGCCACCCCCCCACCACTCCGAGCATGGGGAGGGACTCCACTCCTCTCTCACCTTCTGGCTTTGGTTCAAGCCCAACGCTGGCTGCCACCACCCCCCCACCACTCCGAGCATGGGGAGGGGCTCCACTCCTCTCTCACCTTCTGGCCTTGGTTCAAGCCCAATGCTGGCTGCCACCACCCCCCCACCACTCCAAGCATGGGGAGGGGCTCCACTCCTCTCTCACCTTCTGGCCTTGGTTCAAGCCCAACGCTGGCTGCCATCCCCCCCCCACCACTCCAAGCATGGGGAGGGGCTCCACTCCTCTCTCACCTTCTGGCCTTGGTTCAAGCCCAACGCTGGCTGCCATCCCCCCCCCACCACTCCAAGCATGGGGAGGGGCTCCACTCCTCTCTCACCTTCTGGCCTTGGTTCAAGCCCAACACTGGCTGCCACCCCCCCCACCCCACCACTCCGAGCATGGGGACGGGCTCCACTCCTCTCTCACCTTCTGGCCTTGGTTCAAGCCCAATGCTGGCTGCCACCCCCCCACCCCACCACTCCGAGCATGGGGAGGGGCTCCACTCCTCTCTCACCTTCTGGCCTTGGTTCAAGCCCAACGCTGGCTGCCACCACACCCCCCCCACCACTCCGAGCATGGGGAGGGGCTCCACTCCTCTCTCACCTTCTGGCCTTGGTTCAAGCCCAAGGCTGGCTGCCGCCACCCCCCCCCCCCACTCCGAGCATGGGGAGCGGCTCTCTCACCTTCTGGCCTTGGTTCAAGCCCAACGCTGGCTGCCACCCCCCACCCCCCCCCCCCACTCCGAGCATGGGTCTCGGACCAGCAGCATACCCCGTTGTTTAGGAGCAGTGAGTTGACCCCAAACCCGTCATCACTCCCCAGTGGATCTGAGCTGTCCGAGGCAGTTGGACAATTCGCCCACATCCCCCGGCAACGAATCATTGATCACCGTGCGTTTAGCATCTTTCTGTGTGCTTCCTCTCCAAAAGAAAATCTTTATTCGCAATATAAATAGTGAAAACAATTAGGAACTGTTGTGACTCTCAATGTGCCTCATGATTCAACACATTCCACAGTCCCCAGATAGGACAGGTTTAGAGAGTAAGAGAAAATGGAAATGGAACTAGCTGAGATCAGCATCTTGGTCAGCATGGATTAGATGGGCCACAAGGCCTGTTTCCATGCTGAATTACCCTAAAGCTCAAACTTCTCCCTCTCTGCTATCAGATTTCTGAATGGACCGTGCAACAGTTCAGCCATACACCTGGGTTGAGATGGGTCTCGCAATGAAAGGGTTAATGGAAAATGAACTCAGGAAGATCCCAGAGATATTGGGAAAGTTGGAGAAAACAGGAAGGATGTTCCCACCCTTTGCAAGACCAACACTACTGAGATTTTACAAGGCAATAGTCAGGCCACATTTGGAGTATTGTTGGCAGTTTTGGGCCCCATATCTATAAAAGGATGTACTGGCACTGAAGAGAGTCCAGAGGAGGTTCACCAGGATGATCCCAGGAAAGAAAGGGTTAATGTACGAGGAACATTTGATGGTTCTGGGCCAGAAATTGCCAGAGTTTAGAAGAATGAGGGGGATCTCATTGAAACCTACTGAATGTTGAAAGGCCTAGATTGAGTATAAGTGGAAAAATCCCACTTCCTATAGTGGGGGAGTCTAGGACCAGAGGACACAGATAGACTGGGTGTGGAGAGGATGTTTCCTATAGTGGGGGAGTCTAGGACCAGAGGACACAGATAGAGTGGGTGTGGAGAGGATGTTTCCTATAGTGGGGGAGTCTAGGACCAGAGGACACAGATAGAGTGGATGTGGAGAGGATGTTTCCTATAGTGAGGGAGTTTAGGACCAGAGGACATAGATAGAGTGGGTGTGGAGAGGATGTTTCCTATAGTGGGGGAGTCTAGGACCAGAGGACACAGATAGAGTGGGTGTGGAGAGGATGTTTCCTATAGTGGGGGAGTCTAGGACCAGAGGACACAGATAGAGTGGGTGTGGAGAGGATGTTTCCTATAGTGGGGGAGTCTAGGACCAGAGGACACAGATAGAGTGGGTGTGGAGAGGATGTTTCCTATAGTGGGAGAGTCTAGGACCAGAGGACACAGATAGAGTGGGTGTGGAGAGGATGTTTCCTATAGTGAGGGAGTCTAGGACCAGAGGACATAGATAGAGTGGGTGTGGAGAGGATGTTTCCTATAGTGGGGGAGTCTAGGACCAGAGGACACAGATAGAGTGGGTGTGGAGAGGATGTTTCCTATAGTGGGGGAGTCTAGGACCAGAGGACACAGATAGAGTGGGTGTGGAGAGGATGTTTCCTATAGTGAGGGAGTCTAGGACCAGAGGACACAGATAGAGTGGATGCGGAGAGGATGTTTCCTATAGTGGGGGAGTCTAGGACCAGAGGACACAGATAGAGTGGATGTGGAGAGGATGTTTCCTATAGTGGGGGAGTCTAGGACCAGAGGACACAGATAGAGTGGGTGTGGAGAGGATGTTTCCTATAGTGGGGGAGTCTAGGACCAGAGGACACAGATAGAGTGGATGTGGAGAGGATGTTTCCTATAGTGGGGGAGTCTAGGACCAGAGGACACAGATAGAGTGGGTGTGGAGAGGATGTTTCCTATAGTGGGGGAGTCTAGGACCAGAGGACACAGATAGAGTGGGTGTGGAGAGGATGTTTCCTGCAGTGGGGGAGTCTGGTACCAGAGGACACAGATAGAGTGGGTGTGGAGAGGATGTTTCCTATAGTGGGGGAGTCTAGGACCAGAGGACACAGATAGAGTGGGTGTGGAGAGGATGTTTCCTATAGTGAGGGAGTCTAGGACCAGAGGACACAGATAGAGTGGGTGTGGAGAGGATGTTTCCTGCAGTGGGGGAGTCTGGTACCAGAGGACACAGATAGAGTGGGTGTGGAGACGATATTTCCTATAGTGGGGGAGTCTAGGACCAGAGGACACAGATAGAGTGGGTGTGGAGAGGATGTTTCCTATAGTGAGGGAGTCTAGGACCAGAGGACACAGATAGAGTGGGTGTGGAGAGGATGTTTCCTGCAGTGGGGGAGTCTGGTACCAGAGGACACAGATAGAGTGGGTGTGGAGAGGATGTTTCCTATAGTGGGGGAGTCTAGGACCAGAGGACACAGATAGAGTGGGTGTGGAGAGGATGTTTCCTATAGTGAGGGAGTCTAGGACCAGAGGACACAGATAGAGTGGGTGTGGAGAGGATGTTTCCTGCAGTGGGGGAGTCTGGTACCAGAGGACACAGATAGAGTGGGTGTGGAGAGGATATTTCCTATAGTGGGGGAGTCTAGGACCAGAGGACACAGATAGAGTGGGTGTGGAGAGGATGTTTCCTATAGTGAGGGAGTCTAGGACCAGAGGACACAGATAGAGTGGGTGTGGAGAGGATGTTTCCTATAGTGGGGGAGTCTAGGACCAGAGGACACAGATAGAGTGGGTGTGGAGAGGATGTTTCCTATAGTGGGGGAGTCTAGGACCAGAGGACACAGATAGAGTGGGTGTGGAGAGGATGTTTCCTATAGTGGGGGAGTCTAGGACCAGAGGACACAGATAGAGTGGATGTGGAGAGGATGTTTCCTATAGTGAGGGAGTTTAGGACCAGAGGAAATAGATAGAGTGGGTGTGGAGAGGATGTTTCCTATAGTGGGGGAGTCTAGGACCAGAGGACACAGATAGAGTGGATGTGGAGAGGATGTTTCCTATAGTGGGGGAGTCTAGGACCAGAGGACACAGATAGAGTGGATGTGGAGAGGATGTTTCCTATAGTGGGGGAGTCTAGGACCAGAGGACACAGATAGGGTGGATGTTGAGAGGATGTTTCCTATAGTGGGGGAGTCTAGGACCAGAGGACACAGATAGAGTGGGTGTGGAGAGGATGTTTCCTATAGTGGGGGAGTCTAGGACCAGAGGACACAGATAGGGTGGATGTTGAGAGGATGTTTCCTATAGTGGGGGAGTCTAGGACCAGAGGACACAGATAGAGTGGATGTAGAGAGGATGTTTCCTATAGTGGGGGAGTCTAGGACCAGAGGACACAGATAGAGTGGATGTAGAGAGGATGTTTCCTATAGTGGGGGAGTCTAGGACCAGAGGACACAGATAGAGTGGATGTGGAGAGGATGTTTCCTATAGTGGGGGAGTCTAGGACCAGAGGACACAGATAGAGTGGATGTGGAGAGGATGTTTCCTATAGTGGGGGAGTCTAGGACCAGAGGACACAGATAGGGTGGATGTTGAGAGGATGTTTCCTATAGTGGGGGAGTCTAGGACCAGAGGACACAGATAGAGTGGGTGTGGAGAGGATGTTTCCTATAGTGGGGGAGTCTAGGACCAGAGGACACAGATAGAGTGGGTGTGGAGAGGATGTTTCCTATAGTGGGGGAGTCTAGGACCAGAGGACACAGATAGAGTGGGTGTGGAGAGGATGTTTCCTATAGTGGGGGAGTCTAGGACCAGAGGACACAGATAGAGTGGGTGTGGAGAGGATGTTTCCTATAGTGGGGGAGTCTAGGACCAGAGGACACAGATAGAGTGGATGTGGAGAGGATGTTTCCTATAGTGAGGGAGTTTAGGACCAGAGGACATAGATAGAGTGCGTGTGGAGAGGATGTTTCCTATAGTGGGGGAGTCTAGGACCAGAGGACACAGATAGAGTGGGTGTGGAGAGGATGTTTCCTATAGTGGGGGAGTCTAGGACCAGAGGACACAGATAGAGTGGGTGTGGAGAGGATGTTTCCTATAGTGGGGGAGTCTAGGACCAGAGGACACAGATAGAGTGGGTGTGGAGAGGATGTTTCCTATAGTGGGAGAGTCTAGGACCAGAGGACACAGATAGAGTGGGTGTGGAGAGGATGTTTCCTATAGTGAGGGAGTCTAGGACCAGAGGACATAGATAGAGTGGGTGTGGAGAGGATGTTTCCTATAGTGGGGGAGTCTAGGACCAGAGGACACAGATAGAGTGGGTGTGGAGAGGATGTTTCTTATAGTGGGGGAGTCTAGGACCAGAGGACACAGATAGAGTGGGTGTGGAGAGGATGTTTCCTATAGTGGGGGAGTCTAGGACCAGAGGACACAGATAGAGTGGGTGTGGAGAGGATGTTTCCTATAGTGGGGGAGTCTAGGACCAGAGGACACAGATAGAGTGGATGTGGAGAGGATGTTTCCTATAGTGGGAGAGTCTAGGACCAGAGGACACAGATAGAGTGGATGTGGAGAGGATGTTTCCTATAGTGGGGGAGTCTAGGACCAGAGGACACAGATAGAGTGGATGTGGAGAGGATGTTTCCTATAGTGGGGGAGTCTAGGACCAGAGGACACAGATAGGGTGGATGTTGAGAGGATGTTTCCTATAGTGGGGGAGTCTAGGACCAGAGGACACAGATAGAGTGGGTGTGGAGAGGATGTTTCCTATAGTGGGGGAGTCTAGGACCAGAGGACACAGATAGAGTGGGTGTGGAGAGGATGTTTCCTATAGTGGGGGAGTCTAGGACCAGAGGACACAGATAGAGTGGGTGTGGAGAGGATGTTTCCTATAGTGGGGGAGTCTAGGACCAGAGGACACAGATAGAGTGGGTGTGGAGAGGATGTTTCCTATAGTGGGGGAGTCTAGGACCAGAGGACACAGATAGAGTGGATGTGGAGAGGATGTTTCCTATAGTGAGGGAGTTTAGGACCAGAGGACATAGATAGAGTGGGTGTGGAGAGGATGTTTCCTATAGTGGGGGAGTCTAGGACCAGAGGACACAGATAGAGTGGGTGTGGAGAGGATGTTTCCTATAGTGGGGGAGTCTAGGACCAGAGGACACAGATAGAGTGGGTGTGGAGAGGATGTTTCCTATAGTGGGGGAGTCTAGGACCAGAGGACACAGATAGAGTGGGTGTGGAGAGGATGTTTCCTATAGTGGGAGAGTCTAGGACCAGAGGACACAGATAGAGTGGGTGTGGAGAGGATGTTTCCTATAGTGAGGGAGTCTAGGACCAGAGGACATAGATAGAGTGGGTGTGGAGAGGATGTTTCCTATAGTGGGGGAGTCTAGGACCAGAGGACACAGATAGAGTGGGTGTGGAGAGGATGTTTCCTATAGTGGGGGAGTCTAGGACCAGAGGACACAGATAGAGTGGGTGTGGAGAGGATGTTTCCTATAGTGGGGGAGTCTAGGACCAGAGGACACAGATAGAGTGGGTGTGGAGAGGATGTTTCCTATAGTGGGGGAGTCTAGGACCAGAGGACACAGATAGAATGGATGTGGAGAGGATGTTTCCTATAGTGGGGGAGTCTAGGACCAGAGGACACAGATAGAGTGGATGTGGAGAGGATGTTTCCTATAGTGGGGGAGTCTAGGACCAGAGGACACAGATAGAGTGGATGTGGAGAGGATGTTTCCTATAGTGGGGGAGTCTAGGACCAGAGGACACAGATAGGGTGGATGTTGAGAGGATGTTTCCTATAGTGGGGGAGTCTAGGACCAGAGGACACAGATAGAGTGGGTGTGGAGAGGATGTTTCCTATAGTGGGGGAGTCTAGGACCAGAGGACACAGATAGAGTGGGTGTGGAGAGGATGTTTCCTATAGTGGGGGAGTCTAGGACCAGAGGACACAGATAGAGTGGGTGTGGAGAGGATGTTTCCTATAGTGGGGGAGTCTAGGACCAGAGGACACAGATAGAGTGGGTGTGGAGAGGATGTTTCCTATAGTGGGGGAGTCTAGGACCAGAGGACACAGATAGAGTGGATGTGGAGAGGATGTTTCCTATAGTGAGGGAGTTTAGGACCAGAGGACATAGATAGAGTGGGTGTGGAGAGGATGTTTCCTATAGTGGGGGAGTCTAGGACCAGAGGACACAGATAGAGTGGGTGTGGAGAGGATGTTTCCTATAGTGGGGGAGTCTAGGACCAGAGGACACAGATAGAGTGGGTGTGGAGAGGATGTTTCCTATAGTGGGGGAGTCTAGGACCAGAGGACACAGATAGAGTGGGTGTGGAGAGGATGTTTCCTATAGTGGGAGAGTCTAGGACCAGAGGACACAGATAGAGTGGGTGTGGAGAGGATGTTTCCTATAGTGAGGGAGTCTAGGACCAGAGGACATAGATAGAGTGGGTGTGGAGAGGATGTTTCCTATAGTGGGGGAGTCTAGGACCAGAGGACACAGATAGAGTGGGCGTGGAGAGGATGTTTCCTATAGTGGGGGAGTCTAAGACCAGAGGACACAGATAGAGTGGGTGTGGAGAGGATGTTTCCTATAGTGGGGGAGTCTAGGACCAGAGGACACAGATAGAGTGGGTGTGGAGAGGATGTTTCCTATAGTGGGGGCGTCTAGGACCAGAGGACACAGATAGAGTGGATGTGGAGAGGATGTTTCCTATAGTGGGGGAGTCTAGGACCAGAGGACACAGATAGCGTGGGTGTGGAGAGGATGTTTCCTATAGTGGGGGAGTCTAGGACCAGAGGACACAGATAGAGTGGGTGTGGAGAGGATGTTTCCTGCAGTGGGGGAGTCTGGTACCAGAGGACACAGATAGAGTGGGTGTGGAGAGGATGTTTCCTATAGTGGGGGAGTCTAGGACCAGAGGACACAGATAGAGTGGGTGTGGAGAGGATGTTTCCTATAGTGAGGGAGTCTAGGACCAGAGGACACAGATAGAGTGGGTGTGGAGAGGATGTTTCCTGCAGTGGGGGAGTCTGGTACCAGAGGACACAGATAGAGTGGGTGTGGAGACGATATTTCCTATAGTGGGGGAGTCTAGGACCAGAGGACACAGATAGAGTGGGTGTGGAGAGGATGTTTCCTATAGTGAGGGAGTCTAGGACCAGAGGACACAGATAGATTGGGTGTGGAGAGGATGTTTCCTGCAGTGGGGGAGTCTGGTACCAGAGGACACAGATAGAGTGGGTGTGGAGAGGATGTTTCCTATAGTGGGGGAGTCTAGGACCAGAGGACACAGATAGAGTGGGTGTGGAGAGGATGTTTCCTATAGTGAGGGAGTCTAGGACCAGAGGACACAGATAGAGTGGATGTGGAGAGGATGTTTCCTATAGTGGGGGAGTCTAGGACCAGAGGACACAGATAGAGTGGATGTGGAGAGGATGTTTCCTATAGTGGGGGAGTCTAGGACCAGAGGACACAGATAGAGTGGATGTGGAGAGGATGTTTCCTATAGTGGGGGAGTCTAGGACCAGAGGACACAGATAGAGTGGATGTGGAGAGGATGTTTCCTATAGTGGGGGAGTCTAGGACCAGAGGACACAGATAGGGTGGATGTTGAGAGGATGTTTCCTATAGTGGGGGAGTCTAGGACCAGAGGACACAGATAGAGTGGGTGTGGAGAGGATGTTTCCTATAGTGGGGGAGTCTAGGACCAGAGGACACAGATAGAGTGGGTGTGGAGAGGATGTTTCCTATAGTGGGGGAGTCTAGGACCAGAGGACACAGATAGAGTGGGTGTGGAGAGGATGTTTCCTATAGTGGGGGAGTCTAGGACCAGAGGACACAGATAGAGTGGGTGTGGAGAGGATGTTTCCTATAGCGGGGGAGTCTAGGACCAGAGGACACAGATAGAGTGGATGTGGAGAGGATGTTTCCTATAGTGAGGAAGTTTAGGACCAGAGGACATAGATAGAGTGGGTGTGGAGAGGATGTTTCCTATAGTGGGGGAGTCTAGGACCAGAGGACACAGATAGAGTGGGTGTGGAGAGGATGTTTCCTATAGTGGGGGAGTCTAGGACCAGAGGACACAGATAGAGTGGGTGTGGAGAGGATGTTTCCTATAGTGGGGGAGTCTAGGACCAGAGGACACAGATAGAGTGGGTGTGGAGAGGATGTTTCCTATAGTGGGAGAGTCTAGGACCAGAGGACACAGATAGAGTGGGTGTGGAGAGGATGTTTCCTATAGTGAGGGAGTCTAGGACCAGAGGACATAGATAGAGTGGGTGTGGAGAGGATGTTTCCTATAGTGGGGGAGTCTAGGACCAGAGGACACAGATAGAGTGGGTGTGGAGAGGATGTTTCCTATAGTGGGGGAGTCTAGGACCAGAGGACACAGATAGAGTGGGTGTGGAGAGGATGTTTCCTATAGTGGGGGAGTCTAGGACCAGAGGACACAGATAGAGTGGGTGTGGAGAGGATGTTTCCTATAGTGGGGGAGTCTAGGACCAGAGGACACAGATAGAGTGGATGTGGAGAGGATGTTTCCTATAGTGGGGGAGTCTAGGACCAGAGGACACAGATAGAGTGGATGTGGAGAGGATGTTTCCTATAGTGGGGGAGTCTAGGACCAGAGGACACAGATAGAGTGGATGTGGAGAGGATGTTTCCTATAGTGGGGGAGTCTAGGACCAGAGGACACAGATAGGGTGGATGTTGAGAGGATGTTTCCTATAGTGGGGGAGTCTAGGACCAGAGGACACAGATAGAGTGGGTGTGGAGAGGATGTTTCCTATAGTGGGGGAGTCTAGGACCAGAGGACACAGATAGAGTGGGTGTGGAGAGGATGTTTCCTATAGTGGGGGAGTCTAGGACCAGAGGACACAGATAGAGTGGGTGTGGAGAGGATGTTTCCTATAGTGGGGGAGTCTAGGACCAGAGGACACAGATAGAGTGGGTGTGGAGAGGATGTTTCCTATAGTGGGGGAGTCTAGGACCAGAGGACACAGATAGAGTGGATGTGGAGAGGATGTTTCCTATTGTGAGGGAGTTTAGGACCAGAGGACATAGATAGAGTGGGTGTGGAGAGGATGTTTCCTATAGTGGGGGAGTCTAGGACCAGAGGACACAGATAGAGTGGGTGTGGAGAGGATGTTTCCTATAGTGGGGGAGTCTAGGACCAGAGGACACAGATAGAGTGGGTGTGGAGAGGATGTTTCCTATAGTGGGGGAGTCTAGGACCAGAGGACACAGATAGAGTGGGTGTGGAGAGGATGTTTCCTATAGTGGGAGAGTCTAGGACCAGAGGACACAGATAGAGTGGGTGTGGAGAGGATGTTTCCTATAGTGAGGGAGTCTAGGACCAGAGGACATAGATAGAGTGGGTGTGGAGAGGATGTTTCCTATAGTGGGGGAGTCTAGGACCAGAGGACACAGATAGAGTGGGTGTGGAGAGGATGTTTCCTATAGTGGGGGAGTCTAGGACCAGAGGACACAGATAGAGTGGGTGTGGAGAGGATGTTTCCTATAGTGGGGGAGTCTAGGACCAGAGGACACAGATAGAGTGGGTGTGGAGAGGATGTTTCCTATAGTGGGGGAGTCTAGGACCAGAGGACACAGATAGAGTGGATGTGGAGAGGATGTTTCCTATAGTGGGGGAGTCTAGGACCAGAGGACACAGATAGAGTGGATGTGGAGAGGATGTTTCCTATAGTGGGGGAGTCTAGGACCAGAGGACACAGATAGAGTGGATGTGGAGAGGATGTTTCCTATAGTGGGGGAGTCTAGGACCAGAGGACACAGATAGGGTGGATGTTGAGAGGATGTTTCCTATAGTGGGGGAGTCTAGGACCAGAGGACACAGATAGAGTGGGTGTGGAGAGGATGTTTCCTATAGTGGGGGAGTCTAGGACCAGAGGACACAGATAGAGTGGGTGTGGAGAGGATGTTTCCTATAGTGGGGGAGTCTAGGACCAGAGGACACAGATAGAGTGGGTGTGGAGAGGATGTTTCCTATAGTGGGGGAGTCTAGGACCAGAGGACACAGATAGAGTGGGTGTGGAGAGGATGTTTCCTATAGTGGGGGAGTCTAGGACCAGAGGACACAGATAGAGTGGATGTGGAGAGGATGTTTCCTATAGTGAGGGAGTTTAGGACCAGAGGACATAGATAGAGTGGGTGTGGAGAGGATGTTTCCTATAGTGGGGGAGTCTAGGACCAGAGGACACAGATAGAGTGGGTGTGGAGAGGATGTTTCCTATAGTGGGGGAGTCTAGGACCAGAGGACACAGATAGAGTGGGTGTGGAGAGGATGTTTCCTATAGTGGGGGGAGTCTAGGACCAGAGGACACAGATAGAGTGGGTGTGGAGAGGATGTTTCCTATAGTGGGAGAGTCTAGGACCAGAGGACACAGATAGAGTGGGTGTGGAGAGGATGTTTCCTATAGTGAGGGAGTCTAGGACCAGAGGACATAGATAGAGTGGGTGTGGAGAGGATGTTTCCTATAGTGGGGGAGTCTAGGACCAGAGGACACAGATAGAGTGGGTGTGGAGAGGATGTTTCCTATAGTGGGGGAGTCTAGGACCAGAGGACACAGATAGAGTGGGTGTGGAGAGGATGTTTCCTATAGTGGGGGAGTCTAGGACCAGAGGACACAGATAGAGTGGGTGTGGAGAGGATGTTTCCTATAGTGGGGGAGTCTAGGACCAGAGGACACAGATAGAGTGGATGTGGAGAGGATGTTTCCTATAGTGGGGGAGTCTAGGACCAGAGGACACAGATAGAGTGGGTGTGGAGAGGATGTTTCCTATAGTGGGGGAGTCTAGGACCAGAGGACACAGATAGAGTGGGTGTGGAGAGGATGTTTCCTGCAGTGGGGGAGTCTGGTACCAGAGGACACAGATAGAGTGGGTGTGGAGAGGATGTTTCCTATAGTGGGGGAGTCTAGGACCAGAGGACACAGATAGAGTGGGTGTGGAGAGGATGTTTCCTATAGTGAGGGAGTCTAGGACCAGAGGACACAGATAGAGTGGGTGTGGAGAGGATGTTTCCTGCAGTGGGGGAGTCTGGTACCAGAGGACAAAGATAGAGTGGGTGTGGAGACGATATTTCCTATAGTGGGGAGTCTAGGACCAGAGGACACAGATAGAGTGGGTGTGGAGAGGATGTTTCCTATAGTGGGGGAGTCTAGGACCAGAGGACACAGATAGAGTGGGTGTGGAGAGGATGTTTCCTATAGTGGGGGAGTCTAGGACCAGAGGACACAGATAGAGTGGGTGTGGAGAGGATGTTTCCTATAGTGAGGGAGTCTAGGACCAGAGGACACAGATAGAGTGGGTGTGGAGAGGATGTTTCCTGCAGTGGGGGAGTCTGGTACCAGAGGACACAGATAGAGTGGGTGTGGAGAGGATGTTTCCTATAGTGGGGAGTCTAGGACCAGAGGACACAGATAGAGTGGGTGTGGAGAGGATGTTTCCTATAGTGAGGGAGTCTAGGACCAGAGGACACAGATAGAGTGGGTGTGGAGAGGATGTTTCCTGCAGTGGGGGAGTCTGGTACCAGAGGACACAGATAGAGTGGGTGTGGAGAGGATATTTCCTATAGTGGGGGAGTCTAGGACCAGAGGACACAGATAGAGTGGGTGTGGAGAGGATGTTTCCTATAGTGGGGAGTCTAGGACCAGAGGACACAGATAGAGTGGGTGTGGAGAGGATGTTTCCTGCAGTGGGGGAGTCTGGTACCAGAGGACACAGATAGAGTGGGTGTGGAGAGGATGTTTCCTATAGTGAGGGAGTCTAGGACCAGAGGACACAGATAGAGTGGGTGTGGAGAAGATGCTTCCTATAGTGGGGGAGTCTAGGACCAGAGGACACAGATAGAGTGGGTGTGGAGAGGATGTTTCCTGCAGTGGGGGAGTCTGGTACCAGAGGACACAGATAGAGTGGGTGTGGAGAGGATGTTTCCTATAGTGGGGGGAGTCTAGGACCAGAGGACACAGATAGAGTGGGTGTGGAGAGGATGTTTCCTGCAGTGGGGGAGTCTGGTACCAGAGGGACACAGATAGAGTGGGTGTGGAGAGGATGTTTCCTATAGTGGGGGAGTCTAGGACCAGAGGACACAGATAGAGTGGGTGTGGAGAGGATGTTTCCTATAGTGAGGGAGTCTAGGACCAGAGGACACAGATAGAGTGGGTGTGGAGAGGATGTTTCCTGCAGTGGGGGAGTCTGGTACCAGAGGACAGAGATAGAGTGGGTGTGGAGAGGATGTTTCCTGCAGTGGGGGAGTCTGGTACCAGAGGACACAGATAGAGTGGGTGTGGAGAGGATGTTTCCTATAGTGAGGGAGTCTAGGACCAGAGGACACAGATAGAGTGGGTGTGGAGAAGATGCTTCCTATAGTGGGGGAGTCTAGGACCAGAGGACACAGATAGAGTGGGGTGTGGAGAGGATGTTTCCTGCAGTGGGGGAGTCTGGTACCAGAGGACACAGATAGAGTGGGTGTGGAGAGGATGTTTCCTATAGTGGGGGAGTCTAGGACCAGAGGACACAGATAGAGTGGGTGTGGAGAGGATGTTTCCTGCAGTGGGGGAGTCTGGTACCAGAGGACACAGATAGAGTGGGTGTGGAGAGGATGTTTCCTATAGTGGGGGAGTCTAGGACCAGAGGACACAGATAGAGTGGGTGTGGAGAGGATGTTTCCTATAGTGAGGGGAGTCTAGGACCAGAGGACACAGATAGAGTGGGTGTGGAGAGGATGTTTCTGCAGTGGGGGAGTCTGGTACCAGAGGACACAGATAGAGTGGGTGTGGAGAGGATATTTCCTATAGTGGGGGAGTCTAGGACCAGAGGACACAGATAGAGTGGGTGTGGAGAGGATGTTTCCTATAGTGGGGAGTCTAGGACCAGAGGACACAGATAGAGTGGGGTGTGGAGAGGATGTTTCCTGCAGTGGGGGAGTCTGGTACCAGAGGACACAGATAGAGTGGGTGTGGAGAGGATGTTTCCTATAGTGAGGGAGTCTAGGACCAGAGGACACAGATAGAGTGGGTGTGGAGAGGATGTTTCCTATAGTGGGAGAGTCTAGGACCAGAGGACACAGATAGAGTGGGTGTGGAGAGGATGTTTCCTATAGTGAGGGAGTCTAGGACCCAGAGGACATAGATAGAGTGGGTGTGGAGAGGATGTTTCCCTATAGTGGGGAGTCTAGGACCAGAGGACACAGATAGAGTGGGTGTGGAGAGGATGTTTCCTATAGTGGGGGAGTCTAGGACCAGAGGACACTGATAGAGTGGGTGTGGAGAGGATGTTTCCTATAGTGGGGGGAGTCTAGGACCAGAGGACACAGATAGAGTGGGTGTGGAGAGGATGTTTCCTATAGTGGGGGAGTCTAGGACCAGAGGACACAGATAGAGTGGGTGTGGAGAGGATGTTTCCTATAGTGGGGGAGTCTAGGACCAGAGGACACAGATAGAGTGGATGTGGAGAGGATGTTTCCTATAGTGAGGGAGTTTAGGACCAGAGGACATAGATAGAGTGGGTGTGGAGAGGATGTTTCCTATAGTGGGGGAGTCTAGGACCAGAGGACACAGATAGAGTGGGTGTGGAGAGGATGTTTCCTATAGTGGGAGAGTCTAGGACCAGAGGACACAGATAGAGTGGGTGTGGAGAGGATGTTTCCTATAGTGAGGGAGTCTAGGACCAGAGGACATAGATAGAGTGGGTGTGGAGAGGATGTTTCCTATAGTGGGGGAGTCTAGGACCAAGAGGACACAGATAGAGTGGGCGTGGAGAGGATGTTTCCTATAGTGGGGGAGTCTAAGACCAGAGGACACAGATAGAGTGGGTGTGGAGAGGATGTTTCCTATAGTGGGGGAGTCTAGGACCAGAGGACACAGATTAGAGTGGGTGTGGAGAGGATGTTTCCTATAGTGGGGGCGTCTAGGACCAGAGGACACAGATAGAGTGGATGTGGAGAGGATGTTTCCTATAGTGGGGGAGTCTAGGACCAGAGGGACACAGATAGCGTGGGTGTGGAGAGGATGTTTCCTATAGTGGGGGAGTCTAGGACCAGAGGACACAGATAGAGTGG